>NC_062569.1:65046666-66246666 GCF_022837055.1 Prionailurus viverrinus
TTTGCCTGTCCTTTTCTTGACGTGCCCAGTCTTTAACAAGTTCCAGGGTTGGATTATTTTGGTTCTTGAGGATTGGATCTTTCAACATCGGTTCAATGGGTCTCATGCTACATCCAGCAGCGTTGATTTTCTGTGCCTACTGTACCAACAGAGCAGTGAGATCTTTGCAAGTAGTGTAATCAATCTCTATACTTAAATTGTCTTGGAGTATAAGCATGAAATAGTTATAAAATGTTAATAAAGTACAGAATACAGCGGAAGCATGGTATGCTATCCCATAAATTAGAAATTAAGATCTGAGTTAACTTGGTTAATTTATTCCTTTTTTTTTTTCCCTTAAAGTTTATTTATTTTGAGAGAGAGAGAGAGAGAGAGAGAGAGTGAACAGGGGTGGGGGCAGAGAGAGGGAGAGAGAGAATCCCAAGCAGGCTCTGCAAAGTCAGCACAGAGCCCGATGCAGGGCTCAAACTCATGAAGCCGTGAGATCACGACCTGAGCCAAAAGCAAGAGTCTGACGCTTAACCCAGGCATCCCTAGTTAATTTTTCTTAGTCAATGATCAAGAGTTTTTATTCTGTGAGTCAAATATTCACATTTTAAGTGACCTAGGTCTTGCATCATGTGCTTAAAATAAATAACATCTCTGACATCTCAGAATTTTATTATTGTTTTTAATATTTATTTCTTTATTTCCCCCCAGAATTTTAAAGCTGGTTGTATTAATGTGGTGATTTGTAAATTTTGCTCATCAGATGACCCAGGGAACTTAAAAAAACAATATAACAAAATAAATGCGGTCGATCTTTGGGTTAATTTTAGGAAATTGTCAGATTGTAGATGGGTAAGGCCCGGGCATTAGTCGTTTTGAAAAGTTTCACAGTTGATGCTAATCGCAGTGGAGATTGAGAATCGCTGCTTAACCGAATCCTCAGGCTAGCTTAAACTCCTAGGCCATGTTTCCCCTAGTAAGTTACACTGCACATACTGCGACCCTTGTCTGTCCATTTCATTCAGGTTAGTATTCTTGAGGAAGTTTTGCAGTTTTTCAAAGTGCTTAAAGATCTTTTATTTTGTATTCAGATACTTACTAAGGAAACTCTACACAGAGGCTGTGTTTATTAAACCTGTTACCTAAAATTGGCCTCAAACAAGGGCCATCAAAGAGAAATTTGATCTCCGCAGAGTACAGATTTGTTTTCTCTCTCTTTAGATGTAAACACAATATTTGTTCACCTGTTGTAAACTAAAATTGAGAATTGATCAGAACAGCTAAGATTGCTTAGGGTAGATGAAGTTGGAAAAAGTGAGAAAAGAACCATCTGACCACTTGGTGCTTGCAGAAGCTGCTTTTACCCTGTTTCTGCTTGCCTTTATGAAAGAATTGGGGAAGCACTGTTGCTTCCCTCTTTGTGTCCTTCGTTCTAGATTGTACCTACTACCTCGAATGGGGGCAGTGTCCAGGAAACACCTTGGTATTTGACTCCGGTCGTCCCACAGCGTACATGAATCCAAGGGATTGTATCTGGTGTCAGGTGTGGGTCATTACCAATGACTTTAGCAGGGAGGGTTGTTAAAACACACATTGCTGGTACCAGCCCCAGGGTTTCGGGTTCGGGTTGGGGGTAGGGTGTGCTGATGATTTGCATTTCTGAGGAGTTCCCAGGTGATCCTGATGTTTTTGGTTCTGGGACCCACCCGGCTTTGAGAACAACTGAGGTGAGGTAGGTGAAGGGCACTTGTAAGGAAAACGGACTGTAAGGGTAGCGCACTTAAAAGAGAGAACTCTTGGGATTCAGTTTGGTCACAGAATGGACAAAAGGGGCAAGAAAAATCCACGTGAATGCAGAATAATGAGGAAGAATCGGCTTAAACTCTTCGATCATAAGCTCAAAGGTAAAATTTTTTTCTTGGTCTGAAATTTTTTCCCCTTTGTCTCCTGGAATTTTAAAGACCTGACATTTGGATCAGGGACTCTGTTTTCAAAGGATTTGTTTGTAAACCGTCTTTCAGTTTACGTCTTCTAACTCCATTCCATTTTATCAGGAATTCCTCTTTCTTTGTGCCTCCATTCCCACATAATGAGACTATGATTGCCAAAGATATCCTAGGAATATTTTAAAGTTTAATGAATAGCATTACGTGCATGTGGGGATCACCAAGTTAGGAAACTATTCTGAACAGATCAACAGGTAATAAGCAAGTACATTTCTTTTGCCAGTTAGCTGTGTTATACATAGTAAAAGAAAAAGCCAAAAGGGGGAGGGTAAACATAGGTAGACCCATATGGAAGGTGGCTTCAGCGTGTATCTTCTAAAGAAATAGGCAGGTTTTAAAGCATAAAACTGGGGGGAGGGGGGAAAGGAAGTGACTCAGAATTCAAAATAGATAGGGTTGCACACCAGTAATGGTCCAGGAACGGTGCCTGGAGAAGAGAGGAGAAACAAGCCATGGGAGGCATTTGGGGTTGGTGAATGACTCCATAGTAACGTGGAAAACAGGATTATACATATTCTTTTTTTTTCCCCCTCTGGTGGACAGGGCATCATTGTAGGAACTCAGAACTTTGTGCCTTGTTTTAAAAATCTGTTTCAAGGGTCAAACTGAATTCCAGACCGATTATTGGTAATTAAAGTTACAGCTCTTGAAGAGCTTTTCTCATGATCTCTAGATGAGTTCTGCTGCTGTTCTGTGACTTGAATTCATTGATCATTTTTCTACTCCTCATTGCACCTGTCATGCTGGTATCAGCAATTAACATTCCTCCGAGGTGAATAGAATGCCAGCCTCCATCTCAGATGGAACTCAAGAACAACAGGTGCATTCTACCTGTTTCTTGGCTTTCCCCGGGGTGGTCAGAAGGCAAGTAATTAACCACAGAACAGACTCTGGAGAAAATGAGATTCTTTCAAATTTGAGCCAGAGTGCTGAAAAGTGGCTCTGGGTAATGTATTTAGGAGACGTAGGGAATGGCTCAACAGGAAGGGTGGAATAGCCTTGCTAACCTGACCTCTTTAAATTTATGTCAAGCTTGTTTCCCTTTGTCGATACAAATCTTAACTGTGCACCTTTCACAGACCCTCTGTGTTGTGCAGCTTTTTGTTGTTGTTGACTTAGGTTCACATCCAAGGTCACTAGACTTGAACACCAAAGGTGAAAATCAGCTGATTATATTGTTACTTTTCCTCGTCCCTCTTAAATGAAGAAACCTGACAAAACCTTGTGGCTCTGATTAGAGGAAGAGTCCCCCTGATACAAATTTAACTCCGTTCCCATTCACTCTAGTTCCAGTAATCAGAACCTCGCTTTCCTCACCTGAGAATAAGAGGATTGGACCAGATCATGTGTAAAATTCTTCTTACTGTTCAGTGTTCATTCCTCTCTCACTTTAATTCCTCTAGAATTCTCTGCCACTTATATGTTCCTAATTTTCATGAAAAGACTAAGCTCTTAAATAGGTTCGAGTGTGAGCAGATTTCAAGAGCTTAATTATCTAGGATTTTCTCTTTGCAAGTGAGATGTTAAATTATCATTTGAGACTCTTTAGGTACTACAAGAATTTCTCTGAAATTTTATTAGCATTAAGTTAATCTTGACTAGGAACAAAAAAAAAGGGAAAGAAAATTACCCAGGATAATTTTTTTTTCTTGTTTTAATAATTGCCACATATTTTTTAAGTTTAGAGAATGTTTTATTAATTTCTATAATCAAACCAATGTAGATAAGACTTTACGTATATAATACAGTGCATTACCCCTGTACAAATGGAAACAATTGTTTAATATTTCTAGACCGGTATGGCTGTTAATTTCTGTAGTTTGCCAACCCAACACTGTACAACTGAGATACTTTTCCCAAAGTTGACAGCACAGCTAAAGTTTCCAAAAATTCATATATATAATATGTGTGTGTATGCGTATGTTTGCATTTTCATAAAAAGATCAGTAGCAGTATGTTACGCATCAATAGCAGCAACAGCTTTTCTAGGTTCTGTAGTCATCTGAACAAGATGATAGGGACATCTGGGACACTCCATTAATGAAGAAAGAAAAAAAGTCAAAACAAAACAAAAAACAAAACCGCAGAAAACAGCAAAGTTCTGTTACTGTCATGGTACCTGCCACCAGTTTTTAGTAGCTTCTCAGTTGGTAATTGGCACATTTTAACATGTAAAGCATTGAGGCACCTGGGTGGCACTGCTGGGTGAGTGTGCGAGTCTTGGTTTCAGTTCAGGTCATGATCTCGTGGTTTTGTGAGTTCAAGCCCCGTGACAGACTCTGCACTGGCAGCTGGGAGCCTGCTTAAGATTCTCCGTCTCCCTCTTTCTCTGACCCTGGCTCACTCACACACACACACACTCTCTCTCTCTCTCTCAAAATAAGGAAATAAACTTACTAAAAAAAAAAAATTAAAGTGGGAAGCATCTGGCATATGGTAGACATACATGGACATCGCTGGTGTGGTCGTCCTTTCACAATGGAATCACCTGGGATTTAAAAGCTTTTATTTTTTTATTTTATTTTTTTAATTAATTTTTTTTTAACATTTATTTTTGAGACAGAGAGAGAGCATGAACAGGGGAGGGTCAGAGAAAGAGGGAGACACAGAATCTGAAACAGGCTCCGAGCTGTCAGCACAGAGCCTGACGCGGGGCTCGAACCCACAGACCACGAGATCATGACCCGAGCCGAAGTCGGACGCTTAACCGACTGAGCCACCCAGGTGCCCCTCACCTGGGATTTAAAACAAGTCATGCTCTAGTTGCTGCCTCCAGAGATTATGGTGTAACTGGTACAGTATATGTTTAAAAAAAAATTTTTTTTTAATGTTTATTTTTGAGAGCCAGAGAGAGCCAGTTTGAGCAGCGGAGGGGCAGAGAGAGAGGGAGACACAGGGTCCGAAGCAGGCTCCAGGCTCGGAGCTGTCAGCACGGAGCCTGATGCAGGGCTCAAACTCACTAACTGTGAGATCATGACCTGAGTGAAGTCAGAGGCTTAACCAACTGAACCACCCCCACTACCTAGTATATTTCTAAAGATTGAGTTCTCATTAGTTTACATTGCATTTGTTAGAGCACTGGGTGGGTTTTATTTGTATGTCATCTGCTATTTAAGGTATTGAATTATTTGTGAGTGGCGGAATTCCTAAGGGCACAAAAAGCGATGCTTTCTCATCCTAGGCGTACCACAGCTACCGTAAAGGGTCTGTCTTGGCTCCCATCCTGTGCCTGCCTCTTGTCTGTGAACCCGATGGCATTGCCTTGCCGCTGGTCTCTCATCTATAGGACACCACCCATGCTTGTCCTTTTTGCTTTGGTTTCTTAGGATTATTTGTGGTCATATTACTCAATCTAGAATGCCATTGATTTTGAGAATATGTCATTATTTTATGTATCTCCACAAAACAGGAGACAGCCATCCTTGAATAATGACTTGCCATTAATGTAAAATGTTTTCCTTTTTCAGATGTTAAAATGAGGAAAGAGAAGTTAACTTGGAACCAATGAAATACACTAATTTAGTTTTTAATTTCTCTTCCAGATTTAATCAGGTCTTTATTATTATTATTTTTTAATGTTTATTTATTTTTGAGAGAGAGACAGAATAAGAGTGGGTTAGGGGCAGAGAGAGAGGGAGAACACAGAAGCCGAAGCAGGCTCCAGGCTCTGAGCTGTCAGCATAGAGCCTGACGCGGGGCTCGAACTCACAAGCTGGGAGATCATGACCGAGCCGGAGTCGGACGCTCAACAGACTGAGCCACCCAGGCACTCCACCCCAATCAGGTCTTTAAAAATCACAAATTGATACGGGGTTTTCCTAATTCTGTGTTGCATAATCATTTCATGTACGCTTGTGTGTGTAAAAATTGGAGAAACTTACTATTCTATTTACTTTTCAGTTTTAGGAATGTGACCAATTTGTTTAAACACTATTCCTTCTAGATCTGTCCTCGAGCATTTATCTACAAACCATAATCTTGTGATGCTCTTTGTTAGTTTTAGCTTCTCACCAAATGTCTGTCTCATTATGCCAGAAGGCTCATTTTTTTTTAATGCCTATATATGTTTGAATACACACACACACACACACACACACACACACACACACACACTGTATGTGTGTACATGTTTGCCATTGTTACCGCTTGGGTGCGTTCTGTTTGATCTAAAACTTTTGGTAAGATTTTCACTTTGGGTTTCACTTTGGGTTTTTGGTAAGATTTTCAGAGCTCCTCTGTGGTTCATCCGTGTGCTGGTTTTTACAGCATTATCCTATTAAAAATGATATAGTCTGGGGGCGCCTGGGTGGCGCAGTCGGTTAAGCGTCCGACTTCAGCCAGGTCACGATCTCGCGGTCCGTGAGTTCGAGCCCCGCGTCGGGCTCTGGGCTGATGGCTCAGAGCCTGGAGCCTGTTTCCGATTCTGTGTCTCCTTCTGTCTCTGCCCCTCCCCTGTTCATGCTCTGTCTCTCTCTGTCCCAAAAATAAATAAAAACGTTGAAAAAAAAAAAATTAAAAAAAAAAAAAATGATATAGTCTGGCTCTTAGGTGCTTCTAACATTTACGTGGAAAACATTTAGTCCTTGCGACTTATCCCTGCCCCCCACCTTTTTTGTTGGTTTGTGTTTTTTGGCCTACCGTGAGTGTTAACCATGTTACCTTTGAATCTGGACCATCTCCCTCTAAATACCTTCCTTGCATAAGAACTAATTTAAATTTATTCCAGGTGTATAAGCAGTATACGAGGTTTGGTAGTTTTTATTTTTGAGAGGAGTTTAAAGCTTCACTGTAGTTTATCAGGGCATCTGAGTATTTTTCTTTGGTGAAAGTGTTACATGTGAAACCTGTGGTAGCCAGTTAAACTCAGTTTCTCCCCCATAAGGAGGTACTGGTGAGATCCACTTAAGATACTCTGTTCCTCTGTGAAGACCAGGTTTGATGAGGTGATGCTCAGCTTAGATGTACTGTTGTTCATTTTATGAATGGCTAAAGATGAAAAGAGTACTTTTTATGTCACTAAATCTCTAGGTACCTAGAACATTTGATTTTTAGTCTCCAGTTCCTCATGGAAAAGTTAGTGCTGTAGCCACATGTAGTGTCCTGGCTGTGTGTGGCTTTCTTCTGTCTCTGGGTTGTTCCTAATGCTTCTATTCCTATAGACTCCTCTTGGAAGCTGCATAGTCCCTTTTGCATTAGGGTTTGTGTGTGCGCATGTGTGCTTAGGGCAGTTAACACCTCTCTGCGTGGTAACTCAGTGCCTTCCAGAGCTGATGGGAGCAGATTGCCTTTGCCGCGTCCTTGCGGTGTTCGTGTGTATCACTCTCTGCCCTCCATCCTGTGCTGCTTCTCTCATTAACACCCCCTTCTCCATGTCCTGAACCACTCTGTCTTCACTTTCTTTCTGTCCTTGTTTCTTCTGTTACCGCTCTCCATGGGAAGGGACGTTTTCTTCGGCACACATAGTGTTTTTGAGGAGAAAGATTTGACTTTTGGGCTGTCTACTTAAGAAGACCTTCCAAGAGTAGAGGGGAAAGCCCTCAACTGAGGAGGTTTCTGGAGGGGGGGAACCACATTTGTTCTTTTTACAGAATCCCTGTTCTAATTTGCAACAGATCAAGAAACTTTCGGTACCCTAGGTGCATAGGAACCGTGCTGTTTTAGCATGTTAACCTTAATCATGTTGGTTTACCTGAGCAGGATTGATTTTACTAGACTGGCTACTTAAAATATGGTACAGTAGTACCCCCCCCCCACCCCTCTCCACTGGGATATATTTTAAGATTCCCAGTGGATGCCTGAACTGCAGATCATACCAAACCCTGTACGTACTATGTTTTTTCCTATGCCTGCATTCCTATGATAAAGTTGAATTTATGGATTGGGCACAGTAAGAGATTAATGACAATGACTAATAATAAATTAGAATAATTATAACAATATGCTGTACAAAAGTTGTGCAAAATATGAAACCGAAAGTTGTATGATATCTCAAAATATCTTGTTCTGTACTCCTCCTTCTTGTGATGATGTGAGGTGATAAAATACCCTCGCAATGAGATGAAATGGCGTGAATGGCACAGACCCTCTGGCCTGGCGTTAGGCTGCCCTTGACCTTCTCAGGATGGGTCAGAAGGAGGGTCATCTGCTTGGTGGGTAACGAAGGCTGCCGTGCAAAACCTTGGATAAGGGGAACCACTGTATTGTCCTCTATTCCTTGGGTCTCTTTGTGCAGGTCTCTCTGCTAGTTGTCATTAAATCTGTCCTGTGAGATACCACAATGACATCTGGCACGCCTTATTTGTTTATTGTTTTTACTGTGCATTTTTAGAAGAGAAAAGACCCGCAGTGACCCCTTTGTGTGTCAGCCCCTTAGGTCAGGTTTTCCGTCCTGATTCAATGTATGTCGGGGCTGCTGAGATTGGTTGAGTTGCAGAGTTTTCCTCTGTCGGACTCAGGAGCCAGAAAGCCACGATGAAGTTTGATTTGGCTGGTGGCAGCCTTTTCCAAATATGAATCTGGAGGCAGTACAGTAAGCCCTGTAAGAAAAGAAGGAGAAGGGAAACCAAACACTATAATTGGAAATATTTGGGGAACATTTAGAAACGGGGGAAAGCAACCCGTCGTGCTTGGAGTCTCCCCCAAGCTTGTGTTGTTGTGGCGCTCGGAGGCCGGCCTTTCTTTCCAGGCCGAGCGCTCCCTTCGCTCGGGAGAAACCATAGAGCAGCCTCTGTCCTGCGGGTGCTGCACGCTGACTTGCTCCAGACAGTCTTGAATGTGACCTGGCAGCCGGTGCTGTTTCCTGCTGACGTGGCCTCCCACAACCGAGCAGAACAGAGCCGCCTCAGTGTGCTGAGGGAGGAGCGGCCGAAGGCATGAATCACCAGCGGGATAAGGAACAAATTAAGAGGGGAAAGCGCCTAGCTGTTCGGGTTTCCTTCTAGATATACTTAAAAGACACCCTTTTTCATAGGAAGGGAGGAGGAGGAAGAAAAACAGGAGTGGTGATTTGTTTGGCCATAGGAAGGGTTTCTTATCAGCGGGAGCTAACTTCTGGGGTGAGACCCAGGGCGCCGCAGACATCTGAGGGGAGGCTTCAGAAGGCCTGACCGGGCTGCAGCCTGCAGCCTGCTCTGGCTGCGCTCTTGCACAGGCCGGTGGGCGTGCGAGCTCCCAGGCCTGGCCTGCAGACGAAGCAGAGGCAAACTGTAGTTTGTGCCTTGGTGGCAACAGCTCTTTCAGCTTGGTAGGAACTGGAGAAAGGGGCTGTGAGGGGCCGCGGAGCAAATCCCGCCGCATGGTGTCTGCGTTCCGCGTCCGCGCCCGCGCAGCCAGGATCCCGTCTGATGCTCAGTGTCGGCCTGTTGCGTCCACCGCCTGCTGCTTTGAATTGCTTCCTTGAAAAGCTCCGAGTACAGCTCTTTGTTGCCTTATAAAGGGGCCAAAAAAGTCAAGTCCTGGAATTTCAGATTGAGATGGGACTTCGGTCTGATTTAGACCTTCCGTGGCTTCCACCGTTTCCAAAGGTTATTGTAGAACCTTTTCTTTAGTTAGTCCTACGTGGAACCTCCACTTTTAGCAACAGTGGGCAGTCGGGGGGGGGGGGGGGTGGTGGTGGCGGGGGAGGGGCGTGGAGAGGCCTCAGACATACCTGCTCATCCTTCTGGTGGCGGCCCTCAGAACGTCTTCCCTGGCCACCCTGTGCTCCGAACACACATAACATTGAAAAGCCACTGAGCTGATACACCTGTCTCGTTTTATACATAAGAAAATTTTGCCTTTCAGACAGGCCAGTCGGTTAGGTGATACTACAGCGACTTTCAAGGTGTCTTAGAATAAAAGTTGTGTTCTTTGTCTCCTGCTTTTGAGCTTTCATAATCTCTCAGCTGTTGTGATAGTAGCCTTTCCTGGTTTCCCTGCCTCCAGTACGGCTAGTAGACAAACCATGCTGTTAGATGTGTTTGTAGTCTAGAGAGCTAGAAATCCATTGGCGTGTGACCCCGATGGCGTCCCCGCTCTAGGTATGAGGTGAATGTGGAGTGGCATCAGGATTGCAGATGAGGGGAAACCTTTGAAAGGAAGAGCCATCAGCGCTGTTGCAGCATGGCTTACATTTTTCAGGATGGTTTACATTACAGAAATGGGAAAGTTACAAAGAGAAAGTCGGCGATGACCCTCAAATACTTAGCCCAAGTGATAGGGAGAATGTGGAGCCCATCTGCCACAGAGATGGGGAAAGCTTTCTCGGTTTTTCAAAAAGCCCTCTTGCTCTTTTAGGCTCCTAGGAGTTCCTCTCCTTGAGGCCTCTGGAGATGGCCAAGCGATTTGATACCTGTTTTCCTTTATCGTTGTAGCTTCCCTGTGTGATTGGTGGGTGGCTTTTGGCATGCGGTGTAACTCTTAGTTTCTGGCGTATCATTCATTCACTTATGTGATTCCCTTGAATCGGTTTGGTGGGTTGTTTACTGTCGATTATGGAGCAAAGCTGAGGCAGATTCAGGCCCAGCGTATGGATCTCATTCCTGCTTCAGCATTGGCTTTCCTCCATCACCTTCAAGTCTACTAGGTGGGTGGACTTGTATTTACAGCACATTTTGGAAATCCTTTATATTGGCCATATTTTGCAGTGTTTCTTCTCCCCTATAAGCCACTTTCCTCTTTTGCTCTCCAGGTTACCCCTCTCGGCTCAGTAAAACACAAACCTCTGCCCGTAGCAAATGAATTCGCAGGAAAAGCCAGCAAGATAAGAGAGACATGGAGAGGATGGCATAGTAAATGTAGAATAATCGGTCTATTTACGTTTTCAGTCAAGTCCTCTGATTTTCTTTAAAGAGGCTTTGATATTTTTTTCATAGGCCATACACCGGTGGAATTAGAAAGTTACCCCAAATCATTTATGATGTTTTATTGCTGTTGTTTTGGGCTAGGCTTAGGCTGTGGGCAGGACTAGAAGGGGAGAGACAGCTTTATATGTTGGTCCTGTTTCAGTGGCAGGGGAGCTGTCTATGTAATTATATGCTCTTTTTCTCGCAACACATACCGGCGGGTGGGGGGGGGGGGAATATCCAGAGACTCTTATTTCCAAATGTTCTTGGTAAGTCTCTTCTTCAAATACGACTGTGAGTAGGACGCCAGGGTAGTGGGAGTGCTCATTCTTTTGTGTGATGGTAATGAGATAATTTGTGCATTACACATTTTCAGGACACTCTTTGTTGAAATGAAACTTCAGAGTCTTTGCCGAGCCACATTAGCAAGTCTCTTTTCTTTATTTAAAAAAAAAAAAAGTCTTTATTAACTTCATATGTTTTGCTGTCATCAGTTGCATCAAGTAATACCATTATTTCGAGAAAAAAAGAGAACTTAGGCCATGATTTGTCTGGTGTCTCGTCTTTTGTCCATCTCTTCCCCACGTACTGTCTGACCACGTCTGGTTAAGAGTTGCTGTTGTTCCCGCCATCAACCACCTAGCCCCAGTGGCAGCTGCCAAGGGGCTCCATCCTGGTCTTGCAGGAGGAAGTGGGTGCTCAGGGTTGGGTGCAGAATTGCTGGTAGCATGGGCGGCCTACAGCGAGTGGGCCCTCACAGAGGCTGCCAGCAAGGGACGGGCACAGGGATGTCCATTATGCTGTGGGAGGCAATGGGGCAGGCCCAACGTAGCCACCCTGCCGGCCCAGATCTGGAATGGGTCTGTACATTGTTTGCTGGTCAAACCCGGAAGGCCTTGCTGTGGAAGCGGGGGTTCTGTGGTGAAATCTGGCCGTTGCTGATTTTTGGAATTTTATTTCAGTGCTCGTTTTCCAGAGCAACTGGAATTTATTTGGTTAAAGCAGCTAATTAATGTGTTTGATCTTGATGTGGCAGTGAACCATATCAAATTCCAGGTCAAATCGCTTTCCCTTGTAGAATGTTTGCTTAACCTTTTGAGGTTTATTTCATCAGCTTATGGACTATTGAAAGTTTATTTGTCCTCAATATTCTAATCTACGTGGTGGCATGGCTATTGCTCTAATAATGTTCGTAAGTGTAAAACCTAATTTTGTCTACAAATAAGAAAAGTCACATTTACAAATGGATTGCAAAAAGTTGTAGGTAGAGTGTGTGACTTAATCATATGAGCAATACCATATATGGAATGATTTTTGAAAAATATTTTGCCATCTGGTCCCATTTATTGAAGATGAAATACTTTTTCCCCCTTTCTAATTCTCATTAAGCTGCCAGCTAATATTCATTATCCTTATTTAAAAGGTGAAGAAACAAAAGTTCAGAATGGCCAAGTAAGGTATCCACAGTAGTAAGTAGCAGATCTAGAATGTGAACTCAAGATGATTCTAAAGCTCCTGGTATTTAAAAAAGCATTTTTTAAACTTACAATAATTATAAATTCACAAGAAACTCGGGAGAAAAAAGTACGTGGAGATCCCATGTATGTTTGATCAAGTTTTGCCTAATGGTAACATCTTGCATGGCTATAGTATAGTCTCAAAACCAGGAATTAACATTGGTACAATCCAGAGTTTACTCAGATTACACCAACTTTGCACGGATTCATTTGTGTGTATGTTGATTTGTGTAGTCCTTACCACAATCAAGGATATTCTTTTAAAAAAAAATTTTTTTTTTTAATGTTTATTTATTTTTGAGAGCAAGAGAGAGACAGAGCACAAGTTGGGAAGGGGCAGAGAGAGAGGGAGACACAGAATCTGAAGCAAACTCCACGCTCTGAGCTGTTCTCACAGAGTCAGATGTGGGGCTCGAACCCACAAAATGTGAGATCGTGGCCTGAGCCGAAGTCGGACGCTTAACCGACTGAGCCACCCAGGCACCCCAAGGATGTTCTTTTACAAAAAGGCTACCTTGCATTATATTATAGCCACTCCCTTATTCTCTTAACACCTCTGATCTGCTTTCCATCTCCCTGATCTTATCACTTAAAGAATATCCTATACGTCAAATCTTACAGTGTATAACTTTTTTTAATGTTTATTTTATTTATTTTTGAGAGAGAGAGCAAGAGCGCAAGCGCGAGGGGGGGGGGGGGTAGGGGGCGAGTGCAGAAAGAGAGGGAGACACAGGATCCGAATCAGGCTCCAGGCTCTGAGCTATCAGCACAGAACTTGACGCAGGGCTCGAATTTATGAACCGTGAGATCATGACCTGAGCCGAAGTTGGCACTTAACCGACTGAGCCACCCAGATGCCCCTTTACAGTGTATAATTTTTAAAGATTGGCCTTTTTTCTCTGAGCATAATTTGAGATCCATCCAAGTTGTGTGTACCCAGAGTTCATTTTATCGCTGAGTAGTATTCCATGGTATGGATGAATTGCAGTTTGATAGTTTATTTGCTAAAGGACATTTGGTTCTAGTTTCAGGCAATTACAAGTAAAACTGCTGTGAACACATGTGTACAGGTTTTTGTGTGAACATGCTTTTCATTTCTCTGAGATGCACAGTGATATGTTGTATTATAATTACATACTTCATTTTGTAAGAAACGCCAAACATTTCCAGAGTGGCTGCACCATTTTGCATTTCTCCCAGAAGTGTGTGAATGGTCCAGATTCTCCTCAACCTTGACAGTATTTGGTCTTACCATGAAGCTTTTCTCCTCACCCCACCTCACCCCCTTACCCCCCTGCCCCCATCAATTTTCAATTATTCCAGCACCGTTTGGTGAAAAGAGTTTTTTCATTCCACTGCTTTTGCACCATTGTTAAAAATCATTTGGGTGTATCTATGTGTGTCTATTTCTGGGTCCTCTGTTTCTGTTCCATTGATCTATGTATCTGTCTCTTCAATACCGTACAGTCTTGATTACTATTGTTATGTATAGTAAGCGTTAACATTGGCTCCTGGTATTTTAAAAATGATTTTTATTTTAAAAAATGATTTAGGTATTTAGGTGAAGACCCAAAAGAGGCTTGTCAGTTCTTCTTAAAGAAGTACTTCTAAATACGAGTTTTCACTTAGGAGTTTTGGTTCGGCTCTGACTTCTTCTGAGACAATCGGTAGGAAAACCATAAAGGAAGTGTGCAAAAACATGAAGACAGATTAAATAATAATTCGTTTGTAAGTCTGAAGTTCTATACAGCTGTCACTGAGGTCCTTGAGTGACTTTGAGTCTAGAATGACCATAAAGACTAGATCTTTGGGTCTCTTTGGCTTGAAACACCAGCTGTTGATAATCAAAAAGGGAATTATGTGAGTAGAAAGTTAAAAAGTTAAGATTCAAATCCATTTCATTTTATTTTTTAAATATTATTTATTTTGGGAAAGAGAGCACAAGTGTGTGTGTGCAAGTGGAGGGAGGGACAGAGAGAGAGAGAGAATCCTAAGCAGGCTCTGCACCGTTTTAGACGATGTGGGGCTCAGTCCCACAAACCGTGAGATCATGGTGCCAGAACCAGGAGTTGGATACTTAGACAGCTGGGCCACCCAGGCGCCCTGATTCAAATCCATTTTTTTTTTAATTTTTTTTTTTTTACGTTTATTTATTTTTGAGACAGAGACAGAACATTAACGGGGGAGGGTCAGAGAGAGAGGGAGACACAGAATCTGAAGCAGGTCCCAGGCTCTGAGCACAGAACCCGATGCGGGGCTCGAACTCACGGACTGCGAGATCGTGACCTGAGCCGAAGTCGGACGCCCAACCGACTGAGCCACCCAGGCGCCCCCAAATCCATTTTTAAAAAGTCACTGCTTGTGTATTTTAAGGTACCTCACTGGCACTCAAGCCTTCTCTGTGTTTTGTCATCTTCAGAGAGCACAGATACTGTAACATTTTAGGTTTGGAGGGGAGATATAGAGGTCGATTAGTTCAGCCTTTACATCATACAGGTAGGACACAGGGTCCTTTTGTAAATGGCACGTCATGCAGGGCAGATAGCCTGTCCACACGGGGGGAGAGAATCTTGATCCAGGGTACATGGGCTATGCTGTGAATACTCACACACTTTATCAGCCATTACGTAGGGAAGCCCGTCATTTGGGCCCAGCTGAAACATCTTCTTGCAAGGATGTGCTATAGACAAAAAGTAGAAAACGAATTCTGTGGCCTGCACGTATATGTCCGCGTCGGTGCTGTAACATTTCTCACACGCTAGCTTTAACCGATGCGTGCGATAATTTGCGGGAAGCCCATCAGCCCCTGCCATATATCCCAGTGCCGTTTCCTCTGTCTGAAGTCATAACCTGACTGTTGATGGGGAGCCTAGTGTGGGAACTGGTTCAGGAGCTGCAGCCTCATGAACTTGATTTGAAATCGTTTTCTGTAACTCTAAACCTGAGGGCCAGAGGCTTGGAGGACAACCTCAGAAGGCAGCTTTGCCTGGAGGTGAGTGCCTTCTTGGATCCGTGTTCGCTGTGTATGAAATGCACATCGGGGTCCAGTTTGCCGTTCTCGGCCTCCTCCTGCCCTGGGCTCTTTTGTGCCCTGGGTTTCTGGTAGGGGCATCCGGGGAGGAGGGGCTGGGGAGGCGTCAGCTGTTGACCAGAGTCTGCCTTGTGGGGAGTGTGTTAGCCTTGTGCCCCTGCAGCAAGCTGTTCTTTTCCATCTGACGTGGGCCTGAAGGCAAGCACAGAAACGGGCACCACCGCTGTATGGTACAACACGTGACACACACCTAAGCCCCCATCCTCTTCCCTTGAACAGAACTTCTGCTCGTAGAGCTGTGCCTGGAATTAGGTGGAAGTCTGGCTGTGCTCTTCACCTGCTGGAGGGAGCTGCCCCTCGTGCCCCGCAGGTCTTGACTGCATTTCCACAGGTTCTTCTCTTTAGTGTTCATTATGGTCACCAGCCTGCCAACTTGAGCCTGGTCCCTGCTGTGGGTTATATTAACATCTAGGGGTTAGACCCCAACTCTAACAAGTCCTATTAAGTGTTATGGAAGAAATGCTAAAAAATTAATGATACTGAAACTGCCTTCTAAATAACATTAGTCTACTCCTTTTGGGATTGTGATGGAACAGAGCAATGAAAAGGCCAACTATAAATCAGAAATGTCAGTTTGGGGGCGCCTGGGTGGCGCAGTCGGTTAAGCGTCCAACTTCAGCCAGGTCACGATCTCGCGGTCAGTGAGTTCGAGCCCCGCGTCGGGCTCTGGGCTGATGGCTCAGAGCCTGGAGCCTGTTTCCGATTCTGTGTCTCCCTCTCTCTCTGCCCCTCCCCCGTTCATGCTCTGTCTCTCTCTGTCCCAAAAATAAATAAACGTTGAAAAAAAAAATTAAAAAAAAAAAAAAAAAAGAAATGTCAGTTTGATGAGCTGCAGGGGGTGGGGCAGGATCCAATATTGGAGTCGGATTAATAGAAAAATCTATATGATTGTATAATTTAAAGTATACTTGTCTATAGGATGAGGGTTGTACTTTTATAATGTTGGAGTTTGTTTTTTTAATTGGGCTTTTAAAAGCCACATAACGGTAAGCTGTTGCTAAACATTTATATTGGCTGCAACTATTTTTCAAATGTAGAACAATGGAAGGAATCCCTATTTTCCACCTTTGGATTTTGTCTTTTTACCCCAACTTCTGTTGAAAGGATTGTTGGCAGCTTACATTTATGAATATTATATGTTGAGATAAAATAAATTTAAAAGAAGTGGGGGAAAAAAGGATGTCATGAAAATAAAGCCATCAAAGGCCACCAAGGAGAAGGCCAGGAGTGATTTTGACACTTCTTTTTAGAAAGCTCTTAAAAATTTCATTCTTGTTTTTGTCAGTGATTATTGTTGGTACAGTGTTTCTATACTTTTTTAGCTGTGTTCGTTTTTAACTGCTACATAGAACTTTGATTGGAAATAGCACGCAATGACATTGGGTCTGTTTCACTTTCACGTCTACATTTGGGCAGGCTGTTGGATTTTGGTGGCATGGAATGTGAACTAACTGATCGCTTTTCCAATCCTGTTATTTTCCAGTGTGGTTTGGAAAAAAAAAAAACCTCTACATATGAAGTCAAGAAAGCACAAGGAAGCCTTCTGGTTAACGAATTTAGTGAGTTTCAGATTTTCCTCTTGTGGAGAGTCCTGGAAAATCACTTCAGAAAAGAGGTCATGGGTCATGTATAGAAGAAACTGCTTCGCATGCATATAAGACTTAGCACACTCTGCGGGCTATCGTGCATTCTTGCCTAACCTCGGATGGCTCAGCTCAAAACCTATTGATTACTGTACCAAGAATTGGAAACAAAGCCATTTTGTGCAGCATTTAGGTTTGTGACTGGTTAGATTTCTTCAGACTTAGAATATAGAAGTTCGTTTAACACGTGTGTGTGTTTACCAAACCCTGACAGTTTCTAAGGACTGTTGTGTATTATTTATGGCAGGGATCATCTGTAATGCATTTAAAAAAATTTTTTTTTATTGTTTATTATTTTTGAGAGAGAGAGAGAAAGAGACAGACAGACACTGAGAGCAAGCAGGGAAGGGGCAGAGAGAGAGGGAGACACAGCATTGGAAGCAGGCTCCAGGCCCTGAGCTCTCAGGACAGAGCCCGATGCAGGTCTTGAACTCACAGACCGTGAGATCATGACCTGAGCTGTAGTCGGCCGCCCAACCCACTGAGCCACCCAGGCACCCCTGTAATGCATTTTTTAATAACAGTTTTATTGAGGTATAATTCACATCCCTTACAGTTTGGCTATTATTTAAAAAAAAAATTTTTTTTTAAATTTCTTTAATGTTTGTTTATTTTTGAGAGAGAGAAACAGAGCACGGGTCAGGGAGAGGCAGAGAGAGAGGGAGACAGAATCCGAAGCAGTCTTCAGGCACTGAGCTGTCAGCACAGAGCCCAACACGGGGCTGGAACCCACAAACCACAAGATCATGACCTGAGCCGAAGTCAGACGCTTAACCGACTAAGCCACCCAGGCGCCCCTACAGTTTGCCTATATGAAGTATACAGTTCAGTCATTCAGTGTATTCACAGTTGTGTAACTATCACTGCGATGAATTTTGGAACATTTTCCTCACTTGAAACAGGCTTATACCCATTAGCAGTCATCTCCAATTTCCCCGTATCCCCAGCCCTTGGCAACCATGAATCTACTTTCTGTCTCTGTAGAGTTGCTTATTCTGGACATTTTAATTGAATGGAATCCTATAGTTTGTGGTCTTTTGTGGTTGGCTTCTTTTCACTTCGCATAGTTTAAGGTTCATCTGTTTTGTAGCATGTATCAGGACTTCATTTTTTAAATTTCCAGATTAATATTCCACTGTGTAGGTGTACTATATTTTATGAATCCATTCATCAACTGGTGGGCATCTGAGTTGTTTCCACTTTGTTTCCACTTTGTGGCTGTTATTAATAATGCTTCTAGGAGCATCTGTGTACAAGGTTTTGTGCGGATAGATGTTCTTAATCCTCTTGAGTATATACTTAGGAGTAGGACTGCTGGGTGATATGGTAACTCTGTATTTAACTTTCTGAAGAACCGCCAGACTGTTTCCCAAAGAGGCTGCACCGTTTTTACATTCTCACTGGCAGCATGAGGCTTCCCAGCTTCTCCATGTTATCACCAAACTTGTTATCTGTTCTTTTTGGTCTTCAGTACAATTTTACTCCCGCCCCTTTGCATTGTTAACATTTGTTCCTTCAGGGGGATGGGTATTTGTATACTAAAAGAAGTAGAATGTGGTTAGCTGTGGTATGGCTTTGAGTTCTAAGGAAGCTCTGTGCCAGAACCAGCATGCTTCCTTGTTTCTGACCTTGACCCCAAATCACAGCATTGACAAAACCACAGTGGTACCACAAACAGTAATTCTCTTTTAGAAGTTCAGTTTTGATCTTTTTGATTTGATCCTGAGCTATTAGACCTACATGAGAATGCATAAGATATATTTAAAATATATGTCCTTATATGTAAAAGAGATATATAAAATACATATATATAGTTAACATATGTATAGTTAGAGAACAATGATAAATACCCATATCACCCACCTAGATCATAAAATAAAAATTTGCAGTTCTAGGTGATACTAAATAATGAAGATGACTGCGAAAGTATATAAAGATTGTAAACATGAATAATCATTAACAAATATCTGTGCCCTCCCTTATCATATCTGTCCTCCCTCTCCCCAAACCACTAACCTCTGGGGATAATCATTTTTCTTATTTTTCTTTGTAGTTTTACTGTATACACATGAATTCACGTAGATACCTATGCACACGTGCACACACACGCTGAGAAATGTAGTTTAGTTTGCTTGTTTTCAGACTTTCCATAAATCATACATATAGTCATTCTTTCTTGACTTCTTTGTTAACATAGTTTATGACCTTCAAAGATACTATGTATGGCTTTTTATGCATGCTTTTGTTACCATATAGGATTGGGGTTCCTCATTTCTGTGTTCTTCTCCTGATGAAGGTTTGGGTTTTTCCTGGATTTTGGACATTATGAACAGAATAGTGAAGCTGCATACATTTCCATTTGCACCTCCAGGTCTGCTGGAATCTCTCTAGAATATTTACCAAGGAATGGGATTTCAGCTTTATTTAAACAACGCCAGACTTACCCCAAAAGGCTGCAATGCTTTCTCCTACAACCTTACCAGCCTTTAATAATTTTAGACTTTAAACATTTTGCCAGGGGTGCCTGTATGGCTCATTTGGTGGAGCATGTGTCTCTTGATTTCAGGGTCGTGAGTTCAAGCCCCATGTGGGGCGTAGAGCTTATGTAAAAAACAAACAAACAAACACACAAACAAACATACATTTTGCCAGTCTGGTAGGTGATGGTATCTCATCATGGTTTTAATTGGCATATCTCTAAGTGTCTTACTAATTTAAAATGTAACCAATTATGCATAAGCAGTTATGTTTTTTATTTCTTTGAAGGGAAGTCAGCATTGAGTTACCTGAAAAGTGTACCTGTGCTATTGAAAAATCATTGTGACGGTATATTCCTTATGCATATTGTAACTTAAATTTAGATCACTTAGATGAATGCCATCAGATTTTTTTCAGTGCAGTGATTTTTCTCTTGCCATATTTACATAAATTTTTGTGTAATAAAGTTAAAAATGTATGGAATTATTTATCGATTGATATCTTTTGCCTAACTTACAGGCAACTACAAGCAGTAAGTCTGTGGTTTGCCAATATTTATTCGAAGCTCAATTTATATAAATAGTCCTTTTTTTTTTTGTGGTGAATGGAGTACTTCTTCAGAGGAATTCACAACTACCTTTTGTGTAGGCATGATAGGTGTCAGTGTTTATACATGTATTTGTGTGTGTGTGTGTGTATATGTGAAAGGCTGAAAGATGTGGCGTTTTGATCTTTTTGGTGATTATTTGGTGCCAGAGGGAGGAAGATATTGTTTTTAAAGGGGAAAACTAATAATTTGGGAACGTAACAGAAACCTGAAATCAAATCTTGCTTATTAATTCAATGAGAAAAAGTAAGACCATCGCTTCAAACGTGAGGAAATGTGCTGAAAGATTCTTTTGTATAAAATTAAAAAAATCAATTATGAATACTCAGTATGTGACTCATAAGAGGAAAATTTCATTGTACACTCGTGGGTTTTGCTGGTGTGTATGTGTGTGGGTGTGTTTTCAACTTAAAAAAAAGTAGCTACAGGTGAGTATGATCTTGTCGGTTGATTGGTGTAGTGTCTTAAGGGAGAAAAATGAATGAATTACAGCCGTTACTTTCAGTGCTTGGAATATAGATGAATATAAGTGAATATAAGGTTGTTATTTGAGGGAAAATATTTTCTGTTTCCTCCCATCAAGTACTTTATTATAGTTTTTAGTTAGTGACATAAATTATTTTCATACCTTACTCTTGAGTATTAATACATTTTTCAAGCTATCCCAGGAATATTTGTACTCTTACTGTTATAAGAAAAGCTTCCCCAAAAGTGAATTCTGTATTTCATTGAATTTTTGTGGGGGAGAAGGATTAGTCTCAAACAGGTTCCCTCACTGATATTGGGAATCTAAATAGGACTGTTGAATTACTTTCCATTTTTTGTCTTTATAGTTCAATATGTTTTTCGCCAAATTACAGTTTGTTTCTCCATGTGTACAACTGCAATATATTTTATAGACTTACTCTAGATTGAGAATTAATACTGTGCCATACAGAGCAGAATTAGTCTTTGTTTTCCAGTACACTAAACTTCAGTTCTAAAGTCATATGAATTTTTATCCTGTTTTCTACAAGTAAAATCGCATTTTATAAAATGCCTCATAAAGATGTCCACATTATAGAACAGCATTTACAAATGGCAGTGGTAGGTACAAAGAAAAGAAAAACTGCCAGAAAGCATTTACTCACATGGCTTGGGTGTTCACAGACGGATTTCGCTATGATCTGTATGAATCACATTAGGTTAAGAAATCCAGGAATATTCTGACATACATGTATTTGTCCTAGAAAATAACGTGCTGTCAGGACAGATGCTTTCATTCTGTTCTTTTGAGAAGTGCTTGCACTTATTGTTGGGAGGGTGTTTCTGTTTCCCAGGCAAAGGAGCACTGTGGAGATTTGACATAACTATGGCTGTCCAAAGAGGTCTTCGGGTATTCTTTGATACACAAAGGGCTTAAAGTGCTCTGGTTTATATTCATAGATGTATTGACACTTTAGGAAATTACATTTCACTCATTTTAACAAATAATTTATTTAAGATCTTTTGTCTCTTGCCCGGGGCAAGGTATTATGCTAGGCACATTGCAGATTGTTGGGAGTTGAAAACAAAAAGATTAAACTGTATGGAATCCAGGGACTAAAATATGTACATTTCAGAGTAAGCGTCTATGAAGTTTATTTCAGATTTTACATTCTAGATTAGTCAATCTAGGTCAGAGCGTGTGTCTGCAGTGACTTTGGAGGAAAACATCAGCATGTTAAAGCTACCTGTTTCATTCTGAATTAGGAGGGTTGTAATCTTATAGCCAAGCTTGCAAAAATTTGGCTTTTCCCAGTATGTATGGGATTGTACTGATCACTCCTATATTTCTGGTGCCTCAGAATACACCCTCTAAATTTTTGTTGAATGACTTTGTGGAATGAATGAATGAATGAATGAATGAATGAGTGATTATTAGCCCTTCTTGGATTGTTTGAGAGCCTACGGTTGAGTTGTTTGATCTCTCCCCATTGAGATGATTCTTATGATTATAGTTGGAAGTAATTCACTTGAATGCATGTGCTCTTGTCTTGATCTGTTTGTTCTACACACTCTGGAATCTAGATCCATAGCTCCATGTTCATTTCCCTTCTGAGAGTAATTACCTGTCTAAGGTAATGACTAAAGAATCAGAACCTGTAAGAACTCTTGGAGGTCCCAACAGTCACTTCTTTATATACCCGCTCAGATGGTTTAGAATTTTGGAGGTTTCTGCATCTCTGTTCCTTCCCAGAGAAGAAAATCTAAAAGATAAAAAATGTTGGCATCCTTTCCTTTTCTACAAAAGGAACACATTTAGATAGTGACAAAAAGGACGAAAGTGCCCCTTGTGCCGTTTGCATTGTCTCGTTTAATTATCTTAATAGCTCTGCAAGGTTGGAATAGTGATCAGCGCAGTTGAGAGATCAGTCACCCAAGGCTCTCAAGCGTTAACACTGTTTGCACTCTGGAATATACACTCGGTGAAGGCTGCAGTTGCGTCTGTCTCGTTCCCCGTTGTCTCCTTATGTAGTAGAGTGTCTGGTGTTCGGTTAGTAAATAGTGATTGGCTCTACTTTTGCCTGAGATCACACAACTAGTTAGTGGAAGCAACCGCGATTACACGTGGTTTTCTTTCATTTTCCTGTCTCTTCCTCGTTTCACTGCAGTTCTTTTAAGTTTTCCGAGAGATCATTTTGAGGTAACACTTTTCTGAAAAAGTGGTCCTATTCCAGTGACGTGCTTTTCCTAAATTTCCCGGCATGGGCAGGATTTGGGCCCAGGACCTGTTTTCATGCTGTGGTGTAGGTCTTTCCCCTAGGCAGAACATGCTCATGGGCTGTGTTTCTCGGCTGCTCATGGTGTGTTTACACATAAATCTTAGGTAATGCTCTGTTTACCCTCTTTTATTTTTTATTTGGAGAGAGAGCGTGCGCATGAGAGTGCATGCACGCTCGCGCTGGGGAGAGAGAATTTTAAGCAGGCTCTGTGCTCAGCGTGGAGCCTGACACGGGGCTCAATCCCCTGACCCTGGGATCATGACCTGAGCAGAAATCAAGAGTTGGGGACGCTCGACTGGGCGAACCCTCATTTTTCAAGTTACAGTTTCAAATTGTGATAGCCGGTGAAAATAGCTGACGGGCAGCCATCATTGCAGACGTTGCCCTACCCTAGCATGATTTGCTCCCGTGAGCCCAGTAGTTCACAGACAACAGTCTGCCCCTCCTACTTTCCTACTAATATTCTAAAAGGACTCTGCCAGAGTAGCCCTTGTTTTCTTACACTCTTTGATTCCCGCTATTTTGAAGTTGTGGGAACCAGGGAAGGTGTTGCCATTTCCCTAGCATTCCACTGCCCCTTTGCCTGGTGTGGCGCATCAGGGCTGAGTAGACCTTGTCACGGGAGTGCTGCAGATGGCTTGTGCCTTCTCACAAGAGCTGGGTGTCAAATTTTCAGACGTTTTGCGAGCTGATCGATAAACCTAGCTATCATTAAACACTAAACTATACTAGCTCCCAGTTTAAATTATATTTCATTTAACAAAGCTAACAAATACTCGAAACTTCTCACTTCCTGGTCGTTTTACTACCTGTTGATATTATCTGGGCTTTTGAGGTGATTCGGTCTGTTGTACCTAGAGGGTGGAAAGGCTGTGTAGCAGCACCTTGCTGCACATGTCTTTTCAAGTCCATGTTTATTTTTTTTTTATTTTTATTTTTATTTTTATTTTCAACGTTTATTTATTTTTGGGACAGAGAGAGACAGAGCATGAATGGGGAGGGGCAGAGAGAGAGGGAGACACAGAATCGGAAACAGGCTCCAGGCTCTGAGCCATCAGCCCAGAGCCTGACGCGGGGCTCGAACTCACGGATTGTGAGATCGTGACCTGGCTGAAGTCAGACGCTTAACTGACTGCGCCACCCAGGTGCCCCTCAAGTCCATGTTTAGTAGTATCGTGTAGGTGGGTGGATATTGGCCGTGGGGGGACTATTAATATGGAGGAAATTGGCCGACACTGTCGTCCGGGACACGCCTTCCCCCTTTTTTCCTGGAGAGCCATTTGTTACCAAATATTTACAACCACACACTCCGGCGGGATGCCTAGAAATGAGAAGGAGATTGACACTTCCATCTTTTGGGTTATTCGTTTGGTTCTCTTGATAGTATTTAGTCATGGTGAAGGAGAGAAACAGCCAGGAGATAAAGAGAGAACAGTGAGGAAGAAAGTTGAGGCACAGAGGCACGCGTCAGCACAGAAGCAAACACAGAACCAACTCAGGTACATGTGTATGATAAAACTGTGCTGATTTACTCACTGGCATTAAAGGTTATTTTTACAAAATTTTCTTTCAAAAAGATGCAGCTTTGTGAAACAGTGACTACCTAATATCTCCTTCTTAGTAGACAACCATTTATAATTAGTTTTTGTGTGTGTAAATGTTACTGCCTATAAATAGATCTAGAATAATTTCATAAACTTTTAGAGTCCAGGGAGTCAGGTTTGCTTTTGAGACACAAACTGGAACCTTTACTAACTTTTACCAGGTGTTGGTGTTGGTGATCTATTTGTGCATAACTAATAACTCGGCATTTCATAATTTATGCCCATTTGTTGATGTTTGTATATGGGCCTTACAGTCAAACAGCTAAGCTAGATTGCTCAAGGCTTTCCCTCTACTCCTGCCTTGATGTGAGTTTTCTTTTGCCACACAGTTATAATTTTTTTTTAATGTTTATTTTGATAGAAAGAGGGAGCTTGGGGGAGAGGCAGAGAGAGAGGGAGACAGAACTGCAAGAAGGTTCCACGCTGACATTGGTGCCCAATGTGGGGCTCGATCTCACAACCACGAGATCACGGCCCGAGCCAACATCAAAAGTTGAATGCTTAACCGACTGAGCCACGCGTGTGCCCCTATATTTCCTTGAGTGACATCCCAGAATGCTTCACTGATGTTTGAGGTTCTACACCAGCAAGCCCACATCTGCACCCATAGTCCCTTCTGTTCCGAAGGTGCCTTGAACACTTGTAGAACACTGAAAACTTCACCGATGCTGCCAGAGGTGCACAACAGCCCTTTCAAGGAGCCACTGAAGGGGTTGCCGGAGCAAGGCTCTGGAATGTTCCACAGCCTCCCGCTGAATGCACGTTACTGAGTGAGGCCAGCCTGGAGAATGGAGCCACTTGGTGCATTTGGGAATAGGGGGTTGGACCTTGTACTTATGTGTGCTCACAAAGTAGTTGCTAACTATTAAAATAAATGCAGGGTTAAATGCTTCCCAAAGGGATGTTTTTTTTAAAGCAGGACAGTTTTATTTATTGCAGGGATTAGAGGACTTTGTTGGAAAACAACATTGAAGAACAGTAGAGATGAGTCATGTATTTCCTGCCTGCTTGGCCAATATCAAATAATTAAAAGCCGTTTCATGGATAAGGCCATGCAGCCAGAAACTGACTTTATGATACTCACTTTTTGAAAAGAGCGGGCTGAATGTAACTTGCTCTCGTTGGGAAGCACGCCACATAAACACTGAATGATGAAGGCCGTGCGTGTGCCAAATAGGTTGCTCTGGTCCATTCACTTCTGTTGGATGAGTTACCTCGTTCCCCATTCTGAAAGCTCGCTGCTACCATTTCCCATTTACATAGCACTTTATGAAAATTCTCACGTAGTACCCTCACATTTTGTGCTTGCCACAAAGAAGGAAATTCACTGCTTAATTAAACCTAAAAAAAGGGCGGGGGGTGGATTTCTGAAAACTGAAGGCACCTAAAAGCCACTCTGACTGCAACACGTGAGTTTAAGCCCCTGCGGTCAGTCTCCATCCGGCCCCTGCTGTTTTACATGGACCGGCTTCATGCCCAGCTTTGCCTTTTGCCTTTCTTCAAGTAGAATACTCAACATTCAAATCTAAGGGTTTTTTGTTTGTTTAAGTTTTATTATCTTTGTTATTTAATTGATAAGTTTCCACGTGTTAGCCAAGTTCTACTCCTCTTACCCCCTAGTGACTTTTATTAAAAATAGAAATGTGAGTCCAGAGGGAATATTATTTCCTAATTCTGTAGATTCCTGCAGCCTTTTTTTTCCAAGGACCTGGCAGTGCCTTCTCTGTCCTCTTCATTTGGGTGTAGAATATTCAGAATGGTGGACAAATCATGTGTTGAGGTCACCCATGGTCCGTCTGTCCCCCTTCACGCTGCCCCCTTCCCCATGATCAAAAAGCCACCAGAGGGAATTCCACGTAGAAGAGAGGCCTTTGGTGAGTCAGGGCAGACACCAAAACTTGACCTTAGCTTTGCAAATGGTTGGGGTTGGGGAAGTGAGCAAGGCTATGATCCTTTCTTACCTGCCTGTAGTTGTTCCCAGTCTCCCTTCCATGGTGACGTCCAGAGTTGATGAAGAGAGAGAGAGAGGAAGGAAGAATGTGAGGATTTGTCTGTCTCCCGCTCCAGGAGGCAGGTGGGCTTGGTGGAGAATGCGAAGGAGGCCAGTGGATGGAGACCCCTGGGAATGTCCTACAGAAACAGGGCCGTGTGTACTTTCTCCTCCTTCACTTGGTCTTCTCCAGGCTTCCTACATAAACCAGCAGAAGAGTTCAGCCGAAACACATTTTGTAAATGCAACTTTCAGGTATTGAAACATGCCCTTCTCCCCCCGCCCCCCTTTTTAATAGCTAGTTTTGAGTTCAAACCAAGGTAGCAGAATTTCATCATGCAAATCTTTGAGCCATTTGGATGGCATCAGTGCCTCAGTATTGCTCTAATGTTAAAAGTCTTCTCTGTTTACTGTAAGATAAAACCTTTGTGTTTAGTTGGGAAAGAAAGGGACTCCTCCGGAGGCCTTTGCCAGTGGCTGTATGAAGATCTGTGGCTGAGACCTATACACAAAGGCCTTCTGTGCTGGGTCCGTGTGGCCCTACAAAGGTGGTAAGCCGAGCCGGGCGGGGGAAGTCCACAGAAGAGCGAAGCTGGAACTCCTGTGTCCATTATTGCAAAATGAAGTCGCTCCTTTATTTAGAAAACAAAGTGACACCCCAGACAAGCACATAAACATTTCATATGATTATATTAGGACAGACTTAAAATGTACTTTGGAAACACTTGGTTCAAAAGCACACATTCATCTTCTGTGAAATCAACTGCCATTTTATGTGAGTGTGATCCAGCATGCACATTCTTCATAGGAAATTCTGGTTGATATCCATGTTTTCCTTGCTGTAGATGTGGCATATATTACTACTGGAAACTTGGATGCCCAGCATTTTTTCCCTCTATTCTTTTTATTAAAGAATGGGATAGCTTTTGAAAGTTCCCCTCATATATTAGTATGAACAGGGAACATAATACTGGTGGAGATGAGCTCGGGGGACTTTTGGAGACAGGAATTGCATTCTTTGGGTGTTCCTGAGAGGAAAACAGCTGTATTAACCATTTTTCCCTCCTTTTTTTTGGGGGGGGGGCGGTAGGGGGGAGTAGGGTGGGCTGGGGAGGGAAGTCCAGGGGCATCTCCCCCGACGCTCAGAATTCCAGCTGTTTACAGCTGAGAACAAACAGCTTGGCACAAGCTGGAGTCCCTGTGCATATGTGTGTTACAGTTCCGATTATTAGCCAACAGAAAACAGCTGTATACATTAGTAATGAAAGTACTTTGAAATAAAAAATCCAATAGTAGTGTTTCCCCCTATAAACACCAGATGTGTACAGGGGTTGTACCCTGTGTCTGCCCCGTATTTTAGCACTATTGTTCGGGGGTATAAATGGAAGCCAGCATTTGAGAGGTAGGCGTGTGGTGAAAGTAGATATGTTTGTAGCAAAATAGTTATGTCGTGGTTGACTAGAAACATTTTAAGGTTTATTATTTTAAGGAGGGCCGTTGCTGCCTGGCCAGTCATTCCATCCCTCCTCCTTTGCCTCTTACAAAAAGAAAACATTGTGTGCCTACAAAAATAGGCTCCACTATCAGGATTCAAACACCCCATGGTCTAAATCATTTAGCAGCTTTTAGTGCTCAGTAGGTAAATGATAATTTAAGAGATCTACAAATTGATATGTGCTTTTTAAACCATCTCTGGAATGGACATTTTCTTTTTGTTGCCTGTGGGAATTTCTGTACTTTTGTTTGAGTGTGTTTAAACCCGTGACCAGAGCTACCTATGTCTCAATTTCTGGGGTTTTTTAAAAAATAGTGACCAAGGAAGGAATATCTAAGATTAGAAGTAGGAATATCTAGAGTTCCCTAGGTCTCCGTTTCTGGATTTTTTATGTGACCAACTAAGGGATGTCAAGATTGCAAAAATGAGGTGAAATTCAAAGATGCCTCCTCCCCCTCTTCCCCTGCCCCTCCTCCCCCTTCTCCTCCTCCTCCTTCCTCTTCCTCTTTTATTCCAAAGTAATATGCTCCTGGGGGAGGGGGCATTTCCTGACTGGTCTTGGGGAAGAAATGAAGTAGAACTGGTATGAGAGGCCATCTTTCCATGGGAATACAGCAAAAATACATTTCTAAAAACTTGCCTGGGGAATTCCCAGATTCTCTAAACCCTGCATGCGAAATCGCTTAATATAGACACAGGTTTAGACACACAGACCTGATGTTCCAACACCTATTTTTGTGTGCACTTGTATCACCCAGGTCTTCCGTTTTCCAGTTGTTCTGTGAAGTCAGGGTTTTTAAAAAAACGATCATGATTTGACTGTAAGGACCTTCTTCCTTTCCCCTTCTTTCATTTTCTAAAATTCTTCAATGAAAGATAAAAGGAAAGCTCAGGAGTGGATTGCTAAGGGTTTGTTCTAGTCTTAGTGATGTCAGTTTTACTACAGCTGTATTTAATCTTATATCTTAATGCCTCTCATCCGTATAATGTGGGCATTGAAACGATTCTTTAGTTTGTTGTGAGAAGATCCCAGTAAAATCGTTTATAGAAAACTTTTAAAATGAAATTACTAACTTTTCTTAAGGAGTCTCTTAGGGGAGTTTTTCTTTCCCCTTTGCGTAAGTTAAAGAACGAGAAACTGGAATACAGTAAAATGAAGGAGGAATGTTACGAGCCTTTTTGCTCAGGGGTAAGTGATAAGAGATTTGTAGAATGCCCTTTTCTGCTTGTTATAAAGGTTACCTGTTTCTTCCTTTGGACATCTCCCTGGTGGTGGTCCCACGGCTTGTGTCACGTTCTTTTATCACAAGAGTCCTGAACTTGACCGTAACTATTTTAAAATAATGCCCAGGGGTTACCGCACACCTTAATAGGAATTTCTCCATTCACGTACAAGAGGTGAACGACAATTCCGATGGGTTCTTTGAACCCGCCGTCTCTGGGAGAAGACGCGATGTGTAATTTTCGAGCTACCGTGTGGAATCATGCTGAAGATGTTTGAAGCCTCACGATGCCTTGGAAGAGAGGGCTGTTGCTGTGGCAGGAGTGCCGAGATGCCAGAGAGCTGCCAGTGAGATTCATTCACTGTTGATACAACGTGGCCCAGCAATGTGTTATTTACAGGGAAAACTCTGAGTCCATCGGGGAACTGAGAATCCATTCATGCATGTGGTAAAAGATGCCCTTTGGGGGAACGTTTCTGTGCTCTGTGGCCACCTCCTCCAACGGGGAATCCGGAGGCTCTTGGTGAGGGCTGTGAAGACTGTTGGCTTTCACGCCTCGAGGTGCAGAATGACTCCCATTTTCCCCCACCAAAGGGTGGATTCATCGTTCAGCTCGTTATGACCAAAAGCATCTGAACGTATTTGGGAAGACTGCTCTTGTTTTCTAGGGGGCAAATTCTGAAAGACCAGAAGTTTCCCAAGACTGAACTTTATTCCAGTAGTTCAGTTTCTGCCTGCCTTGGTATCTCCTGGATAGAGAGACCCCCCATTTAGTTTAGTCATGTGAATTGAAGCCTGTTTGTACAATATCAAGTCTGACATAGAGACTATTATTTTTAGCCTGAAAAAATCCTGAAAATCATCTATTTAAAACTCTGAAAGCTGAATGGCAGTCTCCTCTTGCTTAAAATTCCTTCTAGTACTTTTAAGCCAGTGGAAGGGAAAATATAAACAATTTGTTAATTGCACCAGCTGCTCTCTGATTATTTTTATGTTAATGTTTTGAATGGGTGGATTTGAAAGATTTTTTAGAAAGAGCATCTGGACTAATGTGGTCCTATTCAAACTTCAATCTTGAGAAGTGGAACCAGCCTCTTCAAAACAAACAAACAGCAGCCTCCTACGGAAATCAGAGGGTGACTGCAGAGGCATGGTGAAATTTCTCTCCGGTCATGGAGGACAGTGAGACCAATGGTTCCGGTGAGGCTGTACCCGAACAGCCTCTTATTGGATTTAGCATGGTGTTTATCTGACTGCTGTGGTAAATGAGGTGAAGTCCTTTGCGTACACAGTTAATTCCCAATTATTCATACATGCTTTAGCCAGATTGCTGATTCTCTATGGACTTTGGAGAACTTTCCTCTGCGACGCCCCCCACCTCCCCATTTGTTGTCCATCCGGTCCCCTGGTCCAATTTCCTCTCTCACCATGCTTTCTCAGAGGGGTTCCCAGCTGCTCTCCTCATTTTCATTTTTGTTTCCTTCTCTGGCCCCCACCACTTTGCTTTCTCTGCTCTGTTCCCCGGATTTACCTGACAGCCCAAGGCTCTTGTCTCACACTGCTTTCGCTGTTCAGTTATCTCAGGTGTGTGATAGAGAATCTAGTTGTTGTCAGGGAAAAACTCTGCAGAAGATGATGTCTGCTGTCCCTTCTTTCTCTTCCTGTCCTCTGTGGAACTTTGTGGAATAAAGGAGGGGAGACTGAGTAGAAGAAGTATTCTCCCTAAAACATTTCTGAGTTGTTCTTTTAAATGATTTCTTGAGGATTTTACAGTCCTGTGGAGGAGGTATTATAGCTAAATGCATACATAGTCTTTTCATCCTTCGTTTTCAACTTGGACATTTCTCCTTCCCATCGCCATAAGGCAAATAATTAGAAAGGGGCTCTTTAGAGTATGTTTATCTGAGGAAACGTCCAACTTTGGGATGGAGTTGCAGCTAAGAACAGCCTTGAGTGGTTCCTCACTTAGCAAATACCTAATTTATTGAACTCTTTTTATATTTTGCACACTGTGGAAGATATAAAGTGAATTTGATCTGCATTCTGTCTTTGAAGAGGTTGGACTATATCGAAGAGAGGAGTCTACCCCGAAAGCCATAAATCTAAAGCCAGTACATAAACACTTGATTACCATAATATGTGAGAAACTTGTTGAATGTAGATGAGGTGTTAGGACTCTCCTGAGAGGACTTCATTTCTCCTTGGGGAGGGGGCCAGAGTTAGTAGAGATGTAAAAACTCTGCCCTCATATTCCTTTTCTGCACTGTGGGGATGGAAATGAGAACTCTTCTAGGCCGAATAGTCTTATCCAGACAATTTCTATGAACCTTTTTTTATTCCCTTTTTGTATATTAAGTGTCTACATAGAATATAAATTTTCTCTCTTTGTGTGAGAGCTCAGTAGAGATATTCAGGCCCCACCTAGCTGAAATGTTGGTTGAAGGAACACAATTCTGTGTCCAATTCCCAAACCAAGCCCAAGCCAGGTAATTGAAAGGCCTTTGATTAGCCAATCAGATTCTGAATAAGTCAATACCAAATCAGTGTGCATGGGATTCATAGAAGAGCCCTTGGTGCCCTCCCTAGTACCTGCTGTTTGGTTTATTTGTTGTCCCATGGAAGCTTTTGGTTTCTCTCACACCAAATGAGATGAAAATCAGCAAATTTTAAGGAAGGGGAGCTATGTATGTGTGTGTGTGTGTGGGGGGGGGGGTGGATAACAAGACTGAAAAGCCATAAGTGGACACAAGAATTCTGAGGGCATGGTAGTTTTCAGCAGGATTTCCATTTAAAGTATTGATGCTCTAGGAGGCTTAACCTTCCATTCTCAACTCATTCTTTTTGTATCAGTGAGGTGTTTTTGTTGTCCTCAAATGTGAGCCAAATAAAAGTAGTCTCTAAATTGGAGAAGATTTAGTTCCTGCTGTCACTACAGATTTCATGGGGAGGATGAGGGAGGGTCCAGGGATTAGAGATGATTTGGGGGGCATGTCTCTAGAATTCTTGCCCAGGACGGTGATGGTCAAGGGAGATCATGTGAGAGTGCTTTGCAGATGGAAAGTGCTGGAGGAATCATGAGTTTATCTGAAATGTGATTCACTATTTATTAAAGAGTATTAAAGTTATTTTTCTGAGGGACTTGCAGTGGCTGTTATGTACTTAGTTTCCTGAACCTTATGCTGGGTCTACTGAATCAGCATCTCTGAGGACAAGGATCAGAGAATCTTCATCTTATTTTAACATGTTCCTTGGGCATTTCTTCAGCACTTTACACCCGAGCTACTTACATCTGGAGTTGTAGCCTTTCAAAGCGTGTAGTTGCCAGTCGTGAAACTTTGCTGTTGGATAGCAGGGGAGTGCAGATGTCAGCTCAGAGCTGACCACAGAGTTACTATGGGAAGGGGTTCCTAAACATGTCTTCTGTCTTGGATGTAGGTATGAGAGACCCTCCTCTTGAAAGCCTATTATTATGTGTGCTGTGTAATTGGCTTACATGATACAATTTTCCCAATAGCCCTGAGGAAGGTTTGATTTTTACAGCCCCTGCATTTTGCACAGGGGCAAGTTGAGGGTCAGAAAGGCTGGGCAACTTGCCTAGGACCACACAGCTAGTCATAAAGGAACTGAACTTGAATCTGATGGAAGCCTGAAGCCCAAGCTGTCAGCCTGTGTCAGTTCTAGTTTGCCAAGTGTGGATGGGACCGTCACAGCCTGTGGGGACAGGATGGGGTGGGGGAGGCAGGCAGAGGCTAACGCATTGCTGCCCGGTAGGCTAGTGCAGCCACAGTACTGGCCCACGGAAGCCGGACACACTGAAACCGGGCAAACCCATTAGGCCTGGTATACTGCTGGGTGAATTGGAAGCCTAGGAAACATTCATGAGAAGCTGGCTGCTTTCTCATCTGAAAGCTCATATATTGACTTTCTAAAGCAGGTGGGAAGAGAAGATCACACGCTTTGCTTCAAGCTGCCTGTGAACTTTTTATAAGGCTTTTCAAATTAACACTCATCAATGCTTTTTCTTGACAGATGGTAGGACACAGACTGGTAAGAGTTAAGAGCTTGTCTAAAGTTTTGAAGGGGGTCAAGGCTGTAGCTGTGAGAATAAAAGAAACACGTGAGGGAAAAAAGGCAACAAAAGCTTGATGCGTAGAAACCCAGGGAGCTGGGATATTCCTGCAATCCCACATTCGTGTTATTTTATTATGTCTTAGAACCAAAGATATCTGTATGGTAGTGATGGTAAAGGGGATAAAAATACAAATTATAACAGAGGTCCCACAGATCAGGAAAATTGGAAGAAGCCTGAAGTTGCTTGTGGGTAAAAAGCCCGTGCCACATCCTGAGAACCTCAGGGTTTTTTTTTTTTTACTTCCACATTGCCTGTTAAGTTCAGCTTCCTCACACACCCAATGGGTAAGCATTTGTGATTTTCGTATTTCTGCCTTGTGATTTAAATATGAATACCATAAATATCAGTGTTTGACCAAAAGCTTGGTTTGTCTTTGGAAATGTATAGTTTTGAAAAGGTTTACTCTGTATTTTGCTGTTGTCTAGGAACCAGTGGACCATGGAGTCGCATAAAAATAACAGTTGTGGGGCGCCTGGGTGGCTAAGTCTGTTGAGCGTCCGACTCGATTTTGGCTCAGGTCATGGTCTCAGCATTGTGGGATTGAGTCTGGCATTGGGCTCTGCTGAGCCTGGAGGCTGCTTGAGGTCCTCTCTCTCTGTCTCTGTCTCTGTCTCTGTCTCTGTCTCTGTCACTCTCTCTCTCTCCTTCTCTTCCTCTGAACCTCTCCCCTGCTCACACTCTCTATAAAAGAAAGAGAAAAAACCCCAAACAGTTGTAATCAAGGTAAATATACGATATAAGACCGAAATTACTTTGAGATGATTAAAACGTCTATATTACAACAAAACACTCCTTTCATATATACAAGGGAGGTGGTATACCTGGGTTTTGTGCCATATCCTCCCTGTTGGCAACATACATATGGTCCCCAAGTATCTCCTGGGCTTTAGACGAGGGGAATGGTTGAACGACATCTTTCGGGTTTTGCATTCCATAGTCATCAGCCATAGTTTTGTGGTGACCCCGACTTGCCCCATTCTGACCTAGTGATTTATGGAAACATTTCTTGTCTTCTTCCTCTCTTCCCATTGGCTTGATTTGATTGCACTGTTCCTTAGATTTCATGGGTCCCTAGGCAAAAACAAATAGGTCTTCCTCTGCGGCACATAGAAGTGGGTGTGGGCGGGCAGTGTTGTCCCATGGCTCCATTCCCGCCTCATCCATCCAGCTTGACAGTGTCTCTCAGATGTGGATGGTGGGTCTCCTGGGTGTTGGGTAAAAGTGCAGATTCCAAACCTCTTGCAGACCTGTTGAGAATGAATCTCTGGAGATACGGCTGTCTGGAATCCCTGTTTTAACAAGCCTCCAAAGTGATCTTTGGGCTCACAACACTTTGAGAGCCTCAATGATTCACCTCTAAGTATGTGCTGTGGTCTTCAGATCTAACCCATGGTTCCCTGAAAGCAGTGGCCATGCTGTGTGTGTGTGTGTGTGTGTGTGTGTGTGTGTGTGTGTGTGTAAATAAAACTTCCTGAGAAGAAGTCATAATCATCTGATTTATTCATTCATGTAACAAATATTGGCATGCTTACCATACACAGAGCCCTATGTAGTTGCTGTGGGAATAGAGGCAGGACAGATCTCAGCAACTGATGGGATATGAGGGATGTGGGGGAGGTCAGAGCAGGTTTATAGCTGGGTATGGGAATCTAGTTGTGCCACGGAGAGAGGCGGGCACACAGGGAGAGCAAGCAACAATGTGGGGGAGAAGATGTCTGTAAATGAACCTATAGTGTGGTGATAAAATATGCCTGGATTTCTGGAACCAGTCATAAAACTGGCACTACTTACAGATTGATAGTATCTTAGAGTTGGGAGGTTATTTTTCTAGATTCTGTTCAGTCTCCTCAGAAGCAGGAAAAATGATACCATTTGGAAGCTGTGGTTTAGGGTGGGGGGAAAATGCAATGAGGGAGGCCATTATGTGTAAATGTAACCTTTCCTCTCCAACTTGACAGAAGCTGATTTCCTTAATAATCTTTAATCGATTTTGGATCTCTACCAGAATAACCTGGAATTAAGATTTGAAATGACACAGGCATTCCTAGCAGATACATTTTTTTGATGTTAAAAAAAAAAAAAGTCCTTTTAGGAGCACCTGGGTGGCTCAGTCGGTTAAGTGTCCAACTTCAGCTCAGGTTACGGTTTCACAGTTCATGCGTTCGAGCCGTGCGTTGAGCTCCGTGCTGACAGCTCAGATTCTGATTCTGTCTCTCCCTCTCTCTGTCCCTTCCCCACTCACGCTTCGTCTGTCTGTCTGTCTCTCTCTCTCAAAGATAAATGAACATTAAAAAAAATTTTAAAAATGCTTTTAGGATTTCTCTCTGTGGTCACGTAGAGTGTTGGTATGTCTTCTTTAAAGGTAGCCACTCCATACCTGCCTCCATCCATAAGCTAAGGAAGAGGGAGGTATCGAGGCCTTCAGGAAACAGACCGCTGCTCCCCCACTGAGGGGATGTCCTTGGGTAGCCTCATAGTGTTTTCCCAGACTGCTTAGTAAATGAAGGCTGGACATGATGGTTTTCTTCCATACTCTGGCCTGAGAGGGATGCAAAGTAGCCTGTTGAGTTTAAAAGAGTCTTGAGCTTCCAACACCACAAGTAGCTTTAAGCATGTGTATCATTCTCAGCAGCCGTGACTTGGGCCTGGAGTTGGTTTTGCACTTGAGGCAGTGACTTCTTGGTCTCACCGGAATCAACAAGGTGTAGATGGGGAGAAATCCTTTGCCAATGGGACCGGAGACAGCTAGCGAAGGCTGGGTCAGCAGAGGAGGACAATTCACGATGCTGACGCAGTCACAGGAAGGATAGAGTCAGGAAGAAGTGTGAGTCAGGCTGGTGACCGTCCGTGGTCTCCTCACACCAGCAGCTGGAGAGCTGGGTCCGAAGGTTGAGTCAGCTGTCGGGCCCGAGGCCAGCTCGGTGGATGTGGCGTGCCAGACACCAGACTCCCAAGTGGACTTCCTCGGGCTCAGAGCTCCCTGGGCTCTTCCTCTCGTAGGGAACCAGTGATCAGCATCTCGCGGGCTGTGACCTGTGACCCGTTCCCTGTCCGGAGCGTCAGCCCAGGCAGAGCTTGGTGGCAGTGCTGGGCACGGGTTTGCTAAAGGCACTTGTAAGATGAGTGGTCAGAGGTGCGCCTGGGTGGCTCAGTCGGTTAAGCATCCGACTTCAGCTCAGGTCGTGATCTCGCGGTCCGTGGGTTCAGGCCCCGCATCGGGCTCTGGGCTGACGGCTCAGGGCCTGGAGCCTGCTTCTGATTCTGTGTCTCCCTCTCTCTCTCTGCCCCTCCCCCGTTCATGCTCTGCCTCTGTCTCAAAAATAAATAAACGTTAAAAAAAAAAAATTAAAAAAGATGAGTGGTCAGGGTGTCAGTTGCATTTGACATGATCAGCAGTGCTCTTCAGTGCAGGTGATGCAAACTGTAGGAACTGTAGAGTCCCCGCCACAGGGAATTCGGACGTGGAATCTTGAGGAAGTTTCTCTCCCTTGAGGTATCATTCTGTATCTTTAATGCCCGTGCAAGGAAAAACAGCGATAGTTGGAATAAATGTGAAGTGTGCTTATAGAATCTGTTTAATTTTGTGGCAGAATGTAATGAACTTTAGGAGCAAGGATGAGAAATAGGGATGAAGTATTTTATTAGCTTAAAAAAGGGTTAAAAAGGAACTCGGAATGTTTTACAAACTTTTCTGCTCCCAAACCCCACCCTTTTGCCACACTAGCAGCAGAGAAATTACAGAAAGCTGATTGTGTTGTCTATTTGGCAAGTCAAAGCAAGATCCAGCAAGCTAAAAGATGAGTATTCTAGATTGCTGTCACTTTCTGTGACATGAAGGTTCTAAATGTAAAAAAAATAAGAAGCCCCTGGGCGGTTGCTCTTTGGAATTTGTGTGGACAGACCCGGGTCACCCTTCTACTCCTTTGTGCCTTTTAAGAAGTGAGACTTTCTTGATGAGTGAGTCAGAAGTTCTGTCTGATAGCTTTTGGGTGTGATTATTTGAAAACACAATTTGGTATACAAAATTTACATTTACAATTTATGACTAAGTAAGAGATGAAAATTGCACTCCTCCCAATTTCATTTCCAGAGGTTTAGAATTGCCATGTACCAAAACCTAGAATTTCTCCTCTACTTTACAGATCTATTTATTTATTTTTTATTATGAAATTTATTGTCTAATTGGTTTCCATACAACACCCAGTGCTCATCCCATCAGGTGCCCTCGATACCCATCACCCACCCACCCACCCCTCTCTCCCACCCCCCATCAACCCTCAGTTTGTTCTCAGTTTTTACAGATATATTTAAAAGACGGACTTTTATTTCTCTTTAGCTGTGTCCTTAAAGTGAGTTGCTTTACTTAATTATGGACCCACTATGCTTCTCAGAACTTTGTCAGGATGTGTGTCATTGTAACCCACTTCTGATTGTTGGTGAAAACCTGGTCAGGCTATTTATTGATCTTACAGTCAGGCTATTTGAGAACATTTTGTTTTGTCTTTGGATGATGTTACGTTTCTTTCAGTCTTTGGTGGCACTTCATATTTTCACTTCTCCAAGTTTCGCTAGTCTTAGGTAGACCAGTGTCTGGTCTGTTCTAGCTCTCGATTATGATAACCCTTTCAATATTAATAAATTCAACTACATTATAAGATTATTAAACGGTTACATGGAGACTAAGGATTTTTTGCGTTGTCCCCCTCCCCACGCCGACCCCCGTTTTGGCATAGTGATCGGCATTAATACCACCAGCTGACTTCTATTCATACTTAGTGTATGCTGGGTATGTGGCTAAGTGTGTAGCCTGCTTCTGATCCCCATAATTACTTTGCGATAAAGCGCTGTTATTTAAAGTACAAATGACGAAATAGAAATGTAGAAATTATAAGCAATTTATCTGAAGTCAAATAACTGTTAAGGGATGGATATTTGAACCCGGGGCGGTCGCTCTTTGGAATTTGTGTGGAAATTTGAGCCCAGGTCTCCATTGACCTCAAAACCTTGACTTTTGATCTTTGGTACTTCTTGCATTGTTCTTTCATTCAGCTCATACTAATGAGCTCTGACCATGTTATTCATGGTTCTCTGTGTTGAGAAGACAACAGGAAGTAGAACCAACAGGATGAAACAGACAGTAAAGAATTAAATGAATAAACATACACCGTCACCAGAGGTGGTAATGGCTTTGAAGAAAACAGCATTGGTTAAGAGGGATGAAGGGGTCTGCTTTCTGGCAAAACTTAGAAAAATATGAGATCCTTTTCCAGTCTTTGGTTCTGTTGACATCCTTGGGCAGTATGAGCAAAAGGCAAGAAAAAAAATCAGGCCTTTAAAAAAAAATTCAGGATCAGTAAAGTTTCAAATTTTAAGTGAGATGATGATGTTACTGGCAAATTGGCTTGCCAGCCTGCAGACTAGAAAGGCTAATTGTTTGTATATCTCACAGGGCAATGTGACCCGACAGACGTAATTGTGAAGGAGATGAAGGTTTAGATGTTGGGAGCACTGTCCAGTTATTCCCAAGCTACAATACCAGCGTTTCAGATCACAGTTGTGAGAAATTTTCCTCTGGGGTTTTCCTTTGCTTTAGGAAACACTATTTTAAAGTATTATTTTTTTAATGTTTATTTTTGAGACAGAGACAGAGTGCAAGCAGGGGAGGGGCAGAGGCGGGGCGGGGGTGGGGGGACACAGAATATGAAGCAGGTCCCAGGCTCTGAGCTGTCAGCACTGAGCCCGATGTGGGGTTTGAACCCATGGACCACGAGATCACGATCTGAGCTGAAGTCGGACATTTGACCGACTGAACCAACTAGGAAGTACTATTTTAAAATTATTTCACTAGTATCTCCTCTAGTATCACAGATCTCCTCTGTTACCCCTTTTGCTAATAATTCTCATGTATGAATTTTCTTTCACTGTTCAATGTTTGTTTTAGTTGGTGTGCCGCTTGGATAGTCGATTGCTTTGTTTCTAGGCAGGTTTTTCTTTTTAGACCCTATGGCAATGTAACCGTCCTGATGCATACAGTACACAAAATAACATCCTTTAGAGCAGTTACACACAATACACGCAATATTGGATTTATATGTCGGATCCCAGGATGCGATTGCAGAAAAAAGTTGGTGTAGGTATTCTGAGGGAACTAGAAGTTCTGTGACACACATTTTAAACACAGGTCTGGTTTGAAGAGCAACTGTAGCATATGCAGCCTTGGTGGTGGTGCCTCCAAGGGGTGGGGGAGCCGCTTTTGCATTCATCGGGTTAGGACTGCACCAGATAGGTACCATCCAGCGTCAGGATATAGCTGCACGGTTTTGTGAACCGTTCCTGTTTGTAATGTTAGGAAACTGGTGTTTTTCCTAGCCCCTTTTAATATTACTGCTTGAGTCACTGATCACGTAAAAAGAACATGTACAACCCCCAACTAAAATGCGGTTGTAGCGTAGACAGTGAAGTGTCCCAGGATTAGAAGGCTCTTTCTGGATTTTTGCAGCTCTTTCTGGATCCTGCAAAATGTGTCTGTGCTCTTCTTCAGATGGACCCTTCCCCAGGAGTCTGTCACCTTCACAACATCTGCGATTCCATTCTGTCCCATGATGCAAGGAACACCAGGGAAGACATCATCTATTATTCCATAGAGACCCTTATCACGGTGGAAATTGGATGCACACCCACTTAAGGTTCTTCACAATACTTCCGCCAAAATTGCCACAGACAGTCCAGTGGCCCAGGATGTGTAGCCTTTCAGTTTGATCACTTCATAAGCACAGCCAACCACCTGTTCCACAAATAAAGTTTTTAAGATTTAGAAGTAAAGAAGAAAAAAATAGACCAAAATTCAAATATTAAGAATGAATGTTGTGACTGTTCTGAAAATTGGTGTCTAAGTAGTGAAATACTACCTGTAAAAAAATTTTTTTTTTCCAGGATGGTAGACAAAGGCCATTACTGTTTGCCATTTTGAAGGTGTGTGCTCTCATCAGTTCCTTTTGTCAGGAACATTGATCTGTCAAGAAGACCCTCTCAGCTCCATCGTCTGCTTGGTTGGCTCTTTAGTAGGTTGTGTCCATTTCCTGGTGTCTTCTCATGTGACACATGACCTTTTCATTTAGAAAAGGCTGGAGTGGGGCGCCTGGGTGGCGCAGTCGGTTAAGCGTCCGACTTCAGCCAGGTCACGATCTCGCGGTCCGTGAGTGCGAGCCCCGCGTCGGGCTCTGGGCTGATGGCTCAGAGCCTGGAGCCTGTTTCCGATTCTGTGTCTCCCTCTCTCTCTGCCCCTCCCCCGTTCATGCTCTGTCTCTCTCTGTCCCAAAAATAAATAAATGTTGAAAAAAAAAATTTAGAAAAGGCTGGAGAGGCTGGGGGGCTCAGTTGGGTAAGCATCCTACTCCTGATTTCAGCTCATGTCATGATCCCAGGGTCGTGGAATCAAGCATGGAGCCTGCTTAAGATTCTTTCTCTCCCTCTTCCGTCCTCTCTCTCTCTCCCTCCTTCTCCATCCCTCCCTACCCTGCCCCTCTCCCCTGCTCATATACTCTTTCTCTTAAAAAGAAAAAAAAAAAAAAAGAGAGAGAGAGAGAGAGAAAAAGGAATTCCCATATCTTTCTACTAGATAGTCTTAGAAAAAAATGTCCTGGCCTGTTTCTGGCCATTTTTCTTCCTCTCACCATATCCATTGATTAGCCTGATAGCCTAGAAATCGATAGATGAGCAATCCAGATAGACACAAAAGACACCTAATCCTGTGTAGGTCTCACCTCTGAAAAATTATTTGTGCAAAAACAGAACATTTCTGTTTTCATTACTTGCATTCTTATTTTGAGAGAGCTGGAGATACTCAGTTCTTTTACAGACTGTATTTATCTTATTTTCAAGTGTTTAAAGATGGAGTTAAGTTCTTTTGCAGTGATCTCTTTCTTATGGAGACTTGAAAGGAAATGTTTTATTTTAAAAACTCAGGAACAAAACTTAAGTCCCTCGTATTTGCAGCATTTCATGTTACCTTGTATCATTTTACTTAGAATATGTTTATCATAGTTACAGGAAAATTTCCCTGCTGTTGCCAGAAAACAGGCCAATGGGCTCTGTGAACTTTGTATTGGTAATTTAATTCGTAACAAAGAAAAATAATTTGCCTAAGGTTTTCACTGTGCTTTTTAATTACAAGGAAGTAATTATACTGCACTGACTTAATGTAGATTTTGTGCCATCTTTGCTTCTCTCTAAAAAATTTAATATACTAGGTGTATATTGAATTCTTACTGAATTGCTAGCTCTTGCAAGCGATCACTGCTTTTGGAGACTGTACCTTCTGTTTTACTCGGAGACGGAGATTTTAAAAAAAGGAGAATGACTACGTGACAAAAACTTGATTGTAGATGCTGAGACTAGAAGAGGAAGAAAGCTAAAGTAGGGCTTTCCAAAGTTGGGGAGCTTAGAGAATTTCCATGAATTAATTGTTCTTAGAATTCCTTGCCTCACTCCCGTCCTCCAGTGATGGAAACTTCTCCCTCTGTGATGTTCTATCTGCCGTGGTTTTTTTAACTTATGGATCCTGGCAAAAGTAACTGTGTCGTTCATGAATTGTTGTCTGTTTCTTTTTAAAGAAATAAAATTTGGGATTGCGTATGTTCGTCTCCTCACCTCTATGCAATATTTTAGAAAAACCCCTCCCAATTTGGGATTTGAGCATTGTGGCAAAGTCCTTCAAAAAGCATCTCAGATGCTTGCTTTACTCAGTCAGATATTTAAAGATTGATGGGTAGGGCACATTTATGGGTCCCCTCCTCGAAAACACCCCCAGACTCATTGACGACACCCCCGGTCTTAGAAAAGCCTGACAAACTGCATAAACTTGACAAGGGGGAAGATGCACGTGCCATGTCCCCAAATTTCTGACTTCTAGTGCCTTGGCACTGTGCTCTTCTTATTCCTATCTTACAAATCCTCCGCCAGCATGAGAAAGTGAAATAGAGGGGAGAAGAATAATGGATGTTCTGCGTGTCCTCCTGTAGCACCTCCCCTGTCTTTGCTTTTCTCTTCAACACATGAGAGGGTGCAGAAAGGCCGAGGCCAAAGATTTTTCCGTGTCGGCGTTCTCTTCCTCAGCCTGTTCTCTCTCATACTTTCGGTGAGCTACGTTATCACTGTGTCTCCAAACAAGCACTGCACTGTGGCTTTTCAGTGTTCTCGCCGACAACCAAAAGAGGTCACGTGGCTCGCAGTGTGTCTGACTTGAGTTTCAAAGCCAAAGCCGTCCCTGACAACCTGATTTAACTTACTTTTTATTTTTTAATTTACTTAGCAGCTGGAGGTGGGGGACTCTCGTAAGGTCTTGTCTCCATTATTGTGTCAGGTGGTGACATACTTACTGGTTCTTCTAAATGAGTTCTTCCGGGATACCACACAGTGGCTCGCCTCCGAGAAGAACTCCATGTGCAGTCATTCTCCTGAGGTATCAGAAGTATATGGTTGACTTCTCTATATCTTAGTTGAGATGATCAGCTGTGTGTGTTCTTCTGTCCAAAAGTGTTTGTAGAACTGCCTTCTTTTTATATGTGTTGCTCCTTTTCTAAAAAAAAAAAAAAACTTTATTTTTGAGAGAGAGAGAGAGAGAGAGAGAGAGAGAGCGAGCGAGCATGAGAAGGGGAGGGGCAGAGAGAGAGAGGGAGACACAGAATCGGAAGCAGGCTCCAGGCTCTGAGCTGTGAGCACAGAGCTCGATGCAGGGCTTGAACTCACGAACCATGAGATCATGACCTGACCTGAGGTCAGTCACTTAACTGATTGATTCACCCAGGCACCCCTGTGTTGCTCCTTTTAAAGGAGCACCTTAAAAATTCTATTATTTGGGGGGCACCTGGTTGGCTCAGTCTGAAGAGCACGCAAGTCTTGATCTTGGAGTTATGAGTTCGAGCCCTACATTGGGTACAGAGATTACTGAAATAAGTAAAACTTCAAAAGAATTCTATTTGTTTTGAAAAATGAATGCAGTTGTCTTAGGTGAAAACATTTCTTGGCCCCTGCCTATTTGTTGGGTAGTAGTAATGTGTAACAGAATTACTGTATTAGTGATCGACTGTTACACCACTCTGGCCAACCCAGCCAAAGAGGTGAGCTTTGTGTAAGTAGCAGTGTTGGGGGTTTTGTTCCCCTGCATGTCACTCAGGGCAATGCTTGGCGCTTGGGCACTCAGTACCTATTGGAGGAATGATTGTTTTAATACACAAATTAGAGATCAGTTCTGGAGAATGTGTAATTAAAATACTAAAAATTTCAGACATCATTGTTTCAGTTATTCTATAACTTTTAAACCATCTTCCATGAATTTCAGCCTGAAGACATACTACAGATGCGTTTGGTCAACCTCTTTGTTTTTATTGCTATTATTTAGAACTCAGCCTACACTGAGTTACAGTTAAAACCTCTTTTTATTTATTTATTTATTTATTTATTTATTTATTTATTTATGTTTATTTTTGGGAAAAAGAGTGTGCAAGTGGGGGAGGGGCAGAGAAAGAAGGAGACAAAGAATCTGAAGCAGGCTCCAGGCTCTGAGCTATCCACCCAGAGCCAGCGCGGGGCTCGAACCCATGACCTGTGAGGTCATGGCCTGAGCCAAAGTTGGACGCTTAACTGACTGAGCCACCCAGGCACCCCTAAAACCTCATTTTTCATTTTTAAGCAAAGTTTTTAAAGCACTGCCAAGTGGTACTATTGTGATATGGGTAGGGCCTTGCTTTTTCATGTTTCGAGTGCTGGTGTTGAGTTTAGGTTGGAAAGATTTCAAGCCTGTGAGCTATACTGATTGCATACTCTGGGCATCTTGTCTTCTGGTCTTTGTGTTCGGTTCCATGCCTCAAGGGCCCCAACCTCCTCCTAAAATGTGAAGGTCTTATCACACCTCCTTTCTTCACTGTGCCCCAGGTATGTTGCCTACCTTGCAACATTTTTTTTTGAAATTTTTTTTTTTAACGTTTATTTATTTTTGAGACAGAGAGAGACAGAACATGAACGGGGGAGGGTCAGAGAGAGGGAGACACAGAATCCGAAACAGGCTCCAGGCTCTGAGCTGTCAGCACAGAGCCCGATGCGGGGCTCGAACTCACGGACCGTGAGATCGCGACCTGAGCTGAAGTCGGCCGCTTAACCGACTGAGCCACCCAGGCGCCCCCTACCTTGCAACATTTTACATTGCGTTGTGCAGTTTGCACTCATTTAGATCATTGTCTTTTGTTCTCTCTTGTTTTATCACTTCCAGGTGTTTCCCCTACTATTGGAAGAAGGGCACTAGCAATGAACCATCTCAGTGGGAAGGGAAGCATTTAAACTTTATTTCCTATGTTTTTTATAGTGGGGGACTGTGAGTATTTTTATTAGCATTAATATTTGCTTCCAAAGAACAGTGAACTTGCCTGAAGTTTGTAAATTTTAATCACAATAATGGGATATTCACAATTGTTTGTTTGTTTTTTAAGTTTGTTTATTTATTTTGAGGCAGAGAGAGAGAGTGGAGAGGGGCAGGGAGAGAGAGAATCCTGAGCAGACTCAGTGCTGTCAGTGCAGAACGGGACGCAGGGCTCGGTCTCACCGTGAGATCATGACCTGAGCCTAAATCAAGAGTCAGACACCTAACCGACTGAGTCACCCAGGCACCCTACAATTGTTCTTTTTTCTAAGATATAGTTTGCTTTGTATCATGGTGCCATTTTAGAAGGGGAAATTTGTTTTTAAAAAAAGTTCCATTACAATATTGTCATTGACACTTAGTTTTCAAGATGCGTGAAAACAAATGTTCACTTAGGGCAGTTTTGTTAGAGGACATCTTGTCCCGCCTCTACCTTTCTGCTGGTGTCTCCTCTACAACACCCGTCATTGAGAATTAACTGCATTCTATTTCAAATTCTCTCTGACAAGGTGCTCCCACCTCAGCAGGGGCTCACCATGGCAACAAGGTAGTCGTTTCCATTTTTGGAGTATGAAAGCGGTGCCTTCTTAAATCTAATGATAAGTGATAGTCCCAGGAAACTAGTGTTTTGAATAAATTTGCCTATTTGCTTTCTTCAAAAATCACATCGTTCAGTTATGTTTCTTACATTGTTTGGAATGGGGAAACACCAAGGAGCTAGTTTAATTGTGATCGTTTATTATTCTCAAATACTTAGCAACTGAGGTTGCTCAGTGTGTCTTGATAAGTTAGGTACTTGACCAGATTCACAGCTAGCGAGAAAGGGAGTGGGATTGCCAGCCCAGGCCGCATGGCTTCACACCTGCTGCTTGAAACCATGTCTCTTTCCTCCCGGAGCCTTGTTTCTGTCTTGTGAGTCCAGCCTGCTCTTGAGTGTCTGATCCTTCGTAAAGGTGCTTTATAAGGTGCGAGGCCCCAGGCAAACAGGGCTGGGGTGAACAGAATAAAGGGCAGTGAGCGTGACGCTGTGGGAATGGCTGCGGTTCGGAAACACCGTGGGATTCCTACAGTGAGTTGTCCTTTCCTGGGGTTTTAAAATTACACAGTCTCAAATGTAAACCTTCTTAGAAAGGCTACCGGTGACCCACAAACTATGGGAGCCACCAGAGGTTAAGGTGGAAAAACTTCCATTGTTCTTGGAAACAGTACGGTAGGAAACTGATCACAGCATCACAGTGTTTCACACAGCATTTGTTAGGAAATTCCTTTCTTTCTGTGGTCAGTTTGTAAGTTTCATCCCTGTAAATACTATTAGGTGTAATTGGATAGGTTAAACTAAACAGTGATGGGTAGTAAGTTTATTCAGTGTAACATCTGGGTGGGGAGAGGTTGAGGATTAAATATTCAGAAATTTGATTGTGGTTTGATAGTGATCGTGTTTTGTTTCATGATAAAACAGTGAACCTGAAATTACCTTTACATATATAATCTCATTTCACTTATAAGATCATGCAATTTTAGGAGTAAATAGCCAACCCCCTTTATTTTCCAGGTGAAGGGACTGAGGCTCAAAGAAGCTGTGTAATTTGCCTAAGATCACACAGCATACAGCTGATGATGCTTGCAGACTGAGTCCTTTTGGCCTCATCTCACTGAGTTTGTTCCTGTGTCTGTGTGTATTGTTACTGTTTTTTAGTCCTAGTCCTCACTATTAAACTCACAGAGTCACTTAGTGTTGTATCAGTATTTGATGTATGTGTTGTTATTAAATCTGAACACAGTGGTACATTTTGGGGGCAGTGGGAGTGTCTTAGAGGAACTCAACACATAGTAAACATTTGCTTACTCTCAACCATCACTGTTAATACTGTAAGAGTTGACCCTGTCATCACTGTCCTCCTCATCGACCCCTTCTAGAGGTTAGAAGGCCTGAGTTGCTCAGAGCTTATGCAGACTATTTAAGTGGTAGATCTAGGTTTCAAATCCAGACTTTCAAGCACTGTCTGTTTTGTAGCAAGGAAAATGAAGTTTCAGCTTTCCTGCCAACTCACAACCAACTGATTGTCGTTGACTGGAGTGCTGAATGCAGGATCCAGAAACACCCTCTGGGCTCAGTGGGAAAGGTGCAGCGTTTGGTGAGGTCTGCCATGGCCTTGGATTGGGGTCAGAGATGGTGCGTGTGACATACATGTTGCCAGATCTACTGTTTCTCCTAATGTAACAATGTGATTCTTGGTTTCACAGGGTAGAAAACTCAATTTTAAGCATACATGGGAAGACGGAGGTAGGGTTTGTGATCAGGCTCTGGAAAACCAACTCCTCATAATCATATTTGCAGAAGACTTTTTGTTTGTTTGTTTTGTTTTTGATGTTTATTTATTTATTTTTGAGAGAGAGAGAGCGAGAGAGAGCATGAGCGGGGGAGGGGCAGGGAGAGAGGGAGACACAGAATCCGAAGCAGGCTCCAGGCTCTGAGCTGTCAGCACAGAACCCGACGTGAGGCTTCAACTCACAAACTGTGAGATCATGACCTGAACCGAAGTCGGATGCTCAACCAACTGAGCCTCCCAGGTGCCCCTCTCAGAAGACTGTTTTATAAGTACTGGTACCAGTTCACTAATTTGCCTTTCTGTTGTTGGGTGCACTCACTGTATTTATTCAGGAAGGATTAATTCTGTAGGTATCTTATCCCCTATTTTATTTTGACTTTTATACTCTCCAGTTATAGTTGATTACGACTCCTGACTTCATCTGACTTTTAGTATTTCCCCTATGAAGAGCCTATAGCCCCTGGCGTACATATTATGGTTACAAGGACTTCACTTCAGAGCTCCGGAAATATAAATTCTTATCCATCCAGGTTGGATGTATCAAATCAGTTATTTCAGGCTAGAAACAACAACGTCTTCAGAACTCCGGTGATTATTTGGAAGAACTCATTGTCTAGAGTGTCAACATCAAGGAGAATGCAGTGTATTTGCAAAGCAGTGAATGTCGTAAGGGTATACTGGTGATTGTTCATTTCTCATTTCTGTCTTTCGACTCCTCTCCAAATCTGTAATCTTGTGTTACCAGTGTTAAATGCCAGGCCGCAGTCTGTCTTCTCTCTGTCCTCTTCCTCTGACCTTCTTTCTCACTTGCACTATCATTGTTTTTTCTGTGATATTTGCGTTGTTAGTCTTCATATATTAAAAGGTACTGCAGGGTACTACTCCAATACAGAGTCTGGGTCGTGTTACTCTGTGTTTAGTAGATTGATTATGTTGAATGGCTTTTTTTTTTTTTTTGGGCTGATAGCGCCTACTTGTTGATTTGTAATCTTGTGCTTGGTGACACTTCCTGTTCCACATGCTCCCATCGCATTTTGGTTGCTGGCTGGGGGCACCTCTGCCCTTCACCACCACTGCTGGACTCGTGTAGGGTTTGGGATGCCTGCATTTTGTCTGGGTTTGGTTGGCCTGGTGTCTTTCTTGCTTCTCGTTCTGGGACTCTTTGATGGAAGGGAAGATGTTTTTGATGTCTAGAAACGAGTCCTTGTGAGGAAACTGTGATGACTCAAGGTATTGCCCCAAAAGGAAGATCAAATAAAGCTTCTCAAAAATTGCATCACATTTATAAATGAAGTGCTTACACTGAGAGGTGAATGGCAAAGAAAAATACTTATGGGTGAACAGGCAAAATTTACAAAATTGTCTTAAGAGTTACACTGTTGTGGAGTGGTACTGATTCAAGCATTTGTCCGGTCAGCAGCCATTAGTGAGGTCCTCCTGTTTGCCAGGTTCTCTAGCAGGTGCTTCAAGAGCTATAAAAATGGAAATGTGTGATTCTTGCCTTAGATGACTTACCTGCCATGTGAAATAATCTATAAAGCAGGATCTACACTATACAATTATGAGTGAGATTATGTGTCATTATGAAAGATAACAGTTACATTTGATAATCAGGCTTATATTTCTTTTGGAATATTCTTTCAGTGGGTGAGATGAGACTGAAAAGCTCCCAACGTGAAAGCATAGCATTTGTGAAAAACATTCTCTTTTTATGAATTCTTAAGTAATCTTAAGCACGATGGAAATGACTGGGGTTGCAAGGACCGTAAAACTGAATAGCTCATGTAACTCTTGAGTGCAATTTTAAACCTATATTTTCCCAACACAAACAATCTCTGCTGTAGCTTTTGGAAAGTGGTATTTATATAAATTATGAATTTATTTCTTTCCATCCATAGAACATTTATTAACCTTCTGTAATATGTGAGCCAATGGTTATATAAGTATTTGACTTTAAAAGTAAATTATCACTCTTTTGTTTCATAGATGTTTTTAATGAATTGGAAATCATGATTTTTTGTTATTTATTTGTTATTTTGTTATTTATTTATTAAGAGTACTTGCATACACACTCTAAAGTTTTTGTTTTTTGTATTTGTATTATAACTTCCTGCTTCTATAAAATCATCTTCTCATCAGAATTATACCTTGCCCTGTTAAGTTTTCACTGTTGGTGAAAAAATACTCTATTGAAAAGACTCTACTTGTAACATAGATCATATAGCCAGCTCCAAATTTCTTTTAAAAAAAAAAGGTATTAAAAACATTAAGGATTGTTTTACATTTGGGAATTACGTTTCTAAATATCTACTTATCTACTGTAGCACTGAAAAGTCACATAAGAACTTAATTTCATAGGTGAACCACAAATGGCATTAAAAAATTTTGTGTTTTTCTTGTTACCTTGGGCCTATAGATTTAATGAGTTTAAATTATTCCTTTGGCCTCTACCCGGGTGGGTAACCTAATTCTAATACCATGGTGAATGGTTACTCTGACTACCATGTTGCTAAGAAACCTGTTATGTTATCAGGTTGCCTTGGTGAAGCAATGGCTTCTCAGGCTTCCTTAGCACTGCTGGGAGGTGGTTAATCAGAGCTACGAGGGACCTTCATAGAATTTGTTTCCCAGGTTATAACTAATTTTTCATCAGGAGGAGAAACAAACCTGAGTCTGTAAAAGTTGACATAAAAGAAAGTCCAAGTTACTTTAAATTAAATCATGACCTCTAGTCATTTTTTTCAAAAAGTTGTGATCCAAGATACAAAGCTATTCATACTAGTATGAGGTTGGAACCATTTGTGTATTGAATGGTAGGTATTTCTTTTCCTCCTTAACTTTGCATTCCGTTTTTGTTTTCAGGGACTGACTCTTGGCAGTGCCTTTACAATGTGTAGATGAGCGTTTGGATGGAGTCTGTGAGAAAAAAATGTGTGAAATGATTTTAGTCACTTGCTAGAAATTGCTCTTGCTATGAAATGAGTTTGTAAGGAAACAAACGCTACACTCTGTAGCATGTTTTGAAATGTACCGAGACTTGTTAGGTGAAGAATCCCATGCAGGGCAGGGATCTGGCTCTTGCTGCTTTTGCTTCACGGCAAAAGTTTCTTAGATAACTCTGTCATCACTGCAGATTCTTCGAGCTCTACGCCACACGTTAACGTGTTACGGGATCTGAGAAGTTGTGCTGTAGACTGTTTATCGTCTGGGCGGGTAACTTCAGTTTCCTCCATATTCATTTCTTCGAATTCCTGCATCTTTGACGTGCTTGTTTTTAGCAAATCACGTTTTGAGAATCCTCGTTCTGGACTACTGTCCACATGGAGAATGCCAAAGGAGTTCATTCCCCTTTGACACCAGCCTGCTCGGGATAGTACCCGTTAAATCACGAGGCGGTCGCACAGGCGTGGCGGACCAATCGGGCCCCCAGGACTGGGTGCAAGCACTTTCAGAGCCCAGGCTTCAGAAGTCAGGCTGCCTGGGTTCAGTTTTGGGTCTTCTGTCTCAAACTTTCTGACCTTAAATGAGTTACATAATGACTCTACTCCTTAATTTCCTCCACAGTAAAAGAGGGATGATAAATTTCTACCTTGCAGAGCTGTGAGGATTAAACGAGATTATGTGGAACACTTAACATGATTTTTGGCACGTAGTGTGAGCCTTCATAAATGTGCAATGGTAATTATTGTTATAGAGGACATTTTTAGGGGACTGTGAGTTGTTCCTTCAAATCTTAAACACTTTAGGTAGCTTGCATTTGACAAGGCCTCCCACATGAAAGCTTTCGATTGCTGAGAAGAGCTTTCACATCTTATAATTTTTTTTTTTTTAAGATTTATTATTGAGAGACAGAGAGACACAGAGCATGAGCAGGGAAGGGGCAGAGAGAGGGGGAGACACAGAATCAGAAGCAGGCTCCAGGCTCTGAGCTGTCAGCACAGAGCCCGACGCGGGGCTCGAACTCACAAACTGCGGGATCATGACCGGAGCTGAAGTTGGACACTTAACAGACTGAGCCACCCAGGTGCCCCGAGCTTTCACATTTCATAAAGGTTTCTTTGATGTTTCACTTTTTATAGTTGCTTTCTATTAGCCATTTTTCCTCTTTCCTTGAGTTTGGTGTTACCCCTTGGTCTTTCTGGGGCCTCGGTTTTCTCATCTGTAAAATGGAGGGGTAGAGGTGGGATTTGGGTGATGTCTCCAGTTGTGCCTAGCTCTGTGATCTGAACTCTGCGTGTGCATGGTGAGAGATTCCATTCTGAACAGAAGAAGGGGATCTCGAGTTTAAAGACAGCCTTAAAGTGTGATAAAATCAGAATGGACCACACCAATGAGAACATCTCCCTTTTCTCTTTTCCCTGAGAAAGCCGCAAGAGCTCTCAGGAGAAAGTAAGTGGACATTGTTTACATGTTTGGTGGGGTTAAATATATGCTTTAAGCCATCACTTTCCTCTCTTTAAAAAATGATTCTTTAAAATTTATGAAACAGCCTCAGACTTGACATAATTGTTACAAATACAAATAGAATGCCTTCTGGCACTTGTTGGGCATCTGCCAGTCTTCTCTCTTACAGATTTTCTCATTTTCCCTTTGCAATAAGTATTTTGTAGGAATGTAAATAAGTCAGTGTCAAAATGTCCATTTACTCATTTGTTCATTCTAGTTCAGACACATGGTTTTGGTTTACTTATTTACTTATTTATTTATTTAAAGTAGGCTCCATGCCCAGTGTGGGGCTCGAACTCATGACCCTGAGATTAAGAGTCACATCATGGTTTTGGTTTAATTCAGTGGGTTATAATCCATTAGTAATGTCATTTATTTTGATGCTCACATAAAATCTCTTCCAGCCATCTTATGTGTCCTTTTAACATGTCCCCATCATGTTTTGAGCACTTCCTTTCTGGTACAAAAAGATCTTCCAGGCTTGTCTTGAAATTTTCCTGCCATAGTTCTGAATTAACCATTTCCTAGGAATTCCTGGTTTCTTTTAGAAGAAAATGGTATTTAGAAGCCAAGATCTGGGTAGTATGTGCGTCTGTTACTGTGGGGGTTGCATCTCTCCAAGACTGTGTTCAGGGCTGGAGAATATTTGAATGTATATATATACATAATGTGTGTATACATACATACATTTGAATATTTGAATGTATATATATAATATTTGAATATTTGAATATATGTATCATATCTGTTGTATATGCAATGTATATACACACACACACACACATATATGTGTGTGTGTGTGTGTATACATGTAAATCTGTGTTTGCTCTGATAACATCCAGTTCTAATCCAAAACCAAGGGTTCATTTTAATTTTCCTTACCACGTTTCTATAAAACTCTTCTTTGATAGTGAGAAATCTGTCTCCCTCCACATGTAGTCAGCCTCACAGTGCTTCCCCTGTCTTACCCCTTGGGCTCTGATTCCCCAGACTCCCTCCTTGCCCTGCTCAGGCTGTGATACAGTTCCAAGTTGCCACCATGCTTGATATTTTCTTCAACCTGGTCTCCTGATCCCCATGCTAGGCCACCCTCTCATGTGGACGCTCTGTGCTGGAGCGTTTCCACCCCTGGACTTCCTCCTCCTCCCACTCCAGCTTTCACTCCCCATGGCAGGCTGACCACCGGACCCTGGGATGCCTAGCTTGGGGATAGGGAACAGGAAAGGGAAGAAGTAAATGAAATGCTATTTTCATGTTTTTAATATGCCAAGCGAAGGAGTGGTAGCTGTTAGGAATATTTTATTTTTGACAACACTGTTACTGACCACACTGTTGTACTAATAATTGCTTCTCTTTTTTTTTTTTTGTCATTTGAATTGAGTTTAAACACATGAATGCAATGGTGTATGTGCCCTCAGCTTATTGGCTTAGTTAGAAACGTAAAACTATCCCTGAGAACCGGGCAAAAATGATCTTGTAGTCTGGGGAGAGGAGCAAGGAGCATTTGGAGCAGTAAATATTTTTTTTCAGAAGTGTACCTAAGTACCTTTGCTGTTATTTAATTTTTAATAAAAGGGCTATCTTTGTGGCAATTGTTGTCAACGTAATTGCTCCCATACGCAAATGTGAGCACAAGTTTAGAGTTTGAACAGCACTTGTTAGCTAACACCAGCTTCTTGGTGAATTTATTTGAACAACGCTTCAGAATTTTTATGCTTATGATCTTATCCCCGTGTGGATGTTGGGGCCAGCCATGTTTTCAGAGCTCCCTGTTGCCTCCAGTCTCTCTAAGGGCTCCTACAGTGAAGTTCTGTTAACGCTTCCATTGGAAACGTATCGTAGGGGCTGGGTTCTGGCTGAGTGCCTCTCTCGAGAAAGCCATAGCCCCAGCGGGGAAAGTGCAGGGTAGAGTTTTTCCACCCAGATTCTGGCTGCTTTCCAGACCTTTTAGTATCTGTGGGGTTTCTTCTCGTTTCTTTCTCCCTTTACCAAATACTGTAACACTGCTACTTGGACACATTAGGGATGCGGGCAGTGTGTGTCTGCCAGGAGGGTGAGAGTGGAGTGGGCCTTTTAGTTAGCTCCCTAGCGGTACCCTTCTGCCGCTGTTTTTCTTGTGAGGGTGACCTCATGAGAACTCAGAGCAGCACTGTAAGGTAAGTCCGTACTTCTTGAGGATTTCCCAGTCCTGGGCGTTTTATTTCCCTGTGGTTGTTTGAATGAGGCAATGAGAGTCTCCTGCTGTGTCTTTAACTGCTTTTCTGTAGCATTCTTTGCACAAATTGCTGACGGATTGAGAGTCTAAGTCATCCTCACCTGTTTCTCACCTTCCAGCCTAAAGAGTGTTACAAAATGGCAGCTGTTTAACAGACGCAGGGTTTCCCTTCACCCTTCATGTACTGTTGCCAGATTTAGCAAGTAAAAATAGAGGATATCCAGTTAAAGTTGGATTTCATATATACAGGTAATATATACAAGACATTTTATATACAAAAAAAATTACTTTGGATCATAGTTACATGAAAAATTATTTTGTATCTGAAATGCAACTTTAACGGAGTGTGTCCTGTCTCTTTTAGCTGGCAACTCTGCTTCATGAGTTTTTGCATGATGCAATCACTTGGATATGATTCGTACTTGAAGTAGTGTGTGTATGCGTATGATCAGTTTCGAAAAAATTGGCAGCCTTCTCAAATAAACCCTTGAGTGTACAAAAATTTGAGACTTGATCTTGACCATCCTTAAAAGGCAACTGAACTGCAACGGAGCTGGTAAATCACATTTGCCGGATTCCCAGACTAAGTTGAGTCGGCCATCTTGAGGTAGAACTTGGAGTTATAGCATCCGGAATTTCTAATTATCTTTTATTTCCTCCCTCTCTTTAACGACTCTTCAGCTTGTAGGTTAGATGTTTGGGCTTTACTAAGTATTTTCCTTCATAAAAAGCCTCTGTCCTTTATTCACTGAAAAAGGTAGCTACCTGAGGTTGGATTTGTGCACGTAGGAAATAACAAAAGAAGTCTTGTAAAGCCTTCTGCCTTGCCTTCTCTTTTATTTGTTCAGAATTTCCTTTGGCATATTCTATAAGAAAACCAGAGGGCCTCATGTGATACAGAGATCTCTCTCACCCTCTCTTAGGTACTCTCTTTCATATCCTTTGACTCACTTGATTCAACTAACACCCTTTTACAAGGGCAAGCGGTAATGATTCCTAATTTTGTAAGTGAGGAATTCTCCATCTTGAGTGGTTTGTTAGGTACGTTTCCAAAGAATAAAGAATTTGTCTTATTATGAAGCTGTAGAATAGGATTGTCTTATCAACCCTCTGCAGTTGAATCAGTGGAATCCTGGCCGGAGTCCTTCTGTCCTCAATTCTGTCATGTTCATCTTGTCCTGAGTCTCTGGATCCTCGAACCCTGGAAGAGATTATTTGAAAGCACAGTCATAAGTGGGCTTCACATTCATGATTTGGCTTAAATACAATCTGGAGTTATTATTTGAGGCTTTTAAAAAGGTTATGTATTTATTTTGAGAGAGAGAGCGAGTGAGCATGAACAGGGGAGGGGCAGAGAGAGAGAGGATCCTAAGCAGAGTCCTATCCAGGGCTCAATCCCACAAACTGTGAGATCAGGACCTGAACCCAAACCGAGAGCCAGACGTTCAACCGACTAAGCCACTAGGCGTCCCTATTTGAGGCTTTCTTAAAACAATGTTGGTTTGTTTATGTAGAGCTTATGAGCAAGCTGGGGAGGGGGAGAGAGAGAGAATCCCAAGCAGGCTCTGCACTGTCAATGCAGAGCCCCACTCGGGCTCCATTTCACAAACTGTGAGATCGTGACCTGAGCTGAAATCAAGAGTTGGACGCTTAACTGACTGAGCTACCCAGGCTCCCCTATTTGAGGCTTTTTAATGATTTGCTACAACATTGGCAAACTTTCTACAAAGGACAAGATAGTAAATATCTTGCAGATGTATGGTCTCTGATGCATATTCCTCTTTATTTCTTTTACAACCTTTAAAAATGTGAAAACTCCTAGACGGTACCAAAAAACAAGCCATAGACTGGCAGTAGTTTTCCTAAGGAGGAGTGTTTACTCTTTTTTTTTTAAATTTTTTTTTTAATGTTTAATTTATTTTTGAGAGAGAGAGATAGTGTGTGAGCGGGGGAGGGGCAGAGAGAGAGAGAGAGATAGAGAGACAGACAGACAGACAGAGACCGACAGAAATTGAAGCAGACTCCAGGCTCTGAGCTGTCAACACAGAGCCCAATGTGGGGCTCAAACCCATGAACTATGAGATCATGACCTCAGCCAAAGTCGGATGACTAACCGACTGAGGCACCAAGGCATCCCTAGGAAGGTTTACTCTTAGAAGTCTGTTACATGGAGAATTTTCTGGGTTCTGAGATTTACTCTTCATTTTTGACATATATAGAAGTGATGTCGATAGGGAGGTAAGGTATAAATGAATACTTAGTAATGAGAATAGGTTATAAGCGATGGGCACTATAATATCCTGGGGGACACTGCCCCCCCTCTCTCTGACCTTCCTCTGTGACATCATATCATACTCCTATTTTCATTTGATTTCATATTTATACTAAGCAAAATGACATTTTGGCAGATTTCTCTTATCAGATACATAGGAATAAGTAGTCATACTGCAAGTTCATGCCCAAAGTGGGAGAAAGCAAGACAGGCCATGAGTTTGTCGTCTGTCTTTAGGGTTTTTTTTTTTCTTTCTTTCTTTCTTTTTAACTCATGTCATGCAGGATTTGGTGAAAGTTTGGGTAGAACTGGACATCTTAATGAGTTTATGGCATCTTTCAGGACTGACAGTTCTTAAGACACTGCATAAGCATATTATTTTGAAACCTTACAGGAAGGGATGTCTCATTCACATACATAATTTACTCCATCTTTCCTCTGGCTTCCCTCTGAAAGGTTATACTTGATGTTCTTCCAGAATGCAATGGTAACAACATCCGTGCTCCCAAAAGCACCTTAAGGGAAGAGACAGCCCATTAGATTCACCATATACTTTGTACCTTTCCTACTGTTTTTCTTACTGATTGGTATAAAGCCGTTCAACCATTTCTTATCTATTATTGTAAATGGAAATTGGGGTGCTTCCCATTAGTTTTTTCCTCCAGACCTTTACAAATGATTTTTGGGCCCGAATGCAATTGTGAATAGACAGACATAGCTTCTAGGAAAGCCGTTGGGACCCACTGAATTGTGACTGTTGGACAAAGGCATTTTGTTTAGAAGGCTTGTCCCAAAGTGGTGTTGGAGTCTGAAAGAAGGGCCGCCAGCGTCTGGTTCTTTCTGTCGTGAACTAATAGGAAAGCTGATGTTTGCTGAGTGGATGGCTGTGCTCACTGTCCAAACAGATCTCTGTTTGCCAACTGTGAACATATTGCTGCCTCTGTGAGGCACTCCATCATGCCTTGAATGGATCCTCTTGTGTTCAGAATTTTCTGACTCAAAGAGAGGGAGAGAGAAATACTTCTTTCAGACTTCAGCATTCACTGTAGCATCCATAGTCTCATCAGACCTTTAGAAACCAAGCATGCACCAGAGATGCTTCTTAAGGAGAATGAGAAAGGGGTAGAGAATAAGGAAGAAAGTAAAAGACAGCCCCATTGAAATGCCTTTATTCTGGCCACTTGCGGCCAAGTTTTCGTAAATAAACCAGGCTGCCTTAGTAAATAGAAAGGATTGTGAGAATATTCCTGATTTTTCCCGAGCAGAAGAAAATGCTCGGCCTTGAGTTTCCAACTCGTGATTCGTTTCTGTTCGCTTTGACCTACACGCACCTCCCAAAGCATATAATGCATTCATAATATGTTACTGAATGAGTAATAGAGTTTTATTCCACCTGAATCATTTCTCAAAAAAGGGTAATTGATAGAAAGAAGTTTTTATTACTTTATAAACTCTCTTTTGATCTTCGAGTTCCAAACTTATTCTATATTAAATTAAAGGGTGCAACTGAGACAAGATTGTTGTTGTCAATTTGGTCACTTTCTACCCCAAAGTCTGCTGTTTGGCAGGGTCTGGTGTTAGCGGTGTGCCATGAGGACACAGCTCATTGGGGCAAGGTTAGGCATTCCTTGCAATTACCCGTTGTTTGTTTTAAGGTTCAGAAACCTTGGCTGAGTGGGGGCGGGTGAGGGCCAACAGTGTTGACTAGCAGTGCAACCAAGTGGGCACATGGCATGGACAGGACCTGTCCGTTGTGGCTTGCCTCATTACCAAGAGCCTGTGAAACACTGGGCACACTTTGCTTGGCAAAGTATGGGGGGAAACGCAGAGGGCTGTTGGAGTCGATGGCAAGGACAGATGCTTTTATGAACGGGAAGGAAGAGTCGCATGCAGTAACACACCGTATTGCTTTCCCTTGGTCAGTGAGAAATCAGCATTGATGTGCAGATAGGCCTGTGAGTTTTTTGGCCGAACCTAGCAAAAACCTTAAAATCAGAATCACCACCCCATCCCAAGCTATGCTACTGATAGTTTTTGTTGTCTGGATATTTTTATTCATGACTACGTGTGCCCATAGGAAAGTCTTTACTGGTTAAAACTGGAATGTAACAGGAACAGTAGTAGGGTCAGTTGGGGCGGGGGAGGACGTGGTGGCCGAGGCTGTGGCGTAATAGCAGTGACATCAGCTAACCTGGTTGTGGAGCCAAGCATGTGGGCGGCATTCTTCTAAGTACTTTCCATCTAGCTCACTTCTTCCCAGCTATAGAACTGTGGCTTTCTTCATAATCTAGATGAGGAAACGAAGCACAGAGAGGGCTTTAGTAATCTGCCTAGGGTCACACAATTAATAACTAGTGGAGCTTGGAATTAAATCTAGGAGAGTGTGGCCCCAGTATCTATGCTGCACTGTTTTACTGCCGAACTGTTTTACTCTGGTGGACCAGTAAGGCAACCTGCCCTCTCCAGAAGCAGCCCGAGTGTCCATCAACTGATGAATGGATGAAGAAGAAGTGATTTTATCTAAATATATGTCTATGTCTATGGCTATGGCTATGTCTATGTCTGTATATCTACAATGGAATATAATTCAGCCATAAAAAAGAATGAAATCTTGCCATTTGCAGCAACATGGATGGAGCTAGAGAGTATTATGCTAAGCAAAATAAGTCAGTCAGAGAAAGGCAAATACTGTATGATCTCATTCATATGTGGAATTTAAGAAGTAAATGAGCAAAGGGGAGAAAAAAAAAGACATCCAGAAACAGACTCTTAACTATAGAGAACAAATTGATGGTTACCACTGGGGAGCTGGGTGGGGGATGGGTTAAATAGGTGATGGGGATTAAGGAGTGTATTTGTCGATGAGTACCAGGTGATGTATGGAATTGTGGAATCACTATATTGTACACCTGAAACTAATAAAACACTGTATGTTAAAAAAAATGTGCATTCTCCTTGCAGTTTTCAATTTACCTTTCCTTTGCTTTCAGTGTGGCTTGGATAAATGTTTAAAGTTGCTCAAAATGCAAGTACTAGGAAGCTGAGATCACTTCAGAAAGATAATGTATTCTATAGGTAAAGGAATTTGTCCCTCTCCTGATTCTGTTTTTATCAGAGAGATGTTCCATATTTAACTTATTCCTTGGTAGTTATGATTGTAAATTGATTAATGATATTGTTCTGGTCTAGTAGATAAGGTTGGGTGATAATACATTTTGTTCAGTGCTTAATTGGCATCTTGATGGTCGACTCAAAACCAATGAATCATTTTGAGCTATTTTAGTATAAAATCAGGCTATTTGCATACATTTGTGCGCTGTACATAAAAAAAACGAAAAGCAGATATACAAATTATTCAGCCATATATTTCTTTATGATGTGATGAGAGAGAGTAATAAGGAGCATAAGGTTTGGAAGCAATGTTTTTAGACTTTTACTGCTATAAGGTAATGTGACTATTGACAGCATAATTAGTTTGCTCAAGGGACAGTAGAGGTTATTGAAATTGACCAGTTTAGGATGATTTTTATAGGAGTTACATTTATTGTAGCTCACTAATGTTATTTTAGTAGTTACTGGTCATCTGAAATGTTGCACCAAGTAAAGAGGAGGAGGTCCTGTGACTCCTAAAGAGGAGTCAAAGTAGTTTTGCATGAATAACGATAGGCAAGTCTTGTCACTTATTTCTAGGAGCCCATCAAAAAGTACGTTTGTAAGTATATCCTAGAGATTGTGTTCCACAAAATCAGTTATAAAACATATAAATAGATCACATATATTGTGATGCTTTATGTAGTTGTAAGCCCTGTAGCTGATATAAAAAGTTTTACAAATGTGTTGAGCCCATGAAACCTCTACAGAATTTTTAGTATTGGGTTTGCCGTAACACTGAAGTTTGTTGAAGTTTCCTTTGTTTCGAGAGAGACATCATGACAGAAAGTATAGCGCGGGTTTCTGCCTCATAGGAAGCTTGGTTTTGGCCGCCTCTGCCTTTGTCAGTTTTGTTTATTTTACTTACGTATCTTGTGTCTGTTTCACCCGTTTTGAACCTGTTTTTGTGGAGCTTTGGCCTCACACCCAGAGAATTCTCTACCCCAGCTTTCTGAACATTTATGATCACCACCACCTTAATATTCTCACAGTAGCCATCCATTTTTCAGCAGTCTTTTCTGTTTGGCTTAGGATTAGTCTATAAAGTGCAACTAAAGATGTTAATTTATGTGAAATCAGAAAACGTCTTTGGTGTTAGTTTTTCCTGATATGCACTCAAAAGTAGAAGTAATTGAGGGGTGCTTGAGTGGCTCAGTTGGTTAAGTGTCCGACGTCGGCTCAGGTCATGATCTCATGATGCTTGAGTTTGAGCCCCGCCCCGCGTCGAGCTCTCTGCTGACAGCTCAGAGCCTGGAGCCTGCTTTGGATTCTGCATCTCTGTCTCTGCCCCTTCCCCGTTCATTCTCTCTCTCTGTCTCTCTGTCTCTCTCTCAAAAATAAATAAACATTAAAAAAAAAAAAGTAGAAGTAAGTGATAGCATTATTTGCACTCCCTCCCCAATCATCAAGAGCAAATGGACCACAAATATCAAATCAACAAGAGAAATGACAGGGGGAAAAAGTGACCAAAGCATCTGTGGATCAGATGTGACCACTTTTTGCTTTTGTGTACATATGCTTCTAGGTTAGGTAGGTTTCTATTTGGTAAATTTTGATAGGCTAGACTTCTCCAGATGTCGCGAAGCACTTTGTGAGTAGTGAATTTAGTAAAATTAGGACATTAAAAGATAACTAAATAAAACTTGGGCATTAACAATAATTCTTTTTCCAGAGTCTTTAGAGAGAAGATTTGTCTTTTAACTTCCTGGTAATTCTCATTCTGTAAAGCCCAGGTTAGGACTGCACGTTGGCAGTTAAAATCGGAACTTTTATTTCCTTTCATTTGGCTGACACTAATAAGAATATTTATGAGTACCTGGGAGCAAGAAAACAGAGGATATGATAAAGCACAAATTGAAGGAACCTGGCATTTCTTCCAACTACCAGAGAACAATAGTAGTTCAAACGTTAATTTACCATGTGGTTACAGCAATCGTAGGTTAGGTAGACATACTTCCTGTCCACTGTCAGAAATGGCTTCTTGAAAACATGAATAATAATACATGTATTTATCTTAAGCTCCTTCCCATATAGCCTTCATCCAGAGGTTGTGGGTAGGGGGACAGGGTCAGGGGTAGGTAGGAAGCAAATGGAGAAGATGGAGTATAATTTAATTTTTTAGAAGAAAGTATTAATCATTTATTGGTTATTATATCCCAAGAATTAATGAGACTAAGAGGGATGTAGAATGCTTTCAAATGTGGGATAAAACAATATTTTTCCTTAGGTTGAGACTGAGTTTTCGAAAACACATGTATTTGTAAGACATGGCATTTTAATACAAATCAGACGTATTGTAGAATTTATGGGATGTCGGAACTTTCCTAGCACTGTTTATACTCCATCTGCCCAGGGATGCCAAACTTTTTTTAAAGTAATTTTTGCTTTGCTAACCAATTGTGCTAAGACTTCTGAACCAATGGTTGTATGCGTTCAGAATATGAGGACCCTAGATTCATGGCTGATCTTAGAAATTACCTTCAATTTTAGATTTAGTGGGTAGTGAGACTGCCGGTCTCTTCAAGGAGATAATGACTCATCTTTTTGTAAATTTTAGATAATTAAGAAATTAATATAAAAATTCTTGGTATTTAAAGTAGGATGAAAGAATTGGTTATAGGAATATTGTATAAGAGATCAACTAAAGTGTGATGGATCCTCATTTGAAGTTAAAAGGAGAGAAGGGTCAGTCAGATACATGTGTTTAGGTGCTACTGTATCATTGCATTTTGAAAGTTTTGTGCAGGAAATGAATTTTTGTGGTTTCTGAGACACCAGACTTAAAGCTGGGTTTTTTGAATGATGCATGTTGGGCTGTTCACAACCAAATATTGTGATTGTGTCCGTGAAGCTCTTAACGTGCTCACTGGGCAACTTTGGACTGTTGGATAGCTCTCTAAGTTAGGTGTAAGAACTTGCTCATTTCTTTATTTATTCTCAAACTGTATACTATATTTCATTAATTTTTGAAAAGCACACTTCAGGACACCTGGGTGGGTCAGTCAGTTGAGCATCTGACTTTGGCTCAAGTCATGATCTCACGGTTCATGGGTTCGAGCCCCGCATCGGGCTCACTGCTTTCAGCGCAGAGCCTGCTTCCAATCCTCTGTCCTCCTCTCTCTCTGTCCCTCCCCCTCTCATGCTCTCTCTCTGACTCAAAAAAAATTTTTTTTATTTTAATGAAAAGCGCTCACTTCCACTCCCATTTTAACATCTTTTAAAGTGTCAAGCATCTTACAATTGATTGAATGTCAATGGAATACAGTTTAGGCAGTGGTTTTGTCTTTTTTAGTAACATATAAAATCTTCTTGCATCTTTCCAATGATGTCCTAGATTTGGCAGAATAATATTTATAAAAGAATGACCCTGTAGTATACATAAAAAGATGCATCATTTTTTTCCCCTTCTTATTCTACTGGATCAAAGTAGGGATTCCAGATTTGGACTGCTAATAAACACAAATGACTTTTGTTTTATTTTTCAAAAGGGTAATCCCTTTGTGACCCTCATCAGTTTAAGAGTTTTGTAAGTTGCTATAAGCCCATAGCAATATGATTATACCACGAACAGTCTTCATGAAAAAAACCCATACAGACTAGGGTAAAATGAAGAAACAAGTTCTCACAAAAGGAAAATTTTGTTTTTGAAAGTAAAAAAATCAAATAGAAGCAAGCATCTCTGAGTAAAACCTTTCCAGAATATTTCATGAATTATATTGGTACTTTCAAAAAAGTTCATGAAATTTAATTAGGGAAGTATTTACAGACACCCCCCTCCCCACTACGTTATAAGCTGTTATATTTATTCTTAAGAGTCTACATTTTTGTGGTACTTTTAAAAAACTTTCTAGCCATGTGTAAAAAATGAAAAGATTTCTTTATGTAAATACCCAAATGGGTGTGAATATTGAGGAGAATAAACTAAGTTTCAGGGAAGAAAGCATTCTTTTTCCTGTCTCCAATAAGAGAAATGTCAGCTAAGAAGTTAGTTGCTTTTTAGATGGGTTATCCCATATGTAGAATCATTGTCATTTTTATTTTTTATTTCCGAGAGAGAGAGAGAGAATGCCCGTGCGAGTGGGGGAGAGGGGCAGAGAAAGAGGGAGAGACAGAATACCAAGCAGGCTCCATGCTCCTTGTGGAGCCTGACTTGGGGCTCCATCCCATAATCCTGGGATCATGACAGCTGTCAGACCCTAAACCACCTGAACCACCCAGGTGCCCCTTTTGTCATTATTTTTATATACATTCTTAGAGCTGAAATTTGCCACTGACACATGCAAAAATTGGGATTGAAGATTAAAAAGTATCTTGATTAAATCAGGCTTGTCCTTTAGTGCCTGACTATTCTGTTACAGAAACTTTTGAATTACGGTTACAGATAATAAAACTGTTTCATGTGAAGTGAACTTTGTTATGATTTCATATGATAATATACATACACACACCCAAAAACCTATCTAAAAGATTTCCTACAACATAAGAATTACTCACAGCATATAAATATGAAATCTATTTAAATAGTGACTGTAGTGCTGACTTGAATACCAAATGATATCAATAACCTAGTGCAATTTAGTGAAAAAACAGTGACATCATGATCTCCTTCAGATTTGAACTTGTCAGTACCTTGTTTTCAACTCTGCCTAATGACAGTGGATTGAGTCCCCAAGTGCCCATGGGTTACCAGAGGGGTGGAAGATTTGACAGTTTATTCTCATTGGTCAGATGGTCATAGTGAGGGGGGAGAGGTGGTTTGTTCCGGCCAATGAGTAGGCTAGTGCAATGATGGTAATCCACGTCTTGTACTTACAGAGTGATGGACTGCAGTGTTTCCAAAATCTGATTTTAAAAAAGGGCCTTAGAAAAGTAGATTATTAGAGTTACCCATGGGAATCCAGCTGGAAGTCTTTTATTTATTTATTTTTTTTGAGAGAGAGAGAGAGAGAGAGAGAGAGAGCGCGCGCGCGCGCAAGCGAGCACATGAGCAGGGAGGGGCAGAGGGAGAAGGAGAAGAAGAGAGAGAATCCCAAGTAGGCTCCACGCTCAGTGAGGAGCCCAATATGAAGCTCCATCTTCCAATCCTGGGATCTTGACCTGAGCCATCCATCTTGACCTGGCTTGTACTGGAAGCCATTTTATAGAAAGAAATCCCAAGTGGATTTGTAGAAGAGGAGGTCTGATAAGATTTAACTCTCCAAGTATCTGCAGGGATTGTTTTATGGGATTGAGGTTACATTTAGTCTGTTAGGAACAGAATTCAGATTTCTGTTTGTTAACAGGTTATTAAAAATAACAAAAATTCAACCTGGTAAATTAACAAAAAAATTTTTAAGTTTATTTATTGAGAGGGAGAAGGGGAGGGGGGCTGGGAAAAGGCAGAGAGAGAGAGAGAGAGAGAGAGAGAGAGAGAGAGAAAATGAATCCCAAGCAGACTCTGTACTGTCAGTGCAGAGCCTGATGCAGAGCTCGAGCTCACAAACTGTGAGATCATGACCTGAGCTGAAATCAAGAAAGGGTCTCTTAACCGACTGAGCCACCCAGGAACCCCTCAACTGAGTAAATTATAGAGATCTAATTGGCATTATTAATCGATTAATGAAATGAGCAGCATCCCATCTAGCAAGTAGGTGGGAACTCCAAAGAGGTGTAGAAAGGGAAAGGTTTTCAAAGCTAAGACAAGGGAATCATGAACAGAAGAATGTATTGTTTCAGTTGAGCTCATCTTCATTTGAGGACAGAAGGGTTTCAGTAGGTGGATTACATTATCTTCCTTTGAGGGATGAAGAGGGCCCACATGACAGATTACCTTATTGGTGCCAGCCAGAAAATTCCTGATTGACTGGTTAAAGGTTACATTCCTGAGGGGCTGAAACTGCAGCTAGGTTAGGTATTAAGTCTTGGTTTACAGATTTGGGGCTTTAACCCAAGTGACACCATTTTGGGCCTGTGGTTTTCCTTTTAACAAAGGAAAAGCCATTTATCAATTAAGGTTGCTAAAAAATGGAATCTGCTACATTTTGAGTAAGCAGACTCTACATTATTTGAAGTATTCTGTCCATTTGCTAGAGTTTCTTCAGCAGGTCACTCCTTAAAGGGGGAACTAGACTGGATAACCTTTAAGATCCTTCCCCACCCCAGGGGAATTCTGATTCTTTGATTTTGGCTGTCCACTAAAAACATTTCTAAAGAAGTTAATCAACTGCTCTACCTGTTTACCTCTTCTTAGGTAAGCTGAGTTTCATAGTAAACTATCACTGGTGGGCAGTAATCATGTAAATGAATGGATTGATTACATAGACTGCTTCTTCAGAAGCCTGTATTATTATTAGTCTGTATCATAGGAAATCCTGTGGTCATTTTGTTGTTGTCTTGTAGTATACTGATGGTTGCTTTATTATCATTAAACCTGGAGGACTAGTTCTTACCAAATTACAGTCATCTTTGTTGAAATATAATCAATTAAATACCCATCGATAGGATAAAATGTAACTCTGCTGTCTTGTTTTCCCTCTTCACTTTTAAATGTTGTGCTGAAATTAAAAGTCAGCTAAGCTTGCTTAAAGTAAGTACAGATGAGATGTGTTTTAAGGTGCTTGTATGTGCGTATTTTTTTCTTCCTTTTATTTATTTATTGTGCTCTTTTTTTAAAAATCGTTTTTCTGTCTTGTTGTTGTTGTTTATTTACTTATTTTTGAGAGAAAGCGTACAAGCATGGGAGGGGCAGAGAGAGAGAGGGAGACACAGAATCCAAAGCAGGCTCCAGGCTTCAAGTTATCAGCACAAAGCCTGACCCGGGGCTCGAACTCACAAACTGCGAGATCATGACCTAAGCAAAAGTTGAAGTCAAGTGCTCAACCAACTAAGCCACCCAGGTGCCACTTTATTGTGCTTTTTCTAGGCCATTATTCCTGTGACTGGTCCATAGAGTACCTACATCAAAATCAATGCCATGTGTGGTTGGTGGGAGGTGGGGAGGAAGGGACAGGTAGCCAGCCTGTAAAGGAAAGCAGATTCCAGGGGCCTGGAAATTGACATTTCCAAAAGACCTCAGAGATTCGATTCATTTCTTTCTTTCTTTCTTTCTTTCTTTCTTTCTTTCTTTCTTTCTTTCTTTCTTTCTCTCTCTTTCTCTTTCTCTCTCTCTCTCTCTCCCTCCCTCCCTCCCTCCCTCCCTCTCTCCGCCCCCCCCTTTTCTTCTTTCTAGAGAATATGAGTGGGGAGGGGCAGAGAGAGAGAGAGAGAGAGGGAGAGAGAGAATCCCAGGCAGGCTCTACACTGTCAGCACAGAGCCTGGTGGCAAGGCTTGATCTCCAGAGCTGTGAGATCATGACCGGAGCCGAAACCAAGAGTTGGATGGACGCTTAACTGATTGAGCCATCCAGGTGCCCCAGGCCTCAGGGACTCTAATGTAACTCACATTTGAGGCTCCTAGCTAGAAGGATTTTAGGGATTGTCAACCAACAGCTGTTTTGTAGAATCGCAAGCATAGACATAAATGACACCAGTGCCATGTAGCATATTACTGTTGAAGGAAACATAGAATTTATTAGGTTCCTTTTTTTTTTTTTTTCACTTTGTATTTGAAACTGTTGACATGAACAGTTAAGTGAATTGCCCAAGGCCTTGCAGATGGGAACCCGTGTCTCCACTGAGCACCACTTGGTTTGGGGGTGGGGAGTACATTGGAGAGAAGAGATTTTAAAAATTCCATTTGAAAGCTGAAATGAACTAGTGACCAGCCTCCTGTGATGCTTTTTATATGTTGCCATTTTAAATATCGTGTGTGTGCCGTCACCGCAGACCTTTTAATGTGTCAATTGAATTGGAAAACAATTCAGTTGAGATTAATTGGGGCCATAATATTTTCTGAGTGTAGTTTTCTGCCTGGTCTGTAGTTGTCCCCCGACTAAGTTCACCAGGTTGCTTTCTCTTCCTGCTTCCCCTACCCCTTCTTCCATGTTAGGTTATCTGTCTAGATCCTCCCCTCTTTTCAAAGAGAGGGTCAACTTTCTATCCCAAACTCTTCCTTTTCATTACCTGCCTTCACTTAGTTCTAGCAACACATTGCCCAACAGACCGGACCTCATACCTGTGGCTGGGAAATTTTGAATCAAATATTTTGACATTGTTTTCGTCTTCTAAAAGTGAACCTGGTACTCCTTGGTAAGTATGAGGCTGAAGGAGTGTCTTGTTGAACTTCAGGACAGGTGCACAGATATACATGGGGATTATTTTATAGGTGAAATCAGGGGGAAGGGAAGTCACACAACAACAGTAGTTTCTCAAAGGCAGTGATGGAGAAAAAGACAAAAATTGATGCTCACAGTTCAGTCTGAATAGGAATGTCTAGAAAGGAAGGGGTACAGTCCTAATATTTTACCTTGAAGGGATTTATGACTTGCTCATGTTTTGCATATCACGCATATCTGCATGTGTTAATGGTCTTGTTTAACCACTGCTAGTACTAGATGTGAGATTCCCATTTGGATGTAGTTTTGTTTTTATTGAACATGTTGATCAGTTTTCCTTCTCCCCTTCTTACCGATCCTCGGATGGTGTAGGCCTAGTCTTGGTCATTCCTGATTGGCAGACTGAGGGCTGGTAGGTGTCTGGATGAGATAACTTCAAAATAGATCCATTCTTTTGAGAAGCCTGCTGCTTTTTCAGCTTAGGAAAAAATAGCCGTGTATCAGTGGGGACACCTTCCTGGTAACCTGTTCCCTAAACATAGACCCTTTATTTTCCTTTGTCTCGGGTCCCCTTAGTGATGGGAGGGTTCATTCTTGAGAGTGAAATTGTAGCCTGTTCAGTCAGATTGTTTCTGTGGAACCAGTGTGCCAGGACTAGAAAGTATTTATGCCATAAAGCAGTCTGCTGCCCCTCAAACAGTAACTGTGTCAGCACATTTTTATAGCTGAGAAAATAGCTGGCCAGGGTGACCCAACCTTCCCACAGTTACTCACTCAGAGGTGTTTACTGACTGCCTTTGATCAGACTTCAAATGAGAGAGCCTAACCTATTTGTGGTGTTGTTTACCGTCAGTCCTCAGCCTGCCCTTTGTTTTTCACATACAAACAAAAGAGTGAAAGCAACAGGCTGTGTAAACATGGCTGGTGTATAGGAACTCTCATTTACTTTCCTGGCTTCCCTGGTGTGGTTTAGGTAAGGCAGAGACTAGAACTATAAATTGAACTTGTCATTTCAAAACCCCTTATTAGATCCCAGCCACCGGACAATTTAGAGAAGTTTTATTAGCAATCAAAACACTTTTGTAAAATTAAGTTAATTTCAGAAGATTGCTGGTCTTGGCTGTGAGAGACAATTTCCAGTCTGACATTGGGAACTTGTGAGTGAGGGAGCAGGCCTCCTAGCTTGGAGAGAAAATGGCGTCGGGCAGGTAAACTGTCATTGGTGTCTTATGAAACATTAAATTCCTTTTTTTAAATTCCATTTCCATAATAACTGTTGCTTTTTTGAAAGTAGTTCTGTTCCATGGATCTCAGATATTGCTCTCTTGCATTGAGATTTCAGGTGCGTGAGTTAAAAGAACTAAGCTAGTAAACCGTGTTGGGATGTTGTCAATAAAATGCCTTTAGAGTGTTGTCAAAGGCTTCCCTTTCCGGCAAGCTCTCTTGCAAGGGCAACTGCTACCCTGAGAATAGTTCAAGGGGATCCTCTTTGGTTTGGTTTGTAAACCTCATTAGAGCAATGGATAATTGCACTCCCCTCAATACATTGAGTAATGATACGTTGGTAAAGCTATACATCAGTATTATTTGTAATGCAGCTCTCAGGTGGGTGATGTTTTTAATGTTCTTTCATTTGTAACATGCATAATGTCCAGTGGCTTGTAAGGAATGAAATCACATATTGTTGTCTGGTTAATAATTGTGGTACTTTTTTCAGACTTGCCCCACTAGAGCATGACCTTGGAATTGTGAAGCAGAGCACAGATAGCATAGGAAGTGCATGCTTGCCCCTGAGTGCTTCACAAAGTTGTTATGCAAGAAACTATTTGCTGTCCTGTATTCTGCTCACTGTTCTGTCCCCCCCTGGGAGAGGAGGGCCTTGTGGCCAGCCATTTGGGGTGGGAGTGGGGGTCTGGAAAAGAAGAGTGGACATTTTATTCATCCCTCTTCCCCTTTTAACCCTCCTGGAGAGCAGTGAAAACTGGTGAGAGAATGAAGGCAACCCCTTTAAAATCGTCAGGGCCACAGTGAATAAATTCTGCCCATTCCTGCTGGCACGTCCTCAGTTGCTCTCCTAGCCATCACCTTTTAATCAACAATCTTTCTGATCCTTTTCCCTATAAAATTAATAGCCTTTAATGCTTTTCTTTAAAAACAGCAGTTTGTGTCTTAGCTTGGGACATATAGAATGAAATTTAAAATACTCTGCTCTAAATAATTTTTACACTTAATGAGAACTGCTTGGGAGGGCTCCACTGGAATTATGCTCAGCTTTTTTGACTCACTGTTCTTGGTAACTCCCTCTTGAGTTTGTTACTAGTTGGAATACCAGCTGTTGGGTGAAGTGGTCCTCTTTACCATGTGTGGGGAAGGGACGAGGGTTCTCGCTGATGCTCTTGAGGGGCATGATGGAAAATATGCTGGGCTGGGGTGCCTGGGTGTCTCAGTCGGTTAAGCATCCGACTTTGGCTCAGGTCATGATATCATAGTCTGTGGGTTTGAGCCTCACGTCAGGCTCTATGCTTACAGCTCAGAGCCTGGGACTTGCTTCAGATTCTGTGTCTCCTCTCTCTGTCCACCCCCCCCCCCCCCCCCCCGACTCACACTCTGGTGCACGCGCGCTCTCTCTCTCTGTCTCTCTCTCTCTCCCTCCCTCCCTCCCCGCCCTCTCAAAAATAAATAAACATTAAAAAAAGAAAGAACATATGCTGGGAAAGAAGGCTTTGAAATAAAGTGCTTAATGCCCTTTTTGATACCTTTAACTTTGCTGCTAATATTTGCAGAGGCTTTTCTTTTTAAAATATCAGAAACCTGGGGCACCTGGTTGGCTCAGTTGGTTAAGCAGCCAACTTCAGCTCAGGTCATGATCTCACAGTTTCGTGGGTTCGAGCTCCGCATCGGCCTCTGTGGTGACAGCTCAGAGCCTGGAGCCTGCTTTGAATTCTGTATCTCCCTCTCTCTCTCTCTCTGCCCCTCCCCAGCTCACACTGTGTCTCCTTCTCTCTCAAAAATAAAATAAAAAATGTTAAAAAAATTTTTTTAAAAATATCAGAAACCCTTTCTCAGTATTATTGAGTTGTATTTGTATCATTCCTGAGAGCTTTGAAGTTTATATTATAAAGTTCTGGTTTAAGTATAAATAAGCAAATCCATGGGTTATCTGCCATTAAAACCTGACATTACAAATCAAAACAAAGACAGACTGAATCTCCGTGTTCATTTAGATAGTTGAATTAGCAGGGTATTATTGGATGTGTTTCCTCTGTAGACTGGTAACATATATTCCACATTTGGATAAGACAGTAAAGGTGAACTTGAAAGCGGGGCCAAGAGACCTTGGGAGGTCGAGCTTCAGCATCAGTTGTGAGCACACTGTTTTCTGTTTTTGTTTTGTTTTGTTTTCCCAAAGAGCAACTTCTTGAACTATTTCTCATAGGCCTTCTATGTAATTCTTGAATCATTTCTATTGCTAGACCAGAGTTGCACCAAATAGTCCCGCTGCTTGAGCTGTCTGGGCTATATGCCTGACTCCATGCTGAGCTACAGAGTGTCTGTCACAGAAGCCTCAGGCCAAACGCAGGACACGAAGCTGGGCTCCCCCCTCCCCCCACGCACTTCGGTGCACCTGCGCATTACTCATTCTGCATGCCATTCTCTCCGTAATTAAGAACAGAAATGCTTGTTCTCTTCAATGTCATTGTGTCCTTGGCATCCTGCACGGGCTCTGGCAACTAGACCGGGTTCAGCAAAGGTTTATTGAACTGAACAAAGCAACAATCAAGAGTTGTAAAATCAGGAGGGGAGGGCTGTGTTACCGGCCTCTCAAGGTACTAGTATCTTGGACAGTGTTAGTGTGCATTTCTGAAGCCCTGAATTTAAATCAAGTTCTTTTTAAAACTGTTAGATCATCATGCCTATTGTGAATGGATTCACCAACTGATTTGACTCTTGATTGCCCCAGTCACTGAGAGTTTTCAGTGCTTCCCTTCCCCACCCCATGGATAATTTTTATCTTCCAGTTCTAGAGCTCTTGGCCTCCAATAAAACAATTGCTGCTTATTTATAGTAGTTTATTGTTAACATACGTGTTGTAAAATCCTCTCTGTTGCTTTTAATTCCTTATGGCATCTCGTACGATAAGGGTTTATGGAGTTCAATAAAATATTAACTCTGATCACACAGTAATTATGTGGATTTTATTAGCATTTAGGCCTTAAAACAACTTGATAAGGTAAATTGGGTAGATATATCTTAGTTTTATTGAAATTGTAGAAATTTGGGATTTGGGCAGTTTAGTCTCATGTGAGAATTAAACCCTTGTCTTCCAATTCCCGATGCCCTTATAACAGCTAAGTAGGAAAACAAGTTCCAAGAGAAACACTTGGAAAGGAAAGACTTGCATTTCAAATTCGCAAAGCAGGCCAGATAACTAACAAAGCGCCTCCTTGTGTGTTGAAATGGTTAAGTGATAAGAGGTGGTGACCCATTATTTATGAATCCTATCAGTAATTCAGTTTTGGTTCTTGGTGGAGTGGTTGACTACAAGATTTCAGCAGGAATGTTTAGTCATTAGGCAATTTGTTGTTATGGTCACTTGCTACTTTTAAGGACAATGGCTGAGCCAGACTAGAAATTCTTGTAATGAAGCCAGTGTCAGAGACAAGTGGGGGATCGACTTGCAGAAAACAAGGGCTGATCCTTTGATTTAGAGCTGTCTCAGGACTTTTGAAAGTTAGGCACACCCAACTTTCTAAGGTTTCCTAGAAATTAGGGAAAGATAACAGGTAATTTGGGGAGAGGTAGAGAGCTAGGAATAGGATGGAGAAGTAGATAACTCTGGGAAAGCATGCATCCTTCCCTTTTTAAATTTTGGTTCTTATTTTTAAATCACAATTAATATATCTTGAATATATTACATTTTTTTAATGGAGGATACTATTTCCAAGGTACAGAATGCGAATGTGTTTTTAGAAGAAAAAAATGTCAAGAACAAAACAATTAACTTGCTCATTTGAGAAACTGTAATTCTTTCTTTGTCTCTGTGGTGAATGATTGCACACTATTAATCTCTTTATTCATACAGTATTTTTCTTCTAGCAGCACAATGGTAAAGTTGCTTTTCAAATACCGTTACTTGACCAGGCACCGTGCTAGGGTATCTTACATACGTTACATCTTGCAGTCCTCAGGACAACCTTGAAAATAGCCTTTGTCATCCCTTTTTTTAAGTCAGAAATGTGCTAACCAGAGAGATTTTAAGAAACTTGCCCAAGGTCATGCTAGACTGTGATAAGGTTCATTCAAACCCAGGGCTCCTTAGATTCACGACTTTTTCTTCCTCACTTTGCTGTTCAGATTCTGCTGCTCCCAGCCTGTTTCCTCTCTGGCAGAATGCCTCTGGGAAGAAGTAGTTCCAGGTTAGAGAGACCAGCCTGTCTGAGCCATGGAAATGTGCCATCTATACCTGGCTTCTGTATGAAAATTACACCTAACGGAAAAATGACTTAGCAGCGTTTTAAGGAACAACAAAATTTACTCCAGAAGGAAAGTAAAATTAGAAGCGACTAAATCTACTCTACCAAATCCAGAGGGCCCTTTAAATGCTTATTTCTGTAATTACTAATGTGTCCAGGGGTTGATAATCTTTTAAAATCTTGCTGAATTTAGACAGTGCCTGAAATGCTTCCTTGTGTTTGTTTATATGTCCGTATCCCCATAATTAGACTATCAGTCCTTTGAGGATGGAGAATGTATCTTACTGGTCTTTGCATAGCACAGCATCTTGAAATAGCATCCTCCCAAATACAAATGTATGAGGAATGAAAATGTCCTCTAGGAGACTTCTACTCTGTTGCTTTTTGATAATTTGTTAGTAACTCCAGTTTTACTATCTCCCCCCCCCCCCGCCTTTTTTTTTTTTTTTTGGTTATATGCTCATCATCTTAAAAAAATGAAGTGAAATTCACATAACATAAAGTTAACGCTTTTAATTCATTGGCATTTAGTAAATTAGTAAATTCACTGTGCTGTGTAATCACTAGTTCTATTCTGAAACATTTTCATCTTCCCTAAAAGAAACCCTGCACCCAGTAAGCAGTTTCTCTCTAGATCCCTCCCCCCCACCCCCCACCCCCCCCCAGCCCTTAGAAACAACAAATTTGAGTTCTGTCTCTTTTGATTTACTTATTCTGGATATTTCATATAAATGGAATTATATATAATATGTGATCTTTTGTGACTGGCTTTCACTTAACATAATGTTTTCAAGTTTCATCCACATTGTAGCATATTTGATTCCTTTTTATGGCTGAATAATATTTCTTTGTATTCTGTCATATTTTATTTATCCATTCATACTTGAATGGACCTTTTGGCTCTTTCCATCTTTTGGTTTTTGTCAGTAGTACTGCTGTGAATGTGTGTGTATATGTCTTTGAGTTCCTGTTTTTGGTTCTTCTGGTTATATACCAAGGAGTTATATTGATGGGTCATATGGTAATTTTATGTTGAAATTTTTGAAGAAGCACCAAACTGTTTTCCACAGGGACTCTACCATTTTACACTCTTACCAGCAGTGTACAAGAATTCCAATTTCTCCACATCCTTCCCAACACTTATTTTCCATTTTTCTGAGAATAGCCATTGGAGTGGGCGTAAAGTGGCACCTCATTGTGGTTTTAATTTGTGTTTCCTTAATGACTAATGATGTTGAACATGTCATGCTTGTTGGCTGTTTGTATATCTTCTTTGGTGTAATGTCTATTCAAGCCTTTTGCCCATTTTTAAATTGGGCTGTTTACTTTTTTATTGCCTTGTAAGAATTCTTTATATATTTGGGATGCAGGTCTCTTATCAGATATATGACTTGTAAATATTTTTCCTCATTCTGTAGTTTGTGAGTTCACTTTCTTACAAATGTCCTCTGCACCAAAGTTTTTAATTTTGATTAATTCCAGGTTTTTTGTTGTTGTTCTTGCTTGTGCTTTTGATATCAGATCTCAGAATTCATTGTCCAATTCAACATCATGAAATGTAGCCTGTCTCCTTCTAAGAGTTTCATGGTTTTAGCTCTTGTATGTAGGTCTCTGATCCATTTTGAATGAAGTTTTGTATATGATGTCAAGTAGAGGCCCAAATTTATTCTTGTGTCTGTTTGGGGCATTTGGCAATTCCATATGAATTTGAGGATTAGCTTTTCCATTTCTGCCCAAAAGGCCACTGGAATCTTGATGGAGACTACATTGCCTGTGTGATCACTTTGAGTAGCCATGTTAACGATATTAAGTTTCCATCCCATGTCTTCATTTAGGTGTTCTTTAGTTCCACTTAGGTCTTTAATTTATTTCAGTAATGTAGTTTAAGTGTCAAAGTTTTTCATCCCCCTTGGTTACATTTATTTCTTAGATATTCTTTTGGATGCTGTTGTAAATGGAATTGGTCTTTTTAAATTTCTTTTTCAGATTGTTCATTGCTGGTGTATAAAAACTCAATTGAGTTATGTGTTGCATTGTACCCTGCAAATTTACTGAATTCATTTATTAGCTCTAGTAATTTTTTATGGAATCTTTAGGATTTTCCTCATACAGGATTATGTCATCTGTGAGTAGATCTGGTTTTACTTCTTCCTTTCCACTTTGGATGCCTCTTCTTCCCCCCAACCCCCCCCCCCCCCAATTGTCCTGTTGAATAGTGGTGATGAAAGTGGTCATTCTTGTCTTGTTCCTGATGTTTCAGGGGGTGGGGGGGGTGGAATTTCAGTCTTTACCCATTAGGTATGATGTTAGCTGGGGGTGCTTATCATCTTTTAACCCACTAAATCATAGGTTATCAACGTGTGGCCCCTGGACAGCAGCATGTGTATCACCTGAAAACTTGGTAGAAATGCTAATACTTGGGACCTGCCCCAGACCTTCTGATTCTGAAACTGTGGGAAGCAGAGGTTAGAAACTAGATTTAAGAAACACTCCAGATGATTCTGGTATACACTAGATTTTAAGTTTCTTTGAAGTTAGGATGTTTGTTTTGAGGACCTGTGCCTTATATTTTTTCAATTCCTTTTCATTCTCTTGTGCGATTAATCAGTGTGGAATAATTTTAAAAAATGAAAATAAGAAAAAGAAAGTTGGGGCGCCTGGGTGGTTCAGTTGGTTACGTGTCTGACTTCAGCTCAGGTCATGATCTCACAATTCTTGAGTTCTAGCTCCATGTCTGGTTCTCTGCTGTCAGCACAGATCCCGCTTCAGATCCTTTGTCTTCTCTCTCTGCCCTTCCCTGGCTTGTGCTCTGTCTCTCTCAAAATAAATAAATAAGCTTAAAAAAAAAAAGGAAAAAAAGAAAATGTCAAAAGTTTCCCAAAGTGCCTGCACAATCTCTTATTTTGTCTACAGGTTTTGAGCCACCATAAATAATTGGAAATTCATTATTAGACATTTACAGAATTCATCAGAAAACCTCACATTTCATATTCAGTCTTAGATCAATGACAAGCAGCACAGTGCACTTTGATGTAGACCATTTGTTCTGATAGTGACTTGCACTATAATTATCTGCTTACCTGCTAGCTAGGGACTTATCCTTTGGACTACTGCTGGCAAGAATTTCTCTTTTGGCTATTTAGAAAGACACGAGGGTCACTTTTATAGGGTTTATTGGATTTTATCACATCATTATTTTGCCTTTGCTTTTATTTTTCTCAATTTCTTTTATCTTGCTATGTTGTGATTTCAGCCCCCTTACATCTTTTTTGAACAAGACAATATTTAACTGTTAAGATAAGAATGTGATCTATTGCTACTAAGGACTATTGTTGAAATTAGCCATTTGGGCACACAGTATCAGTTTATAGACAAATACACTAAGTGTGTTTAGTCACTGCTTATTTACCTATTGGTGAATACTCCGCTTTTTAAAATACCATTTAAAATTGTACAAAATTGTGGGATATTTATTTATATCTGGTCTTTTTCTAAAGCTGGTTTAAATGATAATTTATACCCTGCGTTCCAATTTTCCACCACTCTTAAGTGTCTGACCCTCCTTTGTATGCTCAGCTCAAGTCCATCTAGTTAACCTTGCCCCCAGAATGGGCGAAGGTTCTGAGTTTAGCATCAGAGCATGGGTTATATACACGTGTGTGAGATCTGGGGGTCGCTGGTAGCAGGGGGAAGCACAGAGTGAAGCAGAATGTCCTCACAGCCTTGGCAGGAGCTCAGAATCTCTCCATGGACATGTGTGGTCCTAAAAATACAACACTGGGCTTTCCTTCAGTCTCTTTGATGTGGGAGTATAGTCCTCGCATCATTGTAGGAATTACTGTTGATTGACTACACTGCTCTCCAGCCTTTCTTGTTCAAGGTTTGCTATAAGCAAATGAAAAATCATTAACAAATGCTAGCAGACTTCTAAGATGGTAGACCATGCACTTGCATATTGCAGTTAAATTTTTTAATGACTATAAACAATCATGGTTCTTATTAGTGTTTCACATCTTGTTCAGTGGGGGAAAAAAAGGAATTCTTGACATTTGAAGTCATAGGCTAAAACCTGAAATTGATCAAATTACCCAAGGCATTTTTTTCATGGGGTTACTTGGCTCTTAGCAAACATTCTTCTTCCATTCTAAAAATTGTGCATGTGACATTTTTCATCTGTCTATGGAAGAGTTCATGCGGTCTCTAGCTGGGCTTGCTTCTTAATTACGTTCCCCCCAAAAGAAATCTGACCATAGTTTGGAAGTACTGTATATATGTGTTTACTTTTGTTTTTAGATTATTTGACGTATACATATCTGTGCATATCTACCTATATGTAACGTGTTTAATTAAAGCTTCCAAATACATAAGAAATTCAAAATTTTTTTGAAAAGTTTTAATAGTTCAGTGCTTTCCCAATATAGTCAGAGAGGAGATTGGTTTGAGAAAAGTGTGTGGCTCCCTCCTCCTTCCCCCAATATATCAAGTGTTAGTTTGAACAAGAAAAGAATAATTTTCAGCATATTCTAAGAGCTGTATCATTTAAGTCTTGTGTGTTGATTAAAGGGTATTGATTAAAAAATCAAAACAACCTAGTAGTCCTAGAAGTTTAGTAAGAGCACTTTGTTTTCATTAGGGAAGGGTAGTAATAATATCAGGGGGGTTCTCAAACACAAACAGTTCAGCAGAGGCAGTAAACTCACTGATTAGGAGATCAGTATTTGGAGAAACTTTAACTTCTCATACCACCATTGTGAATGGATTTCATTTTGCTAGCTCTTACGCTCCTAAATGCCTGTGGGTATGGCGGTGTATTTCAGAAAGGAGAGGAACCTTGGGGTTCCAAGGCACAGCTGAGTTTTGGGAGCCATCACTATATATTTTGCAATGCCCTTTGAAAGGGTTTGAGGACAGTGACAAGAGGAAGGGGGAACAAGCATGTTAAAGTCATTTGGCTACTTTCGAAATCAAGGCGGGGAAGAAAACATTTTCTGGCTGTAAATCACTTAGTTGTCCTACACGCTTTAAAGCATTTTATACAAATGACTTTAACAGTTTCAGGGGTCATGTCTGGGGTTAAGAGACTGTTTGCCTGGTGTATATTTCAATGATTAAAAAGCAATATTTTATGGAGATGGTACCATTTCTGTTCACAGTCTGTACTGTGAAATATTTGATATTTATCTGATGAGCAAGGTTTGCCTCTTAAGTCAATAATACATCAAATGTATTCTTGTTGAGTTTGTGTTACAGGAACATGGACTATTTAAAAAAAAAATTGTACTCAGTGTAATTGTAACAAACAAGACAAAGCAGAAAGTTACAAATCAACAGAAAAAAATTGTAACGATTTTGATGACCCGTTATTGTGCCATGCAGTGCTCTAAGCACTTCTTCCCGTATTATCGAACTTAGTCTTTAAACCCAACCTAGTGAGGTAGGAATTGTAATTCTCGTTTGTAACTGTTGAGAAGTGAGACTCAGAAAGTCTAAATGAATTGTCTAAGGTCACACACCCAGTGTGAATAGTGAGCTAGGGACTGAAACCAGTCAGAGGCCATGCTTTTAACACCTGCTTATAAAGCTGAGTGCATTAACCCTTGGGTTTCACAGACAGTGCTCAGGCTACAGCTGAAATACTTGCCGATGTGTTTTTTTAAGTGAGTCAGATAAAAATTTAGTAAATGCCTAAATGTCTTGATGGCTGGGGCCAAAATGCTGAGGCTGAAGAGAACGATGGGTTTGGAAGATGATTTGGAAAGTGCCTTCAGTGGCTGGTGGTTGGATTAGTTTAAGTCGCACTTAAAAATGGAATGGGGTCATGCAATTATCCACTCTCATGTCGTCGTTGTCTTTCGCTTTCATTGATTTGCCAGTGTGTTAGCATGTGCGTTACTGCTGTGGTTTTGTATGTGTTCAGAACTTATCACATAGTTTAGTTGCTTGGTATATTGTCCATGGAGCTGGAGTGAATGCTATAGTCATATGGAGCTTTACGTGAAGATTAGCATCTTTTCTGCCTTGCTCCTAGTTTTTACCCTGTACTTGCAGACCTGCTGATAGGCACCCAGTATCCTTGTCCCTCCACACACCCTGCACTGGCCTCCCCTGCAAAGTATTTTATAACACTGGATTGTACTCGCAGGTGAAAGGTGCATTATGCTTCCAGTGTAAATGTAGCACTGGGTAGTGGGATCTGTCTTCTTTTGCCAAGAAAAGTGTTGTCTTTCTCTTGGTTTTTGTTACAGCCAAACAATTTTAATTGCCCACAGCACAACACACTTTAGGAGAAAGCAAATAAACAACACAAGGCACTTGGAGCCAGGAAGTCGCATCTCAGACTAGAAACACAGCTTCGGACGGACATTTGGGCAGTGGGTTGCTAAATAGGGCAGCCAGCTACCAAACTAAAAACCAGTGACCGTGAGCTTCTTGCACTTCTAGGGAAATCATTTAATCACAGGGTCATTGGAAGGGTGTTAGAAGTTGATTTTAACCTTATGATGATCAGTTTCTTTGTAATTAAATATTAACTCAAACTATGTCTTCGGTAACTAACTTCAGTAACTGCTACTCTTTGTTTTCCGTAGACATGTGGTTAACGTTTATTGAATTTAATATTTTGAAAATAGCGTCTTGTTAACTGAATGCTTTCCTTTGAAATAATCCAGGTAAATTTTCAAAATTTTCAAAGCTTTTACAGTAGGATCTATTTTTTTTTCCTTAAAAATAGTCCAAGTAATTAATTCTCTTCAGTTTTGATAATATTTTTAAAACACCAATATCATTTTGAATAATGTGTGTTTCTTCAACTCTTGATATCTTACTCTTGTCTCTTATAGGACCTGCTGAAGTTCCCATGATGTCACCTAATGGATCCATTCCCCCCATCCATGTGCCTCCAGGTTACATCTCACAGGTAACCATTGTATGGACTTCTCCGCTCATTATGGGCACTGTCGTTGTTTCAAGAGAATATATGCTACAACTTAAAAACTTACCTCAAAGTTAATTTCGTTAGGGTAATGCTAGAGTTGCCATCATTTTTGGTAGCACCACATAGTCCTTCCCAAATCTTGCCTCTTAACTGGCCGGGGAGCCAGAGAGAGAGAAACACAGTAGGGCGCCTAGGCTGTCCTCAGCCTAGGCGCGTTGACACCTGATTATGCCGGAGAGATTTCCTTCTATCTGTACCACAATTTGCTGGAAAGAAAGAATTGGTAGATAGGTTTAATTAGTAAAAATACCAAAGGAGACATTGTTAAAGCAAATAGGGTCTGCCCCTCTATGATTGGAGTCTCGTTTCTCTGCAACGTGTCCTCACCTGGGCTTGGTGAATTGTTGAGTATGATGAGGGGAGAACTTGGCTGCTGTTGTCCTTACATTTCTCTGAGATATAATTTTTCTTAGTAAAATAGCAAGAGCAATTTAAAAAGTGATAGCGGTTTCAGAGGTACGTGGGAAGGGTTAGAGAAGAAGTCAGGATAAATGCTAAAGGAGAAACCAGACAAGGTTTACGATGCTCAGGGTGCCTGGAACGTGGATGTCTGTACAAACTTTCATTTTGTCCTGTGCTCACTGCAGGATGAGCACGTCCCTTCTCTCCCGGCACAGCTTCCTTTCCAGATGCCGAATTGACTGTTTTTCTCTCTGCCCATTTTGTTCTTTTCTTTATGCGCTTATGAGAGCATTCTGTGCTCCTTAGGAAAAAAAAAAAAAAAATCCAGAAAAGACAGGAGAGAATAGAAAAGAAAATATTTATAATTTTACTACCCATGGAAGAGAATCATTGCATTAACATTTTTTGGATTATATTCTGGATTTTGTCCCTTTCTATTCTTCCTCTGTCTGCTTTTAAAGTGGTTTAAAATCTGTAATTTTCAGTTTTTAATGATTTTGTTAGGGTGAAAAAAATTGGCAGTTACATAGGAAAATTGCTAAAGTGCAGGCAGGAATCAAAGATTTATCCTTCTCTGATGTTAAAACTTAGCCATTTCTTCACTGTCTGAGCCATAGTGCAGCCACTATAATTTCATTTTTTCCATCCCTACTTTCACATGAGCCAATTTGACATCTTTTTTTTTTTTTTTTTTTTTTTGAATAGTCAAAATGTCGGCCAGTTTCCCCACTGTTGCAAATAAATGACTTGTTTTACACAAGTCTTTGTAAATAAGAATCGGTAGAAGGAGAAAGGGTGCAGAGCAGGCCCGTCCAGCCAGGACACGCAATGATGGATCACGTTCACGTCACCAGTCAATTAACAGAAAAGAACAGGAATGTAGAATTCCATTATGTCTCCTCATTTATTTTGAGGAAGTGTTTCATTCCATTGAACCGTGTACAGTTCTCACAATTGTGACAGCAGAAATAACACCTCCTTTCACACACTAAAGGTCCATTTAAGGAATAGCAGTTAAAAGTTGGGACATTCTAGGGCAGAGAAGCTCCAGTGTGCTTTTCCTTGCTAGTGGTGTTCCTGTGACTGCACTCACTGCAAAACGTTTATTTGGCAGTCCTAGGAAAAACAGAAAAATTTTAGCCCGTGGTATATTTCTGATTCCCTGAAAACTTCTACAGAGAATCCGGGTAGAGGGATTAATAGCAGAACTGTAAACTCGCTTTCATAAAACTGATGATAGAAACGTAGTGCGATACTTTCTCAAGTGAGAATTAGGACAGACAATGCTAGAGGATATTGGAAGGATAGTAGAAATGGAATAATTTGGATGCTCAGTTGAGAAAAGAGAAAAAAGCAGTCTGTAAGGCATGTGTTCAATTTCATTTAGACTGGGCTCCTGAATCAGAAGAGAGTCCCAGCGTTAAGTACACTGCTGATACCTGGCAGGGAAGTCTGTCTGAGTAAAACCAATTGCTTTTCTTTTTTTTATTTTTTTTTTCTTTAACATTTATTATTGCAAGACAGAGAGACACAGAGTATGAGCCAGGGGGGTGGGTAGAAAGAGGGGGAGACACACAGAATCCGAAGCAGGCTCCAGGCTCTTAGCTGTCAGCACAGAGACAGATGCGGGGCTCAAACTCTCGGACCGCGAGATCATGACCTGAGCCGAAGTCGGTCTCTTAACCGACTGAGCCACCCAGGTGCCCCTAAAACCAATTGTTCATATGGAAGAAAACTGACATTTCTACCAATGAAATTCTACATTGGTAGAATGTGTGTACAACATCTTTTTAAAGCGCACAGCACATACCCTTTAAGGAAATGGGGAAGGTGGAACCAAGAGTAAAATGTCTTAAGAGACTTGTCATCACCAAGAAATCTAAGGAGCAAAGTACATTTTGTCATGTAGTTGTGGAAAGAATCTCTCTCTCTTTGTCTCTCTCTCTCTCTCTTTCTCTCTCTCTCTCTCTCTCTCTCTCTCTCTCTCACACACACACACACACACACACACACACACACACACACACACATACACACACACACAAATTCTCCTGGCTGGACATATTTGAGAAGTGCCCAATACTGGTCTGTCCCTATGTGCATCACCTCTGCACTGTATCCCCACAGTTCTTTTCCTCAAATACATATGGCTCCCTCGTTCAGATCTAGAGTTGGGTGTACATCACATAGAAGCAGAGTTCAGGTTCTCTAGTAGAGGATGGATCTTGAATGGTTAGCTTTGCTCTCCTTTTGAGGGCCACCTTTTCCTGTTGGCCTACATTGCTACCACCTTAAACTTCTGTCTCTTGGATACATCACAGGTCTTCTCTCAACTACATACTTTTGTACCCATTATTTCTCTCTTAGAATACTCTAGAGACTTTCTTGGTCTGACAGTTCAGTCATCCTTCTCATTCAAATAGCCCTCCCCAGTGTGACCTTTCAAAAACCTCCAACACAGAAATGGCGGTTCTGTTTTTCAGCATCTTTGGTGCTTTGCCGCCCTCTCCATCATGAAATACAGTATAATTTTATAGCCATCCTCAAGAACTCTTAGTGCCTCATTGGGATTATATTTGAGAATCTAGAATACTGCCTGATACCCGATAGTAGGTACTTGATAAATGTTTTTCAGTGTAAGTGACTGGCCAAGCTGAAGTAAAGTAAATGTAGCATAGATTTGCTTCAAAGATTTAGAGGTTCAAGTAGAGTAATACAATACCTGACAGTTGGAAAATTAGCAAGATCAAAGGGATGTATATCTACAAGAATGAAATTCTCTGAATGTGGACCGAAGAGGGAGAGGAATGCCAAGACAGTGCAGAAGAGGAAAGAATAGTCTCTTCAACACATGGTGCTGGGACTGGATATCCAAATGCAGAGGACTGAAGCTGGACCTCTACCTCATAGCATATACAAAAATTAATTCAAAGTGGGTTATAGACCTAAGTGTTAAGAGCTAAGACTGAATAACTCTAGGAGGAACTTTTCATAACCTTGGATTAGGCAATCAGTTCTTAGATTTGACAGTAAAGGCCCAAGCAGCAAAAGAAAAAAAACAAACAAACAAACAAAGAGATAACATTGCATTTCATCCAAATTACAACTTTTTGTGTTCCAAAGGACACCATCCACAAAATGAAAAAGGAACTTAGAATGGGAGAAAATATATGCAAATCATATATTTCAGAAGGGACTTGTAAGATTCTTTATATATTCCAGATACAACTGAAGAATAAAAAAACAACCCAATTGAAAAATGGGCAAAGGATCAAAATAGACATTTCTACGAAGAAGCTGTATACATTGCCAATTAGTACGTGAAAAGATGCTGAATGTTACTGTTTTTTTATTTGTTTGTTTGTTTGTTTGTGGTGCAAAAAGGTGGTTTTATTAAAGCATGGGGCCAGGACCCGTGGGCAGAAAGAGCTGCCAAGGTGCTGAAAATTGTTAACCATCAGGGAAATGCAAATCAAAACCACAATGAAATATACTCCACTCGTACTAGGATGGCTGTAGTTAAAAAGATAGATAATAGCAAGTGTTGGCAAGGATGGGAAACAATTGGAACCGTTATATACTGCATGTGGTGATATAAAATGGTACAGCCGCTTTGGAAAACAATTTGGCATTTCCTAAAACAGTTTAATATAGAGTTACCGTATGACTCAGCTATTCCACTCCTAGGCATATGCCCAGGAGGAATAAGACCCGTGTTAACGCAGAAACTCTGAGGTGAATGTTCATAGCAGGGTAATTCCTAATAGCCCCTAAAGGGAAACAACCCAGATGTCCATCGGCTTTATGAATGGGTAAACTTGATGGGATATATGCATACAATGGAATATTATTCAGCCGAAAGAAGCCACTGATAAATGCCAAAATGTGGATGAACATTGAAAATATTACACCGAGTGAAAGAAGCCAGACACAAAAGCCATATACAGTATCATTCCATTTATTTATAATGTCTGGAACAGGCAAACCCATGGACGCTGAAAATAGAGGGGCTTTTGCCGGGGGCGGGGAGGAGTGACTGCTCCTTTTTTGGGGGGGGGGGCGGGTAACGGAACCGTCCTGGAACTTAAACCGAGGCGGTGGTCGTTCGGTTAAAGTGTCTATATCAGACACTGTAAAAAGATGGATTTCATGGTATATAAATTATATCTCAACAAAGCTCTTATAAAAGAGAGGGGAGAGGGGGAAGGTAGTGACTGCTACCAATTATTCATTGGTAAACAATGGGGCAGCTGGGGAAGATGGGCCAGCCTGCATTGGTGTGGGTCGCAATGGTGCTAGTAACTACTGTGTGTGGTAGGAACTAGCCTGCCAAATGCTTTCGTTACGTCTCTAGCTTTCGCTGTCTTAATTTGACACGGGAGGAAGCTGAGGCCCTGAGTAGAAGGAGGATTGCACCCTAAGCATTTCGGAGCTCACCGACCTATTTCCCTCTGTGTTGTGATTTCAGAGTCAGCATCATCCTGCCTTGGTGTATATATTTGCTTTACGTTACGTGGCTTTCTGCCAGCGTGAGTGCGGGCGTGTGGTGCGCCTACTCGTGCATCTCCAGGGCTAAAACACCAGCTACTCACCTGTGAGGTAGTCCGTCATTGGAAGAAAATCGAAGGGGGCGGTGATTAAAGATGTTACGTCAGTAACTCTCATCTGAGTCGGTGGAGAAATTCTGGATTATAGCCTTCCTTACAGAATTTGATAGCTGAAAGTGCTTTAAGGATAAGTTGATGAAATTGGTAAAATACAAATTAGATGTCAGCAATGCACAGATCATCTTATCGAAAGACGAACATTTCGTGTTGAAGGCAGCTCTGGGTGCGGTCAGCAGCACAATCTAGGCTGTTGTGGGTTGAGAAGGACTGAACCCACGGACCTAAAGATAGTGTGGACTTAGGGTGGGATAGGAGGGCAGTGGAATCTTGTCATCTCAACCCAATAATCTCTGATATTGCAGGCTTTCATGTCTTAGAACGTGTGCGTGTTTTGCGCTTTACCTTTTGGTGAGAGGCTAGGGGACGTCTGAGGAAAAAGTAACCTGAGCTTTTCAACCTAAGAGAAAATAGAGGCTAAGTTTTGTTTCAACTGTAAGAAAGGAGACTTAGATAAGAGGGAATTTAGTCTTATCACACTCATCACCACTATTTCCTTTATATAAAAACAATTATGAATGTGATTAGGGCTGAAACTGGGGGTGTTAGGGTGAATACTACAGCTGGGAAGAGTACGGACAATACTTGAAGGGGCCTGCTTTCAAATTCCACCATATTTCACCACGGCTACTTTCTGTGTAACTTTGACAAATTTTTTCGCCACATATGTGAATACCTACCTGATCGGGTAGAGGTAAGAATTCAGAGAAATGTTAACGTGAGGTCTGTAGCCCACAGTGGGCATTCAGTAAATGATAGATGATATTATGATGAAGACTGTTAGAACAATTTCAGTGAAAGTTTGGCAGACTTTGCCTTCCTAAATGCACAGCGAGACTGCGCAGTACGAAGCAAATTTTTCCTTGCATTGTATACTGGCCGTGGCTGTGGTTTTTCTCAGATTTTTTAACTTCAGCATTAACTTACGAATAATTTATATGTAAAAATTTATTTCTTTTTTTTAAAAAATTTTTAACATTTATTTATTTTTGAGAGAGAGAGACAGAGAGAGAGAGAGAGAGAGAGAGAGAGAGAGCCAGAGTGTGAGTGGGGGAGGGGCAGAGAGAGAGGGAGACCCAAAATCCAAAGCAGGCTTCAGGCTCCAAGTTGTCTGCACAGAGTCTGACGCGGGGCTCCAACTAATGAGCCATGAGATCATGACCTGAACCAAAGTCGAGTGCTTAACCGACTGAGCCACCTAGGCCTCCCAATATGTAAAAATTTCTTAAGCAGATGCCTTGCATTTTATTTTCCATGCTTCCATAGTAATTTATAAAACATTTTTCAACTGTTACGGGAAAGACTTCATGTAGACCAAAAGATTTAAGCATATGAAAAGAAAATGTGAAACATCCAAGTTAATGTTCTGTCATTTGGGAAACCACTCTTTTCCAGATTAACTGATGTGACTTAAAAACTTCTAATAGTGGTCAAAATAAATGTTCTTGTTGTTATACCACAAGTACATGCTTTCCCTCATTTCATTGTTTTGGGGATTAGTTAATGGGTTCAATACCTGTTGAAATTGTATATATTCCATTTCCCTTGACCAGGGAGAGGCAAGAAATCTATTGAAAATACATGTAAATTTTGGTTGGTCATTCTCCAATGGGGATTGTTTTTAAGAGTTGGCCACAAATCAGAGCCCCTGTGAAGAAATAATGGGGTCTGGTAGGTGGAAGACATGGAATGCTTTTTCTCATTTTGCTCAGCCAAGCTAGCTGAGAGCTATAAACATTAGCCTCAACTGCTTGCCTTTGGTAGTTAAAACCTGGGACTAAACCAATGCAGGGTTCCACCTTCAACATTGTGAAAATGATGAACAGAAAGAATAGAGGATTGCCCTGTGCCCTGATAGACTGAGAATCAGACCCATGTGGTGGCCAGTCATAAGAGAATTGGAAGCTCTTTCAAAACTTTAAATCCTTTAGGGGCGCCTGGGTGGCTCAGTGGGTTAAGCATCCAACTTTGGCTCAGGTCACGATCTCACGGTTTGTGAGTTCGAGCCCCGTGTCAGACTCTGTGCTGACAGCCTGGAGCCTGCTTTGGATTCTGTGTCTCCGTCTCTGCCCCTCCCCTGCCCTCCCTCTCTCTGTCTCTCTCTATCTCCCTCTCTCTCTCTCTCTCTGTCTCTCTCTGTCTCTCAAAAATAAATAAATGTTAAAAAAAAAAAAAAGACTTTAAAATCGGAAGTTAGGAAAATGTTCCACTATGAACAGAGTGCGTGCATGGCGACTGGGAGCTTCTGTGGAAAAGAGCAGAGGACTTCTATGTCTGTTCTGTTTTAATTCCATTATCAACAGATTTACAGCCACTTTGTTTTTCATTTTATGGCTTATTTTGTCTGAGGAATCAATTACTGACAGGGTTGGCAGTGGTAAATTAATGTGCCAAAGACGTACCCTCCCTCAAAGCATTGTGCGAGTTTCCTCTTTCTGAGCCTTCTCTTTGTCTCCCTGTTCTGCTTTTTCTTTTGGATTTCTGTCCTTTGTTTCTGAGATCCTGACATTGTGGCATTGCAGAGCACAGGGTTAACAGGAGGAAACATGAGCATGAGCGGGCTCTGCGTCTAACCCCCTGTATGATTTTAGGAATAGTTTTATTTATTTGGGCCTTCCACTTGCTTTCTTACTTGGTGATTGTTGGCCTTTCTCCCTTTTAGCATGTAAGTTTCACAAGTCCAGGGATCCCGCATGGCCTGTGCATCCCCCGGTCTCTAGTTCCTTGAAAGGTGGTCTAGCACATAAGAGGCATTTTTCAAACTTTGGCTGGCTGGGGTCATTTTTATTTTGTAGAGGGGGAGGGGCAAGGAAAATGTTTGAGGATCTCTGAGGTTCTTTTCTGATCTAAATTAGATGATTCACCTCTACTGTTCATATTATTCCTTAAAAAGGAGACCCAAGTGAGAATGTAGCTAAGTTTCCATAAGCAATCATTACCAAAATGGTGTGACCTACTCCTTTGGTATTTAGCATTCTATTGACTAAAATGCTGACTAGAATACTATGTGTTACTTCTATAGAAAAATGATAGTTGATTTTTCTTTCTCTTTTTAAGATAGTATTTGTATTTATTTTTTTTTAAGTGTATTTAGTGTTAATGTTTATTTGAGAGAGTGCATGTTCTTGTGCAAATGCGTGGGAGAGGGGCAGAGAGGGAGAGAGAGAATCCTCACCCAGGCACAGGCCATCACCCTGACACAGGCTGGGCTCAATCTCAACGAAGTGTGAGATGACCTGAGCCAAAATCAAGAATCAGATGCTTAACCGACTGAGCCACCCAGGCGCCCCACAAGATTTTATTTTTACGTAATCTCCATACCCAACATGGGGCTCAAACTCACAACTCTGAGATTAAGAGTCACATACCTTACAGACTGAGCCAGGCAGATGCCCTGATTTTCATAACAATAATATTGAGACAGTGTCACATGGAGAAATGACTTCTGAATCATTAATAAGGATTAAATTATGCACATTATATTTACCTTCATTGCACAATTATTTTTTTTTTTAAACTTAGTAGCCCACATTTGTCATACGTAACAACTGTTTTTGGAAAAACACCTTTGCTCCACTTGTTGGGTACAGAAGGTTATTAAGGTTAGGTGGATTTTATATTCCTGCACACTCTGAAATCCATCTGGTTTATTAACTTAATTTACATTAATAATATAGTTCTTTTGCTCTGTGATAAATATGATCCGAGTATCATCCCAGATTCTTAATCCTCGTGCTGTAGAACCCAATGGTGGATTAGTGAGGCATTTGTAAACGTAATACACAAAATTCAAAGATACACTCTAGAATAATCCTCCTATGTGTCCATGGGCATGAGTGTGTCTGAGACACGGGAGTGGAGAGATGTGATTGGCTCTCTCTTCCGTGCAGATCCATGGAGATGGCCTGGGCTGAAAAAAACAGTGACTACCTACAGATTCCTGTAGTGATATCTTTATTAATATATTAAAATCATCTCGGTTTGGCACAGATAACACCATCAGATCTCTACTTACTGTTTGTCTTCTGACAAATATTCTGTTCCTTAAAATAGCATTTCCATTTAGTGTGAAATACTCATTTGGTCCATTTTAATGAGTGAAATTCTGTAATAATTGTTCTCACTTCTCTAGTGTGCTTATGTGCCATACAGATATTGGGGAAGATTAGAGTTGATTTTTGATCTTCAGATGTGGTTTCTTTTTCATATTTAGGTTGGTGACACGCAACAAAATATGATAGAAAAGGCACAGCATTTCTATAGTACTTGGGTATGAACCTTGACCCCCCCCCCATAGGTTAAGTTACTTAATTGCTCCTAGAGGTACTTCACCTTGAATTTAGGACCGTGATGTTACCAGAACAGTTAAGTTCTGTGCCGAGGACTTTACAAGCTATTAAATGATATACAGATCACAGGAGTTGTTACTGTCACCTTTAATTGTTACACCAAACCGATCACTTTGCCATTTTGCCTTTAGCATCAGTGCCCAGGGCTTTATTTCTGCGTGGAGAAGAGGCGTCTTGGCCATGAGCAGTATCTTGAGATCTTAGCTCTTTCTAAGCAAGGACCTCTCTATCCCTGTGGGATCCTCAGGTGGGGCAGTGAGTGTGGTAAGATAGAGCTGGACTTGGTTCTGCAGCTCCTAAGATGTTTCTCACAGCTTGTTGGGCATCCTTTTTATAAAACCTGAAAGGTCTTAATTTATTACCAGTGTCCCCTCAACTACAGCAATTACAGGCTTTACTGAAGGTGATGGGTTAAAGAGATGCTACAGACGACATACCTGTTTCCATCATCCTCTCCAGCTCTCAGGGGTTTAGTTATAAATCACTGGGTAGTTAACCCAGATAGAGTTAGGTGTGTTTAGTAAAGAACTGAAAGTTGGTTTTACTTATATGTATGTGCCTTAGTGGCATTTTTGCGAGATTAAAGATTTACGTAAGTGTGAGTAGCTTGGCCTGTTCCTGTGTGTATAAAGGTGTTGGCATACTGAAAACGGGCAGAAGGACGGTTACTATTTATGCCAGTATCTTCTTATGCTGATCACCTCTGGAGCAGGCCTGTGTGCAAGATTCATGTCCAGAAAAGGACAAATGCCACATAATGCCTTCAGCTTGTGATCCCCTATATAGCAACCTCAGATTTGTATCTGGATCTAACCATTTCCGGCTTAGCCTATACCTAGCTGTTGCATGGAGTTGGCCATGTGGGTTAAAAATTAAGCGCTGGGGTGCCTGCGTGGTTCAGTCAGTTAAGTGTCTGTCTCTTGATTTTGGCTCAGGTTGTGGTCTCATGGTTCATGGAATCGAGCCCCACATGGGGCTCTGCACTGACAGCACAGAGCCTGCTTGAGATTCTCTCTGTCGCTCTCTCTCTGCCCCTGCCCTGCTCAAGTGTGCTCTAAATAAATAAATAAATAAGCAAGCACCAATGGAAAACGTTAACATTTATAGATACAACCGAGTGTATAGGTAAAAATGGGAGTTTTTGTTGATTCATGAATCACCCTTATTTCTTAAAACCTTTGGTTTGGTTACTGGTAAAGCAGATGAAATTGGCTGTTTACTTACCATTGACAAGAACTGTTTGAGAAAAATAATTGGAACTTTTCTTGATTCAGGGGAGAATATTTATTATCAATCTATAACTATTCTGCAGAACAATCTTAAGATGTTATTGAAAGGGTTTTTAGAAACCTAGAAACATCACCAGTAATTCATTTTTCCTTTTGGCTACAAAACCAAGAGTGCTGTATGTCCAAAGGATCTGGTGCTAAACCTGGAGGGTTTATTGTCTAAAGTACAATGATGATGGGATGTTGGAAGGAGCAAATAACATTTCATCAGTGTTAGCCATTACAGATAGGAGAAGGGAAAATGAGAAGTAGGGTTTGGTGTTTTCAACCACAGTTGTAATCTTTAAATTTGAAAAGACAGGAAAAAGTAAGTCAGGAGATTTGGGCAATACGTTCGATTCTGCCACCGTTTTTAAGTCCAGTAACTTAACTTCATCTATAAAATAGAACAACACCTTGCTCCTATAACTCTGTGCTCAGTCACTCTTTGAATGTTCCTTTATTCCAGTTTTCACTTTCTTCTAATGGCACTTGGGTGATGAAGGGGGTAGTTTCCACCAGGGTAGCAAGAAGGGGATGGGCTAGGGAATGGATGGTCATTAGGTTTCAGGACTCTTGTCTTCCATGAAGAACAGACCTGCTTTTCCTCTTTTATGTTGTTCACTATATTAGAAAATGCAGAGGGAGGGGTTAGTGCAAGAAGGAAACGTGAGAACAAAAGTAACACTTTTGTACTTCTGGTTGGTGATGAATAAAATTCCTCAGCTGCATTTGCAATGAAAGTAGAACTTACATTGGAAATGTGTAATTTTTTGTGCCTTTCTTTTGGTAAAAATCGCATTTATTCAGATTTATTCAGACTCATAAGAGGTTCAGGAATGACAAGTGGGGAATTAACTGGGTTTAGATTAACTGAGATTTTAGAGTAGGATGTCAGATATTTACCTGAATTAAGGGGAAAATTTGATAGTGGATGTGTAAATAAGTCCTGCTAGACCTCAAGTTTAAGCAGAGAAATCCTTCTCTTTCCTTCTCTTTTCTCCTTTTCTTCTCTTTTCCCTTTGCTTCCCTCCCCCTCCCCCTCCCCTCCCCTCCCCTCCCCTCCCCTCCCCTCCCCTCTCTGCCAACATTTATTGAAAACCTCCTGTGTGCCTAGGCGTCCTTGGGGGATTTACAGTTGGGTGCAAGAGACAGATCTGTACACAACCTATGCTACAGGACAGAGGTGCTGGTGGACGGGTGGACCCCGGTCTGGTTGGGAGAAGCCTAGACTGTTTGCTTGCTCATTCCTCTTTCCATGCAAGTGTAGTGTACTATTTGGACTTTTCTTCTCCTTGTTCACTGCTTTCGTGCTTAGTTTTAGCTGAGACTTCTTTCCTTCCTGGAATGGCCTGGGAGCCCACTTCAAGTATGTCGGCAGCAGTTAGGAATTGGTTTGGAGCCTGAGTTTCACAAAATTGTTGGGTCCTAGTTTTCTGTGTGTGGTCAGCTTAGTGCTCTGGCCACTGCAGCAGACTGGCTGCCCGGCCTCACACCCGGCCTGCATGCATGTGGGTTCATGTGTGTCCGCGGGCCGTCCGCGCTGCCTGCTTCCTGGATCATCCTTGGCCACCTGGAACAGCCTTTGAAATTTTTTCTTTTGTTTCCTGCCACGTAAGCTCTTGAGTGTTGTTGCTTGCAACCCAGAAGTAGAAGGGAGAGGGTTGTAGAAACTGAGGCGTTAACAAAAATTTCCCGTGGAGCATTTTATTTCAGTAAGGGGGACTTACCTTCTTTCTCTGTTAGCTATGAGAAAAGACCCTCACCATGTAAGTGTTATCACGAGACGCATTTCAGTGCCTGCGACTCAAAATCGGTCCCTTTGTTCCCCCTTAGCTCTCTGACCTTAGGCCGGTTTGCTGACCCTTTCCTGAGCTTCCTCCTCCTCTTAATCTCTAACGTGGGAATAACTGGATATGCCACCCAGGGCTGGTGGGAGGATTAATAGTAGTAATGGCTAGGTAGGAGTTTTCTGTTATGTACCCGTTACTGTTCCAGGACCTTAACATGCGTTGCCTTATTTCAGATAGAGGGTATTAGAGCAGCAAGTAGTCAATACAGTATATGCTGGTTTGTCTTGAGTCTTTTCACATCTCTTTTTTTTTTTTTTTTTTTTAATTTTTTTTTCAACGTTTATTTATTTTTTTGGGACAGAGAGAGACAGAGCACGAATGGGGGAGGGGCAGAGAGAGAGGGAGACACAGAATCGGAAACAGGCTCCAGGCTCTGAGCCATCAGCCCAGAGCCTGATGCGGGGCTCGAACTCACGGACTGCGAGATGGTGACCTGGCTGAAGTCGGACGCTTAACCGACTGCGCCACCCAGGCGCCCCTTTTCACATCTCTTAATAACCCAACTGTTCTGTTTGCTGCGGTTCATTATCTACATCTTTGTTTCTCAGCATTCCTAACTTCTGTATAGTTCTCCACATAACGAAAACTTTGGAGTACAGATTTGAGTGAGAATCTGGTTCTGCAGCCGAACCGGTTCTACATTTTAATCATGCTGTGCCTTGTTTTCCTCGTGTGCGGCAGGGATGCTCCTATCTAATTCTGCAGGAGTGAAGGAAGTGAAATGAAACAATCCATGTCAGGGAGCTGGCAGACCGAGGCACTGGGCTGTGGGTTTCTTTCTCTTCTCCCTCTGCAGGCTGCCCCCGGCACCCCCCCCCCACCCTACTCTTGCCCTTGCCTCCACACTGTATCATTCTGTGTTAATGATTCCCTCAGTCATACTTTTAAAAACACTTGTGCAAGTAGGACAAAGGTTCTCCCTGTTGTGAACACCTTGTTCTCTAGCTTCTCATCCTTGTGTCTAGGCCACAGGTTAGCAAGAAAGAATACTAGGCACGTAGAAGTTTCTCGGTGAATGTCTATCGAGCAGAATAAATGACGCGGTTGAGAATCCAACCAGCTCATATTTGCTGTCAGGCTCTGATAGGTGGTGTGTTTATTTGCTGGGGCTGCCATAACAGACCACCCAGACTGGGTTGCTTAGATAACAGGAATTATTTCCTCACCGTTCTGGAGGCTTGCAAGTTTGGTTTCTTCTAAGGTTTCCCTCCTTGGCTTGTAGGTGACCATCTTCTTTCGGTGTTCTCACATGGTTTTCTCTCTGCGGGTTTGCCCTAATTTGCTCCTCTTACAGCAGTATCAGTCATACTGGATTAGGGCCAGCCCATAGGACCTCGTTTTACCTGAATTACCTCTTTAAAGTCCCTGTCTCCAGAGAGTCACATGCCAAGCTCCTGGGGAGTTAGGACTTCAGTGTACAAATCGGTGAAAGGGAGGGAGTGCACGATTCAGCCCATACAGAAACTAGCACAATGATCTTTTCTAAGGGTCTGTGCTTCTTGGGAAAAGATATGTAAGTGACTACTCTGTTGAGTCACAGAGCTAGAAAAAAAAAAATCTAGATGAAGAATACTAGATTTTTTAAAGAGTTGAGTGATGTTTGAAAATATGTGACTTTGGAAAAAGCAGTAGTGCGTTCTGATTTCTGAATAGCACTTATGGGACTTAGTGTAATTTTTCTCTTTCTATTATTCTTAGACGATAGACATGAATCCTACCAATTTTTTCTTCACTTTTGAACATCCAGTGCTTCGCTCTTAGTATGTGTTAGGAAATGATTGTTGAATTGAATACAGGGGATTTGTCTGTGCCCGGACAATGTCACGATTTCATTCACTATAAAAGCAAATGAATCTGTCCGTTTGATTGTCACTTGTGAAGGCTCATTTTATTGTCTCAGGGTTTTTGGACTGAACTCTTTCTAATATCTGAATTCTTCTCTAGTTGTATTTCTTTATGAACCTAATTTTTAAACAAAGAATGGTATTACCACCATTTCCTCAGTTGTTTATTATTTTGTGCATTGTTATTGCTCCTTGGACTTTTTCACGCTCTGGGGGAACATAGGCAGAATTTCCTTATCCAGACTCAATTTGTTGATTAAATGCATTGCAGTTTGTGTTACAGAAGAACAATGAACAAAATATTCACCATATAGTTTTTACTTTGACTTGTGTTTCTGATTATTTGAGAATTAATATTTCATTTCTTGAAAATATTTTTAATGGTGAGGTAGGCCTTGACTTTAGGTAAGGGATCAGGTTTCTGAAAGCGTCCCATTACTCATATACATGTAAATAGATGTCTTTCACAAATCCCACAGAATAATTTAAGATAATTAAAAATGGGGCTGTGAAACGATTTTCATACATGCAGGCAATTTGTGGTTTCGAAAGGCTAGTTGGTTTTCTAACTAGAAACGTATTTTTTGTTTTGTTTTGTGAAGGGTAACTTATACATCAGATTTACTAATTTTTTGAATTAGTAGTGATACTCATTCTTACAAAATATGGTGGTAAAAAGATCATCTTTTAGTTGTCTTGTATTTTTGTTTTTTTCCCCCTGCTAGAATTCTTATCTTTGTTAGTGCTTCTTGTTCAACTCTTTAATGCTTTATTTTAACAAGTCAAAAATCATGATAAAATGAAAATAATTTCTTTTCACTATAACTGCTCCTGTTTACAAGCCCACTGTTCTTCATATTAAGTGAGGACCCTGTTCCTGGTTTTACTACCTCGGTTGAGTCTGTGGGGCTGGTTGACCATTGGGAGTATTACAATAATGAAAATAATGAATGTTGCAAGTTTCAAGAAAACAAATACTTTGCTTCTTTGAACCTTCCAGTGTCTAGCACAGGATTGATTAAAGGTTCTGTGAAAGAGGAACATCTGGAGTATGCCTTACTTTTGTCTTAATAGCCAGTGGCAGAGTGGGGGAGAAAGAAGATACTATAGAATAATGCATGTTTATATCAGATAGAAAGAAAAATCTGTACTTGTACAAAAATTGTACAAAGTGTGCTACCAAATGTTATTTTAGATAATAAAGAAGATGCTAACATGTGTGTTACAATTTCCAATGTCACAGTTTTAAGCATCATTTCACATCTACCTGTAAATCGACAGCCATGCCTTCATAAATGAGGTTAATGTAATTAGCTTGCCTGAACCCAGAAGAGGTTACATTTATTAAAAAAAATACATAAGGGGCGCCTGGGTGGCGCAGTCGGTTAAGCGTCCAACTTCAGCCAGGTCACGATCTCGCGGTCCGTGAGTTCGAGCCCCGCGTCGGGCTCTGGGCTGATGGCTCAGAGCCTGGAGCCTGTTTCCGATTCTGTGTCTCCCTCTCTCTCTGCCCCTCCCCCGTTCATGCTCTGTCTCTCTCTGTCCCAAAAATAAATAAAAAACGTTGGAAAAAAAATAAAAAAAAAATACATAAAAACCCATGTCTGAGGATGACTCAGAATCTTAATTTTAAGGAGTTAATATTGTTTTCTTAATGAACTGTTAACATGACCGTTAATTCTGAAACTATTACATTAATTAGTTCATTAATAAACATAAAGATTTTTGTTTTCTTAACATAAAGACTAATGGCCATTAATTCAAACGAGACCTATCTTATACACCCAAGTACAGACTAATGTTGATAAACTTGCCATTAAAAAAAATTTTTTTTTTAATGTTTATTTTTGAGAGAGAGAGAGAGAGAGACAGAGTACGAGTGGGAGAGGGGCAGAGAGGGGGTGGTGGGGATACACAGAATCAGAAGCAGGCTCCAGGCTCTGAGCTGTCAGCACAGAGCCCGACACAAGGCTCGAACCCACACCGTGAGATCATGACCTGAGCCGAAGTGGGATGCTTATCCAACTGAGCCACCCAGGCGCCCCTAAACTTGCCATTTTGTATCAAGCAGTGTTTTAAAAAAACAAAGCTTTCACTGTAAATTTTTTTTATTAGAATGTTTTAGACATGATTTAAGTCATTTTATTTTGGCCTGTAATCAGCCTCCTGAGGTATAATGAGAAATCCATTCCAAAATACAAGTGTAATTTTCAGTGTATGTATGTATGTATGCATTTAGCAAACATCCTACCAGTGTGTGCCTGATTGTCTTAAATACTTGATTAGAGCAGCTAGTCTCTTTGGCCCTGAAAGTCCCCTTCCTTGCATGGCCCTGACCCAAGGGTCTTTCTGTCTGCTGTCGCAATAGTACTAATTCTTTCAGGTCCCCGAAGCCCCCCTGATCCTGCCTTTCCCTGTGCCTTTCTCTGTACTCCTCAGCTTTCCCACTTGATTATAGTATCTGTTGGGTTATTTCTTAGCTTGCATCTCAACAAAAGTGTTTCCTTTTAAACACTTTAAAGCAGGTAGCATGGAGTTGGCCAAACAGGCAGTTAACATTATCATTGAACAGCCTTAGCCGCCTGCCTTGGGGGAACTTAGAAGGCTTTGGAGAAAGTATGGACAGAGTGTTGATGGGCTCACTCTGCTCATGGCAGGTCCCCGTCATAGTATCTGCCTTCACCACACCCATTACGTTGTCAGGATGTCTTGGGAGCACAGGTGTCCATCTTGATTTTGGTACTGTTCAGGTTTTTTACTGTTTGGAATCCCCCCATTTCATCAGTGTCCTTGGTGTCCCAGACTAAATGAAACTTTGGCACTCTTAGGGCCTCTGAAGTTAATGTCTTAATAGCCAGTGGCAGAGTGGGGGAGAAAGAAGATACTTGTACAAATGGAATGGTCATGCTAAAGCCGTAATGAGTCCAGTGCCATCAGGCCAATCTGGAAAGCTGTGCCCTGTGAAGCACATTTGTTACTCAGAAATCTCTTCTTTCTGGAAAACCACTGAGCCATTAGTTACATTCAAAGTCATTCCTCACATCAACTTAATCACAAATTAAATTCATTGTCTTCGGTGAAGTCTTCAGAAGTCTTCGTGTCTTCTTGGAAAATGTTATGAGACAAACAGGATTTATGATCAAGCTGTTGATCTCTCCGAAGAGTTTTGTGTAATCAGAATCACGTGGTTGATGAAAAGTTTACTTTCATACATTTTCATTGTCAAATGTTACTGTTTCTAAAACTCATTTAGCTGGTTGAATTAGAGAAGCAGAATTCAACATGCACTAATTTTTTTTTTTTCCCTCATGAGGAGAGAAAATTAAATTAAGGGAAATAATTAAATACTGTATATATTCACGGGATGTTTGCTGATAATACACACGAAACTCTTTCTTTCTGCTGTTTTCTCTAGGTGATTGAAGACAATACTGGAGTCCGCCGGGTGGTGGTCACACCCCAGTCTCCTGAGTGTTACCCCCCAAGCTACCCCTCGGCCATGTCTCCAACCCATCACCTACCCCCCTACCTGACTCACCACCCCCATTTTATTCATAACTCACACACGGCTTACTACCCACCTGTTACTGGACCTGGAGATATGCCGCCTCAGTTTTTCCCTCAGCATCATATTCCCCCTACAATATACGGCGAGCAAGGTGAGTAGATTGCTGCTGGCATCGGGAGCTGTTGAAACTGGTTACAACACAGAAGTAGCTTAGGAGAACCAGAGAGCCAGCCCTTTGTTTCTTCTGGAAGGAGCACAGTAGGAGAGGATCCACCTGCTGTAGAAAGCTCATGGGAAACTCCTAGCTCCCTTTGTCCCGAAGCGTGTCTTGAAAAGGTTACTTTGTGAGGAACAGCTCTTTGTATTTTCCAAAATTCTGCCCCCATCCACCCACCCCACAAAAAGCAGGGAGTGGGGTAGCCACATCTTAGTTTAGTAAGAAATAAGTGATCTGTCATATGTTCCTGTGTTCCGTTTACATATTTTTTTTTTAATTTTTTTTTTTAACGTTTATTTATTTTTGAGACAGAGAGAGACAGAGCATGAATGGGGGAGGGTCAGAGAGAGGGAGACACAGAATCTGAAACAGGCTCCAGGCTCTGAGCTGTCAGCACAGAGCCCGACGCGGGGCTCGAACTCACGGACCGCGAGATCATGACCTGAGCCAAGTCGGACGCTTAACCGACCGAGCCACCCAGGCGCCCCATCGTTTACATATTTTTAAGTGACAGTGCCCTTAGGTGGAACTGCATTATTTCTAGAAGTAGAAATGGTCTGGAAGTAGAAGAGAAGTTAAGTGTTTTGTGCCCAATTTCCAACGATAGAAGACTCTGAGGTCTCAGTAATCTTTCTGATTCCTGGATGCTCTAGGTTGCAATCTTGGTAGAACTCAGAATCTCCTCCGTATGGTCCTCCTGCAGCCTGTTTTTACGTGAAGAGTAACCATTTGCGTGGCCACACTTTCACTGGTTGTTAGCCAGATAGTCACCTTGAAATGGGGGAGTCTCACACATTATGTCTTCGTAGTTTTGGCATTGGTGTTGGTTTAGTCTAAAGCCTTTTTCCAAGTGGATACTAAGAAACCAGGTAAGTGAGGGTAAAAATCAGACTTAAATGTCTAAGACTTTGCAAAGTGATTTTCTTCTGGGAATTGAAGCCTTTTATTCCTTCAAACATATTTTTACATTGGTTCAAATATGAGAATTGCTGTTATGCTATTGAGTTTTAGAGTAAGTTATCCCCTGACTTTCTCTCATCAATTATATATGTATATATCAATGAAAAAAATTGTATTAATAAAAAGCAGACTGTCCTCTAACTTAGGGATAGAATTGCATTTTGTTGTTGTTTTAGGGTTTTTGTTTGTTTTAGTAGAAAGAAATTTAGTATAATTCGCAGGAATCAAGTGCTATCGTAAGTGGGGTGTGGAGAAGTGATAGCATCTGTAGCTTTGTATCCTGCCCATGGACATCACACCCCAAAACATCAGACTAGTGAGGAGTTGCCATGAAAACATTTGGATAAAATCCCCCCAAATTAAGTGAATTGTCATTTTAAAAAAACACAAAAAGTATTCAGTGCTTTGACACAATGTACATTAAGTATTTGAGCATTGTCAGAGTTTTCTGATTTGCTCTGAGCTTAACGACCAGGAGCCTAGGCGACTGATCGCTTAGTGAAGAGTTGTGTGCCCTGCCTTGTGTCAGCAGTGTGTTACTAGGAAGCCACATAGTTCCTGTTTTGTAAATGATGTCCTCTGGAATTTTAGATAATAGTTTGATTTAAATGCTCATTAGAATTAAGAAAAAAAATTGTGTCTAGGCTTCAGGAAAAAAAAGAGGGGGTGGCGCCTAGGTGGCTCAGTTGGTTGAGTGTCTGACTCCTGCTTAGGTCATGAGTTTGAGTCACTCGTCAGGCTGGCTCTGTGTTGACAGCTGGGATCCTGGAGCCTGCTTCGGGTTCTGTCTCTCTCTCTCTCTCTTTGTGCCTCTCTCTCTCTCTCTCTGTCTCTCAAAATGAAATTAACTTAAATTGTGTCTTCACTTCATAGGGTATTTTGGTTTAATTTCATTATAATAACCTATAATGATAACATACAAATGCAAGTGCCTCATTGATTTCATATTAAAGAAAGCAAAAAACAAAATCCCTTTGCTTTATAGATATAAAGCCATTTATATATTCCCTTACCTTCCTTTTCAATGTGCATATCTAAAAGCAACTTAAAACATTTAATTTCCTAAACCATAGGGTAAAGTCTTCAACGTGCTTTAAAAGATTGTTTTGTTAGTGTCCATGGTTAATATCTTAAATCTCAAGTGTGATGCATTGTGATAGTTAAAAAACATTTACCATCCTTTTTGTATAGTTGGGTATAATTTATTTGGGCATAGGGTTCTATTTGTTTTTTTTTTTTTTTTTTCACATTCTCTAGTGCAAATTAATTATCTTGCAAAGATTTGCTTTTTAAAGATCTTTCTTAAGCTATGGGAACAGAAAAAAATGAAGAGCGAAGCCTTGCCATTGAACACTCGAAACATCGGTTGGGTGTTATATAGGGTGACGGTACATTCCTGGTATGCTTAGGATAGTCCTGGTTTCAGTCTCTTGTATGGAGACATGATTAGGAATGCCAGGGGCGCCTGGGTGGCTCAGCCCCTTGGGTATCTGACTCTTGGTTTCAGCTCAGGTCATGATCACACAGTTTGTGAGTTCAATCTCTGGGATTCTTTCTCCTTGTCTCTCTGTCCCTCCCCTGCGCATGCATGCGTACACTCTCTTTTTCTCTCAGAATAAATAAAACTTAAAAAAAAAATAAAAAAGAAAAGAAATGCTACCTTTCCACTCTCAGAAGTATTCAGTTTGGATGCTAATTTATTTGGTCATTCTGTGGCTATGGGGCCCTTTTCTATTGTAAACATTTAAGGAACCAATCTCTGTGGTATATATTGTCATTTTTATTGATGGCCTAAATTTAATTTTTAATTGATTTAACATTTTTTACTTAAAATGTTTTCTCCTAAGATCATGAAATTATTTTGTAGACTCCCATTCTTTTTTTGAGCCACCTACAAAAATACACATAGTGAAGCCAGGTGACATTTTCTACTCAGTTTGTTTTGCCTCTTGATTACTCCAGAATAGAAGTTTGAGACCACAGCTTACTATGTGTGGCACCAGGCTGCAGAGATGGCCTGTATTTACCACTACTATTTCTCCTTAAACGTTTCCCCTGATTCTTTGAGCTCTGAGTATTTTTAGTGGAAATTTTTCATCTCATCGTGTTAGTAAGTTTTAGTCAAATGTTGGCTCTTTTATTTTTTATGTATTAAAAAAAATGGTTTTTTGAACGTTTATTATTTTTTGAGAAAGAGACAGAGCATGAGCAGGGGAGGAGCAGAGAGAGAGGGAGACACAGAATCTGAAGCAGGCTCCAGGCTTCGAGCTGTCAGCACAGAGCCTGACTCGGGGGCTCAAACTCATAAAACGTGAGATCATGATCTGAGCTGAAAGTTGGACGCTTGACTGACTGAGCCACCCAGGTGCCCCAAATGTTGGCTCTTTTAGATGCCACAAATAACTCTTTAGATTCTGGTTGTTACACTCTTTCAAGTAGAAATGCTATTTTGTCTATAATGATGAGTATATTTTTAAGTGTCTTGATTCTAAGGACATGTTTATGGGGGTATTTGGGATTTTTTTCTGACTTTTTTTTTTGGTATGCTGCAACTAAAAACATTTTGACAGTGATTTTGACGAAACAGAATGAAATTTTTTATAAATTCAGCTAGATTATGAACTCTTTATGAACAGCAACCTTGTCTTCTTCAGCATTTTCCATAATTTCTGGAACATTCATTAACACACTGTACGGTTTTTAATGATTATTCCTTGATTGGTCAGAAATGAGTGGGACTATTTTATTTTTATTTTACTTCATTCTTTTATTTATGCATTTTTGAGAGAGAGAAAGAGGGGAGACGGAGGTGGGGAGAGGGAGAGAATCCCAATCAGGCTGTGCACTGTCAATGCAGAGCACGACACAGGGCTCAAACTCAAGAACTTTGAGCTCATGACCTGAGCCGAAAGCAAGAGTCAGATGTGTCTGAGCCACCCAAGTGCCCCAAATTGGGAATATTTTAAGCATGTATTTTATTTGTACATATATAATTTTAAAGGTATTTACTATGGTAATATTTTAAACTTCATCATTCAGGTCTCAGGTTATTTGACCTGTTAGAATTTATTATCGAAACTGTAGACTGAGCGTGCATTTGTCATAACCCTCCATTTCAGAAATTATACCACTCTATGGAATGTCAAGCTACATCACCCGGGAAGACCAGTACAGCAAGCCTCCACACAAAAAACTGAAAGACCGCCAGATTGACCGCCAGAACCGCCTCAACAGTCCTCCGTCTTCTATCTACAAAAGCAACTGCACAACTGTGTACAACGGCTATGGGAAGGGCCACAGCACCGGGGGTGGTGGAGGCAGTGGAGGCGGCAGTGGTGGTGGGCCAGGAATCAAGAAGACAGAGCGGCGAGCAAGAAGCAGTCCAAAGTCGAACGATGCAGATTTGCAAGGTAACGTGCAAAGATGTTTGCCATAAAGCATAAAACCATGGACACCTGGACATCCTAAAAGAAACGTCTTTTACATAACAATGTCATTTCACGGTGGTTGGTCTTCCTACTAGGAATGACTGGTTAGACCTTCTCTGATCAGCAGAATATTGGATCCTCTCTTTTATTACTACTTTACGGCAGAAATACGTGTTGGTCACAGGTGCCATGTGACGTTCTACGTAATCTCAGTAACAAGTATCTGAACTTGGTTCACTGCAAGGAGACAGGTGGGGAGGAGATCCATAGGAAAACAGTCTTTCTAAGAAGTTGAGGGCTGGTTTAAATCTGAACAGTATAATACTTTATAGAACCAGACGTCATTCCTTGGCTCTGTAGTGAAATTTATCATTGCGGAACAGTAATCTATTTCTTGGTTTCAGGCCTCATTTCTTGTTTAATGCCACCTTTGCATCCTGAATAAAGTACTCCTATCCCAAGCATGAGGTGGAAGAAACAAGGTTGCTACATAGGAGACATCTGCTCAAAAGGACATATGTGTGTGTGTGTGTGTGTGTGTGTGTGTGTGTGTGTGTGTGTGGTTTTGTTTTTGTTTTTGTAGATTAGTCTTGTGGCTGTAGATCAATTAATTTGGGGAGGAATGTATATGTGCTTTAAATGAAGTTTTTAGCCAAGATTTAGAAACAACCTATTTTGATGCCAAAGGAGTTAAAAACAGGCTCTGTATACAGTCACGTAGAGAAGGCTGACTTAACTGAAGCATAGTAAGGTGTTGTTTTGAAAAAGCCAGGTGAATTAACAAATATAAATATGTGAAGGCATGAGCAGCTATAAAAGACAAGATCAGAAGTGATTATAGCACTCATTAAATATACTCCTTCCTTTTACCAGACCTTATCTAGGTGTGTGTGAGAATGTGTTTGTGAATGAAAAAGACAGAAGTTGAGTATGTTTGATTGTGTACGGAAGGCTGGACTCTTTTGGGGCCAAGGACACGTAGGTCGGACCAGACGTTGGCATCAGCGTTTCCCCCCGTTTTATTTATGAGTGAATTATAGCATTAAAAAGAGGAATAGTAAGGTATAGTAAAAAGTGAATAATAATTTCTCTGAGTAAAGTGTTATTCTTCTAATTTTATCTTTTATTCTTTTCTATATTTTCCAAGTTTCATGTAGTTATCATGTGTTATTCTTAGTCATTAAAGTGTAAGCAAGTATATAAAAGAAACCCAAAGTTCAAGAGGCCTTTAAATAGCTTTTTAGGTATAGTCCTATTTCTGCCATATAAAGTAATTTTTAGTCAACTGATACTACAATTTCTAAGTTTGAAATTAGATTACAATCAATGTTAGAATTTTTAACCAGGGGCATATAAGGGAATTCAAACAAAAAATTAGAAATAAGTTTTTCTAAGGAGAGTTTTAGTTTATAAAAAAGAGAAGAAGAATGTATAAGCAGTCTTCAGAGAGCGTAAGGAGGTTTGAACTTCCTTGATTACATGATTCATTCTCTAATAAGTTTTGCCCTGCCTTACACCGAAAGAGATTTAAGACAGGTGACATAGATATATATAACAGAGTCAGATAGAATAAATTTGAGTAAAGATCTAAGGGGCAAAGAGATAAAGGAAGGAAAATAAGATGCGTCAGGGTTGAAGTTAGGAAATAAAACTAATGTAATTATGGATCAACTATGGCAAAAATAAGTATCTTCCTTCTATGTGCAGTTATTTCATATCATTTGTCTAAAAGTGTAAGCTCCTCTATATTTTAACATACTCCTAGCTGGAAGAGAGGCTGTGGATTTGCACTGAAATCTATATGGAAATGTTTGCTAATATCCATATGTTTACAAGCATTTTGGTCTTCTGTGTAATGAATGAGAATATAATTGTTTTGAGCACCTTAAGCTCTTTGCTGTCATGTAGAAAACATTATTATTATTATAAGTTTTATTGCGATGCTAACAGTGAGATCACTTTCGCTGTGGACTTCTGGGAGGGTGTGTGTTGCGATGAAAAATTGGAAAAAAATTTTATCTCAGCTTTAGTCTGAACTTAGTCTATTTCTCCTTTTCCCATCACATTATTTACCTCCTCAAAACCACTCAAACTACAACTCTCCACATGGTTGAGTCATGAAATAAAGAATCAGATGGGGTATTATGTGTTCTACTTCATTTCAGTAAGGATCTGAGGGGTTTATGTATTGAATTTAAAAACTAAGTATTCGTTTTCCCAAATGAATTGGAAATTTATGTCCCGACAAAAACATACACACAAGTATTTATACCCGCTGTGTTCATAATTGCCAAAACTTAGAAGCAACCAAGATGTCCTCCAGTAAGTAAATGAACTGTGGCACATGCAGACAATGGAAACCCAACACTAAACAGAAATGAACTGTTAAAGTATGAAAAGACATAAAGCCACCTTGAATGAAACATGCCAATCTGATGACCATACTCCAAGGAGGTAAAACATCTGGATTCCAAAAACCAAGACATTGAGGAAAGGAATTGAAGAAGACACAAACAAATGGAAAGATATTCCCTGTTCATAGACTGGAAGGATTAATATTGTAAAAGTGTCCATAGTATCCAGAGCAATCTACAAGTTCAATGCAGTCCCTATCAAAATACCAATAACATTTTTCAAAGAACTGGAACCAATGATCCTAACATCTATATGGAACTGCAAAAGACCTCAAATGGCCAGAACAATCTTGCAAAGGAGCAAAACTGAAGATATCACAATCCCCTATTTCAAGATATACTACAATGCTGTAGTAATCAAAAGAGGCTGGTACTGGCAGAAAAATAGATACATAGATCACTGCAACAGGATAGAGAATGCAGAAATAAACCCATGATTATATGGTCAATTAATCTACAACAAATAAGGCAAGAGTATACAATGAGGAAAAGACAGTCTTTTTTACAAATGGAGTTGGGAAAACTGGACAGGTATATGCAAAAGAATGAAGCTGGACCATTTTCTTACACCATACACAAAGATAAATTCAAAATGGTTTAAAGACCTAAAAGGGAGTTCTGAAACCATTAACACTCTTAAGAGACGACCTAGACGATAATCTGTTGGACTTGGACCTTAGCAGCGTATTTATGGACACGTCTCCTGAGGCAAGAGAAACCGAAACAAAAATAAACTATTGGAACTACACCACAATAAAAAGGTTTTGCAAACAAAATAATGAAAAGTCAATTTATTGAGTAGGAGAAGATATTTGCAAATGATATATCTGATAAAAGGTTAACATACAAAATATGTGAAGGATGTGTGCAACTCAACAAACAGAAAAACAATACAATGAAAAATAAGAGAGGATTGAAATGGACATTTTTCCAGAGAAGACATACAGATGGCCAATAGGCACTTGAAAAGATGATCACTATTACTAATCATCATGGAAATACAAATCAAAACCATCAATGTCACCTTGCAACAGTCAGAATGGCTAGTATCAAAAAGACATGAAATAACAAGTGTTGATGAGGTTATGAAGAAAAAGAAGCCCTCATGCATGGTTTGTGGGAATGTAAATTGGTGCGACCACTGTGGAAACCAGTATGGAAGTTCCTCAAAAAATTAAAAATATAACTACCATATGACCCAGTGATTTCACTACAGGTTACATACCCAGAGAAAAACACTAATTCAAAAAGATATATGTACCCCTATATTTATTGCAGCATTGTTTACATGAACCAAGATACAGAAGCAACCCATGTGTCCAGTGACACATATATATCATGGTTATACACACACACACACACACACACACACACACACACGCTTAAATATTATTCAGCCATAAAAAATGAATGAGATCCTGCCATTTGCAACAACATGGAGAGATCTAAAGAGGGTATGATGCTGAGTGAAATAAGTCAGAGAAGGACAAATACCATATGATTTCACTTACATGTGGAATCTAAAAAGCAGGCAAAAAACAGACTGTTAAATAGAGAGAACAAAGTGGTGGTTGCCAGAGGGGAGGTGGCTGGGGGATGGGCAAAATTGGTGAAGAGAATCAGGAGATGCAAACTTCCAGTTTTACATACTTTAAAAGAAAAACATCTCCAAATGAATCAGATATTGTTTAAAAATAAAATACTAAGAATAAGCAGGGGAGCCTGGGTGGCTTAGTTGGTTGAGTGCCTATCTTTGGCTAGGTCATGATCTCCAGTCTGAGTTTGAGCCCCACATTGGGCTCTGTGCTGACAGCTTCGAGCCTGGAGCCTGCTTCAGGTTCTCTGTCTCCCTGTCTCTCTGCCCTTCCCCCACTCGTGTTCTGTCTCTTTCTCAAAGGTAAACAAACATTAAAACAAAATTTAAAGAATAAGCAGACGAAGCAGTGTGCAAACAAGAATAGAATTGAATAAAATATAGTAGACAGAATGAAATAAACTAACATTCTGGATCCAAAACCAAAAAATCAAACCCGAAACAGATCCCTAAACCTCATTTTCAGACCTACCAAAGCAGAATATCTTTGCCTGATCTGGATTCATTTTTGCTTGTTTGTTTGTTTTTTCGTCAATCCTCCACTGGGAATGATGTCAGCCAAGATGAAGAAATACTGTCCTAATATTAAGGATGGTTACAGTAGGTGTGATTCGCTAAGTTGTACACAATAAGAGGTAGGAACTTTGTTTAATTCCCCATTCTCACCTCCTGGAACTATGTCTGGCACATAGTGGTTACACAGCAAATATTTGTGGAACGAATGCTGTATTCTTAATTGGTTTTCTGGAACAGGCCTTCTGTTTGAGCACATGGAGCTGTTGCACCATTTTTTCTTCCTAGGAAGAATCGCTGTGCTCCTCAGGGATACAGCCGTGCAACCAACCCCTCCTTTCATTTACACTTACCTTTGGGAAAATAGTGTAGGCAGGGCAAGGTCCCAATGATACCCTCAGAGAAATGTAGGCTTTCTGTTTTTTGGTACTACCGTAGAGTTCATGGTGTGTTGGCATAGAACGGTTGGGACTTTGTTATCAGATGTATTTGGCTTAGAATCGATCCAGCTTTGTTGCTTGCTAACTACTTGCTTTCAGTATTCCCAGAATCTCTGTTATCCTCATCTGTAAAATAGGTATTTTAATTTTCTTTATTAAATACTAAAAGTAGCCTAGTTCAGTTCTTAACCCCTCAGTATAACGGTCGCCCTTGTTACTTGGATATTTGTGACTGTCTCCCGCCTGTGATCTGAGGATCACCTTGCATCCAGGACATCCCCTCCTATCCAGTGGCCTTCCTCCTTCCCTTCAGGCCCTTTCCCTCAACTCCTTCCCCTGTAAGCCACAAGTGTCTTCCTCCTGCTCAAACCATCTTACACTTTCAAAAGCTCAACCCTATACTCCTAGACATTTGTATACTTTGCTAAATGATCACGACAGTAAGTCTAGTTACTGTCTGTCACCATGCAAAGTTACAAAAAAGTTTTCTTCTGATGAGAACTTGTCAGATTCACTTTCTTAGCAGCTTTCACATTTGCAATACGGTGTTCTTGACTGTAGTCACCATGCTGTACATTGTCTCCCTGCAACTTACTTGCTTAATAGCTGGAAGTTTGTACATCTTGATCCCCGTCACCTATTTCACTGATCACCTAACCCCCTTCTTCTTTGGCAGCCACCAGTCTATTCTCTGTATCTATGGGTTTGGTTTTATTTGTTCATTAGTTTTGTTTTTGTTTTTGTTTTTTAGATTCCACATTTAAGTAAAATCATATACAGTAGGTGTCTTTCTTTGACATAATTTCAGTTAACATAGTACCTTCTAGGGACATTCATGTTGCAAATGGCAAGATTTCATTCGTTTTTATGGCTGAGTAATATTCCAGTGTGTGTGTGTGTGTGTGTGTGTGTGTGTGTGTGTGTGTGTGTGTGTATGTGTGTATGTGTGTGCACTTGCAACTTAGGTTGCATCCATACCCTAGCTACTGTAAATAATGCTGCATTGAACACAGGACTGCATTTATATCTTTTCAAATCAGTGTTTTTGTTTTCTTTGGATAAATACCCCAAAGTGGAATTGCTGAATCATACGACACGGAAAAATTTGTCCTCATATTCAGAACATTGCCCAATTGATGGGCCTTGAGCCTGTTCTGTAGCCAAGACCCAGTTAAAGTTGTCCTCTTGTCTTTCATCACAGAGACTAAGGAACTTACTGATGTGCGTCACTGAGTGGGAAGGAAGTTTCATTCCTTCCCTTTTATTCTCAATAAGAACCAAAGCATATGACATTAAGGAAGTTACCCCGTGGTTACAGGTTTGAAACTGAAATCCTCCAAGTTTTAATCAGGGTTAGAGTCCTACTGTCCTGTATCCTCTGAAGGGAGGAAAAGGTTATTTGTTGGTGTTGTTTTGGAAAAGATTGTTTGAATCCAGAGTGGAAAATAAAAACTTTGGGGAGGATCCACTATCCAATAATATGAAAAAGACCTAAGCAATCCCTTTAGTTATGGGGAGTCTGTGTGTATGTGTGTGTGTGTGTGTGTGTGTGTGTGTGTGTGTGTCTGCCTGCGTGTCTGCGTCTGGGGTGGTTCAAGTAGAGGGAGAGAGAGTACATCAAACATGCTAAGTCACAGTCTCTACTCTGTGTGTGGAAGTATGTCATGCATGCAGTTGATACTGCTGACCTTTACCTCATCCCTAAGTCTACTGCAGGAGTGAGATTTCTTTCTCACTCATTACTTGAACATTTTAAAACCATATGGAATTGTAAGATATAGTAATACAGTATATGTTTTGGGCCATATGATACACAACAAGTCATTTCACCCTGCCTCAGATTTCCTTTAGTAAAATGAACAAGTGAATTAAGGTCGGTGATTTTCAAAATTTATCCATGAGTAGATCTTCCGTTTTCAAACAGTCTTGTGTAGATCCCCAATTAAATACAAATCCTTATTCCCATACCTCTATCATATGTGTTCATGTGCACGTGTGCACATGCACCCACACATATCCTGAAAGCAGATAGAGTTGGTGTTGCTACGGCTGGAGTGGGAGACCTGGGTACTTGTTAGCATCCACAAGGCTTTCCCCGAGGTTAATCCCTCACCTAGACCCTGGCTGCTTGGTCTCAGACCCGTGGCTTCACCACCATGGAGGAACTTGTGAGATAAGTACCCTCATGGCCTGCCCCACACCTAACCAACAGTCCGTGGAGGCGGGACCCAGCAATCTGTGTTTCCGTAGACTCTCCAGGTGGTGATTAGGCACAGTAACATTTGAGAGCCACCAGCCCTTTCAGTGCCAAGCAATTTTTAAGTGAGATTTTAAAATGAGGGGGAATCTGGGAGGCATTAGTTAAAATACTTGATTTAAGTTGAAGCATATTCCTTTTGTAGTATACCTGTATACCTATAGACATATACCGGTGTTGGTAGAGTTCCATTTGTGTTGCTAACATACAGGTAGTAGCCGATGTGGAGACCTGTAGAACTTTCAGGGCTGTGTGGGAAAAAATCGGGACAAAATGGTAAGAATTCCAAATATAGAAGAAAATGAGGATGCGGCATACTTTTGGCATTTGACCTTTGGCCTTTGAATTGTTGACGATCCAAAGCTTCAGTTATACTTTAGACGAAATTCCACCACATGGAGTCATAATTTTTTTGTTTTAACTCTAGAAGCTGGTGACAGAAGCATTATTCTTGTGCTTTTGTCCTTCAGACATCACAGATTGCCTTCTGACCCCAGCAGTGTTCCTCATTACCAGGTTTTTGTATTCTAATTCCTTCTCAGTTGGTCCTCCCTGACATTTTTTTCTCTTTTTATATTTTGCTATCACTGCTCAGAAACCAGGATCTGACCTCAATATCTATTTACCCAAACTTAGACTGAAAGCTTATTCATTCTGCAGATAAGAATTACAGTAGTAAATTCAGGATGGTGTTTTCCTCTACCTCTGAGATTGTGAGTTTGGGAGTCCTTGGGGTTTATCCTCTTGCTGGATGGCATGGGCTCCAGAAGGGGGTGCCTGCATCCACCTGTGCAGGGTGACAGCGGTCCTCTTTGTTTGGGAGGAGGAACCCAATGTTAATAAGGTCTGGAATGTTGGGAGTCAAGGCAGATTTTTTTTCTTCTGGAATCTCTTTTGGTCTTGGCTCCCTATAAAAGATAACACGGGTGCTTTTCTGTTTAAGATATTTCGTGGGGCTTGCTCATTTCACAAGTGGCTGCTGTCTTCTTTCACTTGCAACCTTTTCTATCTCCTGAGCACATGTCCTCTCAGGCATGTTCAGACAAGGTGTTTTGGAAGACAGTTTGGTTGTAGAGGGGCAGTAGGGTTTTTCTTTTCGCCTTCATTCAGTATGCACTTTCCTCACTGCACTTGAAAATGGACAGTTTCTAGATGGATTTCCATCACTGCTTCATCTCTCAAGTCTGTAGCTGCAGATAAATCCTGTGTGTTTTCACTTGTCTGCAGCTGTGGACAAATCCTAAGCATGGCAAAAATACCAAGAAAACATGAAAAAAATTAAAAGTGAGCTCAGGTCAGTGGAATTCACCCATCTTTCTGCCAAGTACAGTCTGAAAGTGAAAATAGTCCAAACAAGCCCAAATAACTTTTTTTTTTTTTTTTGAAGGATGATATGTGGACCCCTGGCTCAAAATGCAAGAGACATTCTTTCTAGCAGGAAACTGGGCAGTTAACACCCTGTTTTCCACTTTAAACGTGGGCTGCCAGATCCATTCTCTGGGTTTTCGAGGCCTCTGAGTGATGCTGGTTGAGGTCTGAGCAGACTTCCTACAACAACCGCCTACGTGTGGGGTGGGAAAAGGAGACAAGCCCGGGGATATAAGGCAAAGTTTTCAGAAGGAATGTGTTGCTTGTTGACATGTGCTTTCTGACCCGGGCATTATCTTCTGAAGGCCAGAGCTGGAGAAATCAAACAATGAATAACTCTTCCTTCTGTTAAGATTCCAGTCTGCTGATTTTTTTTTTTTTTTTTCCTTAAAGAGGTGTTGACTTACCTGACTGGTGCAAAGGCACATGTGTGGCTCATCAAAGAGGAAACGAGCGTGGCCCAAATTGTGGCTCATGAGTAGAGTATGTAGGCGTCTTTATCAAGTCCTATCACTTTCTTTTTGCCTTTTGCCCACTTCCCACCCCCCTGTATTGTTCTTGCAATCTGGAATGTTTTCAAGATGTTAATTACATGATTCTTTGAATAGACAGGATGACATATTTTTGTCATGTCATGTTTAATAAGTCTTTTATAAAGTATTTTTTAATGTTTATTTTTGAGAGAGACACAGAGTATGAGCGGGAGAGGGGCAGAAAGAGAGGGAGACACAGAATCCAAAGCAGGCTCCAGGCGCCGAGCTGTCGGCACAGAGCCCGATGTGGGGCTCAAACCCACGAACTGCGAGATCATGACCTGAGCTGAAATCTGACGCTTAATCTACTGAGCCACCCAGGCGCGCCCCCACTTTAAGAAGTCTTAACCCATTAAATCATACTTGAAGCTTCACATTTTTCATTTACATATAAAAAGACAAATAACACGTGAAAACATTCTTGGAGTATTCTTTTGAAATGAATGTTCACCAGGCAATCGAAGGCAGAATTTTGATTCGTTTGTACCATATGTAGTACTTAACTCCGTGAACCTGTATTATTTTCACTGTCTTTTTGCTTTCTTGGGAACAGGTCATAGAGGCAGTTTAGATGACATCAGAATGCATGTTGGTAAAATACATGGCATTCCAAAGAACCCTTTAAATAGCAGATATAAGTGGTGGCATGCTTTTTTTCTGGTACATATGTAACCTTCAGTTTTATCGAATTGAAACTTTTGTATGTGATTCTCTCATTTAGCGAAGTTGAATTCTGAATTTAACTGGGTCAGAGGCCATCATCACAAATGTGTCAGAAGCAGAAAGCTTACTAGTTGGGACCTTGCAGTTCTAGGTTTAGTCCCGGCTCTGCCACTTGTGAGGTGTGTGCCCTTGGGCAAGATAGTTCCTCTCTCAAAGCTTCAGCTTCTTCACTTATGTATAAAGTAGGGGTAATTAATAACACTTAATTCATAGGCTGTTACAAGCTCTCAATATAATTTCAGGCACTAAGTGCTTTGCAGGTGTTACAGAGCATGGACGAAGAAAGACCATGACATTTTTCTACTTATGAGAACTGCCTCCAGTGGGTCATGTTAGCAGAACCCTAGCCTGGGATCGTGCCCCGCTGAGTGCTGAGGGCCAAGGCACCTTGCATTCTGGGTCAGTCTTGAGTAACGTTGAGTGCCAAGGACGTGATACACGAGAGGATTCTGCGGAGCATGCAGTACCCCCCCCCCCCCCCCCCAAATTCTCACTGTTGCTACCGACAAACTACCTGAATTCTGAGCAAGAATGAACTTCATCCCTCTCCCCTCATCTTTCCTCTGCCTCCTCTCTGGACCGGATTCTCTTCTGAGATTTAGGGGAGAGCCTGACAGGCAAGCTTGCTTCTGTGTTTGAAATTGCCCAACATATTGACTGCTTTACATTACTTTGCTAGTGCTGGGGGGAAAAGGGAGAGAGGTTAGCTGGAGGTGAATTGGGTGAACAACAACTTCTCTGTATTTTGCCAGCACTGATATTACTTGCTGTGGGACAGTTAGTTACCCCAAGTGGAGAAGCTAACTAGGAAAACCCACTAAATTTCATAATCTTTCACATTTCTTCCTTACACCTCGTAAGTCATAACCATCGCGTCCGTGTCCCATTGCTCATATCCTGTTGGTCATATATTGTTGGTTGATGCATTGTGGAAGGCACAGAACTGTGAATATCAGGAGAAGACGGTCATGGGGCAGGGGAGTGGCATGACAGAGGCTGCCCATCACATGGTGTGTGGAGCCAGAAGCCATTTCTATTAATACTCCATTTGAAATAGTCTCACCATTTGTGATGGAATTTTGGCAACTTTTATAGGATCAGTGCATTATAATGTGACAATTGTAGTCAGTATCGCAAATGCGTTGTTAACTAGACAGGTCATCTTTTCTGCCATGACCAGCCTTGGCTTTTAGCTTAAATTTAATTTGCCCAACCATACACTCCACGGTATCACTGACTGTATTACCCTGTTCCAATTTTTAGTGCTTAATAAGACCTTGAAATCCTATTAAGAATTGAGTAGAGAACGCAAGAAATAGGACCAGTCCAAGGGAAACAATGGTGAGACTAGCTAAGTGCTCATGATTTATGATTTACAAAATAAACAGTATAAATGTCTCTGTAGTTGATTATACAATTTCCTCTTTTTTTTCCTCTGGTGCTGAATTTGCATTTTGAAAAACTACCCCCCCCCCCCCCGCACCAGTGCACACACGCGTGCGCGCGCACACACACACACACACACACACACACACACACACACGCGTGCGCATGCACGCACACACACCGCCCCCAGCTCGTAACTCCTTCTTTCCAGCTGCGTCGGAAAGATGGGGGCTTTCTGTGTAGGTGTTGTGCTCAGAAAAGGGCAGGAAAATCCAGGTGATAGTGGTGGGATGATTTGTTCCAGGCACAACAGGGAATTGTGTTTGTTTAGGAAGACTGGAAAATAAGAAGGCGGGAGAGAAATGAGAAGGGCCTCGGAGGAATGGCACATGGAAATAAAAGGAAGTGGTAAAAGTAGGAAAACGAGTAGCGTGAAAGGAACAAACAACAGTAGACAAGATTCAGTGGAATGTGGAATAAAATTAATTTGGAAAAAACAGATAAAATCTGAGAAAATTCATGGTTCCATTTGTGTCAGCTCCATGCCTCTCACTATGTGAACCTTTTCCAGTGGAGTGGGTGGAGGGGGCAAGCCTGTCTGCCATATTGTGGTCCTCGAGCCCTGTTAGTGGTGGCTGCACTTTGAACAGATTTCCATGTGAATAAGTCTCTTACTCTTTTCCTATTTGGACTTTTCCTAACATTTCTGGCTTCCTCCTGTGCTGGATGAGTGCATCTACTGCCAGTGTACATTGATTTGATAAGCAAATTAGAAATGAAATGTTAGGTAGCGCTTTCAAAGGAGTCAGCGGTACACTATACTCAGGTTTCAGCTTTTTGAATAGTGATCTGTTGTTAAAGTGATATTTTAAGAGCTTCGATGTGCTTAAGAACTGGAAATTTAATCCCCCCCCCCGCCTTTTTTTTTTTTTTATTTTAGCTTAAAAACTAACAAGGAAAGAGTTTATTTTTACCCTTGGTTAGTATGCCTTTGTGAAAACTAGCCTGCCTTTTTTTTTAATTGCAGTTTTACTATTATTATTATTTTATTTTATTTTATTTTATTTTATTTTATTTTATTTTAGAGGAAAGGGTCAGGGAGAGAGAGAGAGAGAGAGAGAGAGAGAGAGAGAAAGAAAGAAAGAGAGAGAATCCCAAGCAGGTTCCATGCTGAGTGCAGAGCCCAATGCGGGGCTCAGTCTCACAAACCATGAGATCATGAGCTGAGCCGACGGCAAGAGTCAGATGCTCAACCAACTGAGCCACCCAGGCGCCCTGAAAAGTAGCCTGCTTTAATTGAAGGTGCTGTGATTACTTTCAGGTCTTGTTACAAACTGAGGAGACCTTAAAATGCAGTTGGTTTCTCTGAATAGAAAAGTTCTCTCTTACTTACCTTTATATATAATAAAAAGGAGTATGGCTGGCATTTCTATTAAATGACCAAGTTTTGCTTTCTAGACTTACTAGAACTACCCCATGAAAGCAACATGAGGAAGTAAGAGGAAAGAGCTAGGTCAGCTAACAGTATTTTTTTGTTTTAATTTTCATAAGTGCATTTCTTACTGCTAGCTTTAATTCACACAGTGAACTTACTGAGCTCTTTTTTCCTATTATTTGAAAAGACACAGATTATTATATGGAACAGGAAGATCCTTAAAACAAAGAGGGATGGAGAAATTGCCACACTCTGGTTCACTGAGTTCCTGAAAACTATTTAAGTATCTTGCCAAGCACATTAAAAAAAATAATATTTAGTCTTTCACAAAGATTTATCTTTTGGTGGAATTTGCTCTAAGGAACTCCGTAAGATATCAGCATCTCTTGAAAACTGGTTAAAAATCATGTGTTACTTAAGTGGAAAATGTTTATTACTGCCTTAATTCTTCAGCTATCAGGGGTTTTTTTGAAACACACTGACACCATTAATATTATTTACTATTCACAGTATCATCCGTGAAAAGATGGCTCGAATTTGATTGCAGCCAGTTTTCAATTTGAAACTATATTTTCATTTCTTTGAAGGTTTCCCTGTCCGTGAAGTCTTAGTCTCCATTGATTTCTCTGGATTTAGTGGATTCAATGTCATCTAGAAGATAATGTGTGATGGCAAAACTGTCTCTACTGTTTGTTAAGTAACTGTTGTATTAGTGTTTTACAGAAGAAAGGTTATATTTTAGGTAGCAAAGATTGTAGGGTCAGTAAGGTTTCCTACTGATTTACCTGATTCTGCAGTGCATCTATGCCTGTTTTCTGCATCATTTCTTCCAAATCACCTCGAGGTCAGTTGGTTACCATTCTGTGTTCATGCTACCCATAGTTGGAATGGGAGATACTCAAGAAAATCTGTTGTACATTAGCCTCTGTACTTAAGCTTTCAGAACTTTAGTTTTCCGAATTTGATAATCTGTGGGATGTTTTATACCTGGAAATTAGGATTCTCACACATTCTACTTTTTCTCCTACCCTTTTTTTAAGTTTATTTATTTATTTATTTTGAGAGAGAGAGAGAGAGAGAGAGAGAGAGAGAGAGAGAGAGAGAAAATATCCCAAGCAGGCTCCACATTGTCAGCATGGAGCCCAGATCAGGACCTGAGCCAAAACCAAGAGTTGAGCGCTTAACCAACTGAACCATCCAGGTGCCCCCTTTTCTCCTTCTTTATACTTTATTCTGTGCAATTTAAAATTCTGTGAATTCTTTCCCCTACTCTGTATACCTGCCTTCTGTGACCTGCTATATTTATCATCACTAATACTGTGAGTTCAAAATTTTTTATGTATTCATTTGTTCATTTACTGCTGGGGTATTTCATTTTGTTTTGCTTCAAAGGAAGTAGGAGAAGAATGTTTTTAGTACTAGATTTTTATCATAGTTCTCTCGCCATTTACTTTTGAAGAAGAAAAGTTCAAGACTTGTTTTAAGACTAGGTTTCAACTTCATTGAGCTCATCCGAAGAAAAAGGGAAAGATAGAACCTATCGGTTCATGGCCCTTCTTTACAGGAGCATGATCCACATGGTTGGTGATCTGTGTCCCCTCATTTTTCCTTATGTTTCCTTTCTGCTCATCCCTTGCGTCCATCTTGACCTTCAGTAATCTCCTCCCCAATGAGTAACCAGCCCGGATAAGAGGATAAGGGAACATGTGTCCAGATGGCTGCTGTCCATAGCTCCACTAAAGTTTTGAGACCCCCGAAACATAAAGTGATGCTCCGGAATGATCTTTAGGGTTCATTCATAATACTGAATAGGTCCATAAGAAACTGGGTGGGCAGGGGGTTGGTCAAAAACAATTGAATAGTAGACATTTCATAATTTAACTCAATATTCCAGACCCCCAGTATAATGGATAATCATAAGTATCTTACATTGTGTATCTCTGTTCTGTTTTTCACCTATTGCTATGCCTCTTTCATTGTTCTTATTTTCCCCTCTTTCAATGTCAAGAAAGAGTAAGAGGCTTAGAGAAAAAGGTGAACACTGAGGAATGCAGATGATTTGTCCAATTAATAGGTTAGTTTTTGCAGTCAGCATATCACAAGTGATATTTTTGGGAAGCAGCGGATCAGTTACCTATTTAAGGCAGGATATATACTGGATTTTATAAAGATACCGAGGCATAAAATGGAATCAGGTTACAGTCTCCACGGTGTTTACTTGAAAATGGTGGCCAGAGTCCTATTGATTAATGCTGGTGAATGAGAAACCAAAATGGAAAATAAACCATCCCTAGACAAGTGGTAATCATAGGTGATGATTATGTTAATTCTACTTTATTTAGTGGTGGTTTTGTTCCTGGAAAATTACTTTTATTTTTTTCCAAGAGGAATTTGAGGCATTTGAGAGTTACATGTTTTGCAGAAGCTCCTGTGTATAATTTTTCAATTTTATCCAACTTCATAAGCCTTCAGGGAATGTTTGCAGGCCTAGATTTATGGACACTGTACATGGTATCTGCTACCAAAAGAACATTCTGCCATCAGGCCCATTGGAAAGCATCTTGTCTGTCTTTCTGTTACAGTGTTGTGAGCAGCTGTTCCTTCAGCATTTTGGAATCATTTTAATGCACAAGATAGAAAAAATGGAAAATCAAAAGAAAAAGATAGGCATAAATTTCTGTGACAAAGAAACTGCCAGGGGTAAATGTCAGTATTTTTCAATCTTTTTTATCCCTGTGCTAGATTTGGGATAATATAGGACGGTGACAGTCAGTTGTCACCCCCAGAAATTCAGTAGCAAATTTCAGTTCTGTCCCAGGAGGAGAATGGACTCAAAATAAGTTTGGGATTAAACTCTAGCACAGTCCTGGCACATAGTATGAACGTAGCTCATTTAATTTGGCTTGAGTTTCTTTGTTCTGCCTTTCTTCGTATTGAATCATTGCTGTCCGCGGAGAAGCTTAGCCCCGTGGAGCCCATCTCTGATAGGCTGTGTCTTCGTTCCCTGGGGCTGACAAATTACCACACGGTCAGTGTTTAAAACAACAGAAACTTAGTCTCTTACAGTTCTGGAGAGAATCTAGAGGGTACCATTTTGGAGGTCAGAAGTCTAAAACCAGTGTGCTGAGGGCTGAAATCAAGGTGTTGGCAAGTTGAGCACCCAGGCTCTAAGGAGGAGTCTGGTCCTTAGCTGTTCCAGCCGGTGGCTGCCACATTCCTCGGCCTGTGGCTACCTTGTTCCCATCTGCAAGCCCAGCATCTTCCAACCTCTCTCTGTTCCATCTTCGCATTGTCTTCTCCTCTCAGTATGCCAGATCTGCTGCTGCTGCCTCCTTACACAAATACGTATTAATTTAAGGCCTACTCAGGTAATCCAAGTCAATTTTCACATCTCCAGAGATTTGGCCACGGAAAGGCAACATTCACGGGTGCCAGGGACTGGGATGTGCATCCTCTGGTGGCTCTCTTCAGCCTTACCGCAGACTACATTCAGTATCATCATGCTGGCAACCTGGCCAGAGCTAGCCCATCGGCCGGCATAGTGTTTAGATCTGATTGATGTATTCCCTCACCTTTCTCAGCATCCACCTCAGGCTTTTCGGTGACTTACAGTTAATACACACGGCCAACAGCCGCACCAAGTATCTGTTTCTAGGAACATAGGCCCAGAACCATTTAGCAGAGCTCCCTCCTCTCTGTTGTAGTTTGCACTGGAGAAATCTCTGCACAGTACATTAAGCTGCTTGAGGCAAGTCCACGAAATTGTTCAGTTTAACTCTGAAAGTGCAAGTGAGTTGGATGTGCGTGCGTATAAACATGTGAAATAATGGATGGGTATTTCCAGGACATGTTTAATGGAAGTTGAATATCAGGATCTGTGTAATTACTTAAAAGATGAGTAGTTAATGGCATTTCCCAAGAAGTGAAAGAAACCTATCTAATTTGGAACATATATTTTTTTACAAAAAGGAAACCAAGGTAGTTTTCATCTAGCCTGAGATAAGACTCACAAAGCTTTTTTTAAATTTCTTTTTTAATGTTTAATTATTTTTGAGAGAGAGAAAGAGAGAGTGCAAGCAGGGGAGGGGCAGAGAGAGAGGGAAACACAGAATCTGAAGCAGACTCCAGGCTCCGAACTGTCAGCACAGAGCCCAATGCGGGGTTCAAACTCACGAACCACGAGATCATGATCTAAGCTGAAGTTGGACGTTTAACTGACTGAGCCACCCAGGGGCCCCAAGACTCACGAAGCTTTTAATATAATTCCTAATGAATCTAACAATTCTGCGATGATAATGATTGATCATCATAGAATTCTCTTAAAGAAATTCCATACCCATGGTGCTGATTTGATATTGACTGGATAGTTAATGTTATAGAGTGATTATCTATAATACACTCATGGAAAGTGTATCCTTTCCAATGTGACTATTACTTACGTGAGGTAATTGGTTTAACTGGTAAGGTAAGGTAAGGTACTGATGAGGTAATTGGTACTGGTAATTGGTTTAACTTTGAAGAAGAGTTATATGGAGCCCAAGTTTTCATAAGGGTTATAAATTCTCCATCCCTGTTGTCTCTCTTGCTATGTTTTAGATTGTTGCCTGATGTAATAAAACTTGTGTCTTATAGATTTTCTTTTTCACCCTTTGGTGGGTGTTTTGCCGAAAATGGAAAGACACAGGTGATTTCAATTACATACAAGATAGTTTTTGTTTTTAATATATTTATTTTGAGAGAGTGTGTGTATGCACAAGTGGGGGAGGGGCGGAGAAACAGGGAGAGAGAATCCCAAGCAGGCTCCACACTGTCAGCACAGAACCCAATACAGGGCTTGAACCCACGAAACCGTGAGATCATGACCTGAGCCGAAACCAAGAGCTACACATTTAACTGAGCCACCCAGGTGCCCCCACAAGATAGTATTTTAAATCAGTTAAGATTCTTTTCTACTCCAGAAACTTGGTGGGAGATATCTGTCAAGGTTAAGTTTATACTGTATAACTGTTTATCTGTTTACTGTGCACTGTATATCTGTTTAAAGCAGATCATTGTTTGGATGAGCAAATTAGAACCCTGCATCTGCTGTAGGTTTTCAAAAATTACCTGGACAGTAAATTGTAGAATTATAAGGAATCCTAAAACCAGAGGTTAAGACAAGAGGTGAGCCTGGGCTTACCCAGGCCCGTGTTTTATGTGAAGCGGGACTCAAGCTCATCCAAAGCGGGGTTCATGCTCACCTGATGTGGGGCTTGAGGCTCGAGCTCACTCGATGTGGGAATCAAACTCATATCATGACCTGAGGTAGAGTCAGATACTTACTGACAGGTCCACCCAGGAGCCCAAAACAATGAAGTTTTGACTAGACATTGAAAACTCAGCTGGATTTTCCATCATCAGCCAAGATGATACATGACAGAAGATAGCAGGTGTGGATGCCATGACAGTCTGCAAATAAGAAATTGAGAAATTGAAGATAAAGTGCCAGTCATGTAGATTACATCTTGCTCGTAGCCAGTTTGAAGCTATGTCTATGTGCTAGATTAGTTGTCTAATTAACTCTTATGGTATTAATAAAGGGGAAACAGAAGCTGAGGGAATCACATCACGTTACCTGCTTGGAATAGCTTCTCTGGTCTTTTAGTGAATTTAAAACATTAAGTCTGTCCAATTTAAACCATTTAACTCTACCCATAGTCATGAGCTTTTAGTTTTAGCTACTTACGTGTTTTTTCCATAAGAGTATCAATCACTTACAGCATATATTATGCCCTGCCAGTTCCTTTTGGAACCAATTTAAATGAGAAAAATAAAGGACTTGGGTAAAAACTATTTAAGTATGTCTGGTAAGTTGTTTTACTATTTGAGAACAACTCTGGAGACCAAAATACATTTTCCACTTAGTAGAATTTGGCTTTTTTTTTTTTTTTTTTTTTTTTTTTTTTGTGAGCCACGACATTCATGGAAATATGTTGAAATCTTAAATGTAGAGAATGACTTATTTCTTTTGGTATTACTTGCTGTCTAAAATGATGTTACAATCTATACTATGATATGTCTGTGATCAGCAGCATCTAGGCTGCAATGAAACGTGCTTATCATGATCCATAACTCCTTCCTGTTCTGGATTCTTTTGATTGTAGAGTGAGTATACTACAAACCCTTGGATTTCTACGGAATGTTGAATGCATATTTTGGTCCCTTGAGTTGCAACACTTTTAAAATACTAATACCATATACTAAACCTTAGGTCTAGAAAATCACATTAATTATTATGAAACAAACAGTAAGTTTCTGTATATCTGAAACATATTTTATTAAATATGACCTTTTTCCTAGATTTTCAGTGTTATCGTAGTCCTTGCTTATTTTTTAAAGGCTATGTTTTGAGAGCACTTTTAGGTTCATGGCAAAATTGAGAAGAAGGTACAGAGAGTTCCCATATCCAGTGCATGTTTTTAAATCTGTGTGTGTGCATGCGTACTTTCGTAGAGCTTTAATTCCCCTGGCTAGTCCCTCTGCCGTAACTTGTGTTCCCTTGCAGTTCATTCTTAACACAGCACAGGGAGACTTTGTTAAGACCCTCTGTTTTCCTTTTGAACTTACGATGAAGTGCAGACTCTTTACCCCCATATCTGAAGTCTGCATCAGTTGCCTCAGCTCCTTCCAGGTATGCTCCCGCTCTCTGGGCTCTAGACACATAGGCTTCCTCTCCATTTCTTGTACATGTGAGGGCCTTAGCCCTTTCTATTCCCTCTGCCTCCAAAAGTCTCTTGTTCTTTGTTGGGGGGGGGGGGGAAGTGTCCCCCTCAACCTTCCTGGAGTAGCCCAAATGCTTCAGACTCAGTGAGGCCTTCCTGGGCTGCTCCATCATATCACCCTCTGGCACCTGCCACTAGCTGAGCTCATCATGTTTGTTCATAGATATGTATGTTATCTATATTCACCCCCAGAGTTTGCACTGCAAATGGATTAGAAATGGATTGGAGTTGTTGGAAGTGCCAAGTACAGAGCTCATTCAAAGGGACCTCTAGGCATCTCTTATGAGTGGTATGAATTGCTGAATTTGTCTCTTATTTAGAAATTTTCATATTATACAGCTTGAGTTAAAATACAGAATGCCATTGCCGTTGGAAAGAGTTACCAGGTAGTTTAGTGTGCATGCTTGTGTGGCAGAATTGCATAGCATGTAGCTTAGAATGCTTTTCTGAGGAACTGAACTGCTGGGTAGAATTTGCTGCTAAGCCTATTTCAGCCCCACAGATAAAGGCCTTTCCTATACATGAAGTCTTGTATTTCCCTCCTGCCAAATAATGTAATAAACTGTCATCACTGCACCCCTACCCCCCAATTTTTGTTCAGTAAGAATTAGCCTGTTTGGGGAGTTTCAGAGTCCATTTTGGCTCTCTCCGTATCATTAGCTTTTACCCTTAGGTGGAATCTGGACTTTGTGTTTCCACCTGTGAAGTTGTCACTGAGTTCCATGTAATTCCTAAGAGTTAAAACCTCCCTCAGATACTCCTGACTGCATGGCAGTAAACATAATTTGGATTATTAAAGTTTTTATATGGAAACTGATTCAACTTTTTGTTTTAAACGGTTTTCTTCCATTGTTGGGGGGTATTTTTCAGACACCAACTTTTAGCAGTCTGATTCTTTTAGCACTTTTATTAAAGAATTTTTTAAAAATGGTATTGCAGGGATGCCTAGGTGGCTCAGTTGGTTCAGTGTCTGACTCTTGATTTCTGCTCAGGTCATGATCTCAGTTTGTGGGTTTGAGCCCCATGTCAGGCTGTGCACTGGTGGCATGGAGCCTGCTTGGGATTCTCTCTCCCTCTCTCTGTACCCCTCTGTCGCTTGTGCTCTCTCTCTGTCGCCAAATAAATAAATTGAAAAAAAAAAAAGGTATTACAACTTTTGTATTACTTAGCATCTTTGGCACTCAGAATGGTTTTATATGCTCTTATTTTATTGAAAGATAAGATGAAAAGAGTCTTTCCTGGCTGTTGGGAAACAATGTGGAACCTGGCTTTTGGACCACCCTCTACTAGTGTTGGGGACTGCTTGCCCACTTGCTCCCACTTGGCTGTTCCAGCCAGGGCTCCCTCGAGTGGTCACCATGCTCTTAGAAGAGAGTTCTTAAGTGGACTTCAGTCTGTGCCAGAAATAAAAATGGGCATGTATCATCTTCCAGATGTTAATAGAATGAGAGAGCAGCACATTTGTCTTTGAAATTATTATGATCCATCCATGTATGAAAGCATTCTCCACCAGGGAGTACATTGACATTTTAGAACAAGGATAGACTACCATCTTGGTCTAGAGACACTCTGGTGTCCCCCACGCTAATAATAACATTCAAGGAAAGAAAGCCTCTGTGATATGTAGCCTAGGAGATAAGCTTGTCCTGGGAGAACTCATCTGAATGAGGAGCAAATCCGAGCCCTTATAATATTGTCAGTTAGGTCCACATCACCACTGGGCTTAGGCAGAGACCTCTAATTCCAGCTTTTTTCTCAGAAGAGTCCAGCAGTCTGAACTAAAGGTACAGGAGATATTATATACCCATGTTTGCTTGAAAACCATCTTGTTGCCAAGATCAGGAACCAGAATTAGTCCTTCTCCTGTCTCCACAATAACTCCTAGAGGGTGGTGACGGAAAGGTATTTCAGCATTCAAAAGTAATAAACATGCTTGCGACTTCCGTAAAATCTTGGTATTTCGTTTGGTTAGAACATCTCTTCTATTTATGCATTAAGCTATGATGACCACCTGTATAGAGCCTATTTAGAAACTGTCTGAAGTGCCTTAAGGAAAAAGTAGCTGAGTTTTGTGACAGTGGGGAACAATTAGTTTATAGCGCCCTGACCCTGTCTGTGGTCGGTGACCAGCAGGCAGAGGTTGTGTATTGCAGTGGAGAAAGGGACTGTTGCAGAAGACATAACCTCGTTCTAGACACAACTGGACGCGATCTTTTTTTTTTTAGATATTGCCTTTTACAAGTTTCAGGGAGATTTTAATTTCACATTTCCGGCAAATATTCTTTATTTGGGTCTCTGGACTTTGCTGGAAAACACAGAACCCTGAAAACTCAATGTGATGACCTTGGTACCTCCTTAATTTCTTTCTTCCTGTTCTTTATCTCTCTTCCGACTTCCTTTCACTCCCCTGAAAGTTAACACCTGCCAGCGACATCAACTGTATGCTGCTTTCACTGGAGACGGGTGCCTCAAAATCAATCCTGGCAACTAATGTAAAGTAAAATTTGGAAGACGCCTGGATTCTCATGGAGTTGTGCAAGCTGGAGTTATTAAAGAGGATTAGGGACCACAGCTGGTGAGCAGATGGAATGCTTATAATTTCACAATCTTAGGTAGCTGTAAACCTAAATCTGCATAAAACCTATTTGGTTTTTCTTTAGTTCATTTCACTCTATCCTGCCAGAATATAACCCCGGTCAAATGTGATACCTTAATTGTGGTAGATGATGAGCCTTAAGAGGTCCCTCACTTAGGTAACATCGTTTGTGATTCGATCATGCAATTTCTAACTCAATTGCATTTTTGTGACCACTGTTTAATAATGTACTTCTGCCAAGCTCAGGAGGTAGGGAAGAGACAATAACACTTTTACCTTTCATGCAAAATACAGCAGTGTAGACAACACTAGTTCACAATCACACAAACGATGTAATTATATTACAATGAAGACTAGTTCACAGTAATTATAACTAAATAGTTCAGCTGTTCGCTTAAAGAAGCTCTTCAACCTGTTTCCTCAGCTCTTTTTCTGTGTCCACTCCTTTAGAAATTCCTTTTGCTGTGCAGTCAGTAAAGTCCTGTAGGCCAGCCACCTTCAACTGCTCTGCAGCCTAATCACAGGCCACCACCCTCCCACCCCCACGCCGACGTCCCTTTGTCCCGGCATATTATGATGAGGGCCTTAGACACGTACAGAGCAACTGTTAATCTCAGAAACACAGGCCTGGGCCACACTGTTCACAAAAGTATTTGTGAAACTTGCTCGGTGGTTTTAAGGAGGTCACATTGGGGACTTCATTCTATTATTAACGGTGCAAAGATACTGATTTTTGCTTTAATGGCAGTTACTTTATCTAAGAACAGACAGTGCGGCCACTTCTTTATACTTAACCGGTGAAGGAGAGAGAAAAATGGCCACCCTACTTTTGAGCTAACGCTGAGTGTCTGAAACAGCTGGAGCCATAAATAAGTTGAGTAGTCTGGATACACTCTGTACTAGCTGGTTGGGAAGAAAACAACACACAGATATTTCAGGTGCTGCTGCACAGCAAACAGCTGTAGTTTATGGTCCAACATAGTCTCTGTTCTTTTGGAACCAGTATGTGCTTCTTCTCTAAAGCCACAGTCAGCTGCAAAAATATTGTAACATGTGTTTTGGAAGCAATTACTACATAATAGTGTTCTGGCCTCAAAACATCCTGAATGATCCATTTCTATACGTGGAGGGGGGAGAGGGGGGTGGATATTATGTTACTGATGCATTGGCATGAGCAGTCTGTAGAATTATCATAGGAAGTAGTCTTTTTTTGGATCGCTTTTCAATGATTTTTCAGTAGCTTCTTTTTGGACTTCTAAATCGGCCTTCTGTGATTGGGTATGACCTCTTATGGAAGCAGTACTATAAATACATTTTAACTTTCAGTGTGATTATTTTGTACTGAACCAAATAGTCGAGCTGATAGACTTGTTTATCTATCATAACTAAAATTGTTCCCCCTTTGTTCCCTCTGGATGTAGTAGATGGCAGGATGACAGGAGGAGGAGGTTTTGGAGGTCCCCCAAGAAAAAATGGAATTAGAATCAGAATCAGAAGACTGAGGGTTGATACTGGGTTCTTTTAGAGTTGCCTGTGTAATCTTGACCAAATTCTTAAAATCTCTACTTTATAGGATTTGCGTGTAGGAAATGGGTGTAATAATACAGAGTACCACGCACTGGGTGGCTTAACCAACAGATATTTCCTCAGAGTGCTGGTGGCTAGAAGTCCAAGACCAAAGTGTTTGCAGCATTGGTTCCTACTGAGGGCCATGAGGGAAGAATCTTTTCCAGATCTCCCTCCTTGGCTGGTAGATGGCTCTCTTCTCCCTGTGTCTTTATATCGTCTTCTCTCTGTATGTGCATATGTTCACATTTCTTCCTCTTAAAAGATGACATTAGTCGTATTGGGTTTGGTCCCACCCTGATGACTTCATTTTAGCTTCTTAATTACCTCTGCAAAAGACACCGTCCCCAAATACAGTCACTCTCTGAGTTACCAGGGGTTAGGACTTCAAAATATGAATTTGTCGGGAACACAATTCAGCTGACAACATTATAGAGGCCTATCTAATTATAAATGATATTCTCAGGCTATATACTTAATAATTATTTGAATTGCTCTGGCAGTTTGAAATATTTTAATAAAGTTTTATTCTAATGGATACATTGTTAGAAAAATATACTTTCCTTTTTTAAAAACTAAAATTTAAGGGGCGCCTGGGTGGCGCAGTCGGTTAAGCGTCCGACTTCGGCCAGGTCACGATCTCACGGTCCGGGAGTTCGAGCCCCACGTCGAGCTCTGGGCTGATGGCTCAGAGCCTGGAGCCTGTTTCCGATTCTGTGTCTCCCTCTCTCTGCCCCTCCCCCATTCATGCTCTGTCTCTCTCTGTCCCAAAAATAAATAAACGTTGAAAAAAAAAATTAAAAAAAAAAAAAAAAAAACTAAAATTTAAGACTCACCTGTGTTCTCATTCCTTAGGGTTAATTTGCAAATGAAATGATACATCTTTTACTTTGTAGGCAGTAGATGGAACTTCTGTGCACACACCTATCTCTTAGGACATCTTTTTGTTTCACTCTTAGTTGTAGACGGTGGTTTGGGAGCTTACTGGGAAAGTTTCAGTGAGTTGAATTGCCTATTGCCAACAGCATCAAAAAAAAAATCTAAATTTATTTTTTGCTTAAGGGTAAATAGACTCTCGCTTGAAAGTGAAAGTTTGAGCAAATGGCACTGTTTTACTCGAAGTGTCTAACTGCTAGACTGCTTGCTACAGGTGGTTAGCAGTAAAGACTGAGCCTGCAGTGAAGCCAAGAAGGACTTTGTGAGCCTGGGTAGAGAGCAATGCAAAGAATGAGATCCCTTAATGGAAATTGCTGAGCTTTTCGTTTACTGGGATTGCAATCGGAGGATTGTTAATTATGGGAAGAAAAGCAACCAGATGGTCTCATACTCCAAGGCGAAAAGGAGAAAGGGTAGTCAGGGCAATTGGAAGCATGCATTAAGATTGCAAAGAGGGGGACTTGCAAATACTTTTGCAGGTCAAACTTTCCTTTTTGGCTGAGTAATTAATTGCTAAATAGACATAATAGAGTCATCTCAAATGGTTCTTTAGAGATGCATGATTTGTGCACACACAAAAAACTATTGTGGAACAGGAAAGCTGGAAAACAACTAACTTGACTAAACAAAACCAAGGCATTTTAGCCACCAAAAACAACTTTGTGCATTCTGATTTAATTTTATGCAATTAGATTAGTACATAACAAATTAAGAAGTTACCACTAGTAGGTAAAATGCTCCATTCTTTTCCAGAATACTATCCAGAGTGAGCTCCAAGAGCTCTCAGTTATTTGATTAGCAATGTACTCGGTTGCATTTTTGTCGTCACAGCAAGCAAGTTTAATGGTTTTATGGAGTTTTTTGTCAGGCAGTCTTAGCCTTAGTTATAGAAATGTTTCTAATCCACAGCCAATTTAGGATTCTTACTGAATGTATTTAGCATGTGCATACTGGTTTTCTGTGCAAAACTATAGATCCACAGGTGTTTGACACAGTTTGGTCATAACGTGTTATTTGATATAATGTCATGAGCTATCGAGGTATCTTCCCCTTATAACTCTCCCCATTATGATGGCGATCATGTACCTAAAAGATTAAGCAGAGATTAAAAGCATCGTATCTGCATATGTAGGTAGTGTTTCCCTGACCGTTTATTCAGTCATACATTCAGTAAATGTTCCTGTGCCAGGCACTAAGCTAATCACTGCGGAATCAATGACACATGGCACAGACGTGACTCCTGTACTCATGAAGCTCACCCTTACCACTTTCGTAGAGGTGGAAGGGATTTACTGTGAACAGGAACACGCAGTGGGATGACATATACTTTAAATACGGCAAGGAGGGTGGGATGTTGGGGAGATCCTCCAAAGAGCACCAGTGCAGACGGGTGAGAAAGGCAGCACTTCCTGGAAGTATCGATCGGTCCCCAGACTCATGAGGTAGGGGAGGGATCAGCTAGACCGGAAGGGGAGGGATAGACTCATGTGAATATTCTTCCACCGATGGATAACTAAAAAGTTAATCGACCACACATTAGCCTTTTATATTTTGGCATTTTATAGTAGAAATTGTATCACTGGAATTGCTAGGAAATTATTTTACAATCAATCACCTAGATGAGAAATTGTCAGTTGAATGTATTTGCTGAGAGCCACATTTTGAATCTTTTTTATCTCTGTCATTCATTCTTTTTTCAGTGCCTCTCCCCCTTTGGCCATCTCATCTATTTTTTTCTTCTGTGCTGTCTTTCATATTTTCTTTCTGTGCATTGTTACTTCTTGTCCAGTTTGGTCTATGACCTAAATAAAATGGCTGCTTTTGCTGATGGGTTTTCCCCAGACCTGATGGGCTCACCATGATCCAGGAATTGTGCAGCTTAGCTGTTAGGAGACAGAGACCAGGTGACCATGGTTTGTCATCTGCAGACATGAAAAGTGAAGCTGGTAAGGTGTGCCACTTGTAGAGCTAGTTTGGAGTATAAATGTAATATTGCAGTTCTCAAACCTTTTAACTGAATTTTTAATGTACGTGTAAAAGACCTTTTATTTTATTATTAAGGCCTATTACTATCCTGTTTGGGACAACTAGGGCAGTCCATTTGGACAACAGAAGTTCCAGCTACATAGCTTCAAAGACGCCTTTATTTTAGGTAGAAACAGAATAGTTTATAAATTCCAAATGATTTGATTTTATTAAGCACTTTGAGACAGCAAGATCAGTGCCTGTGACTTTATAGAATAGTTGGGAGTAGAAGGCTTCTGGCCATCAAAGAGTAATCCCAATTCTGGAGAAAAGTCTCTGATAGCGTCCTCCATACAGACGTTTTCTGCCTGCTGGCCCAGTCTAACTTTCCGTTTTAGTTTATTCCTCAGTGTGATACATTTAGAATACAGTCCATTTTCTTTTACGGACTGGGGCAGATGGTGCTGTCTCTTTTGATTATCTGTTTTTTCAAGGGAAATGTTGATTAGGAAGAACAAGAAATGAAACATGGCCAGATTAAATTGAGAGCAGAAATTATACAGTCCAAGAACAGCCAAATGTGTTCAATTTTTTCTACTTAAAGTTTACTATGGTTCTTATTTGAGTTTCTGGAGCTAAAGTTTGCTATAGTTTGTTTTTGTTTTCTTTGGTTTATTATGGTAGGGGACTGTATGGTCATTTTCTATGGAGTTTATAACCTGCTAAATCAGATAATGGCTTGACTAGATTTATATTTAATCTGGATTATGTTTTTTTTATATAAATTTCATATGTATCATTGTGTAAATTTGTGTTCTTTGATACATTTGTTTATTGTAACACAATTGGTAATATAGTGATATTTATCACATTACATAATTATGCATATTATTGTCTCTATTCATTATACAGTGGGTTAGATCTCTATGGGTTATTTACTGATTACAAGTTTGTACCCTTAAATACCATTGCTTTTTTTTTTTTAAGTTTCTTTTTGAGAGAGAGAGAGAGGCAGACTGCAAGCAGAGGGAGGGGCAGAGAGAAAGGAAGACACAGAATCAGAAGCAGGCTCCAGGCTCTGAGCTATCAGTCCAGAGCCCGATGCTGGGCTCGAACCCCCAAACCGTGAGATCATGACCTGAGCCGAAGTCGGTCACCCAACTGAGCCACCCAGTTGCCTCTAAATACCATCACTTTTGCCTCCTCAGCCATTCTCCTCCCCTTCCACTCCCCCTTTCTCTAATCTCTTTGTACCACCATTTTACTCCATTGTTTTTTTCAGGTTTAACTCTTAGATTCTGCATAAGTGATATAGTACTCATCTTTGTCTGACTTATCTCTCTTAGCATAAAGTGCTCAACGTTCATCCATGTTGTCACAAACGGGAGGATGAGTTTTCTTTCTCATGACTGAATAATATTCCACTGAATACATACACCACATTTTTTATCACTTCATCTGTTGATGGGCATTTATTTGGGTTGTTTTTGTCTCTTGGTTATTGTGAATAATGCTGTGATAAACATGAGAGTACACATATCTTCAAAATCCTGTTTTCATTTCCTTTGGGTATGTCCCCAGAAATGGAATGTTGGGTCATATGGTAGATCTATTTTTAACTTTTTTAAAAATTATTTTAATGTTTATTTATTTTTGAGAGAGAGAAAGAGAGTTGGGGTGGGGCAGAGAGAGAGGGAGAAAGATTCCGAAGCAGGCTCCGTGTTATCAGCACAAAGCCCGATGGGGGCTTGAACTCACCAACCATGAGATCATGGCCTGAGCCGAAATCATACGCTCAACCAACTGGACCACCCAGGTATCCTTATTTGTACCTTTCTGAGGAATCTCCATATAGTTTTCCATAGTGGTTGGCCCAATTTACATTCCCATCGGATGTCTAAGGGTTCCCTCTTCACCACATCCTTGCTAGCACCTGTTGTCTCTTGTCTTCTAGAAGATAGCCATTCTAACAGGTGTGAGGTAATAGCTTATTGTGGTTTTGATTCTCATTTACCTGAGGAATAGTGATGCTCAGCATATTTTCATGTGTCTATTGGCCATTTTGATGTCCTTGTTGGAGAAATGTCTGTTTAGTTCTTCCTGGTTTTTAATTGGATTGCTGTTGTTGAGTTGACTAAGTTCTTTTTATATTCTGGATATTAATCCCTTATTCAATACATTGTTTGCAAAGGTTTCTCTCATTATGCAGGCTGTCATTTCATTTTGTTAATTGTTTCTTTGTGTAAATTGTTTCTTTTACTGAGTTTGATGTAGTACCATTTATTGATTTTTTTCTTTTGTTCTTTATGCTTTTGATTTCATGCCCTCAAAATTATTTCTAAGCCAATATCAGTGAGCTTTTTCCCTATATTTCCTTATAAGAGTTTTATGGTATCATGTCTTATGTTTTGACCAGACTATGGATCCATTTTGAGGGGTTTTTTTTAATAATACAAACTTGTCATTTTATAGTTCTATACATCTGGAGTCCAACCAGGTCTAAAATCAAGGTGTAGACAGGGCTGTGTTTCTTTCTGGAGGCTCTAGGAGAGAATCCATTTCCTAACCGTCAACAGCTTCTTAAATCTGCCCAATGTCTTTGGCTCATGGTTCCTCTCCTCTTCAAAGCCAGCAACAGCTCATTAAGCCCTTCTCACTCTGTATCAATCTGACCTCCTCTTCTGCTCCCTTCTATTTTTACTTATTATTTATTTATTAATTTTTAATTTACATCCTAGTTAGCATACAGTGCAATAGTGATTACAGGAGTAGATTCCAGTGATTCATCCCCCATGTATAACACCCAGTGCTCGTCCCACCAAGTGTCTTCCTTAGTGCCCCTTACCCATTTAGCCCCACCCACCCACCCACAGCCCCTCCACCCACCCACAGCCCCTCCAGCAACCCTTAGTTCTCTGTATTTAAGAATGCTCCCTCCCTTCTACTTTTAAAGACTTGTGATTACATTGGGCCCATCAGGATAACCTCGGATAATCTCCTTAATTTAAGATCTGTTAATTGGGAGCCCTAATTTCTTCTGCTACTTTAATTCTCCTTTATCTTGTAACCTAACATATTCACACACTCTTAGGAGTAGCACATAAACATCTTTGGGGGCATTACTGTACCTTGAACTGAGCTAGAAGCTGTAGAATCAATTATGTGTTTGTTTATTCTCTTATTTTTTTATTTGAATATAGTTGACACATAGTGTTACATTGGTTTCAGTTGTACAACATAGGGATTGAACAAGTTTAGGAATTATTCTGTGCCTACCACAGGTGTAGCTACTATCTGTCTTTATGCATCACTATTAGAACATCATTGACTATATTGTTCCCATGATTTATTCATTCCATACCTAAAAGCCTGTATCTCCCACTCCCTCTCACCCTTTTGCCCAAGTGCCCATCCCTCTGGCACCTATCATTTTGATCTCTGTATTTATAGGTTTGATTCTGCTTTTTGTTCCTTCATTTTTTTCCTCCAGATTCCCCTCCCATTTTGTGCTCATTTCTGAGTGGTGTGAGATTTCACGCAATTTCATTATTTAGCATATGTTTATTTCTCCACTTTTCCCAGCATCACTTGTTGAAAAGACTCTCCTTTCTCTATTGGGTATTCTTGTCTCCCTTGTTAAATATCAGGTGCCCATACCATATATGTCATGGCTTAATTCTGGGCTCTCTAATTTCTTCCACTGGTCAATGTATCTGTTTTTGTGACAGTACCATACTGTTTTTTATTACTATGGCTTTGTGGTATAGTTTGAAATTTAGAAGTGTAACATCTCCAGTTTGTTCTTTTTTCTCAGGGTTGCTTTAGTTCCTCAAGGTCTTTTGTGGTTCCACACAAATTTTAAGATCGTTTCTTCGTTTCTGTGAAGAATGCCTTTGGTATTCTGATGGGGATTATGTTGATCTGTAGGTGGCTTTGGGGTATGGCCATTTCAACAGTATTCTTCTGATTCATAAACATGGGACATCTTTCCTTCTGTTTGTGTCTCCTTTGATATCTTTCAGCAAAATTTTCTAGTTTGTATGGTACACATCTTTCACTTCCTTGGTCAGATTTATTGTGGTTGGAATGTTTAATTCTTTTTCAGATGCTTCCTCATTAGTGTAAAGAAAAGCAATCAATTTCTGTATTTTGATTTTGTATCCTGCCATTTTGCTGAAATTGTTGATTAATTCTAACAATTTTTGACTGATTGTGTGGGATTTTCTATGTATAGGATCATATCAACAGCAAATAATGATAATTTCACTTCTTTCATTTCAATTTGGATGCCTTTTGTTTCTTTGTCTTGCCTAATTGCTCTAGCTTGGACGTCCAGTACTGTATTGAGTAGGAGTGGTGAGAGTGGGTATCCTTGCTTTGTTCCTGATCTGAGTGGAAACACTTTCAATTTTTCTCCATTGTGTATGATGTTTGTTACATATCTTTGCTCCATATTATGTTGAGGTATGTTCCTTCTATACCCAATCTGTAAAAGTTTTTTATCATGAAAGGATGTTGTAGTTTGTTAAATGCTTCTTCTGCATTTATTAAGATGATTGTGTAATTTTATCTTTCATTTTATTGATATGTATTACATGTATTGATTTGTGTATGTTGAACTCTCTGTGTTACATCTCAGGGATGTAATACCCACATAGTAATGTGGGTATTACCCATATAGTAATGATATATAATCCTTTTAATGTGTCTTGAATTTGGTTTATTAATATTTTGTTGAGAATTTTTGCATGTATATTCATTAGAGATTGTGGCCTGAAGTTTGCTTGTGGCATCTTTATCTGGTTTTGGTATCAAAGTAATGCTGGCCTCACAGAGTAAGTTTGGAAGTGTTCCCTCCTCTTAATATTTGGAAAAGTTTGAGGAGGATTGGTATTAATTCCTCTTTCTGACTCGTTCAGTCTTGGTAGGTTTTGTGTTTCTAGAAATGTATCCATTCCTTCTCAGTTAGGTAACTTGTTGGCATATAATTGTTCATAGTAATTTCATGATTCTATGTATTTCTGTAGTATCATTTGTAATGTCTTTCACTTCTAATTTTGAGTCCTCTCTCTTTTACTTGGGCTAGCTAAAGGTTTGTCAATCTTATCTTTTTTGAAGAACCAACTCTTGGTTCCATTGATTCTATTTTACTTTTTTCTTTTAAGTTTATTTTATTTATATGGAGAAGAGAGAGAGAGAGGGGGAGAGAGAGCGAGCGAGCGCGTAGGGGAGGGGCGGAGAGAGAGGGAGAGAGAGAATTCCAATCAGGCTCCATCCTGTCAGCGCAGAGCCTGACGAGGGGTTCAGTCTCACAAACCGTGAGATCGTGACTTGAGCCAAAACAATGAGTCAGACGCTTAACTGACTGAGCCACCCAGGTGTCCCCCTTCTATTTTCTGATTTGTGTTTCATCTACTTCTGTTCTGATCCTTAATATTTCCTTCCTTCTGCTAACTTTGGGCTTAATTTGTTCTTTTTCTAGTTTCTTGAGGTGAAAGTTGTTTATTTGAGGTCTTTCTAAATTCATCACGTATACGTTTATTGCTGTGAACTTTCCTCTTGTAACTTCTTTTGGTGCATCCCACAATATTTGCTTTGTTGTGTTTTGTTTTCATTTGTTTTGAGATAATTTATTCCTTTTGATTTCTTCTGTTACCCAATGGTTGTTTCAAGTTTTCTATGTCTTAAAATATTCAAAAAAAATTTTTAACATTTATTATTTATCTTTGAGAGACAGAGAGAGACAGAGCATGAGTGGGGGAGGGGCAGAGACAGAGGGAGATGCGGAATCTGAAGTAGCTCCAGGTTCCCAGCTGTCAGCACAGAGCCTGACGTGGGACTCGAACTCAAGAACCGTGAGATCGTGACCTGAGCCAAAGTCGGATGCTCAACCAACTGGGCCACCCAGGTGCCCTTTAAAGTATTGTTTAAAATGGCTGGCTCTTGGATTATTGGGTTGCTTTGTTTTAACTTTAATTTCTAAAAGATTTAGAAACCAGAAATACTTACATGTTACTTTTTCTTTCTAGTCAGTTAAAAACATTTTTTTAATGTCTATTTCTGAGAGAGAGAGACAGAGAGAGAGAGAGAGAGAGAGTGAGCGAGCAAGCAGGGGAGGGGAGAGAGAGAGGGAGACACAGAATCCAAAGCGGGTTCTGGACTCTGAGCGGTCAGCACAGAGCATGACATGACGCTTGAACTCACGAGCTGTCGGACGCTCAACCGACTGAGCCACCCAGGCGCCCCTCTAGTCCCTTTTGAATAAGTAAATCCTTGGCTAATAGTGGCTTTTGACAAATCTGAATAATTTGGATGAATTCTACTTTATGCTCCTAAAATCTGTCACTAGCTGTCTGTACATTTTTGTACTTTTGGCCAACTGATCTTAAGCCAGAATATTAAATAGGTGTTTAAACCAGAAATCTTTTTTTAAAAATTTTTTTTAATGTTAATTTATTTTTGAGACAGAGACAGAGCATGAACCAACAGGGGAGGGGCAGAGAGAGAGAGGGAGACACAGAGTCTGAAGCAGGATCCAGGCTCCAAGCTGTCAGCACAGAACCCGACGGAGGGCTCGAACTCACAAACCGTGAGATCATGACCTGAGCCGAAGTCGGATGCTTAACTGACTGAGCCACCCAGCACCCCTAAACCAGATATCTTAAGGAAGTGGACAAAGGGGCATAGAAAACAACTTGAAGGGACTCCCACTGGCTGCATTTGGGACAGTTTTAGCATCGAAAAGAACAATTGCAATGGAGCATTACATTTTTTTTAATAAAAAACAGTCCATGAGTTCATAGATACTTAAAGTGGGAGAAAGAACTAATAAACTTGGGAAAAAGGGTAGAATTAGGAATATTGCCATCTTGAAACTATTAATGTAATATTTTCTGGCAAAAATCATCAGTGTTTAACCATCAGGTGAAAGGAGAAGGTGCTTTCACTGTGGAGAAAGAGGTTACACAACACTATAACCAAGTGATCACAGTGCAGGGCATCATCAAAAGGTTCAAATTGGTACTGTGTGCTTCCTCGTGTAATGGATGGGAAGTACATCTATACAGAATTGTTGCCAAAAGTTTTTAATTTGAATATAATTATGAGGATGTGGTCACACAGTCCAGATAGTGGTACGTGCCTTAAGAAAACTGGCCCAGACACTTTAAAAATATCAACCTTAGGAAGATAAAAAAGTACAGGGGATTTCTGTTCTAGGTTAAAGGAGTCTAGTGAAACTTGACAAATGAATCCAACATGTGTTCCTTGATTGGATCTTGGATTAGGAGGCAAAGGATTAAAGATATTATCAGAAGAGTTGGGGTAATTTGAGTATGGAATACACATTAGATTTTATTCTGTGAATGTTAAATCTTTTGGTTGTGTTACGATTATGTGCAAGAAAGTTCTTGTTCTTAGGAAAGACATGCTGGGGGCGCCTGGGTGGCTCAGTCGGTTGAGTGTCCGACTTCGGCTCAGGTCATGATCCTGCGGTCTGTGAGTTCGAGCCCCGCGTCAGGCTCTGTGCTGACAGCTCAGAGCCTGGACCCTGCTTCGGATTCTGTGTCTCTCTCTCTCTCTCTGCCCCTCCCCCACTCATGCTCTGTCTCTCTCTCAGTCAAAACTAAATAAAACATTAAAAAAAATTTTTAAAAAAAGGGGAAAGACATGCTGAAGTTTTGGGGATAAACTTAAGATTTTAGCATAAAATCAACATCTTCCTTTCAAATGGTTCTGAAAAAAAAGTGTATATATGTAGAGACAAAATGTGAATGTGCAAATATAGCAAAATGTTAACAATTGATAAGTCTGGGTGAAGGGCATATGGGTGTTTATAGTTCTACTCCACTTTTCTGTAGATTAAAAAATGTCTTACAAATATTTTTACAAATCAGGCAATTTCATGAAAATTTTTCCATTTCTAGATTCTTTAGAAAATGGCAATGTTTGTCAACCTTAGACCAATGATCCTGCCTGGCAGTAATTGATTGCCATACATAGTAGCTGCCCCCTTTAGATAGGGTGAGGGCTTTTTCCATTTTCCACAGTCTTTACCCTCCCCTTTGCCTAATGTGTCCACTGTCTTTTACTCACTGACATTACCTTCCTGGTGGCTAATATGCATTTTCAATATGTACCCACATGTATATCCTTGGCTGATTTCCTGGGTAGGGTAGGTTGTACCATGGGCAGTAATGACTTTTCCATATGCTAAAACTCTGTGGAATTATTTGGCACCCTGCCACATGACATTAGCTCTGAATTTGATCCCCATATCAGCTGATGAGCTTCACTGGATTCTTTGAACATACACTGAATACCTATCCTCCAAATGGATATGTTAGTCATATGAGACATCAGTTAAGAAAATGTAGGTGTGCTTTCTTACACCATACACAAAAACAAATACAAAATGGATGAAAGGTCTAAGTATGAGACAGGAAACCATCAAAATCCTACAGGAGAAAACAGGCAGCAACTTCCTTGACCTTGGCCGCAGCAATTTCTGACTTGACACGTCTCCGGAGGCAAGGGGAACAAAAGCAAAAATGAACTATTGGGACTTCATCAAGATAAAAGTCTTCTGCACAGTAAAGGAAACAATCAGCAAAACTAAAAGTCAACTGGGGGAAATGGGGGAAGATATTTGCAAATGACATGCTGTATAAAGGTTAGTATCCAAAATCTACAAAGAACTTACCAAACTCAACACCTGAAAAACAAATAATCCAGTGAAGACACAGGCAGAAGACCTGAATAGACACTTTTCCAAAGAAGACATCCACATGGCAGAGACATGAAAGGATGTTCAGCATCGCTCATCATCAGGGAAATATCCAAACCAAAATGAGATACCACCTCACACTGGTCAGAGTGGCTGAAATTAACAACTCAGGAAACAACACATGTTGATAAGGATTTGGAGAAAGGGGAACCCTCTTGCACTGTTGGTGGGAATTCAAACTGGTGGAGCCACTCTGGAAAACAGTATGGAGGTTCCTCAAAAAATTAAAAGTAGAATTACCCTATGACGCAGCAATTGCACTACTAGGAATTTATCCAAAGGATACAGGAGTGCCGATTCCAAGGGGCACATGTACCCCGATGTTTATAGCAGTGCTTTCAATAATAGCCAAATTATGGAAAGATGCCAAATGTCCATCAACTGATGAATGGATAAAGAAGATGTAGTGTATAATACATACATACACACACACACACACACACACACACACACACGCACACACACAATGGAATACTACTTGGCAATGAAAGAGAATGAAATCTTGCCATTTGTCACAACATGTATGGAACTGGAGGATGTTATGCTAAGCGAAATAATTGGGTCAGAGAAAGACAGATACCACATGATTTCACTCATGTGGAATTTGAGAAACTTAACATGATCATAGGGGAAGGGAAGGAAAACTAAGATAAAAACAGAGGCAGGCAAACCATAAGAGACTCTTCAATACAAAGAACAAAGTAAGGGTTGGTGGGGCTGGGTAAAATGGGTGATGGGCAATTAAGGAAGGCATTTGTTGGGATGAGCAGTGGGTGTTGTATGTAAGTGATGAATCACTGGGTTCTACTGAAGCCAAGACTACACTGTATGTTGTGTAACATGAAAAGAAGGAAGGAAGGAAGGAAGGAAGGAAGGAAGGAAGAAAGAAAAAGAAAGAAAGAAAAAGAAAGAAAGAAAAAGAAAATGAAGGAATAAAAACTTCAAAACTTGCTATATAGGTGGTATAAATATTAAAATTCTTGGGGCACCTCGGTAGCTCAGTCAGTTAAGTGTCCAACTTCAGCTCAGGTCATGATCTCAAGGTTCATGAGTTCAAACCCTGCTTTGGCCTCCATGCTGACAGCTCTCAGCCTGGAACCTGCTTCACATTCTGTGTCTCCCTCTCTCTCTGCCTCTCCCCTGCTGGTACTCTGTCTGTCTGTCTGTCTCTCTCTCTCTTTCTCTCTCTCAAAAATAAATAAAACATTTTTTAAATTAAAAAAAATATTAAGGTTCTTTTTCAGATTTAATGTGTTACAAAATTGTTCTCTCTGGATTCTGCCTGTCAGTTGACACAGTTTTGCAAAAATTCTGAATAAGCTACTTGAGAAGTTTTCAATGTGACATGCCAAGTCTTAATGAAAAAACATTTTGTGGAAACGTTTACAGACGCCAGCGCAGAAAGTAGTGTATAAACTTTAATTACCTTTGTAAGTCGCTCTATCCTGTGTTTAAGCGATTGCCTTCCTGTTACACACCCAGGGAGGGCACCAGCTCTTGCTGGATAATCATGGCGTTGAGCCTTCCCCCAAAATAAAAGAGCTATATCTGGCACAGGTTAGGACTCAGCTAGCCAGTGAAACGTCTCAAACAGACAGAGGGAGGGAAAGGACAGGACTGGTGTAGAATCAAGCTTGCCAGGCAAGCATATCTACCTAATACTTTATCCATTTTTGTGGGGTTTTCATCCCTATTTAATTTGATGTTCTTAAAAATGCTAGCTGTGTGTGTCCAGTTCCATGCAGAAGTACGATTTTTGTGAAGTAAACACAAGAATGTTTCTTAGGCAGTTGGCAGAAATGAACCTAGAATCTCCTAGTATTTCAGTAGACCCCAGTTTAGTTGGCATTCAAAGTAGGTGGCTGAGACATAACCTTTGAGTTGACCTGACAGTCAACAGAAGTATTGTATCTGGTGCTTTCCCTTTTCATTCAGGTCCTAGACCTACCACTTCTCTGTTGTCCCTCTTACTACCTACAGTGGTGGATAGCTATTGCCTGAAGAGACCCATTTTTGCCTACGAGTAGGTTAATGTAAATATTCCCGGTAGGACTTTGCTCAAATCCTGGACCAGGAAAGAAAATCATTCTTTCTACTCAGTTCCAGAAATATCGACAAAAGCTTAGAGGAAACTAGCACCCCCCACCCCCCACCCCTGACCCTGTCCCATTTATGTCCTCTGGCCATCCCTCCTCTCCAGCCAGGCACTCCACCTGCAAAAGGAATTCATCTCTGCTCTTTCTCTTAAGGCTCCACAATCTGTTGGGAACTCAAGTTCTCTTAGAAATATTTCCCTAGACTGGAAGGCAGCGTCCCCCAACATATGTTCACCTGCCTGCTGCTTTCTCGTTAGTGTTGAGAGTCTGGTATTCCCTTGGCTATCTTTCAGAATTTCCAATAGAGTAACCATTTAACCAGCTAAATGGCTAGAGAGAGATTTATTTTTGTATTTTTAGCATCAGGATGATTGATATCTGAAGATATCTGGAATATTTGTCCTTGGGGATTAACTGCATTGTCCTAGATTATGTAAATGTATTCCTTGTGATTTTGTACATTTTTAATATTTGATTTTAACACCATTAACTCTGGATTATAATCACTAAATGGAGGTTCTTAAGTAATTAATACTACTTTTGTGTGCATTTATTGATTCTTTGTTTTTCTCAGCGTAGGTAGTATTTCAAAAATGAAAATGGCTAATTTATTTTTTCTCTCATTAGAAAAGCAATTCAGTAAGCATTCTTAAGCCATCTTACTTCATCCCCAATCATTCTCATTAGCATTGGTAGGCAGTGATTGGATATTCAACTTGTCCTTAATTATTGAGTCATATTTTTTTTGTCCAAAAGGATTTATTTCTGTTCATATAGTTCTTTTCTTGAGTAGTGAGTTGAAGCCTCTTATCCCTAAAATGGGCATGACAAGAAGTTGCATATTTTCCACACCCCTTGTTTATTATATATAATGTGTTAAAGATAGTAGCTAAGTCAGCTCTTTGGCAAATCTGAGAAAGCATATTCTGTTATGCCAGGCATATCTGTAAATGAGCCGTGCGGATGAGAACTAGACGGAAGGTTTACAGAGAAATAATGCTGATGTCATTCCATTGGAATGAAGGGGCTGTTACAACCATAAATACATTCTATAGCTAGCAGCTAAGTGTCTAGCTGTATTTCTTTTCTAAGATGGAAAAAATGTGAAGCAAACCAAAGAAGTAAATTGTGTTTATAAAGGGGGATATTTTAATTAGTTTAGGCCTTACAGTTATTCAAACAGTCTGAACTTACAGTTCTTTTTGGAGCAAACATGAAAACCATTATTTGTGGAAAGTTTAAATTTCACATGACACATATTCTCTCTATGTGTGTGGGTTGTTGTTGCTTTTTTCTTCTTTTTTTTTTTTAAAGTATATTTGCTTGCTTGTGTATTTTTATTTTAACTTTCCCTTTGCTAAAAAGTGCTTTATTTTCTTGGGAGGAGATTTCTTTTGGGATGAAGAAAAATGTAAATCACTGAGCTGAATCCCCCTTCCCCCCCCCCCCCCTTTTTTTTTTTTTTTTTTTTTGTCATTTGCAATTTGGGTGGTTCTCAACTCCTTGGGACATGTTGAAACTAGAGGCTCCCATCTTAACTCCTTTTTAAGAAATTACCTACCTCCCAAATGTGTCTGTATCTGCAAAACAACATGCCTGTTCTGTTTGGAGCACTGAGAGTGCCCTATAATCCTTTTTTATTGATCAGCACCATCTTCACTGCAAGGAAAAGGTTTTTCAGTATTAAGAAGGTAGTGATATAAAAGGTGTGTTGTCATGTCTATCCGTATCAGCCATGGTTGCAACAAAATTAAAGCAGGAAGAAAATGATTTTAATCTGTTTGCTTAACTCGTGGCAGTTTTAATGCGAGGAGAAAGAAATACAAGTTGGCCTGTAAGATTTGCTTGTGAATTAATTTCCTTGCTGCAAACCAGGGGGAAGAAGGCAGACATGATAATGAAAAGAACCTCATCCTACAACCCTGTAACAGAACCTTGCATTTTTTTCCTCTTTTTTTTAATTAAAAAAAATTTTTTTAATGTTTATTTCTGAGAGAGAGAGAGAGAGAGAGAGAGAGAGAGAGAGAGAGAAAGCGTGAGTGGGGGAGGAGCAGAGAGAGAGGAAGACACAGAATCCAAGGCAAGGTCCAGGCTCTGAGCTGTCAGCACAGAGCCCAACGCGGGGCTCGAACCCACGAACCGTGAGATCATGACCTGAGCTGAAGTCGGACGCTTAACCGACTGAGCCGCCCAGGTGCCCCTTAATTTTTTTTAATGTTTATTTATTCTTGGGGGGGGGGGAGGGAAGGTGGGAGAGTATGAGCGGGGAAGGGGTAGAGTGAGAGAGGGACACAGAATCCGAAGCAGGCTCCAGGCTCTGAGCTGTCAGCACAGAGCCCGATGTGGAGCTCGAACTCATGAGCTGTGAGATCATGACCTGAGCTGAAGTCAGATGCTAAACCGACTGTGCTACCCAAGTGTCTCCCCCCACCCCCTTTATTCCCCTCTTCTAGGACAATCTGTTGCTCGGCTGTCACACCAAATTCTTTAAGAAGTAAACACAGAGACAAACGAGACATAGTTTTCTTTTCTTAATTATTATTATTATTAATTTTGAAAGAGAGAATCCCAAACAGGCTCTGTGCTGTCAGCATGGAGCCGACACAGGGCTCGAACTCACAAACCGTGAGATCATGACCTGAGCCAAAGTCAAGAGTTAGACGCTTAACCGACTGAGCCACCCAGGCTCCCCATAGTTTTCTTTTTAACTTGATATGAAAGATTTCCTGAAGACAGATCACCAGAACTATTCTTTTTGGTTTTGCTCATAAATTTTTGTGACCGCATTAGCTGTTCTTCCTCACTCACGATATGTGTGTGTGAGAGCATAAGAGAGGGAGAAGTAGAGACACAGAGAAAGAAAGCATGGCGAGCAAGCGAAAGCTTTACCCAGACTCTGAAATACATTGAATAGCTGAGCTCCGAGGCTGTTTAATGGAAAGGGTGATAATTCATAGACTTCTCCGAGGCCCAGTTAAATCTTGCCTTGGGAGAGGTAGGCCAGGGTCCAAGTGAACTCGGTTATTTAGGTAGTAGAGTTGTGAATTTTGGCATTTCGTACCAGACTGCTAGCTTTCGGACAAGAGCTTATTTTACACGTGGTAACTGTCACGTTAGCTCAGTTAAAGGGATTTTATTTTCACTCTTGTGTGTGCATATTGTATGCCTGGCATTTATTTACCCTTAGCCTGTGGCAGCACAAATGGAAAAGCATTCAGTAAATGTGGTGCGGATGCATTTTTCTCTTCTTTTTCCGTATTCACATTTTAGAGTCTTGAAAGAAAGAAGGAATCCAGTCTGGCTTTGATACCGCATTTCTCCTGATATAATGGGGCATTGATTGTCCTGTCACTACCTTTCCTCCCCTCGCCCTGCCCTTTGGATTTTTGATCTTCTCTGAATCCTTTGTTTATTTGGCTCCATTCATGCCCTACTTTTTCTTCCCTTTCTCACATACCTTCTGCCCAGATCCAGAGGCCTTTGCTCTATTTCTCTGACAGCTTTCTCCGAGATTTAAAGTGTGTGTGTGTGTGTGTGTGTGTGTGTGTGTGTGCGTGCACACACACACACACCCCACCACCAACACCAACACCACCACCAACAACAAAAAACCCCAATACAAACCCTCTCATGGGATCTGGATGGTTTCCCCTGCTGCCTGCCTTCTTCCATGCACCCCGGGGCAAAACTCCCTCCACTCTTGTCTCTCCACATCCTCTCCCTTGTGACCCCCCAGATCCCTATTAATTTGTCATGATGCAGTGAGACGTTCTCTTTGCTTTTGGACCAGGTACTGGTCTTGTATCCCTCGGGGAGATCGCATCTGCTGTCTGAGCCTCAGTTTCCTCATTCATTCCTTCTCCTCATCTGTCAGACGCCTGCAGGTGTCGTACTCAGCACCGAAGGTGAAAACTGTGGTGGACAAAATAGACTTCAGTCCTGCCCACTGTCAGAAGACTGAGCAGAGCATGTCCGTCTTGCAGGGGATGTTGTAAAAATGAGCAAGGTGTTGGCCCCTCAACCAGCATGTAGCTGGGTGCTCAGAACACGTCAGCTTTCACTGCTATAATCAAAGACAAACCTGGACAGTCCTGACCTCTCTTCAGAAGTTGTTTTTATCTCAGTCAGGACCTTTCCCTTGTATTTCTGGCTCTTACCCACAACCCATTCTTTTTCATTTTAAACAGATCTCTACCCCACCCTCTCCCCCTTCTAATCCAACCTCCTTTCTCATTTTTTTCCTTTTTCTGTCAAAAGCCTGGCCATTTCTCCTGTCATCTGCGTTTGAAAGCTGGCCAGAGGGAGGGGCCTCCAATTTTTGTGGGACAAAGCGTCCTTTTTTGCTTCTCTCTTTCAGGCCCTGTATCTAGTACATAGTCCTGAGGATACTTCTTTTGCTGAGCTCTTTAGTACTTCCCTTCGTTGTCGAATAGGTGATTATCTCCGCTCTAGTCTCAACCTTTATTACCTCAAGGGTGGGGTGTGGCTTCTGGCTTCTGGTCCTGGTGTCTGCGATGGCAGAAGGAAGCAGTGGCCTCCTCCAGCTGGTTCTGTGCATGTGTCTATTTCTACGAGTGTCTGAAACCATAGGTTCCTGCAAACTCTAGAATAGCCAGAGATTCAGAAAGTTTGGTCTTTGACAACCGAACCAGTTCGTATATTGCAACTGTATTTATTTTACTTTTGTACTGACAATCAACTCCTCAGATTATGAGATAAATGTAGAGTCTGCTTAGTACGAGCTTCCAGAAAATGTGAGGGTATGTGCCTGTTTGACTTATGGGTATAAACCATTATCTATATCTTAACAAGATTACATGACTATAAACAAGGGTGTCATTTGGCCTTTTGAATGCAAAGTTTCTTTTTGTTGTAATACCAAACACCTGCAATTTAAACACCAGTCCGTTTCTTTTTCTCACCAAAATAGAAGTAAACATCTTCTAAATAGAATACAGTAAGAAACAATGAAGAACTGATCCTTTTATTTTTTTTTTTAATTTTTTTTTCAACGTTTATTTATTTTTGGGACAGAGAGAGACAGAGCATGAACGGGGGAGGGGCAGAGAGAGAGGGAGACACAGAATCGGAAACAGGCTCCAGGCTCTGAGCCATCAGCCCAGAGCCTGACGCGGGGCTCGAACTCACAGACCGCGAGATCGTGACCTGGCTGAAGTCGGACGCTTAACCGACCAAGCCACCCAGGCGCCCCAGAACTGATCCTTTTAAAGTTTATGGTGGTGCCAGCTACGAGTCTTATTATTTATTTAAAAATATTTTTTTTAATTTTTTTTTTTAACGTTTATTTATTTTTGAGACAGAGAGAGACAGAGCATGAACAGGGGAGGGGCAGAGAGAGAGGGAGACACAGAATCTGAAACAGGCTCCAGGATCTGAGCTGTCAGCACAGAGCCCGATGCGGGGCCCGAACCCACGGACCGCGAGATCATGACCTGAGCCGAAGTCGGCCGCCCAACCGACTGAGCCACCCAGGCGCCCCAAAATATTTTAATGTTTGTTTATATTTGAGAGAGAGCAGGCACATAAGTGGGGGAGGGACAGAAAGAGAGGGAGACACAGAATCCAAAGTAGGCTCCAGGCTCTAAGCTGTCAGCACAGAGCCCGACGTGGGGCTCGAGCCCACGAACCGCGAGATCATGACCTGAGCCGAAATCGGATGCTTAATCGGCTGAGCCACACGGGTATCCTAAAGTCTTACTATTTTTCACTTGGGCTTGGTTCATTTATTTAGGTAACAAAGCTTTTGAGCTTAGATCACACAGGAACAGTGCTAGGTGCTGTGGGCTAAATCCTGAGTGTGTCCTACCAAAGGGGTCCGCACACTGCAGCCAGCCCCGTGGTCTGTTGTGTGTGAGTCACAAACTGAGGAGATTGTTACGTTTTCACAGGGATATAACAACAAAGAAGAATATGTGACGGTGGTCTATGTGCAAATTGAAAAATATTCACTGTCTGATTCTGTTTCTTTTTTTTTTTTAACGTTTATTTATTATTGAGAGACAGAGTGTGGGAGGGGCAAAGACACAGAATCAGAAGCAGGCTCCAGGCTCTGAGCTGTCAGCGCAGAGCCCAACACGGGGCTCGAACTCACAAATAGTGAGTTCATGGCCTGAGCCGAAGTTGGACACTCAGCCGACTGAGCCACCCAGGCGCCCCTGATTCTTTACAGAAAAAAAAAAAAATCTGGTTTTTTTTGGATCTGTAGCATCTCTGCCTTCCTGAAGCTTATATTTTAGTAGGAAAGAAAAGTAGTAAACGAGAACACATGAATAAGAGAACTTTTAGATTTTGGTAGCCACAAGAAAGGAGATAAGTGGGACTGCAGAATGACTGGAGGCTGAGCAGGGGGTGGGGTTGAGGTGGGATTTTTTTTTTTTTATTTTTTTAACGTTTATTTATTTTTGAGACAGAGAGAGACAGAGCATGAACAGGGGAGGGGCAGAGAGAGAGGGAGACACAGAATCTGAAACAGGCTCCAGGCTCTGAGCTGTCAGCACAGAGCCCGACGCGGGGCTCAAACTCACGGACCGTGAGATCATGACCTGAGCTGAAGTCGGACGCTTAACCGACCGAGCCACCCAGGCGCCCCGAGGTGGGATTCTTTTAAAAGGTGACTTTGAGATTGACCTGAGCAATGAGTATGAACAGCCTCCGAAAGAGCTGGACTTACTAACCTCTCACCCCCTCGTTCCACGTCTCCCATCACCTCCAGTGGCCTGCTTGGCCACAGGGTCAGCTAGATGTTGGTGCTTAGGAAGCCTTCTACAATGCTCTGTCTTGGGTTACCTGTACCAAAGTATGTATCACATGGAATTGCCTGCTGCTTTCATTTCCCCCTCACTAGACTTGAACTATTTGAGGGTGAGGACATATGTCTTGGTAATCATGTAACTCTAGCATTTACCTCATAAACTAGGTTTAACAGTTAAATCTGTAAACTCAAAATTAGATTACATCAAGTAGGTTGCGAAAGTCAAGGGATTCCTCTGCAAAACAGTCAAGTTTAAAGGCTCTTATCCTTCTTTTACACATACTCTTCCCTCCCCATCCTCTCTACTCTAAGCACTGTCCTCCCTTTGTTTTTAAAACATTTCTTGCCCCAGTGCAAAACTTGCCCGCTTCCCCATCTTATTAAAGGTATCCTCATCCATCCAGTTGATCAAGCCCAAAACAGGGAATTATCTTTGATTCTGTTCATTCCCTCACCCTCGACTCTCACACCCAGTCCTTTAGCACCCATACCTCCAAAACCAGTTCCGTTTTCACCGTCTTTGCTGCCATCCCAACCCAGGCCAGCTCTATCCTCCTTCACCTGGACCAGTGCGGCAATGTACTACTGACTGATTTTTCCACGGTCGCTCCTGCCTTCTGTATGTCCATTATTCCTGCAAAGCCAAACAGATCTTTTCAGACTTGGGGCGGGGGGAAAAAATGATCACGTCAGTCCCTCTACTTAAACACTTCAGAGGCTGCCCACTGAACTTAGAATAAAACCTGAACTAAAATATCTGAACTCCGGGCCCTCGATGAATCGGCCACTGTCTCTTCAACCTCATCTCTTAATTGCTCTCAGCCTCTAGCTGCACCCATTTCTCTCCTTCTTAGGACCTTTTATTTTCTGTTGCCTGTTGAGTTATTAGAAGGGACTCAGTGTTAATCTCGTCAACTTTGTGAATATGTGAACCGAGATAGTGGTAAGTTAGCACAACCACAGTGAAATCCCCACCCCAACATCCTTCCCATTCTGAATTTTCATGATCCTGTCTGTGGTACCCAAAGTTCACGGTAATGGGCAACTGACTTAATGCTCGCTATAGTTAAAGGCCTTGGAGGAGGAACTTGGCAACATTATTGCCTCCTAATGGTATTAACGGCTTGTCTTTTTTTCTCTTTCTCCATGCAGAGTATGAGTTGGAAGTAAAGAGGGTGCAAGACATTCTTTCAGGAATAGAGAAACCACAGGTATGTCTTCTGGATTTCTCAGCACAAATGACACATTCTTAAGCATTTCAAGTGTGCTTTTCTTTCACCACATCGTAGGTAAACAAAAGGGCCCCTTCCTATTGCTGATTATTTATAAACTATGAAACAGTGTTGTTATTAATGGAGCATGAAAATATAGAACAACAGTCTTCTGTTCTGTCACAATCCACCAAAATGTGTCCTTTATTTAGATATTCTGAATGCAATTAGGTATTCTTCCCTGCTTCCAAGGACACATAGCGTCCCCCTGACACCCTTCCCTCCCACAGGTCTATACAACTGTTTTCTTTTGGCAATTTCCTTGAACCTGTGTAAATATAGTAATAATAATTTTTGAAAGCCTCAGTGATTCCGAGTATTTTTCCAGGTAAATTTCAAAAAGGCATTTAAATATTAGCTGAAAAGAAGTCCAAGATATTGAGTGTAATGGCAAGAAAAAAAAAATTGGTGGGAGTGATGATATTGTGAGGTTTTAGGTCTGATTTTGCCAAATGCTTTGAAATCCAAGTGAAAAATTGAAAACGTTGACTCAGCCTTTCATCTGAGGTCAGAGAGCCAAAGTTCTTTGGATGTTTTCCGGCCCAATTGGAAAACCTTGATCCCTCCTGCGTTTCAAATCCTGAGGCTTTTTAACAGAAGAGCTCAAACATGCCTCAGGGTACACAGTTGAGTTTGACTAAAACCTAAAAGCAGGTGTGTTGGAGTATGGGTCCCACAGGGAACTCCTGGAGCGGGGAGTCTGCACTTACTCTGGTGTAGGGAGCAGGTTGCCACGAGAGTTTTGGGGCATAGAAGTTACATAGTCAGGGCTATACTTTTAGGATGCACGGACGGTTGGCAGATGCATCGGGGTGAGAAAAGGATGGACCCAGGGAGGCAGGCACCAAGAATCTGTTACTGTAGCTCTGGCAGGAGGGTACAGGAGGCAGAATTCAGGTGGTGGCCCTAGGCGTGTCAAGGAGAGGATACATACCGGAACTGCCTAGAGAAGTCAGTAAGGCGTTATGACCTCTCAGATAGCTGGGCTTTCAGGCTCTGATGCCTCCACTGAGGAGTTGCTGCCTCCAAGAGTCTCCCTTGATTGCTGTCCCTGCCCATCAGGTGGGATTCTCCACATGGTATATAGAACCCCTGTGGGTACTGGGTTCTATATACCCACTGGGGTGGGTACTACCCCCAGCTTCACTGTGCTCTGCGTGTATGTATATGTGTAATACATTTTACGCCATTTGCTGTTTCCCAGTAATCTGTGAATTCCTCTAGAATGGGTTTGTGTAGTTTTCATGATTTCCAGTGATATTCTTGGACATGTTGAGTGTGTTTCACTGGCAGGGCACCAAGGAAGTAAATGCAGGGGCAGTCATATATGTCTGGTAGGGCAGTGCTGGGGAGAGAGGGGAACGAGATAGTGATCAGATCACATGCATAGAGTTATAGTTCAAGCTGTGGGAGTAAGAGTGGATGATATTTTTGGGGCTGGGGGGGGAGTATAGGGAGAGGTTAGAAAAAGCTTGGGGACATAATCGTGGTATATAGTACATGTATTCGTGGTATAGCAAAAAGAAGGAAACTCCATGGAGAAAACAGGAGTCCTAATCGAGAAGGCAGAACAACAGGTTATTTGACTGTCTCAAACACAGTCACAGAACTTCACAGGCCTGCCTTCGTCATGTGAACACACACTGGGTTTTTCTTGAGTTATTCCTTGTCATTTCTTTATGGCAGAAGTGAGAGAGTCTATGTTTGTTAGGATCGTGTGGCTCTAGCAAGATAAAAAAAAAAAAGCACCATTTAAATGCACTAGTCCTTTCCTTGATTCAGCATTTATTAAGTGCTTACTGTTTACATTTTTTGGAGCAGGGTGGATAGACCAGCTTTTATGTAAACAGATACGACATGAGGTGCAAAATTGGTAAGATTGTCATCTGAGTGGTTAGACAGTCCAAAATGGGTCTCACTAGGCTAGCATCTGTTGGCAGGTGACATTTCTTCTGGAGGCTCTGGGGAGAATCTGTTCCTTCATGTTTTCTGGCTGCTTCTGGAGGTTGCCTGCATTCCTTGGCTCACGGCTCCTTCCATCCTCCTGTCTCCTTCTCTGACTCTGACTTTCCTGCCCCACTCTTTCACTTATAAGGACCCTTGTCACTACACTGAGCCCACCCAAATAATCCAGGATTGTTTCTGTCTCACACGATCTGCAGTGAATCATATCTGCAAAGTCCCTTTCACCTTTTAGGGCAACTTATGCATAGGTTCCAGGGATTATGATGGGGACATATTATGGGGGTCATTCCTTCCCCCTTGGCCCCACCTAAACCTTCTCTGCCTGGTGATCGCCCACTCGTCCTTCCCAGCCCAGTAAGTTGTTTACACGTTTTTCCTCCCTTCCTCTTCTCCCCTGTCTCTGTCTGAAGGTCTTATTCATGACTGGGTCTTATTTATCTTTGTGCCTCTAATACCTAGCACTGTCCTTGGCACCTTGTGAACCTTTAACAAATATTTGCTGAATAAACGTGTGGCAGACCGCAATGGCTGCAGCTAGGTTCTGGCAGGGGAGACAAATGCCTGAAGGCCCGCCAGCATCAGATGAGGTTCGGCCAGCATGGTGGAATGTGGGGACAGCCTGGTGCCAGAGCCCCAGGCAGAGGCCTGGAGAGCAAGGGCCTCTGCTTTGCATTCTGGCCCTCTGGGCCTTTAGCTGTCTCTGTGACCTTGGGTAAGTTCCATGACCTCCCTGAGCCTCGGTTTCCTCACCTTCCAAAGGTAGGATGATACATACCACATGGGACTATGGGAGAAGTAAATCATATAGTATTTAGAGAGGACTTGGGATAGGGTATTTCTCTGGAGTTTATAGCATATCAGTATGCAAAAGTGAAATTCCCCACCACACTCTGAAATGGGAGAGGGGTGTCCAGCTGCCTTCCAGGGAAAGAAGCAGAGTTCAGCAAGTTGGGCATTTTCTTCCTGATTTTTTTTTTTTCTTTCAGCCACATCTGATAACACGTCTAAATAAAAGGCACATATTTTTTCTCTGAGATTTTGTAGATGGTTTGTGTTAGGTGTAGAAGGAATTTTTAAGATTTGTGGGTTCCGGTCATCTTTCTAGAGCTTTGGGCACACTGAGTTGAGCAAGTCATTTACAGAAACCTGGATACTATAAAGATCCAAATACTGAGTCACGGAGTAAAACCGCACGGATTTGCTAGGTATTTGTCCTGAGACTGTAAGAGTTAGGTAGGTGCCTTGGGGACCAGAGTCCTAGCCACTGCTCTATCAGGGAAACAATTTTGCTCCTGTTCTAAGTGATTGAGGAATAAACCTCTCCCAGTACCTGCCACCTCCAGCCTTTGATCTGCTCTGATGACAGTGCTAGATGCAGCCTCCCACTTACCGCCGGGCTGTTTATTTTCAGGATGTAAATAAATGTAACCTGCATTGTTTCCCTCTGCTAATGTTTAGCTTGTGGGAACAATTGATTTGTCGGTTCCAGAAGTGAGTGCACTGACCTAAGAGAAACAATTGCCCCTCCAAGAAGCCATTCCTCGAAAAATAAACAACAGTGTATCTGAAAAGGTTTGGCAGTTCTTAGCACTTGAGGGATTATAGAAACAGATGATGGTGAAATTCCTAGATTTGAGTCTCTCTCTTTTTTTTTTTTTTTTTTGAGTAACGATCTCTGACCTTTTGCTTTTAACTTTTCCATTGTGTTATTATTTTTCATGATGGTACTTCTGAAGTGAAGCCAATATTTCCATGGTAATATTTCCTTAGCGTTCTCCCTAATTGGATCTGCAGGCCTCCCACATAGTTAACTCCAAAGTCCTGACCAGATTTAGAAGCTACTTACTTACTCAGAAATATTTTTTAACATGGGAGGAACAGTTTAGTAACTTGATGAGAGTAAATGGTATTTTTGTTCCAAATAATAAATATAATTTGCATATAATATGGCCTAAGAATTAAGATAGTAACATTTTACAGAAAAGTACTAAAATAATGAACAGGAGAGAGGGGGCACAAGGTGAGTGAAAGATGGTGTATCAAATAGCGACGCGATCATACAGTCTTAGGTCCTAATGGATATGCACATATATACGCTTTTAACTAGCAACTGGCCTCAAGTTGGAGTCTACGTTTAACAAATATATAGGCAACAACGATTTCTAGTCAGGATGTAATTATTTAGAAACAAATGATGGTTTTATGACTCCTTCGAGATACTTCAAAACAGTTTAATTTCTCTAAAGTCTTGCTACTTGTAACCTCCCCAACAGACCTTTTACATCTCTGGTGCCAAACAAAGTGTCAGTTTGGGTCTTGCCCAATGATTTTGTAACTAGAGATCATCACTTTTATTATCATCATAAAGGCAATTGACTTCTATTTACAGTCGGATAATTAAACATCAGGAAGTCAGTTCATGTTATGGCTTCTAATCTTTCGGATGTCAGCCATGATGTTCCTTGTGACTGTCAGATTAGCTGCCCTCGTGTAGTTCAGTGGTCACTGCTGGTGAGAAAGTTTTCCCCACGGAGAAAGAGAGAGAGAGAGAGAGAGAGAGAGAGAGAGAGAGACAGACAGGGACTTAGAAGTTACTGCTCCTCTGAGATTGCTTTCACTCTGAAGTAGGCCTGAACCAGTCAGAGTTCTTAGAGCTCAGGTCTCTCATTAAGGTTATCACCTCCGTGGACACTTAGAGTGTGCGTCCGGTGCTGAGGGTTCCCCTTTACGTGACATTCTCTTGAAGGGCACCATGCAATTTCCTGGCATCATCCTTGAAACGGAAGTGAATTCCAAGTTCTAACAGAAACGAGGCATTCTTTCTCTAGGGAGGATTCCAGTGCCTTAAAGAATGGAAACCTGAGGCCCTGGAGTCTGAAAGAGAGGGAACAGGAGTACAGGGGGGAATTGGTTCCAGACCAGTGGTAGTAATCTAGGTGGCAGGCTGCTTAGCTCCAGGAAAGAATTCTCAGAAGCCATGGCTGCTGTCCTTTGAAAATGATGTAGAGTTCTCAAAGTGTGCTTCCCACAGTCTGGCCTATTGGAAGAGTGCATGTGCACGGAGACCTGCGTTCAGAGGACAGTTTGCTTTCTTAAGGCTTACTCATGGGAACTAGAGAGGGCGCCTGGGTAGCTTAGTCCATTAAGCATCTGACTTTAGCTCGAGTCATGATCTCCCAGTTTGTGAGTTCGAGCCCCACATCGGGCTCTCTGCTGTCAGCACAGAGCCCGCTTCAGATCCTCTGTCCCCCTCTCTCTCTCATGTTATCTCTGGGGGCACCTGGGTGGCTCAGTTGGTTAAGCGTCTGACTCCTGATCTCGGCTCAGGTCACGATCTCACGGTTCCTGGAATTGAGCCCCACATCCGGCTCTGTGCTGACAGCGAGGAACCCACTTAGGATTCTTTCTCTCTCCTTTCTCTCTCTCTCTCTCCCTCCCTCCCTCCCCTGCTCTCTCTCTCATTCTCAAAAATAAACATTAGAAGAAAAAAGAAAAAACATCAGGAAGTCCGTTAGTTTTATGAGGTACCAGTACCTCAAGATGACTCATTAATGGTGTATCAAAGAATGCAGGAGATATCCTGGTATGCATTGTAGAAGCACTGCCTTAAAATCTAGTCAGGAGAATGAACGCACAAATAACCAAGTAAGGCACAGTACAATGAAATGATTGCCCAGCATAGGTACCAGCAGAATGTGACCAGAGCACCAAGAAAAGAGTGGTTGATTCTCAGCATGGGTTTAGGCAGGAATGTACAGAAACCTTTCCAGAATCACCCGCAAGCTGCTCTGGGTCTCTCTGTGCTGTGGGTCTGCTATGAGGCCATCTCTCACGCACCCGTCTCTCTTCACCATGTTGGTGCTCTTTGAGGCAGAGATCCTATGTTAGAAAGCAGGAAAGTCAGAAGCTAAGTTATAGGGGCATGAAAGGGAATGGCATCCTGAAGGGGTGTATAGCACAGGAGGGTCGGGGGACAGGGCAAGAGAAGATGCTAGTCTGGAGTCATGGCACAAAGGGTGGAGTTTGATTTTTAAGAGTGTCTCCCCAGAGTTTTTTAAGAGATATGTAATGCTGGTCTGCCATCCCCTGTGTCTCCTGTATCAGAAACTCAGACTGTCTCACTCCCTTTGACTTTTATTTTTCATTCAACAGACATTTACTAAGCAACCACTGCTCACAGTTGAATATGACTTGGGTCCTATCCTTAGGAAGTCCCACAGTCCGGTGGGAAAGGTAGACAAATGCCCTAAACTCGATTTGCAGAGGTGAAGATAACCAGGTGCTGTAGAACAGAAGAGTGATGACAGGTGAAAGACTTCAGGGAAGTTTACGTGGGGATAGTGAGGGCTGGCTAGGTCTTAAATGATGAGCCTGGATTTGACTAAATAATTGGTTAAAGAGATCTTGCTGCTTTGTCTGTGTGAAATAAAAATGATATGGAGGGATCGCTGCTAAACTTGGAAAGAATGACAGCCTGAAAAGAAATTCAGTATTCACAGTCCATATTATTCATGTTTTTAAATTATTTTGTATTACATTTTAATACTCTGTATTGATCAGATAGTGACAAAAATGGATGAAAAAAGGGGAAACTGAATAGTTTACGTATCTCTACCCATAGACTAATAATCTGTCACTATATGGTCTTTATGAACATGAAGCTTTAGCATGTATGTTAACCCTTGTTTTTAATGTTATTGAGACCAGTATCCAGAGAGCAGCAAAATAACTTTTAGAAAATTAGAACATCAAAGTTCTGTTGATTTATTGCAAAGAATTAGACTGTGCGTTAGGTTGAGTTTCTCCAGAAACGGACTCTAAAACAAAGATTGGAGTGCAAACAGTGTATCTGGGAGGGGGGGGTGCCCCAGGAAGCACCAGCTAGAGTGGGCACCTGGGATGGAAGGGCAGGAAGCCCACTGCAGGGTCTCTTTAGTGAGCAGGTTACGGCCCGAGGTGGCTGGAGCTCAGTCCTGCTGAGAAACAGTGGCGTGGAACCTGCCTCAGTGTAGTTGGTTCTAAGTAAAGGAAGAAAGTTGGGATGTTTGAAGGTGCCAGAGTCCTTTGTTCAAATGAAGTCTTACACAGAGGCTTCCCCAAAAAGAAAAAGGCAGAGCTTAGAGAGGTAAAACATCACCTCCACACACATTTCAGCCTGAGCCATGGTTCTCCTCCCCCATCACTGGGTTCTCCCACAAACTGAGGCCTTCAACGAGGGTGATTTGAAGGGTACTGGCATGGGAGGCTCAGAGGCAAGCGGAAAGTACCTGCGGACATGGCTCCTTCCATGTAACGTGATGGCCATCGTGGAGATCACTGAAGTCTCACACTCAACTTCTTACCTTTAAAAAAAAAAAAGCTCCCAAACAAGACTGATGACTTTACTTTCTGGAGGATCTAATGTGAATTACGTTATAAGGACAGATGCTTTAGGAGCTATTTTGGACACCAGGACTTTGACAAAAAAGTACTATATATGATGTGTTTTTCATTGTAATTAAAATTGTTCGCCTTGCATTAACACTAAGCCAATTTTATGCCACTACTAATCATGACAAAAATGTTACTGGAAGAAGTAGTGTCTGATGTGTATGAAGTGGATTTGAATAATTTCGTCTGTGTTTTTCTTCCTCAGGTTTCTAATATTCAGGCAAGAGCAGTTGTTTTGTCCTGGGCTCCCCCTGTTGGACTTTCCAGTGGACCCCACAGCGGTCTTTCTTTCCCCTACAGTTATGAGGTTGCCTTATCAGACAAAGGACGGGATGGAAAATACAAGATAATTTACAGGTAGCATATATTTCCATGTGTTTTGCTCTTCTGCTAAGCTGTGCAGTTGGAGTCATTAAGGAAAATAAGAAACAGGAGAAGTTTAGAGGCTTTGCAAACTTTTCTTTAAATAGTTCATTTTAAGAATTAGTGATAATTATAATGTCAAGAGTTATTTTTGTCCAGAGTAATTACCAGTCAGAAATGACTTTTGTAGAGCTATTTGATGTTGATGAAATATCATTTGGTTATGTTAGTTTGTCAGTATAGTACTAAAGAAAAATTTCCATTAATGTCTGTCAGGGTTAAAAGTGAGGATGATTTTTAATTTTTATGTACATCAATCATGCACTTACGCGGTTACCTTTTTCGACCCAGACCATTTTCTGGTGTTTTTTTGAAATTCTCTAATATGGTTTCCTTCCATTTTATCCTGTTTCTTACCATCCACAATAGGTTTCTAGCCTGTAGTAAAGATGCCTTTAGAGCATTTCATTCCAAGGCTTTCGTAAATAAGTTTAGCTCACAGGGTAGGGGATTGTCCCTTCTGTGTTACCAACTCCCAGATATTAACCATCTAAATGATTTATAGCCATGTCCTAAATGTGATTAAAAATTTTTAGGGTCAGGCCTTTTCTCTTTTGTAATTGCTAGGCACCGCCCACATTTGCAGAGCAGGAAATCAGAGCATCAGTCTTGTTTTCACTGCTTGTTTGACCTCCCTTTGAGTGGCCCCCAGAATGACCACCAGAGGCCAGCCTAGCATGGTCACACAAACTGCACTTCTTCCTCTGCCGGAGAGGCTGGCTCTCTGTCCCGTTTCCCTGCTGTACCAGTGCCACCAACCTTGTATCTCCCCAGCCCTGTTGTGAGTTCTTAACTTGCTCCAGGACATGTCTTCTGCACTAAGAAGATGGGTAAGAGACAGGGAAGGAGGCCCATTAGGCACTCTCTCCCCGCCTCACTGCCCACTGTGCCTCCATTGTCCCCTCCCTGGACTCCTGCAGGGATGTCCTCAGCCTCTTCCAATGTCTCCTCTCCTCCTGCTACCTAGCCTCCACACGACATAAACCGGGTCACACTGGGTCACTCCCCACTGAAGACACTGCAGTGATTCCCCACTATACTTAGAAAAAAAAAAATCCTAACTCCTTACTCCAGCTCACAACTATTTGGTTCTATTTTGAGAAGTCCACATTGGTCAAGAAATACAGAGCACCGTTTGCCCCAGCTGTACCAAGAAACCATGAGATTCTGTCCACGCCAGATGACCACTAGTGGCAGGAGCTAGTCTCAAGTGACCAGGGGGCTAGGCAGATAACGTTAAGTGAGAAAAGGAGGAAGATTGGGGATGGGGTGCACAGGAGCACCCCTGCCTTCCTCTGAAGGAGCAGCCCCCGCTCACCTAAAATAGGTTGGTGCCATAAGGGAATGCAGGCCTTAGAATTGCTGATTTCTTTGGATTTTTTCCCCCCAAAAATACTGAAAATCTGAATTTTTATGTAAGCTTTCCTAATGCCAGACTCATTCAGCAAATGCAAAACCACATTAAACATACAGTGCAGGTCAGACATCAGAATTATAGGCAGGGTGTGGACATTGGCCTCCAGTTGGCAACTTTAAAAACGTATTTTTATTTAAAATAATTTCAAACTTATAAAATGTTGCAAAAATAAAGGGATCAAGGAATATGCATAGACCCTTTACCCAGATTCACCTATTAGTAGCTTTTTATCCTGTTTGGTTGACCATTGGAGTACTCTTTCTCTCCTCCCAATCTGTATTTTTTCCCATTAGTTGTATATATCATGGCCTTTTACTGCAAAATTCTTCAGTATATTTCCCAGGAATAAGGATATTTTCTGACATCGCTGCAGTGTAATTACCAGCTTCATAAATTTGCATTGATAATATACTTTGATCTAGTCCATCGACCACACGCTGGGTTTGTCAGTTGATTAAATAATGTCTTATAGCATTTTCCTTCCCCTCTAGGACAGAATCCTGGCCAGGGTCAGATATTGCAGTTTGTGCTCATACGTCTTTCACCTTTAATTTGGAACACTAACACAGTATTTTGGGGCACAGAGATTTTTGAAGAGTATAGTCATGTGCCCCGCCCCCCCTCCGAATAATAACCCTCACCTTTTAAAAACTTTCAATGGAACATTCCTTATTTTGTCACGGCTTTTGCCTCATGGCTAAGTTAAGTTTCATTTGCAACTTCTGGTCATATAACTGGGTTTCATTTATGTGAGAGAGCTACTGATTGGTATGTGTATATATCAGAGAGCTATTAGGATTGATATGTGAAGGAAAGCACATTGAAATTTCTTCAAGAGAGATGAGAAGTTGAAGCAATTGGGGTTCCTTCCACGGTGAGTCTGAGAACTACCTTCGGTTGACAACTGGAATTGTTATTTTACACTGAAAATTTATCTCTGTGTTTAATTTCCTTCCTTATTTATTTGTTTTTATGTATTTACTTTGAAGAATCGATAAGGCCTTTTGGAACTTTTATTAGTATGTTAATCTCACCATTTTCCCGATCTAGGATAGTATGATTGAAAGGAATCTAGGGGTGCCTGGGTGGCTCATTGGTTGAGCGTCTGACTCTTGATTTCAGCTCAGGTCATGGTCTTACAGTTTGTGGGATCAAGCTCCGCGTCTGGCTCTGTGCCGACAGTGTGGAGCCTGCTTGGGATTCTCTCCCTCTGCACCTTTCCAGCTCATGCTCTTTCTTTCTCTTTCAAAAAATAAGTTTAAAATATATATCTATACATACATACACACACATACATACATATGTATGTATGTATGTGTGTGTGTGTGTGTATAGAATCTAATTTTCTAGTTCAGAAGGGTAATAATACCAAATTGGCAAGTTTATTTCTGGTTTATGGTAGAATCAGACATAAGGGTTCTTTAATCATTGCTGGTACATGATGATGAGACCCAAATCCAAAATCAGTCTTACTGTTGAAGCTGGTATCATTGACTAATAAATGATTTTTCTTTGCAGTGGGGAAGAATTAGAATGTAACCTGAAAGATCTCAGACCGGCAACTGATTATCATGTGAGGTGAGTTAGGATATGAGAGCTGACCTGTGTTGGGCATTCAGATTGCTAAAATAAATCGTGTGCTTCTTTTAAAAAGTTTATTGTTAACAGCATTTTCCTAACCAAAAGTTGCTGTTCCTTGGCTCATTGGCCATTCATTAGTGTTCTGCCCTTGACAATGTAGTGATTACACAGAAGTGTTTCTGGTAATAGAAAAATAGATGATACACTGAATCAAATTTTAAAAACTATTTTAAAGATAAATTGTGTATAGTCTAAGATCTTTTGGACTGTATGGTTTAATATACATAATATTTCCTTTCTATAAAACAAATGCATTTTTTTGCCATTGGTAGATCAGTTGTTTGTGATAGCCCATACCTATCTACTGTATGTTCAGCACAAGTGACTAAGTTCTGCCATGTTCCAAGAACACCTTTGGACCTTAAAAGTCAATAGGTTTTGAAAAAAGACAAGTAATGCATATATCAAATTATCTCTGATAAGAATTAACCCAACTTGGCAAAACAGTGAAACAGTGAATCCATATAATCTGAAAGATAGTCTGAAATCTGTACTGTGATTTTTCTGGAGTCTCTGCTGTGACTACTCTGGAAGGCAGGGCTATAACTAATCTTAGAAAGAAATACAGCCAACCGCAGACTTGTGAAGAGGAAAGTATTACATGAACTTGTGCAGAGCTCATCTAATTATTTAAAGATACATTCACATATCCACTTGCAAATAGGTTTCTGAGTGTGGTCCGTAACATTTTTTTAAATTTCAATTTTGACTTACAATTTTTTTTAATTTATAAGTTGACCAGAAATGGTAATTTTATCTAAAAGAGTACACAACAACGGTTTCTCTCTCCATTCTTCAGTTATGTATGTGTATATCAGAATTGTGTAATAGAATTGCAACATCAAGCACACGTTCTTTATTATACTTACCAAAGGTTCCTTTGTAATGGACTAGAGGGAGCATAGCCTAAAAGGAGGAGCATACATTAATTATGAGGAGGCTTGCGTTCTAGTCTGGTTCTGCTGTGAATTAACTGTCGTAACTATGCTTAATCACATAGGTTGGAGGCCACAATTCTTTCTATAACAAAGGTAGGAGAGTAGGGATGTGTTGAGATTACAATACTTTGTAAGCCATGTAAACGTTTAAATTAAGTTTAAAGCAATACATAAAAGCAAGGTGTTTTATATGCAGTTTTAAAGTGCTTATCTGCCTCGTTGCTGCGTTGTTTAGAAGAACTCTGTTGCAACTGTCTCTTCCTGTTCAAATCAAAACATTTGGGTTTTGAATCAGTTAGCTTCAGCCCAAACATCTTGAATTTTTCACAGTCTATACAAACAAAAAGATTTGTGTGCTTTGTGAAACTGAGATGATAGTAGAAATACTTTATTATTTCAAAAGGTTGATTTAACAGCAAACCAGAGCATGTAACACCGTATAGGGAGCCATGTAAATGTTCTCCATTAGTCGTCAACATATGTTTCCTTTTCTCTCCATCTTTTTTAACAGTTTATTGTTACTGCTTTATAAAGGTTCACTTTATTAATTTTCTGCTCATTCATGAGCTAACAATGTCTTTTTAAAGACACTTAAATGTCTTCAGGAGTCTGCCCTTTATTTGCCATCCCGTCTGTAGCTTGCCTTCATTTCTTTCTGACTTGTCTTACAAAGGGTGAATTCTGACAAGATTGGCTCATCAGTTCTTTTACGGCCACGTCTTAGGAACATCTTGAACTTCTGGGCAGATAAAAAGGAGTAATTAATGAACTCCCCAAGAGGAATAGGGACATGAGGTAGTGCCTCTCTAGAGGCTTTGGATCCAGACTTTGTCCTGACACATCTGGGACCTCTTGTAACATACATGACACATAGGTGACATAACACCACAGCCTAAGGCACCACCAACTGTCATTTGGTCTCTTTCTCTGCTTGCCAGAGAGAGAGAAAATTTTCCCTCTTCAGTAGCAAGCTCTTTTAGTATTTAAAAAAAAAAAAAAAAAAAAAAAAAAAAAAAAAAGAGTCTCTCCTAAGAAAAATGTCTACAGTCCAGATTTTACTTTTTTCTTGTCTGGCCCACAGTTCATATAGATCATTCCGTCTCTTGCCTCTTACGGTCTTTCATTTTTCAAGCGAGAGAAGAATCGAAATCCTTCCAGTGCCTGCTTAGATTAGCTTCCTCTGCCTTGAATAGCTTTGGTGAGGCAGCGTGACACGTAGTGGACAGAGCTTGGAATTGGGGGTTAATGGCTCAGTCACTTGCTAAGGGGGTGTGCCGAGGCAAGCCATTTAAACTTAAATGGCCTTGTTTTCTTGTTTCTCATAAAATGAGAATAATAATGATACTGGCTTCAGGAAGATGGTGTGAGAACAAATGAAGTGTATGTGCAAACCTATTATAAGTCTGGAAAGTGTATAAATGTTTTTGTTTGCCCAGAGTTGCTGCAGTGTTTCCACACTCTGATAATAAAAAAAAGACTTCATGATGCAAGTTCTTTGAACCTGTGTATAGTTCGACCATATCACTTACTATTTTATTGGGATAAAGATATATACCATACGTGACACTGGCAAAAAAGCAAAATCTCTTTTTCTGATGCAGTGGAGTTAATGTTCTCGAAGCCTTAGTTCCAGGAATGTCACCTTCTATCAAATACAGCAGCCTCAAATAAATGTGAAATTTAAAAGTCACCTATAAGACCTCAAAGGCTGTGTGGAATTTGTTTTCTCAGTCATTTCCATAATATAGGAGCTGCAAAAGAATTCCGTTACTGTACAGCCGCAAAACGAGCAATTATATTCATTGCCATTTTTATTTATTTGTGCATTACCAATTTAGAAAGTGTCACCCCGGTGAGAGTCTGGAGAGCCAAGGATGGAAACAAATGAGATATTTCTTTCAGCATTTCCAAGCAGGCTACCTTCTCCTTCCCGTTCTTAATATTGCACACTTTGACGAAGGCCTGCAGAAGTCTCCGTTCAAATCACTCTTCAATACAGTGAAAGGTTTCTTTCTCAGATCGTATACTAAAGTCCCATCTGTGGCTTCTGGTTCTAACATTTCTTGCTGCCTTTGATTTTGCGACTCTGATTCCCTCCCCTTCATTCTGTTGGTTCCCTGTCTTTATTCGGTGCTTTTTCTCATTTTCAACTTTTTTCTCCCTTATGTTAGTATCATTTGAGGTCACCCATCAGATATACAAACGTTTTTTTTAATTTTTTTTAAATGCTTTCATTTATTTTTGAGACAGAGAGAGACAGAGCATGAGCAGGGGAGGGGCAGAGAGACAGGGAGACACAGAATCTGAAGCGGGCTCCAGGCTCTGAGCTGTCAGCACAGAGCCTGACGCGGGGCTCGGACTCACGGAGTATGACATCATGACCTGAGCTGAAGTCGGACCCTTGACTGACTGAGCCACCCAGGCGCCCCTACAAACGTTTTTTTAAGCAGCAGTGTCTCAGTCGTGGATGCTGTCCTTGAATGTCTGGTGCTTAGCATCAGTTCCTGGGCAAGACAGCTCGTGACTTCTTGCCAGCAGCCCACTGCGGTTATGGGAGTCACTTATTAAGAGACCAGTGACATTTATATGTAAGTATATAGGTTTATGTACATAAACGTTTATATTCATTTAGCTATATGAATATTTACACATACTCAAAAATACCTAATTGGTATTCTAATTGGTAGTTACAGAATTAGTACTGACGTTGAAATAATCGTTTTATTTGGGAGTCAAGAATTTATATTTTTTTCAATAATAGGATAATCAGGAATTTGAGTGAAGGAATGGATAGCAATTTTATGACACAATTTGAAGCAGTTTTCCAGTCATTGGCATTAACAGTTTGGCAAAGAAGTTGTCCAGAAATGATATCATGTAGCAACATTTCTCAGAAAAATTATGTGATGAAACATTTCCAAAAATACGGTTGACCATCTCAGTACAGAATTATGAAATAGGTGTTATTGACTAGAAACTGTGGCTCCTACTATGTTACAGATGTGCTGGAGGAAGTTGGAGGCAAATTTCTGAAATTCTTGGAGCACCTGTTTCATAATCATTTAGTCAGTATTTAAGCTGAAACAAATGTGAAAATGTAACACAAGATTAATCATATCGTTAGAAAAATGTATCCTTCTTCGCTGTGATAAATGCAAAAGGAACTGAACTTTTTGCTGATTTATTTAACCTAAGAAACTGATCCTACCCCGCTGATGCTCATATCGCTTGATGGTATTTAGAGAAAACACATCACCATCATATGAAAAACATTTTTGCGACCTTCTTAAAAATCACCATTTCCAGAGACATTTCGCTAAAAGTTACTGGTAAACACAGCTGGTGGTTATGACAATTAGTTGCTATTTACTGAACAACTTTAACGGACTGGTATATCATGGGGTACTTACATACTATGTCAAATTTTACATACTGTGTATGGCACATTTATATTGCCATATACAATGGATCTTGTTTCCTTTGTGGACAGAGTTTTATGACTACAAAACACTGACCCCTAATTTCAACTGTAACATTCTTTCAGTTGAAAGACCAGAAAAATAATTCCTTGTGGCCCAGACAACTATGTATCTCCAACGTCCTCAAATGTTTACTTCTGCCACCGGGATCTTCGTTCCTCCCGACAATAGTCATCCTCCCAACCTGCCTCTGTCACTCATGTTCTCTAGGCTAATAAGTATGGATTTCCCAAGAATCTCAATAAAGAATGAACTTGACAGAGTCCAAATCTCCCCAGATAAGTAACTGCAGTCTGCCAGCCCTTCACAGGGCCTGTCCCTGCCTCATTTCCTCTGCTCTATTCTCCATGTAGATTTTTGGTGCTGTTTTTGTGAACATTTAGTACCCAGTATACCTGAGTATAGTCTGAATAAGCAAATGCCCAGTGATTATAAAGTGAAATCTACTAGGAACCTAAGCGGGTAAAGAGCTGGGTAAAAGGCAGTGGACAAGCAAATTTATTGCCAGGAAGACAGTAAGAGATGGGGAGGACTCTGAACTGGATAACACCTGCCCCATCTAAAGGCGGACTGTTCTCACCTTTGTCTTGAGTACTATCAGGCGGGTATGCCGCTGTGTTGCTAGAAGCAGAGGTTCATTTTTCTAAATGAGAGATCTCCAGAACTTGTTGTCAGTGTTGGCTTAACCTTTAACCTTCTGTTTCAGAAAATTTCAGATACAGTCAAAAGTGGAGAGTAATTGGGGTGCCCGGGTGGCTTAGTTTGTTGAGCGTCTGACTTAGTCTCAGGTCATGATCTCGTGGTTTATGAATTCGAGCCCTGTGTCGGGCTCTGTGCTGACCGCTCGGAGCCTGGAGCCTGCTTCGGATTCTGTGTCTCCCTCTCTCTCTGCCCCTTCCCAACTCGCACTCTGTCTCTCTCTCCCTCCCTCTCAAAAATAAATAAACATTAAAAAAAATTTTTAAGTGGACAGTAATTGATGGGTTTTCGTATACCCATCATCCGGCTTCTTATTCCCTTGCTGCCCCTCCCTCCTCCTCCTACCCCACATCTGTGTTGAAGTCCAATCCAGACACCATCGTGTTTCATCTATGAACCACATTACCGTCATCACATGCCCATCCAAAATAAGCAAAAATGATAACATTCCTTAACATCTTTAAAATTCAGGGACTCTTTCCATTTCCTCAACTGTCCTAAAAATGAAGGTTTTGTCTCTTCAGTTTGTTGTAGTTGAAATACAAACATGGCCTGAATATTCTGTTTGGTTGGTATCTTATAAATTTCTTTTAATCTATAGGTTTCACCTCCCTTTTCTGTTTTGTCCCCGTGCAATTTATTAGTTAGAATAACTTTTTTTGTCCTGTAGAATTTTCTGCAGTGTGGATTAGGCAGATTGCAACCCTGTAGTTTTGCTTAATATATTCTCTCTGTGTTTCCTATATAATGGGAAGGAGGCTTAATCAGATACAGGTTCCGTTTTTCTGGCAAGGATTTTGTAGGTTGTGGCATTATCGTTCATTAGGAGTGTATAATGTCTGGTGTCTCTTTTTGTACTGACCATTGCCCATGTCCATCCATTCATGCACAGGGGGCTGTGATATTTTAAATCACTCTATTTTTTCCCTCTCTCCCACACATAGCTTGGGCCAGATGTAACCCATGAGCCACCAGCTGGAGAATCCAACTGATCTACTAAAGTTTAGGCAGGAACCCTGCCCACGTCTGGAATATTCTGTGATTCATTTTAAGTAATTTACTCCTAGTGAGCCTATCCTAATACATGGAAATGATCTAGCCAAATCTACCATTTCCTTTTATATTATCATGTTCCTATATTTAGGACATGCAAAAAGGAACATTTGTTTTCATCAGGTTGGGTGAAGAGCATCCTAGTAAGTGTTATTTGTTTGGATCAGATGTTGTGGTGTCCTCCCCTAAGACAAAGAAATCAAGTATCCAGTCATCTGTCTCTTACCTTTTAGGGTGGCAAATAGCATTAGTGATTTTAACTTGCATGACCTCTATAAATTCTTTGTGATAGACCTTGAGGAGAAGGGACTTTGCAAATCACACACCTAATTAGGTCCTGTTTTCCATAATGTTGTTATCTTTAGCTCTTGTTTATGTTCGCTGAGTAGAGTGAGGGGAGGTGGAGTGTGGGTGCTCAGAGAAGCATAATTGCAGGATGAGTAAGGACGGTAGGCAATAGAGGACAGCAGTTAGATTTACACGGCTGCATTCAGTTGAGGCAACTTTCTAGCCGTGTAGCTCTGGAAAGTTTACTTCCCCGCTGGATTCTGAGTTTTCTTCTGTCTTTAATGGGACCTCACAAATTAAGGGCTTGATGTATTTGCCAGTTCTGAATAGCTTGAATCCTTGCATCTTTTTTAGGCAGCAAAAGTTTCTTTGTTGTCTTTTAAAACGAGTAGGTTTTCACATTGGGATTTTTTTAATGCTGAGTATTTTAAAAATGGAAAAATAGAAAGGAAGATGATAAAAATCAACATAGCCCTATTTTAGGATATTTGAAAGAAGTATAGTTTTATAATAGCACATTATGTGCTTTTTCTTCATAGCTTCTCTGGAGAAATCAGACCCATATGTTCGGTGTTGAGCCAGGCATTTTAATGTGCAGAGTACCCATCTTTAATCTCGGTGCCAGGTGCAAAAGTGAAATGTTCACATGGATAAGCTGTACCTGAACATTGTTTTTGTTGAGTTAGAGATGCACTTGGCAGTAACAAGCATACCGTCTGTATTTCTCCCAAATATCTGCAGTGTTATCAACAGTTTAAAGATGTTATCTATTCTACCCCATTGTGTATACTTCTTCTCTAGTTTGTAGGCTCGTCCCTTTTCGGCCAACCCTTAACTCTCCTTTCAGTCTTCTTCCAGACAGAGTCAACTGGAGAGTGGTTCATGGTTTTAGAATGGATATTTGAAGACCACTTTGGGGATTAGGATGTTTTCTTATTCAGCATACTCTTTTCCAGTCAGTAGACCCAGCCTATCTTAATTGGGGCTGAGGGTTCTGACAATTCATGGAAGGAGAGAATGAGTTGAGGCACATTCCCTGCTGGGGTGATTATCCCCTGGAGATGCTGGCCACAGTTAGGTCAGGACATCCAGGAGATAAGAAGGAGTCATGGTGTGCAGCACCTCAGTTCTGTTTCTCTCTGGAAAAAGGCCTGGGGCAAAGCACAGATATAAACCCTGGTCATCTGTGATGGGCCACTGCCACTGACTGTTTGTCTGTTTGTTTCCAGGGTATATGCCATGTACAATTCCGTAAAGGGATCCTGCTCCGAGCCAGTTAGCTTCACCACCCACAGCTGCGCACCTGAATGTCCCTTCCCACCTAAGCTGGCACACAGGAGCAAAAGTTCACTAACCTTGCAATGGAAGGTGGGTAGCTCAAAGTGTCGGGAACAATGTGAAGAGTAGCCATTTGGAAAATTTTTATTTAGCATTACTCCAGTTTTGTGATGGTGTTAGATTTTCTACATAGTAAGTGTGTGAAACAAATCTTTATGATATCAAAAGTTGGTATGTCTATAAAAATTGGGCAGAGCGGTAGTAGATGGAACTACAAAAAGAAGTTTGAGCTCTCAGGGCACCTGGGTGGCTCAGTCGGTTAGGCATCTGACTCTTGGTTTTGGCTCAGGTCATGATCTCGCAGTTTGTGAGTTTGAGCCCTGCATCATTGTCTACACTGACAGTACGGAGACTGCTTGGGATATTCTCTCTGTCTGTCTGTCTGTCTCTCTCTCTCTCTCTCTGCCCCTCCCTTGCGTTCTCTCTCTCAAAAAAAAAAAAATACACTTAAAAAACATTTAGCTTTCTTTGCAGGGATAAATCTTTTAGAATCATAAGCAATGCCTTATAGGTGATATAAATACTTAGATAACTGAATTTCGTCACTTTTTAAGTTTATTTATTTTGAGAGAGAGAAAGAGTGGGGGAGGGGCAAAGAGAAAGGGAGAGAGAGAGAATCCCAAGCAGGCTCTGAGCCTGATGCAGGGCCTCGATCCCACGAACCGTGAGATCATGACCTGAGCCAGAATCCAGAGTCAGACGTTTAAATGACTGAGCCACCCAGGCACCCCTGAATTTCATCGCTTTCTAATGGTTTACTTCATTTCAGGAAACAGTTGAGGACTTTAGTAAAAAGTTTTGATAAAGAAAGATTTAGAAAAAAGTAAGTTTTGGGCTCCATTGGCTTCTTTCAGTGGCAACTCTGAAATGTTTAATATTTAAAACTGCCTAGAATTTTTAGTGTTCTAAACTACATTAAGACTTAATTCATTTTTACTAACTAGGCCTTAGATCTATTAGGATTACCAATTATTTTTTAAAGTCTAAGTTACATAGTAGTTTTCATAAAATACAGTTCACGGACTACAAATCGCTCCTGCCAAAGAGAGGTCCTAAAGGTGTATTGTTAGCTCATTAGTCACAGTTGTGTGTTTGCAAGAAAACAGTAGATTCTGTTATCAATATCTATAGTAATTATTTCTCTATGTTTATATATTTTTTAAATGTTTGGTTTTTTTTGGGGGGGGATGGCAGAGAGAAAGGGGGACAGGATCCAAAGCAGGCTCTGTGCCGACAGTAGAGAGCCCAATGGGGAACTCGAACGCACCAACCGTGAGATCATGACCTGAGCAAAAGTCGGATGCTTAACCGACTGAGCCACCCAGACACCCCTCTCTGTTTATATTTTAAAATGTGTTTAAGATGTGAATTTTTAGAGGTAGAGATAAAAATTTGTGGTGTTTGGGGAATACACTAATGTGTAAAAGAAATAAGATGGCTAGGGAGGTCTCTTATTGGTAAAGATATATTTTGTCCTTTGGTTTCTAGACCAGGAGGTTGAATTTAACCAGGGCATCCATAAAAGCCATTGAGAGTAGTGGTTAGCAGCAAAGCATGGGCTTCTGGAGACCCCTCTCGTGTGGGCTGCGTTCTCATAGGCACTGGCCAACATGGAGTATGTTACTTGGCAAAGGCAAAGCTTAGACTGGCTTAGAATCTGAACTATTTTATTTTCCTTCCTGGCTTCCAGGGATAATCCAGGTCAGTGATTCCCTACCTTTTCCGAGTTGTAACACTCAACTAACCGGTCGTCATTGTTTCAGTCCTTGGAGATACACATTTTAAAACATGTTCTCTATTTGCACGTATACGCACATAAGCATATCTTTTTTAAAGAAAAGAATTAAAATTCATTTTGTTTGCAAAATATAAGAAATCTTCTTAAGACTGCCAGAGGGACCCCGGGGTCTTATAAACCTAAAGTTGGGAATCACTGATACATACTCTGCTTAAAACCTGGATGAAATTCAGGTCTTTGGCAGACCAGCATCTTCAAGAAAAAGTTTACTTATTAGGACGAAACTATTTCACATTTTCTTTCTCCTTTTATTTAATTATAGATCAGAAACATACATTTGTTCCATTAAGTCATGTACAAACTTGAAAGTTCTGGATTCAGTTCAGTGTTTGCTTAAATGTCCTTAGAACAGATCTCCTGATCACAGTGCTCTAGCTGAGGGGCACAAGGACAGGGGACAGTGCTGTCACTGCCCAGCTGCCCTTGAATCTAGGAAAACATCGAGAGAGTGCAAGATCTAACTTCTTCTTATTAGTCAGCAATAGGAGATTGGGCAATACAAAAACCAAAGTCGGTGTTCCCACCCTCAAGGAATTAAGAACTCGGTGGTGGGGCAGGAAGTGTATCATAGAAGAAAGTACTGAAAGAACAGTTTCTCTAGCAAAATTTGTAAACATCATAAATGTAGTTCTTATCTTAGAAATGTGTTCTCATCTAAAACTTTGTGTCCATTACTTAGAACTTCAGATGTATCCCTGTCTACCAAATTGAGCCCACAAAAGCCTGAAATTACGGTTCAGTAGGACATACAGCACTCCCCTGAAATCTGGCTTTGAGACTCAGATTATATGACTCAGAAGATGAAAGGAGAAGGAAGGAAGGAAAGGAGGGAGAAGAGTTTCTTTATGAATTTGACTAATATTTACTGAGCCCTTGATGTCGTTTTATTATTAGCCAAAATAAAACAACCGCTTTTGTTTACTGAGTGCTTCCTCAGTACCTGGTATCGGGTAGGTGGTTGATATATATATTCTCCCAATTACTCGTCGCATCCATTTATTCTTGGAACACAATATTAAACAATGATATTAAGGGCCTAACAAAAGACCACACATGACAAACAGCCAAGCCGGGTTTTAGTGTAACTCCAGTGACCTGGCTGCCCTTTACTAGGTAGGACAGTGCCGTTTGTGGGGCTCCAGCTCTTTCCTGGGGAAGGGGCCAGGCCCAGACACATTTGTGCAATGAGGGAGTGGTCTCCTCTTCCTTCTGGTTGCCTGCTCCCTGCAGCACCCCCTTCTGGCAGGTCTAACCCTGCACAGCACTCGTCTCCAAAGTTTTCTGCCCCCCTTCCCATTGTCCAAGGCCTGTTTCTTAGTGAAATAGACCTCAGCATGCTTTTAAGAGGAAAGCAAATTATGAAACTTCTTTTTGCTAACATGTGAAGGGCTAATTGCTCTTGGTAATCTCTCAGGGGATCTCATCATTTTTCCTCATTTTTTTTTTAAGGGAAATCTCAGTGGCACAGAAGGCTCTCTAATCTTAAGCACTTAAAAAAAAAAAAAAAAAAAAAAGCAACTGTATGGAGGAAGTTACAAAACTATAGACTCTTGACCCTGAACCTAGCTGGGTCAGATTTACCCCCGCAAGACTCCAAGCAGCATCTAAGTTTCTCAGCTTCCTTTTTAATCTCTCCCTTCTTAACGTGCTTCTTGAAAGTTTCATCCCCAGAGGAAGTAGGGCACCAAGTAGGTGTAAAGGTAGAGGCAGTGGGGAAAGCAGGTTTGGCTCTTTGTGTGGGACATGATTTATTATTGGGGGGGGGGGGGGCTTTCTCTACAGTTGAATTGTATTAAAATTCATTTGTGGTAATGTTTCCCAAGGAAATGCAGGAGCCACCGGGGTGATCCCTCTTTTAGGGGAGAGCACAGGACTAGCATAGGTACTGTATTCGAATCAAGTGGGTAGCTCCTAAGTTTTGTCTGTGAACAGCTTTCTCTCATCTCATTTTACTATTTTTCTTCTTTTCAGGCACCAATTGACAATGGTTCAAAAATCACCAACTACCTTTTAGAATGGGATGAGGTAAGCGTATTTTCATATCCATCCAACTAAAACGCCACGGCAGAAACAAAGTTGCTGAACAAATAACCATTTTATGCTTTTTTAAGATGCACTAAACACATGGGGGAGGAAAGAACGTAAATAGAGAAAAGTTTAAAACCTATAGTATTGACTGTGGAAAAGGAGGACAGACTAAAGTCGCATAATGAATTGTATTAGATTGCATTAAATGTATGTACTTGCTTTATTTGCAAGAAATTCTACTGAAAGAAAAGACAGGGTCTTATCTATTATGGAGTCCCTAGTGCCCAGCCAGCCATCAATTAGTATTATAAATCGACTGCTCTGTTGTCTTGAGTGCTCAGGGCCATTCTGCATAGATGGTTTTGATAAGGTAACCCACACTGTGGCTTAGGAAACGTAATTTGTTTCTGCTTTTTGAAGCCATGGATGAACATTGGTGTTGCACCATTGGGTGTTCTCTGTGGGACAGTTGGAGCCATGCCTGGAGGTCTCACTCTACCAATGGCACGTGTGATCATCCTGTGGACTAGAGCACCCTATAACAGGCTACCTTCTTGCTGTTTCTGTCACCAGAGGTCCTAGGGTGGTATCCATGGTGAAGTTTCCTTGTTCTCAAGGCCGCTGGGTGCTGAATGGTGACCCTGTGCGTTTCTGGCCTTGCTAACACCACCCACAGAATCTCAGACAGGAAATGCTGGATGCAGAAAGAAGCCTTTCGTTTCTAAAAAGGGACTGTACTTATTGTCCCTGTGGCTGTTAGTTCTATTCATTCATTCGTTCATTCACCCTTGCTCTATTCTATCTGTCAGTGATTGAGCAAACAGACGAAGATTTAAGAATAGGAAATGTGGAATTGGGAGAGAAATGCAAGTTAATAGTCTTTGTGACTTAAATTCAGGGGGATTTTAAAGGTTCAGAATACAGGCTTAGGCAAAAAGTGACTTGTCGAGTGTGGAAAAAATATTCCCACCAAATGTAGAACGAAATTGGACAAAACTCCCACGTGCAATTTTGATGTGAAAAAGGGAGCCCTTCGTCACTTTCTGCAGAAGTGTGTTTTCGCATCTGGGTTGCATCTGAACGCTGGGGCTCCATGTTACCAAAGACAACGATCTATTGTTCTGGGGATCCTTGTGAATAGTTCCTATGTACAGATTGGTGAAATCTCAGACTTGACCAGGATATTTTACAGATTAGGTGGGTTTCATATTAAAGTGGTTTGAAGGGAAAGCGAAACCACCCCCATGGCTCTTGTGGACAGAGATTTTTATAGGCAGTGCAGAAGGCTGGAAAGGAGCCTGGCCGACCTGTGAGCACATGGCCACACCTTGCCATCTCCCCCTCCTCCGTAAGGACGAGTGAGTGTTGACTGAGAGTGTTTTTAAGTGTCTGTTGGTGTGTTGCACTGATGTGCCTGATGCTTTTTCTCATATCTTGAGGTTTTACATCAAGATAGAATTTACCACTAAAGAGGAGGCAGGTTTTCATCTCAGATCTCCTCTCCGAGCTGTGCGTCTGTGTGTGTGTGTCCTATGTTTTTTGTTTTGTTTTTTTTTTTGTTTTTTTTTTTTTCTGCTTTGGACCATGGCCTCATAAGTGAAGTAAGGTCAGAGAAGTCGAGTATTTGGATGGGAAACCTCCAAGGAAAACCCAGGTGCTGCAGGAAATGGTCATGGTGACTCAGTTGTTGGCCTTCTTCCCTTTGAATTTGGATGGAAAGTGTCCTGGCAGGATGCGTGGAGGAAATAAGCTACAGCGTCACATGAAATGGAGAAGCTTTGTCTAATGACCGTTTATAATCAGTAGTACCCACTATAGGCTCGCGACCGCACAATGTTAAATTGTTCATTTTTTTGCCTTCTCCTGCCTCTCCCTGCTTGCTGTCTTTCCATCCTCTCCTTGCTCCCATCTTCATTCTTCAGGCTTTGTCCTTCCTCTTCATTTTCTCTCCCACTTGCTAATTCCTGCTGGTGTTGACTCTCTTAAGCCTTATCGAAGATTCCAGGTGAGTGAACTCCCACCTACCATAGACCTTTTGCCAACGTAGGAATGCTTTTGTCTTCCGTGGCTTACTATTCACCTTCTAGAAAGACTTCTGGACCCTAAACTCTCTGGAGTGTTCTCTGACCTTTAAGTCCTGTGAACTCCCTGAAAGGAGAGGATAGTTGAAAGAACACCAAGATGAGGGGCTGTAAATTCTGTTCTAGGTTTTATACTGGCAGCTTGACCTCTCCAGTCCTCAGTTTACCCATCAGCTCATGTATACTTACGTCATTGACACTCTCTCAAAACTCCTTATTTAGGATTGTCCCTTCTGATAAGAGTCTATTTTAGGATCCTTTTCACTGTTGTTTGTTTATTAAATACTTGAGCATTCGTGGAACAGACCCTCAGTGTCTCAACACTCTACACTGTCCTGTGAGGGATCTGTGACATAGGGAAGCTCTCTTACTCTGAGAGCTGAAAAAAGCTCATGTAATGCTATCCTCCTGTACTTTTTTAAACAGACATAAATAAAACAGACTTAACCACTTGCTTCTCAAATTTTTCCATCAAATAGCTTTTTTGCTTTATATGCTGGCTCTCTCCTTTTCAGTCCCTCCAAAAAAGATTTTAAAATGGTGTCATTGGGTTTCCTGACAGTGAGAATAGAAGCAATAGTAACCAATTCATTCCTGCCTGTTGTGTCATCTCAGAAGTAATGTTTCTGACAGAAACTAATAGCTTGTATTTCTAAATTCGGGGCTAGGTTGGGGATCAGTAGCCCTCTTGAGGCACCTCGCTTAGGTTGGTTTTTGCACCCCCCCCCCCCCCCCCCGCCATTCCCATGCTACTCATGACTTCGTGAAGGAAGAAAATCAGATGCTCAGAGAACGACATCTGACCTCCAGGAAGTGTGAGCACATGGGGCCCTGGGTATCCCTTTAAAACCTTCTGCTGCCCTTCAAAACCTTCTGCTGGTAGTCTCTGGACTCAGGTACATCTAGTACCAGGAACTATTTCCAGAATCTGCCCTAGTGGAGCATAATGCCCCGGGAAGAGCCAGTAGTTAATCAATAGCTAACTGCTGCTGGTCTCTAAGGTCAGGTGTAGCCCTAATGGGTCACAGAAAACAGAAACCTGTTACAGCTCAGGGGGAAGCTGATACTCTCTCTCCCCTAAACTCATTGTCTTTAATGTTGCATTACTGTTCCACAGAATTCACTTGGAAATTACTCACTAATTGTTCTGCCAGAGGTTAGCTGCCTACTTTTCTCTGTTAGTAATCATAACTAGATAGTCCTTGAGTTTTAAGTCAGGGTGGGAAGTAACTCTGACTGGGAGATGGTAATGAGCCACCAAAAATGGACCACATGGGTGTCACTGGCTTTCCAGCTGTGGCCATCAGTTTTGATCTTCCCCTGAGACGGAGCAGTTTTCATAATGTGGAAAGGTACGCACTTTGCTGGTCCCTTCCTCCTCCTGTGGTGACTCAGATGAGTTGTGGCGTTTACAGGCATGGGACCTGAGAGCCGACCTTGCATTTTTATAGACTTTTAGCCACTGTTTGCCTCCGGGAGATACCATTGGAAAGGAAGGAGGTCATTTTCAAAGTACTGTTCTACTTGACTGTTGGATGTGCCACCATTATATTTTAACCTCTTCCTGATCACAGTGTGGCCCCCACCCCCACGTTTACCCCTACATTTGCATTTTAATTCACAAGTCATAGGCTTCTGGCTGGCAGAAGGCAGGCCCAAAGCCTTATGAGGGTTTCTTTCTTTTGCTAGATTTGAGTTTTATACCCAGCCTGACTTCAAAGAAACAGCAAACTTACTGCTTTATGAATCCAGTTTTAGTTTAATCCAGAATTATGAGTAGGAGAACACAGCAAAACCATGCTTCGATGCTAGGTTTCTCAAGGTGAACGTTCTTTCCCACAATGGAGATTTGGGGATAGGAGTTCAGGAGGGAGGACCTACTGCTTAAAGCTCACTACCCCATCCACTAACCCTCCCTGCCCGCGAGCTAACCAACCCCTTTGTCCTGCCCACATCCCTCTTTTGGGCACCTCCAGAGCCACATTATCTGCCCTGTTGCTTCTCTGCCTGATGGCACTGAGGTATCCAGTAGGGGGTGGGAGTTTTTCTCTAGAAGCTAAAATGTAGGGATTGAGGACAGATCTCTCTAGGGTAGGGAGGGGCTTTTACTAAAAAGAATTAGTAACCTCCAGTTGACTTGCACATCAATGCCTGCTCGGTCTGTTTTAAGGGATGGTGATCTGGCCTTTTTCTTTTCTTTTCTTTTCTTTTCTTTTCTTTTCTTTTCTTTTCTTTTTTCTTTTTTTTGTAACGAGTAAAAGAACAAACTTCACAGTCAGATAGGAACTTTCTTTTCCATTTTAGAAAACGTTCAGTCCTGTAAAGGAAGTGTGTATGGAAACTTGTCAACAGAGTTTTACTCTTAGATAAGGTTTTCGGTTGTACCATATAGAAGCCCTACCTGGTGCTGTGTGGCCTGGAACCCTATTGCTGATATGTCTCAGTCACATGGCATCCACTGAGGGAGACTTGGATTCCGAGCGTCTGCTTTATCTCTTACCAGTCAAGCAAGTAACTGAGGCCCCAAGTCTTAGCTTCCCCACTCGAAATCAGTATCCGTTATCCCACTGGGGTTCGGTGGGTTAACTTGGGCAACAGCAGATGCAGTGTAATGAGTATTTCATGTCCCCTAAGTGCATATTAGGATCTGGGGCAGGAAAAGTCAGCCGTTAGAAGGACTGTATGAGGGGATTGTGACATTCTTCTGTGGAACTTTGAGGAGCCTTGAGGCTAGTGTCTCCAGTTTGAACAAAACAAACACGGATGTCAGTGCTATATATAGATGTTAATTTGCCATTAGCTTGGCTTCCGGACATGACATGTAGAGAACATATGAAAGAACCAAAAAAAAATAGCTTTGTGGGAATGTGACTAGTACAGTTCCCAAGATTCTTCCTCCCATGTGACTCAGCTAGCCCAGATAGGAATTTCACATGTGGCCGTCCTGGTGACTAATGAGCCAACACAGCTGCAAAACATAGGCGACTAAGAATGACATAAATGCCACAGAAATCAAGGAAGTATAATTTGACGTAGAAAGAGCGGAGAGGCCAGCAGCAGGTGGAGCCCACAAAGCCCCTGGGGACCCATTATCGAGCCAAACCATGCTCAGCAGTCCTGTTGCAGAAACCTCATGGAGCTGACAACAGGCCATAGATTGTCGCTTCGTAGACACTTAGGAAGAGCCAACTTAGCTCATTTAGGGATTGAGCTGGCCCCTTAGCAGGTGCTTGGTAATTAGTTTACTAAAAACATTGCTTCTTAGCTTAGGTGTCGCACAATTAGCACTGATAACCTTTCAGAATGCTTCTTGGCACCAGTGAATTTGCCCATGGCTTCTCTGGTTGGACAGACAGCCATTCATGGAAGGTACTGGAGCTTCAGCAAAACAGTGACTTCCTGGGTCTCCTACAGTGCGGGAGAGAGCCCCCTGAAAATCCAGCCGACGCTTTCTCCAAGGTGCCGCACTGCTTTGGTTGCGTAGCGTTGGTGCAGTGAGAAAACTGGTTTGCATTCCCCAAGCCATCGCCCCTGCCTGACTGAAATATAAGGGAAGCTGCCACTTGCCAGGCCTGTGTGCTCTTTCAGTCATTCTCGGGGAACGCCCTCATGGAGATTGCAGAGTGGGGTCCCGGGATCATGTGGCACTCGCTCCATCACAAACCATCTTTCACACAGGAGCCTTAAGCCCAGTCAGTGACCTGGCAGAGTAGTAGTGTTTTGCCACATCACAGACCTTCAGTGCCACACCCACGGGTGGTTTCAGAGAGCCGGGGGTGGGCAGCATCCTCCCCTGTAGGCTCTGTTGGTGGGAAGTAGGCCAGGATAGATTTAGAACTGAGAGGGGCTCACGGGTACCAAAGGCAGAGCTAAGTTAAAAGGAGCCCTCACTTTTAGGGACCTCCGCCCCAGATATCTGCACACCTGAAGCAGATTCTGTCATTTGTCACGTGTGCAGGATGGGTTATTGTGTGTTTGGGGAGCAGACTTTGTGGGCAACTTCTGGCTGCTACTAAATGACAAATCCCTTTCTTGGTCCGTGGCACCTAATGTATCAACTCATGTTTTTCATGCTTGTTGGATGCCAGCTGGAAGATGACTGCCTTGTGCCTTGGCCAGGTGGATGGACTAAGTCCGTCCATGCCGTGGTTCACGCGTCAAAACTACGGCAGCCTGTCCTACAGTCACCCCTTGCTACTTTCCTTTCCCTTCTCTGGGCCAGTGGCAACCTTCTGGTCTTATCAAAGCACTGGACATTCAGATGAGCCTCCATATTGGGAGGAATATATAGGAACGTTGTATTCCTTGGATTCAAATCAGAGGACCTGCTGATTATCCTTGACTATTTCAGGGACCTAATCCTCTTCCAACTAATAGAAACATCTAGTGTGCCAAGGGCTAAGATGCATGCAGTATTTATTTAGTAACATGCAACACAAACAATCCCACCCCCCTTTTCTTACCCGTGAAAGTAACTCTGTGCCAGTGTGCTCAAAATGAAAGAGCCATCACTGAGGGGAGAGTGAGGTTTGGCACGAGGAACCTTTGAATCCACCCAGATGTGGAGCGTCTCTACCCCCTGTTAGGAACCCCTCCTTATATATGGTTATGCTGAACGCATACACGCTCTTTTATTTCTCAAGCCAACATTTATCTTTGATGTTGCCTAGGGCCGGCCAGTGCTGGCACGACTTCTAAATATAGACGTACTAGCAGACTAAATCTTTGAGGCTGGCAGTAGTTCAGTTGGCCAGCGCAACTTTATTTTTTATTTGATTTATCGTTGCCATTTTTGACAGGTTGGACTATACTGTTACAGAGAGTGCCCAGCCCCAGAATCATTCGGCCCAGGTCTCGATCCAGCAGCCCTGGGCCACGAGCACATGACAACTGATAAGCAAGTTCACGTAACTTCTTTAGCAGGCAGTTAGTTACCAAACCTGGTAAGAGCAGCTCAGCTCCGGAAGGCAGTGGGTGCGGCTCTGAAAGAACCTGTGAGACAAGGAGGTCGATGGAAAGAGGCCTAAGGTTAAGAAACATCAGGAAGAGTTCTCATGACCAGAGGGAGGTGGTTCTCCATGGATTCTAACGCCCTTGTGGTGGCCGCTCTGATTTCCTTGTGCCAGGAATCAAGCTGTCTTAAAGAGGAACAGGAAGGATCTTTTCCAATCTATTAATTAGAAGGCAATTGAAAATATCAGCCAACTTCAGCTAGTAGTGCCAGTGTGGGGAATACAGGCTCCCAGGCTTGTTAGTGCCAGGCTAATTGGAAATGTTAGCCAAAGCAACCACATTCCCCACAGTCTCCAGAATTACTCTTGGCAGAAAAATACTGTAGCCTGAATTAATTGAGTTAGGCATGAGTTATATGTATAGAATCAGCCGTGGATGTGTTAAATAAGCTCTTTTCAATGGGAAACCAACCCATTTAGAGGATTCATCTTCCCAAATACTGAGGGCAGCTTTATGAAGAAATGGAAGTTAATAAAGAAGGAAAAGCGACTTGAAAAAATAGTCTTTTAGTTACATAGTTCTACAAACTAAGAGTTACTTTTAAACATATTTTAACCTTAAAAATCAGTTGCATTTTATGAAACGGATCAAATGCCTTTTATTTAGCAGTTTTTAAATAAGCAGACCCATCTGTAAATTGACATCTCTACTGGAACTTTATTCCATTATGGGTTTGTGAACAGATACCACAGAGAGGTGCAAACCTAGTACCACGTGGTGGTCATCTGAAAGGTTTTTTAATTTGTTCACTCCAGTAGCTTTAGGCTACACCATACCTGAACCATCCCCAAAAGACGGTTGTATGTCTATATTTTAAAATGTGTCCGGGGCGCCTGCGTGGCTCAGTTGGTTAAGTGTCCAACTCTTGATTTTGCCTCAGGTCATGATCTCACAGTTCCTGAGATTGAGCCCCGTGTCAGGCTCAGTGCTGACAGCGCAGAGCCTGCTTGGGATTTTGTCTCTCCCCCTCTCTCTGCCCCTTCCCTGCTTGCACACTCTCTCTCTCTCTTCTCTCTCTCTCAAAAATAAATAAATCAACTTTAAAAAAATCTCCCAACGTTTCTCTACAGCGTTTGGGATAGTATTAAAAATCACGTCAGTCTAAAATATAACGCTGTACGGTTTAGTAACCGCATTGCCCTTGCTTAACAGTTTGGGTTGACTTTATCATCTAGGAATCTGGTTACAGTTTTAGCTGCCACAAAAATTCTTAAAATCTTTTCAGAGGCCTTACTTTGTTGGAGGGCTTTGAGGAAAAAAGGCATGTACCAAGTGCATACAGAAAATAGAACCCTTTATTCAGTCAGACATTAAACATTTGGGTTCTAGCACGCACCTTCCACTCCCTTACCTCCTAGCTATTTATGACATGAGGGGAATTTATGAAAGTTCACTGAGAAACATCATACTATTAAACATATATGGACATCAAAATAGATGAGTGCATAACACTCATCTATCACAAGTTCATAATATCGCATAACAGATTACCTCAAAACCGGATGGCTTAAAACAATTACTTTCTTAGGCTCATGCGTTCTCAGTTGGGAATTTGAACCAGGCACTGGGGGAATGAAGTATGTGTTCCACAATTTCTAGAGCTTCAGCTGGACAGAGAGGCTCATTGATTGGGATCTGGAATCTTCTGGTGGAGTCTTGACTCGCTAGTGGTCACTGCTGGCTTGGATGGAACGTCATCTGGGGCTCCCTTGCAACGTGGCAGCCCCAGAGGAGTCAGAGTTGCGAAAAATGAGTCTTCTGGGGAAAAGACAGAGCTTTATCACCTCTTCAGACCTAGCTTTGGAAGTCACACAGCTTCATTTCCACTCTATTCTGTCAGTAGCAAGCGCGTCACGATGTCACAAGCCCACTCAAGTTCGAGGGAAAGGACCGTAGACTTTCTTAGTCATGCAAAACCATTAAAAACCTTCTTTTCCCCTTGTCTTTGTATAGCACATACAGTGTTTCAGGTACTGAGTCCTAAGATCGTCAGATACAAGGTCGCAGACTTTGAAGGGCAAAGTCTTGTTCCTACCTCTGCTTCTCTTCCAAGTGTCCTGGGAAGAGGGAGAAGGAAGGCAAATATGTACCCGGGGATGCAGTGGTAGGTAGGACGGCACTCATCCTGGCACCCGGTACAGTTCTGCTAGCCCGGAGGGTGTGGCTTGGGGGCGCTCAAACACTGCTCTTCTCAGTTAATAGATGGAAGACATCACTGCCTGCTCCCTTACTGGTAAGGACAGGGAACCCGTGAGATGAACAGTATTCCTGCCACAGGTGTCACACTTGAAAAGCAGGACCATGTGTCCTTTTCCCTTGGGTGACTCACACGAGGTCAGCAAAATATTTAATCTGGGGGAGGAGATAATTAAGAAACATGTTACGATTTTATTAGCTATAAAATTTAAATTTTTTTTAATTTTTTTTTCAACGTTTATTTATTTTTGGGACAGAGAGAGACAGAGCATGAACGGGGGAGGGGCAGAGAGAGAGGGAGACACAGAATCGGAAACAGGCTCCAGGCTCCGAGCCATCAGCCCAGAGCCTGACGCGGGGCTGGAACTCACGGACCGCGAGATCGTGACCTGGTTGAAGTCGGACACTTAACCGACTGCGCCACCCAGGCGCCCCTAAAATTTAAAATTTTTAAAACTACAAATTAGAAAGAAATGGAAAAATATTTAAGTAAATAGTAAAAGGGCAGAAGAAAGATCAAATAGGATAAAAGAGACGATGTTCCTTAAAATATTTAAAGCCTTTTACATTTATAATTTATCTCCAAATTTTATCTTGCAGAATGAAAGATTTCAGAAGGCACGTCCTTTCCCCCACTCCTCCCAGTGGCTAGGGGAGTATCTTTGTCCCTGAGGTTATTAACACATCTTGAAAAGAACATTTCCAAGGGTGAACCATTCTCTGCTATTTAGTCACGTAGGAGTCCACGTTTTCCATGTTCCTCTATGCTTCCTTCTCTTATCCCTGGCCGTTCACAGTCTGGCATAACGTTGGAGGTTATTGACAGTTGACATTCTTCACAAGTTAGCAGGAACCTTATAGGACCTAGAAGAACATCTGGACTCTGATTATTATTAGGACTTGTAACCAAATATGTGACCTTTCTAAAAAGTGAGTGCTCTAAGAATTCTAAGTGTTACAAGACTGACACTTTGCCCAAAGATGGTGCCTCTCTTCGGTATGTGAGTCTAAACGGAAAAGAGACACCTGCTCACCCAGGATGAGACAGAGAAGATATCCTGTGAATATCTGCCAGGTGAGCTCGGTGGTGAAGAGAGGTGCAGTGGTGCAGGGCATGGGCTGCCTGCGACATGCTCGAGGGAATGGGGAGTAAGCCGATTCGGTGGGGTCTCGGATGTAGATAATATGCAATGTACTTCAGTTTCATCGGTAATAAAGAGGAGGTGAGGCAAAACTGAGCAGCTCGGGCCCAGGGAAGGGCTGATTTGACATATTCTGTGTACACACACCAGCTTGCTGGCCTTCTGGAGAGCAGTTGTGACCGGGAATGGAAGACAAGCACCCTGCGCCCCGCCTCCTGGGAAACAGTTCCATTTGTCTGGAGGCCATGGGTGCCGATTCGGTGCTCTCAGGTGGGGCCTGGGTGTGGGATGTTGATAGATTAACAACAACTGTGGATCAGGTTGTATGAGAAGAACACTCGGCTGAAATAGGAAGGTTTCTAATGCCACGCCCCATGCCCAGTTTGAGTGTCTTAATCAGCACAGAGTGGGTTTGTGCTCCAAGATTCCTTCACATCTAGTAGAGATGAATCTTGTCCTTGAACTCAGTTGCGCTATAGAAACCTGCATTGGGGCATGCCCAGGATTCTGAAATGGAAACAAGCCAGGGAACCCTGAAAATGTGCCCCTTTTGGTTTGTGGACACCGGCAGTAGAAAGTCAGGCCAGAAGGTGGCTAGCGATTGCATCGCCTCGTGTCAAATATAGCTTAGTGCCTAGATCTGTTCTAGAATAATGAAGGGTGTGGGCTTGAAGCCTCCTTTTCTGCTCTTTGTCTAATTGGAGTGAAGTTTTCTTTCCTTGCTCAGAGCAGGAACTTAATTGCTCCTCTTGGGGCGGTTCTGATCCTGTTTGCTCACATGCTGCATGATCTCCCCACAGGCAGAGAATCGGGTACTGATAGCAGACACGTGCCAGCCCTTCCCTGTAGACCAGCCACCACCCAGGCCCCGGCTCTTCCTCTTCCTCTTTGTGACACAAGACAAGGCCAGGGCCCCTGAGGTCCCTACTGCCTGAGTCTGATCAGATTATTGACAATAGACCTAACAAGTGACTAGAGCTACTCCTTTCTGTTAGGACCGTGTTTTAGTAGGGAACTTCAGACAAGGCTGACTTGAAATGATTAAAAGTAAGCTTCCAAGCAAAGCTAGTGTATCTCTGTAATCTTGTGTAGTTTAAATTAGGTTTTATTAGAAAGGGTCTGTGTTCCAGAGATCATAATCTCTCAGAACCATTTGGAGCCACGCTCCCTATAAAATATCAAAGTTATGACTTTCCGTCTGTAAAACTTCACTAACAGTGATGCTTAGACATATCTAATTTCTGATAAACAATGATAAACATCCACATTACCACCCCTATCAGTTCATCTGAATCTCTGTGTTCTAAAGCATTATCTTTTTTTTTTTTTTTTTTCTTAAACCCTATTCATTTCTGTCAACAAAAAGAGCTGGGTAATATCTTATTCACAAATGCTGTTTGCAACGTGGCCTCCTTCTTGGTTTCCAGACAGATTCTCCACATCACCTGTACCTTTGGACATGTGCTTCCTCCAGAGCCCAAGCCCCAGAGCTCTCTGAGAGCCTGGCACAGTCTGTCCCAGAAGACCACGGGGATGCTGTCTCCCATGGCATTCTCCAGCTTCGCTGGCTAACTTCTCAGCTGTAGTTCGCTTTTGCGCTGCAACAGCTTGTGTGAATATCAATTTTTTCCTCCCCAGATATCCCTTTTATATTAAACTCCATGTCATACATGAGTATTTCCTTTTACTCAAAAGCTTCTCTCATGTTTGAAGTACTTTATTCACCTACTGTCCCTTATTTTTGCTTATTCTCGATGACTTCTAAACATTTACCAGTGAGCCTCACTTCCTTCATTCTGTGAACTCTGTGTACTCTTACCCCTTCGGACTCTACAGATAGTGTTTCTAAAACTTGTTTCTAAGGTTCCAGCAACTCTGGGTCTTCTACAGGTGTTAAGGACCACGCACATAGTAGCACATCTTGAAAGGTGGAAAATTTGGGGTCCTCTATCTAAACAAGTTGGAGTTTATTTAGCAATTGTGCCTCATACTGAAGCAGGGAAAAAAAAATGTTAGCAACATAGGGAAAACGTCTTGAAGGCTACAGAATGCCTCTTCTAATTCTTTAGTGAGCCCCAGTGCTGTGGCCCTTTAAAAGAAAAGTCTAGTCCCCATCATCCATCTTTCCCATTCTTTTTTCTCATTTAAGCCGCAGACAGTCCGGCTTTTACCATATTAAAGCAAATCAACCTAGTAAGGAACAGACTGGCTTTTATTTACTGGCTATAGTTCTAAGCACCAGAAATGGGCAAAGGAGACCAAACAAAGAAATAGGAAAAATGAGGCATTGAAAGGGAGCCAGCATCGGGGTTTGGAAGACATGAGGCTTCCGTGGCGGCAGGATGTGCCTTTCTTGCACTGTTTACTCTGAGCTCAGAAATAGAGGAGGAAAGAAGGTAGATCACACTACAGCTCAAAGTGGATACAAAACATACCAGGGTGTGCAAGGAGTGTAATCAGACACTGGATGTAATTATGCAAATGTATGTATGAACGGTTTTTCTGTGAATACATCGTCTGCAGCAACCTTAACACTCAAGGTTAAAGTAAGCATAAGGGCGTGATAGGCCAGCCACGCGGTGACTTTGCACAAGTAGCAGCTGAAAAATGTTATGCTTTACTGTTTGCATCTGAATGTACTTTGAAACCTTGATAATATGAACTTTGAATCTTAAAGATTAATAGGACTTCCACTCCCTTCCTGGAAAGGGCATCACCTTGCTCGGGGAGGGGAGGCTGGGGAATTAAGTCTGAGGATGAACGTGCCAGGGTTGTTTTTTAATCTGTTCACCCTCGTGACACTTCAAGCTAGTTGTATGTTTATTTTATTTTTAATTAAACTTCACCTGGAATGTGTTTCAGTGGTAAGCATTTGGAGGCCCGCTTCGAGGAAGGAAATGCTTAAATTTGCTTAGGAGGAAAATGTGCTTTCATCTTTCTTTATAAAATAAATCGAGAACTTCAAACATTTCTGAGGGCCCTGGGCCCAACCGTCTGATTAGAATGCTAAGATCCATTCAGTGTTAGCATGTAAAAGGTTTTCTTTGTGTGAACATAGATAAAATGCTGTGGATTATGGATATGAAATATTTGTTCTACTATATGGCTGATATGAGGATTCCATGCCTGAGTATGGGTCAGGGCAGTTAAGTTTTTTTTCTTTTAAGTCTATTAAGACAACCTACTGGAGTGTTTTCGTTTTACTTCAAAGAATTTGAAGCATCATGGAAGACTACAAAGGCATTAAATATATATTTCCAGCCTCATAAGAAACTTAAGAGTAACGATAACACATAGAAGTGAATTCAGCCATTGTTCCACATGCTTATCGGACTTTCAACTCTGCAAGCAGCGATTGAGCTCTCTTGATTGTCCAAAGCACTGTTAGAAGGGAAGCAGATATGGGCAAGATTCAAAGGCATGTGACCCATATTTAGGGATCAGTGAGAAATAGCTCACCATTGCAGGAATGCAAGTGTTCAAGAGTCGGGGGGCAAAGTGGGAAAGGAGAGGACTGGGGAGGGCTTTTCTAGCCACACCAAGCTGCATAGGCAGATCTTAGGTGCTATGTGTCTCCAGAACTGTCGATCCCCGCAGTGAGGGCAGACTTGCTCTCGGTTGGTCAGATTGGGCACTTTGACCAACCCAAGTGAGGAAGATCTTAGAAAAGGTGCGTTGGAGTCCCTGGGTGGCTCAGTCAGTTAAGTGTCCAACTTTGGCTCAGGTCATGTCTTAAAGTTTGTGGGTTCGAGCCCTGCGTCTGGCACTATGCTGACAGCTCGGAGCCTGGAGCCTGCTTCAGATGCTGTGTCTCCCTCTCTCTCTGCTCCTCCCCCACCCACACTCTGTCTCTGTCTCTCAAAAATGAATAAATGTTAAAAGGAAAGAAGGAAGGAAGGAAGGAAGGAAGGAAGGAAGGAAGGAAGGAAGGAAGGAAAGACGGAAGAAATGGTACATTGCCTCGTACCTGAGAGAACCTTTTTTATTTTGTTAACCAAAGCCACTTTAGAAGGACCACAAGTACAATGTGTACTTGTCTCAGTTACAGCCTCTTCTGTAGTGTTTCATGTTAAGGATGACATTTCATTGTCATGTGCTTTATGTACAAAGGAACACACCCCTAGAAGCTTTCCTTCTGCTGGTTTTGTTCATCCAAACCAGGAAATGAAACAATTGTTCAAAATGCCTTCCTCATTTTCCTACTGTATGCTTTGTTTTTAATTGTGTACGTTGTTGTACTGTTTTCTTTTAGGGAAAAAGAAACAGCGGTTTCAGACAGTGCTTCTTTGGAAGTCAGAAGCACTGCAAGTTGACAAAGCTTTGTCCGGCCATGGGGTACACGTTCAGGCTGGCTGCTCGGAATGACATTGGCACCAGGTAGGATGTTCCCTCGCCTTCATGCCGTTAAACGTACCGTGTGGTGATTCTGTGTCTTCCTCTCATGTTGCTGGAAGGCATGAAGACATCCACCGCCTCCACACTGGACCGATTTGAGATTTTCCTAGAGGGAATCGAATGAGAGGGTAGAAGGCTTCCCCGGAGGTGAGGAGTGCTGCTGTGTGGCCTCTGTGTGGTCTCACACGCTGTAATGCCAAGGCCCCACTAGGGGTCTCTGAGAGCCAAGATGAAGGCAGCAGTTTAGGTTTTGAAAGAAATACCTCTTAAGGCGTTGTGTTTTTTTCAGAACACGCGCTGTTTCCTTTCATCACTTTAGCAAGCTACTTGTTCAGCTGCCTTTTCCAGTTGTATCTGAGGTTGCCTGATAGAGAGGAAGGGGTGCTGGGCCAGCCATTGTCGTCAAGCCCTGGCAGATACTCACAGGATTGGAGAAAACCTGGACCGGCCAGGGCACCACAGCTTGCCTCCAGGCTGCGGAAGAAAGACAAGAGCAGGTGTCCAGTGGAGCGTCTGTGGATTAAAGACGCTTTGAAAAGGCCATATTTCAATTGCACTTCCTGGGTAACTCTTGATTAAGGGAAAAATCCTTCGTCTTTCATCACTGCTCATTGAAAATCTTAAAGGTTCAGCACATCATTGGTCCCCAAGCTTTTTTCCAGCCTCAAGAACATCACAAGGTTTTACAGCCCTCTGTCCCCACCCATGATAGCTGTTGCATTTTTAGAGTCTACTAGTTGAAAAAGTCATAATGATAAAGGCTTCAAGAGTTTGTAAGTGAATCGGAAGCACCCACAAACTTTCAAAAAATAGCCCCGTCTGTATTTGTAAAACGTTTATTTCATCAGCAGACAATTATCTGTGCTCACACTGATTTGAAGGTTCCTTGGTAGCTGTGGGTCATAGCTTAGTAACACTGCACAGTGTTGTGCTTTCTGCTGGGTGCTTTCAGGGGGAAATCAGTTCTTAAATATATTGTCCTGTGATGTGGTGTGCTTTTTTTAGTAGCAGAGTGAAGTGGGGAATCAGGCAGACCGAGAGTTGGGGTAGGGGATATCACATAAAGGATACTTGCCTTCCTTTGTTTGCTGAATCTGTCATGCCCCGGCCTTTCCAACCCAAGCAAGTTGGGCAGTAGGTAGGTTCATCCTTCCTCGTTTAAAATGCCAAGACTCCTGGGGCACCTGGGTGGCTCAGTCGGTTGAGCGTCCAACTTTGGCTCAGGTCATGATCTCACAACTCCTGAGTTCGAGCCCCACGTCGGGCTCTGTGCTGACGGCTCAGAGCCTGCAGCCTGCTTTGGATTCTGTGTCTCCCTCTCTCTCTGCCCCTCCCCTGCTAGCACTCTGTCTCTCTTTCTCTCAAAAATAAATAAACTTAAAAAAAATTTTTTTTTTTTAAATGCCAAGACTCCTCACATGTTCCTAAATGTGCGTCTTACTGGGTTTATCTCTCTGTAGTGGTTATAGCCAAGAGGTGGTATGTTACACGTTAGGAAACATCCCTCAGATGCCCTCTGCACCAAGACTTGTTCGAGCTGGAGTCACATGGGTCACGTTGCAGTGGAATAAACCAGAAGGTTGTTCACCTGAGGAAGTGGTCACCTACACCTTGGAAATCCAGGAGGATGAAAACGTAAGCTTTGTAGATTTTGTACCCTTGCGTGTGTTTTGTGTAAGTCACGTTGTCGTTAACGTAACAGGACGCCATCAAATTATGTTCAAATTACGTTTGGTTCAAAACCGAAGTCTCAATACCTACCACTACCATCACCGGCAGCAACCTGTCCTTGCCACAGTCATCCCTGTCTCAGTGACATTCCTGTCCTTTTGTTCGGGGAAGCCAGAAAATTCGGAGTTGTCCTTGAACCCATCTGTATAATCAGTCGGCAAATCCTTTTCAATCTTGCTTCAAAAATCAACCAGAAATCTGGCCATTTCTTAGTATCTAAAGCTACTATCCTTTCGCAAGCCACCATTGTCTCATCCCTGAATAATTGTAGTGGTCTCTAAGTACTTTCCCTACCCTCCTCCTTCTGTGCTCTAGTCTGTTTTCCACACAAAGCCTGAGTGATCTGTTCAATAGATCTGTCGATGCTCTGCCTAGAACCCTTCCTGTCTCTGGGCCTTCACCTCAGAGCCCTTACAATGCCTATAAGGTTCTTTGCTATAGGATTTTTCTTTAATGTCCTTGTTTCTGCCCTTGTGTGTTTGAACACGAGAGCAAGCCCTAACCTCAGGGCCTTTGCAGTTTCTATGCCCTGTAGCTAGAAGGCCCTTCCACTTATCTTTGACTCTTCCCTCATTTCCTTGAGGATCTCTTCTCTCACACGTCTTCTGTGGAGAGCCCTCCCCTGGCCGCCTTGTATAACAGTACTATCCAGTAGAACTTTCCACAGTGATGGAAATGTTCTGTGGTTTGTGCTATCCGATAAAGGTAGTGCCTAGTCACACATGAGGATTGAGCTCTTGAAATATGGCTGTGGGGCCAAGGAACTGAATTTTCAACTGTATTTAGTTTAAATTTAAAGACCCCATGTGGCTGCTTTAGTTAACCTGCACAGCTATAGAGTAGCACCTCACTAGATCCGCCCCTCGGTCTTTTGACCCAACTTGATATTTTGGGCCACAGCACTTAATACCGCATAAAATGCTTCATAGTTAGATCCGTTTCATTTTTTTAATCACTTTGTCTACCTGGCATGTAAGTTTCTTGCGGGCAAGGCTTTGTTCTTGGACAGTGCTGAACCCCTAGAACGTGGAAGGAAGCCTGATGCGTAGAAGGTGCTCGGTGATATTTAATGATTGAGTGGATGGACGGATGATTGAGAATACAGTTGAATGAATTCAGTACATTAAGCTTTTAGTGGGATATTAATCCTCTTAAAGGGATCATGCCTTTCCCATCCCAGGTGTCCTTTCTTCCTTGGCCAGAAGAGGACACTGTGTGGTCAGAAACCTCAGCCTCTGTGTATCACATAGCACATTGCAGCTGGACAGCGAAGACGGCAAGAGGCTTTTTTGATAATAACGTTAAATACGTATTTTTAAAATGTACACTGCTTTGTCACATAGTACTACTTGGTGGCTTAATTCTTTATTGAAAATACTTACTGAGGAACCTTTCCTCTGTAAGGAAAGCATATGGTGGCATCCATTCCAAAGCAAATTTACATCCTCTCAAAGAGAGAGCATTGTTCTCATTCATGTTGCTATTAGCCTCACAAGAAAGTTGTACAGACCCAGCAGAACCTACAATGAGACAAGATTATTTTTTTTTACTTGAAGCTGGAGCACGATACACAGCACCGTGGACTCCGACTCCCCTTTCTGCCGTAGCCGCCGGACAGACCTCTGGCAGCCGGTGGCGATGGAAAGAGGCAATAGAAAGATCCCATACACAAAAGTATTTAATGCCCAGATTTCATGATACTGATGTCTCTTTCTGGCTTTGTTTTTGCAGGATAACCTTTTCCACCCAAAATACACTGGAGAGGATTTAACCTGTACTGTGAAAAATCTCAAAAGAAGCACACAGTATAAATTCAGGGTGAGTCAACCGTTTTGGTACCTGAACTGCTTGAAAAAAGAAGCAGTTGCATGTTTTACCCATTTACCATTTCAAACGGACTCTGTCCGTTAAGAAAATTTTGAAGTTCCCTGCACTTTACATTTTTAAAGTGACACAAAATGCACACCATACTTTAATTTTAAACCTAGTTTTGAGAGAGAAAGCTACTGTCGTGTGCTGTAACAAATTGCATTACAGCGTGGCCAGATGCCCTCACCCAGGAGCACCCAAACTGAACGCTCGGTGCACCTATCTCTCCCCCACTTTTCGATGTTTCTCCTTTTTATTAGATTTCTCTTTCACTCTCCCTCTTCCCCTTTGCTCTTCTGCCCATTTCTTTCTTTTGTCTTCCATTACCCACTCCCTCCCTACTTAGGCTTTGCTTTGGTGGTTAACAACCACTGTTAATATGACCATAGGACTTTGTGTTGTAACGAGAAACAAAGCTTTGCAACTGATAAGAGAGGAAAAAAAGCAGGGATATACCTGAGTGGCTCAGATGGTAGTGCATCCAATTTAGGCTCAGGTCATGATCTCACGGTTCACAAGTTCTTGTCCCGCGTCAGGCTGTGTGCTAACAGCTCAGAGCCTGGAGCCTGCTCCAGATTCTGTGTCTTCCTCTCTCTCTCTGCCCCTCCTCCTGCTCTGTCTCTCTCTCTCCAAAATAAACTTTTAGAAAAGAGAGAGAGAGGAAAAGCAGTAAATAGCATCCTTTGCCATGGTACCCTTTATTGATCCATGCACAGCACTGGGTTTTCTGATAGGACTGCGTGCGGTTTGGAGGGAGAAATTTATCTTTTGATTCTACCCTTCCTTCTCTGATTTGGAGGCCAAATGATGTAGCTTGGCATGTAGTAGTCATTCAGTAAACAGTTGTTAGATCACCAAGTGAAGTGTGTGACTATTTGAGGAAAATGAGTTTCTGATATTTAACAAACGCTTGCTGTTTGGTGCCATGAGAACATAGGTAGGTATACTGCTAGCATTTCTCCACAAGGTGGCATTGCCCTACTCTTAAATAAGTAAGGTTATTTTTACCTGCTTTCCCCTCCCCCAATTTCTTCCCACAAAACAATAAGAACTAGGTGGTAACATACTGGTTCTATGCCTTCTTGAAAGGGTAAAAATGTCTTTAGCTGCAACCCACCTTAGTGTTTTATTTGTAATTGTCAATAGCTAACTGTACAGAAAATAAGCACCCCATAAAGGAAATAACTTGTAAATCAGTTGTTTGAGATTGAGAGAGAGGAGAAATGTCTGTCTGTGTGAATTTACAGATGCCTTGATCTTGCCTTGGTAAAACGTCGCCATTTCTTCAATACGTGACATCTAAAGCATGTTCATATTTTTTCCGTGGTGTTATAGCTGACTGCTTCTAATGTGGAAGGGAAGAGTTGTCCAAGTGAAGTGCTGGTGTGTACGACGAGTCCTGACAGGCCCGGACCCCCCACAAGACCCCTCATCAAAGGACCAGTTACATCTCATGGCTTTAGTGTCAAATGGGGTATGTTTTGCTACCATTGCTGTTGCTTGTTTTTGATAGATTTTTAAAAATGGATTTCAGTGGTGACAAACCAAAATAAAAAATAAGAGGTATTATTTGTGGGGATTTTACAGATTTGGAATATATGTATCAGAAACATCCAGAGAATTCCACTGGAATTGTCCATTTTACGAGCATTTTACTTTACGATTTTTCCTGTATTGTTTTGCCTCCTACACTTCTATTACTGATTTGAATGTAGTAATCTCTGAATATGTATTCATTCTTCAGTAACTTGCCCTTAACAATGGTAGTGATATTTAATGTGAAAAATGGATTTATAAAATTAATATTGAAAATAAATTTCAAACTTTAGGTATGTCATCTTAAGTAAATTTTGACATACAGAATGTTCAAGTTAAGAACTAGGAAAACTTTCGTTTTTGTTGTTTGTATGTAACCAGAAGTTTTGAACTTCAGGAATTTTTCTTTTTTCTTTTTTTAAATGTTTATTTATTTTTGAAAGAGAGAGAGCACCCATGAGTGAGGGAGGGGCAGAGTCAGAGGGAGGCAAGAGAATCTGAAGCAGGCTCCGGGCTGTCCCAAAGCCCAACATGGAAGTCGAACTCAAGAACTATGAGATCGTGACCTGAGCCGAAGTGAGATGCTCAACCAACTGAGCCATCCAGGGGCGCACCCCACTTCAGGAATTTTTCCTGTTGAAGTTCATTAAATGGTGTTTGAGGGTATCTGGTGGAAGGATATTCTGGCTCACCTCTGCAGCTCGGATTATTTCAATGAAGTGAATGCCTTTAGAATATTGATAAAGATTTGCAATGTATGTATGTAAAACTGTATGTAAAACTGCTTTACAATTGTATGTAAAACTGCTGGGATGTGTATAATTATCACCAATGTGTCACAATAGTATTGGATTCCTGAAAGACAGAAAAAGGAAAAAGAAAAGGATTTAATTTTTTTATTTTTAAATTTTTTTTTAATGTTTATTTATTTTTGAGAGAGACAGAGTGCGAGTTGGGGAGGGGCAGAGATAGAGAGGGAGACAGAATCTGAAACAGGCTCTAGGCTCTGAGCTGTCAGCACAGAGCCCGATGCGGGGCCCAAACTCAGAAACTGTGAGATCATGACCTGAGCCAAAGTCGGAAGCTTAACCGACTAAGCCACCCAGACACCCCAAAAAAGAGACTTAAAATAAGATTTTACCTGGCAGCCAGGTCATATAAAGGGAATTTAAAATATTATTAAAGAGGCTTCTGGCTGGCTTGGTCGGTAGAGCATGTGACTCTTGATCTCAGGGTTGTAAATTCAAACCCTGTGTTGGATATAGAGATTATATAAAAATAAAGTCTTAAAAAAAAAAACCCCACAGAGCATTTTTTTTTTTAAGTTTATTTATTTTGAGAGAGAGCAAGAATGAGGGAGGAGCAGAGAGAGAGAGAGAAGGAGAGGGAGAATCCTAAGCAGGCTCCGCATTGTCAGCACAGAGCCCCACGTGGGGCAGGAAATCATACACCATGAGATCGTGACCTGAGCCGAGATCAGGAGCCAGACACTTAACTGACTGAGCCACCCAAGCGCCCCAACACAAAACGTCATTAAACTGTTATTGGAGGTCAACCGTTGAGACATAAAACTGTTTCAAGTTACCTAATAATTTTGAGGCAGAATTATTAGGATATCTATTTCCTTGGAAGATGGACGTGATTATGAGAAACTGTAAAAATCTAGGTGTGCTTTTCTTGCCGGATTGTGAAGCTTTTTCCTCACAAAATCCTAGAAAGTAAATGTTTACTTTCATTAGCTATATGCTATAATATTTAACTTTGTAATTACTGTTTTAAATCTCTCTTACTGAAATGTGTATGCATTCATAGAAATACCAAGCGAAAGAAGGGCCATGAAGTTCCTAAGTCTGTATCTAAAATAGAGACTTGGCAGAACTGATGGTAGAGGGAACCTCTGCATAGTCTTACAAAATTACAACGCAAGGTATTTTGCTGCTCAGAAAAGAAAACTCTCGCGGACGGAGTCAGCAGTGGCATAAATACCCACAGTTCACAGGGCTCTGGTAATAAGCCAGCACCCCTTCCTCAGACCACCTGTCTGGTGCGTTCTCGACTCACAAATTCAGTTGCGTATCAGATTCCCTTGGGATATACAGTAGGCTTAGTGGCAAACCGTGATGGAACATATTTATTACGTGTTGATGTCTTGTTTATTTTATCAGTAAATTTTGCACTTCTCTTTCCTTCCCTCTCCATCTCAAAAGAATCCGGTCACTGGTAATCTAAGTGAGGTAAAGAATAAAATAATAATAAAAGAGTTACGTATTTCATCTTCTATAAAAATTATTGAATGTTAAAGACCAGGCTTCAGAATTTTCAAAGTCGATTTATTAACTTAACTCTTAGAAAAATTAATTCATAGTTTGAGTTTTGCTCGTATTTTGCTAAATAACTGACGTTTCTAGACCTAAGAACTTCGAATAATCTGATAGCGCTCAGGGCTTCTTGGTGGTTTTGTTTGTTTCTTTTGTTTTTCAAGAGTAATACAGTAATTATTATACCTTTTGCTTAAATTCAGAATTAAGGAGTATAATGTGACATGTTTTCTGTCTTCTAATGATATTTGTTAATAAAAATCTATGCCCTTTCATAACTAATAAGGCATCTGCTTACTCTCCAGATCCTCCCAAGGATAATGGTGGTTCAGAAATACTCAAGTACTTGCTGGAGATTACTGATGGAAATTCTGAAGGTGAAGTTTTAGGAAATTGTTTTCCTCAAATCCAGTACCAACCTCTACTTTCTAACGTCCTAAAACATCTGTATGGTAATAGTGGGAAGCCGTCAATTCTACCGGTAGTGCCATTACAACAAATAGACCATAATCACATATTTACAGTTTTCTCTTTTACACACAGCATCAGGGATCAGGGTATGCTTGAAATGTACATTTTTATCATGTTTTTAAATGTTCCGTGTCCTTTCTTTAAGCCAGAGGTCCTAATTAATCGAATAATTAAATTTTCATCCCCTGTCTTGGCACATTTTCGCTGAAAATTCTTACGGGCAGAGGGAGTGTCAGAAGCAATCAGCAGGAAGGATAAGGTGGAGAGAGCAGACGAGTTTGGTAATCGACAAGTTCCCACGTACAGCGATGGCAAACAAAACATCGTATTATCGGGAGAGAGTGACAGTGTCACAGTCCCACTTTCCTGACAAGTTTAGCAAATGCCTTTCCATCTTTGTGACGTCTGAGTCAGACTGTCATCACTTGTGCACTATGTGGATTAAAGTAGTACAGTGTTAAAGATCAGATTCCTTAAGAAGTGCCTTTAAAAATACTCGATCTTTTTTTTCTAGTAAAACTCATTAGGCTTTAATAGGAAAAAAATATAGCCGTCAGAACTTTTAAAACGACCTATCTCGCCATTCTGATAATCCCCGTAACCATTCATAACGGTGACTTTTGCGAACAAGCCGGGCAGGCGTGGGCTGCTCTTTTGCCCTCTACTTGCGGTGACCACCTGGAGCTCTGGTTTTCGAGCCGGTCCGCTTCTATTTTGGACTAAGAATGTAAGAATGCTTTGAGGTGGGCACAGCTGTTCTCATCATAAAATCCTCTTCTGGGCTAAAAATTTGATTTAGTTTTTTACGTTACAAAAACCTACCGAAGAGAGAAGGCAGGTGTCTGCCGTGGCTCCTTGTGAAAGCATGTTTTCCATTTTCGTGACTCTCTTGACCACTGATGATATCAAATCAAACTAGACGCCGTTCTCTACTGAAAGTTAACAGCTTTGCCAGCACATAAAGTGGGTGATTAATTGAATCTTGTCAGTCATCCCTGTTCCCATGTGCCTCTTCCCAGGTTTCTAGCCAGCGATGTCCTAATAACGCTTTTTAGTGCCCACCCACAGCCCCCACGGCCCTGGTGCCTGTGACTTCATTGTAAATCTGTCCTAATAAGTGGCCAAGGGAAACTTACTTTAGTAAAGTATCTTGGGTAATGGGGAAAAATATTTTCTTGGAAACAACTTCATGGAGAGAAGGCCTTGGTGAAATAGTCCCCCAGACGTGTGGCTCTGTAAGGAGAGCGACACAGAGGAGGGAAGCCTGCAGCAGCCCAGATTTGCGAGGCGGGCGGGCGGCCGGGGGAAGCGGCCCCCAATGCTTTGTCCCTGGTGGCGTCAGCTTTACCGGGCAGTCAGACTGCTGCAGCCTTCAGCAGCCCTGCTTACTTTCTTTAGTCCCGAGAAGTGGCCAGATAACTAGGTCACCTGAGTGCTTCATCTTTAATTCGTCACCCTCCCAGCCATTTTTGTCTCTTACGTGAGCTCTGTGAAGACGGCAGGCTTTTCCCCAAAGGACTCTGTGCATGATGGGGAGATTTCACCCCCCCCCCCCCGTGCCCTCCAGCACGTGAGAGCAGGAGGGACTCTTGAGCATGTCCCAGACTGACCAGGAGCCTCCTGGCTGGGCAGCCTTCCCCTACCCAGCTGGCCCCCAAGGCCTTCTCTCGCCACAATCATCTCACAGCTCGCTTGACCCCGTGCTCTGTCTCCGTTTCCGCCCACCCCCCCCCCCCCCCCGTGCCAACAACGGGTTTCTGTGGTTTCCAGCATCCGAACCTCATAGTCAGCAAATATAATAATGGTGGTATTAAGTAGTCTAGCCTGCAGTACTAAGTATGAAAAATGACTCCGTGTCATTTTAAATATTTAACTTTGGGAAGGGAAGGGAGAGAGGGCCCTTGGCTATTTAAAAAAAGAAGAAAAAATAGGAGATGCTGGTTTTCATGGAAACTGCTTAGAGCTTGTTCCCCTCAGGAATGGCTGCTACTGTTCCGCATTTGCAGGAGGCACAAACTCACACGCGAGTCTTGTTTTACAGCGAGCCAGTGGGAGGTGGCATACAGCGGATCGGCTACAGAATACACTTTCACCCACTTGAAACCAGGCACTTTGTACAAACTCCGAGCGTGCTGCATCAGTACTGGTGGACACAGTCAGGTCGGTTTTGCCGTGGCGCGAAAGAAAAACCTCTTGGGTCGGGTTCAGACAGCCACTCTGTAACATCACGAGACAATTACTCTCTTAGAAAGTATAGTCACAGCACAGCCTGCCACGGGGTCACATCAGGAAATGAAAACAAGAGTTTTTTCCAGTTGAGTTTTTTCCAGTTGCGTTTTCGGAGGACATGAAAGATAGGCCTGGGTGATTCTCAGCTAAACTGTGGAATTGTCAAGGCGCATTTGTCACTTAGTTGTTTCTTGGAAGACTTTGGCATGATCCCAGGTGACGGTTGAAAATTGAGTGTTGTCCGAAATTCGTCTCGCTAAATAAGAAGAACCTGAGTTATTGCAGTGCTAGAAAAGGATAGAATTCAGGGTCAAAAAGACATGACCTCCTGCACAGCTCTGCTGTTACCAAACCTGGCAGTTTTGTGAGAACAGGGGATGCGCCTTCCCCAAGGTGCTTTACTGCCATCTGCTGGAAAAACCACACAAATCTATGATGACTGAGCTGAGTGACACCATTGCAGTTGTGCAGTGCCCAACTTACACACCTGTAGGCAGCAGCATATCCCTTGCTCTCCGCTCTTTACTTGACCTGAGATCGGATAACATGTCAGGAGCCTTGGTTTCGACCACACAGGGTTCTCATAGGCTTAAAATAACCTCAGAAATACACAGGGAGTGCGCTAGAAATCAGATACTAACTGGCTGTAACGCGCATTCAGAAATGAATGAAAGGCAAGATGGTAAAAAGCCATTTTCATCGTAGGGATGTTTCACATCATGGTTTGAAACCATTAATAGTGAGAGACGGTAGCTTATAGCCCTGTGCTGGGTTTATGTTTCTCAAGAAGACTTGCCGTTAGGGTGCCTGGCTTTGCAGTCAGCAGTCAGCACACCTCCACTGGTGTCCTGTGTTTTTCTTTTTCCCCGCAAGGATAGCAGTGCCGTGATGTTTAGGCTACCCACATAGACTGTGAAAAGAAGGTCCAGTTAGACCACCGTCCAGCGCCAGAGCTCTCTGTAGTGCTTCCCTGGGTGGGCTGTCCCCACATCCAGGCCCCAGAGGGTCAGCAGGCACCTCCTGTGTGAGGTGTCTAGGGTACCTCTCCCCTGCAGCACTTCTTCTCAGGGGAAAAGGGAGGAGTCTGGCCAAGCTGCAGAGTTGCACCTGGTTTTCTCCTCTTGCAGACAGTCGACTTCCACATCCCCAGCCTTGCACAATCAGCTCCTAAAAGGAGGCCCGCTTATTTTAGCATTAAAAGAACCTGCCGGTTAATGTCAGACTCAGTTGATTAATACTGAATTTATTTGCTCTTCTGCCCCCGTATGTGGATGGTTTCACCGTTTATAGCACCATTTAAAAATGTCATCCAGCTGTTGTTTTGTGTTCTCTTCTGTCCTCACGACAGATCTCTCTAATTTTGGCTTAAAGGAAAGCAGTTGTGTGCTTAGAATACACAACCCGTGGCTACGAATCTGACTTCATAAATAAGCATTTTTACCAGTGCCACATGCAGTGTATGTTCACGCCTGACACGCACACGAGAGAAGGCCCTTCTGCACAGAAATCAAGTGTGCACATTCACCGTGTGATCCCCTTTGGGCAGCGTGTTCAGTTACAGGGTAGGATCTGCCTAGGATGTAGAGGTCTGGTGAATTCACAGTAACTAAGAGATGGTTCTCTCCGGTGTTTCTCCTGCAGTGCTCTGAAAGTCTCCCTGCTCGCACACTAAGCATTGCACCAGGTCAGTGTCGACCACCGAGGGTTTTGGGTAGACCAAAGCACAAAGAAGTCCACTTAGAGTGGGGTGAGTGAACAAATCTTCACATTGACATTGACGGTTGGGACAACTGGAGATGGAATTGGAGATTTCATGCTTTGTGATTAAGTTGGCAGTCTGCTAACGACTGTAGTCCTGCCTGTTGAAAATGTCCGCTGTCTGTCTGATATGTGTTGGCTTGGGTTTGTGTTCTGCGGCACGCCGTCGCTCATCCTGAGGGAGCTACGCTCACTGGGCATTCTCTGTCCTTTGGAGGACACTTGCCTAGAAAATCTGGCACAGCAGCCAGTCTTTCCCAGATGTTTTTCAACCCTATTCACAAAAGCGAAGTTGCATGCAATGTAGAGATTAAAGCGAGGTTTGTAAGGTAACCTCTGATTCTCCTCGTCTTTTGTCACATGTGGGCCCTGGCACTTTGCAGTATGGATTTGAGCTGTACAAGCATTTCCTGTTGTGACAGCACTTTGCAGCATATAAACTCGCAAATACAAACCTGCAGAACTCCATCAGACTGTTTTTTTGCCACTACTCGTGTCTACAACGTCATAAAATATTGTGCCAACCTTGGGTCATTTATCTTGATTTAACGTGGCCTTTGGTTTTAAGTTAGAAGATTTTCTCCCTCTGTTTCTTCCTTGTCTTACAGTGTAGACATTTGCCAATGGGTTCTGTTGTTTCCAAATTATTTTGTTGAAGTAATTGAATGTACTTAGATGTAGTTTGGAAAGTACGGATAACATCCTTCAGAAACTTTTTCTTCCGTATCGCTTTTCTTTTGGGGGGAGGGGAGGGTTCCTTTTTGTAGGAGAGATACTGAGGACCAGCCGCCCACATGATGTGTTACAAACCTTGTGGGAAACCAGGTGTGAGCTGCTCAACTGGAAGCATAAAGATGTTCTAAGATGAAAAGCGTTCTCCATTCCCAGACGTTCCTGCCTCAGAAAGTGGCTGTGAGGTCTCGGAGTACAGTGTGGAGATGACGGAACCCGAGGATGTGGCTTCGGAGGTGTACCATGGGCCAGAGCTCGAGTGCACCGTGGGCAACCTGCTCCCCGGAACTGTGTATCGTTTCCGGGTGAGGGCTCTGAATGACGGAGGGGTGAGTACAGGCTTGTGCACCATAACCAGAATACCAAGGTGCTGACACTTCCGTATCCTCCCCCCCGAAATTCCTCAGCAGTATCTATCCAGCCTTGGTAGCCATTAAAGAAGGGTATGTGAGTCTCATTTCTGAATTGATACATTGTTGTGACTTCATATTGACCCAGCATTAGAAATTTCTGTCTTCAAATCATTCTGTTAAGAAAGAGTTCAAGGTTACTAAGAAAGAACATCACCCTTTAGCTATTTTGGGTTGTTTTCAAAACAATTTCCTTCTTACCCAGCTATAGAAGCCTTGCCCTTCTATACGCAGCAATATCTCAGGTCAGTTTTTAGAACTGGAGTGGGGTAGAGGCCAGGGAGGCCAGCTTCTGGTTTTTGTTTTGTTTCAAATGAAGACCGGAGACCTCTTCTCAGCCCATCATAGATTGGAAGTCTGTGTCTAGATTATACCCATATTGTATTTATTTTATTTTCAATGTTTTATTTATTTTTGAGAGCGCGAGAGAGAGACAGACCACGATCAGGGGAGGGTCAGAAAGGGAAACAGAACCCACGAGGCAGGCTCCAGGCTCCAAGCTGCCAGCACAGAGCCCGATGTGGGGCTCGAGCCTGTAAACCACGAGATGATGACCTGAGCTGAAGTCAGACACTCAACTGACTGAGCCCCTAGATGACACCCCTATTTTAAATCGCAGAGTAATGTGGGTTTGGGGGGGTGGGATTCGTGATGAGGACAAGGTAACCAGAAACTGTCTTTCTGGTGCAGGCTGCTGCTGTACCCCTCCCCACTGCCAGGTATACTCGTGATTTGTACAGATGGGTTCCATGTAAATAAGTAGATATAATTAATTGATGGGATTTTTAAAAATAAGAAAGCACAACTGAGAGCAGCATGAAGTTGGTGATTTTCTCTCATTCTCGGTAGCCCTGTGCAAGCCTGGCAGAGGAACATGCGTGGGTCTCCAGTCTATTTCCTGTTGGCCACACTGTGAAAACACTTGGTCTGAAGTAGCATCTCAAACCTTTAGCAGGAGCTGGATTCCTTCTAATTCCCAGCTAGGAAAGAAATTCAGACACAGTACAACTATCTAAATTAAAAAAAAAAAAAGAAGACAACCAGAGTGGATCTAACCAATAACAATGTTTTGATGAGAAGATAAGAAAGCTGATGCACCTGAGCTTACATAATTAAAAAGCAGTGGCAGGTGATGACCACAGATGCTGCAGAAAATGTTTTACTGGTGTTTTTGCTCTTTTCCCTGTCAGCTGTGCAGGGCATCTCTGCCATAACAAAGATAAATATGCCACTCTGATGCTCCGAGTTTTACTTTCTGTCAAAGAAGAAATTTTTTATCATCTAATTTATCTAATTTATCATCTAATTTATCATCTAAAAATATTATCATCAGCCTTAATTTATTCCTGTTACACTGAAAGTTACCCAGGGGCGCCTGGGTGGCTCAGTCGGTTAAGCATCTGATTTTGGCTCAGGTCACAGTCTCGTGATTCATGAGTTCAAGCCCCACATCTGGCTCTGTGCTGACGGCTCACAGAATTGGATAACCAATTTCGAGTTGATTTTTGTGTGCTAAAAATTAAGCTGCAGTGTACATCTGACTTAGTTATCTTTGACTTAGTTTTCTTTGCTGTCCTGGGAGACATGTTGAAACAGAATGCCATGTTGCATCAAAAATCAGCATGGTTTTGTTTCTGAGGGCACAATAAAGGGGAAATGTTTGGTAAACCAAATTTCTGATCCTTTTGAATAAAAAGAAATAATACATACATAATAGACATCTACCCCTCAGAGAGTGTATGTAGGAAGAAACCTTATGCACATTCAATTGAAAGTGAAAACCTTTAGGCAATATTTTTTAATCAGTTGTACTGATGATGGTGTTAGTCTGTCTAGCCCTTATTTGGTTATAAGCTTGTGTGTGAACACACACGTGTGTGTTCACACTATACATACAGGCATGTGTGTGTTCTTCCCTTTCAGTATGGCCCCTATTCTGATGTCTCAGAAATTACCACTGCTGCAGGGCCTCCTGGACAGTGCAAAGCACCTTGTATTTCTTTTACGCCTGATGGATGTGTCCTAGTGAGTTGGGAGGTAAGTCAGGCACGTGTTCTGCATCGATTTCTGTTTCTTGTACTTGATCTGCCCCCAAATGCAAGTTACGAGGAACCTACAAAGCTATAATTCACATGTAGGTGATTTTACACATTACTCTCTTGGCGCTCGCTTCTATCGCTTGGAGTTGTGGAAATTTTACCACTGGTTAGAACTGAGAGGAAATTGACTACCTCTTTCATGCCTTTCTCTTCCATGTATTTGGGTATAATACCCAGGGGCGTGTTGCTCTGTTTCCCTAAGTTTAGTTAGTTGAGCACAAACATCATGGGATTTTCCTTCTCAGTGAAATTAACTACTTAAATCTCTGCTTTCCAGAGTCCAGAAAGCTCTGGTGCCGACATCTCAGAGTACAGGTTGGAATGGGGAGAAGATGAAGAATCCTTAGAACTCATTTATCACGGGACAGATACCGGCTTTGAGATAAGGGACCTGTTGCCCGCTGCACAATATTGCTGTAGACTACAGGTAGGTTGACATGACTCCGATGTTACTCATAGACCCAGGTGTTCCATGAAGGACTCTGGGGCAGTGACCCAAAGGCTTGTGATGGAGACTATCAAGACGGATGATATGGAATGAAGAGTCCTTTTAAATGAAAATAAATTGAATTGTTTTGGTCTTATAATTAACGTCTGCTTCTCTGGGAGGTCCTGTAGCAGAAGGACAAAATCCAATTCTGCACCACTCACCACAAGCAGGACCCTTGTGTCCTGTCTGTGAACTCACTGAATAAGTGACCAAACCCAGGGCCGAGGGGTCAGTCACAGCTCCTTAGGGAAGGTTCCTTCTCTGTGAATTCCCCTGAGATGCATGTTTCAGTGGGGCAGACGCTTAAGACTGGCAAAAGACACAAGACGTGTATGCCAGTTGTTAAATGGAGCCAGAAACAAACATTAGAGTGATTTGAACTAGGCTGCATTAGATGACAGGATCCACCTCCCATTTCTCAGTGACCATTATTAACAAGGCTGGTTACAAATAGAGTAACATGAAGAACAGTTGGCTTCGTAGCCTAACCCCTAAAAGTGACAGTAGTCATGAGTTTACTTTTACTGACTTAGATAAGTGATTATTTTTTCCCCATTGTAAAGCCTTAATTGTCCTTAGAAAACAGGGTTCTTTGTCCATTTCTTTCCATTTGTTTGGTAACATAGTTTGAGCACCACTTTGTGCCAGAATCAAAGGGTGAACAGGCTGATCAAGAGGAGAGATACCAAGATTAGTCAGATGTGGTTCTTGACCTTGGAGAACTCTGTCTTCACACATGTTTAGATTTAAATAGATAAAAAGGCAGAGATGCCAGATTTAGGTTTCCACCTGATTTAAGTCATGAATCAAATTGCTGATTACAAGTCCATGAACATATCGGTGTCTCTGACCTCTTTGGAGAAAATATTCCCTTCATAAATTAATTTTCCAGATCAACTGAAGCTTCTCTGTTAAATTCTGAAGGCTGCTTTTTCATAAACATTCTGATTAAACTCTTTTGTTATACACGTTCCTTCCTTCTTGAATGGAGCACCTGGGACATAATTAACTCGTCAGTGACTCAGGGTCACGGCACATTATCTGATCTTTATAATAGCAGTGCTGAGTCATTGGGAAAAGGTTATAAAATATGTGCTACACTCCTGTTTTTGGAACAAGGCAGGATATAAATAAAGAACTGTCTGCCACCACAGGAAAAAAAAAATTCACTATGCTTTTTGAGTTTTGGGTCTCTCCTGAAAATGTTCTTCTTTTTTCCCCTTCAGGGTATATGCTGTCACTTAGCACTGACTCCCCCAAATGGCATTTTAAAACATACATTGACTAGAGTAGGAATAGAGCCTGCATAAGAATCTTGCCTCCCTGGTTTGAAAGTGAGGAGTAGAAAACATTTTCAGATGTCCATACTTGTTTGTCATAAAATGAATCAGACCCTGTGAAGGGGGTAGTTCTTTTCAGACCACCATCACTATGCAAAAGAAGTACCATCTTGTCAGGAAAGGGATCTCCTCAACCTAAATTGACTTACTTGGCACATGTAGGCCAAATATGAATTATTTTCATGAATTAATTTTATTTAACACACTGCAAAGTCAGACAAATCGTTTTTTGAATATTTGGCATCTTAAAATTAAATCATTGTAATTAATACTTATATTGTGTTTTATAAAAACTGGGTAAAACATTTCTTGTTTTGCTCAAGAATTTTTGCACTTTGATATGCTTCCTTAAGGGTATTTTAATTAACAAGTACCAAAATAGTACTGTTCACATGAGACATACTATATATTAGAGGCATGCTTTTATTTATTTTATTAAAAGATTCTTCTGAGGGGCTCCTGGGTGGCTCCTTCGGTTCAGTGTCCAACTCTTGATTTCAGCTCAGGTCATGATCTCAGGGTTTACAAGATCAAGCCTGGGGAGCTCGCTCGCTCTCTCTCTCTCTCTCTCTCTCTCTCTCTCTCCTGCCCCCAAATAAATAAATAGAGAGAGAGAGAGAGATCTTCCAAATTATTTGTATTTTTTTTTTGGAAAACTGGTCATAATAAGTAGCATAAATCAAGAAAACATTTCTTATGAAATGAAGGTAGTAAAAGAATATGGGATCCAGAGTGGGATCCTGGAATAGAAAAAGAACACTGCTGGAGAAATTAGTAAGGTTTGAATCAGATCTGTATGTAGTTAATAGTATTCTATCAATATTAATTTTGTGGTTATCTCTAGTTGTATAAGGTGTTAACATTAGGGAATGAAAGGTGAGAGATATACACAAGTTTCTTTGTACTATTTTTACAATGTTTCTGTAAATCTAAAATTAGTTCAAAATTTAAGGAAAGTTGTTTGTTTTGTTTTTTTTAACAGAAAAGAAAATGCTCTTTTGTTCTGGCCTTCCCCAGAAGGGATGCACTGGCTAACGGCCAGGGTTTTTCATGTTGACCAATTTAATCTTTACAATGATCCTGTGAATCAGGTGTTGCTGTCTCCATTTTACATCTCAGGAAACAGGCTCAGAAGATCCTAATTTGCCTAAGATCACACAACATGCATACATATGTGTATGCCTACTAACTGCACAGTTAGTAAATAATGGAATCAAGACTTGAACTAAGCTGCAACTCTAAAAGCCGTGTGTTTTCCTTCTGGTACATGGTTGATACGAACATGGAGCTTCATGATGTCTTATTTTTCCGCCCCTGTGATAAATTTGTCTTAAAGAATGAAATCTCTATATATATTCTTAACGTATATCATGACATTAAAATTTTACCAAAAAAGAGAGTTGGAGTATTGTCATGAAATAGAAGTAGATATGAGAAAATATTACAGTAGAATTTCACAAGTGGTTTGTTAGCAAATGGATGCTCTGAACTTCTTTGAGATTAACAGTAGTACCTAAGTGTTGTAACTTTTGTTTTGAACCTTTAAGAGCTCAGACTACTTTTGTTTAGTTCTCTAATTTGTCCTTCTAAACTCTCCTATGAATTAAATGAGAACCAGAGTTTAGAGTGCATTTGCTTTTGTAAGGAGGCTGCTAAATGTTTTTAAAGGGGAAAAAATACAAGTTTAACAACATTTATTGAGCACATACTCTGTATCAGACGCTGTTCTAGCTGTTGGGGGATACAACAGTGAGCCAAACAGACAACTTTACCTTTATGCAACTTACATTCTCATGGTGGTGATAAACGTGGTGATGAAAAATAAAGAAGGGAAATAGGAAATGAGGATCACAGGGGGTGAGGGTGGGGTAGGGTGACCGCAGATTTAAACATGGTGTCCAGAGAGGGCTCACTGTAAGGCAGCACTTGAGAGAAGACGTGAAGATGCTTGAGCAAGCTGTGCAGATGTCTAGGGAAAAAGGTTCCGGGACAGGAGGGGCAGCAATTTGCGAAGGCCCTGAGGTGGGAGCAGGCTTGGTGTCCCCGTGGAACAGCAAGGAAGCCAGTGTGGCTGGAGCAGAGTAAGTGAGGGGGAGACTGGGAGGTGATAGAGTCAGAGTGGCCATGGATAGGAGTTACTCGTGCACATGGAAAAGACTAGAAGAAGACTTGCCATTTAGTGTCTACCCCACAGTAACTGTGAGGATGCCACAGGACCATATATAGCCTGAAGTGGGCCAGGCAAATACAAAGTGTTGTTTTAAAGTTATGTTTTATAAATGGTGACGGTGGTGATATTATCTTCTGCTTTATTAACAGAGAAGGTGTCTTTGGCGGTTTTTTGGAATGTGGTCATTAAAGCGAACGTTTTCTGAGATTTCTTTCTACCTGTGTTTCTAGAAATAAACTGTGTATTAACGTCAGATTTCTGTAACAGCGCCTAACACGGAGGCTTCAGAATTTACGGTGGGGTAATGTGGACTTTGTCTTGCTGTTGTCTTTTTAGGCTGTCAATCAAGCTGGAGCAGGACCGTATAGTGAGCTTGTCCTTTGCCAGACACCAGCATCTGCCCCTGACCCTGTCTCCACTCTCTGTGTTCTGGAGGAGGAGACCCTCAATGCCTACCCTGATTCACCTTTTGTGTGCCTTGTACTGAACTGGGAAGAGCCGTGCAATAATGGATCTGAAATCCTCGCTTACAATATTGACCTTGGAGACACTAGCATCACCGTGGGCAATACCACCACCCATGTTATAAAAGACCTCCTTCCAGAAACCACCTATCGGTGAGTGCAGGGAAGCAGAAATAGAGCTGCATGAACACATCAGCACTTGGAGCTATAGACCTTTCAGGTTCTAAAGGCCAAACGACTGAATTCTAATCCTTCTTAATTAATATATTTAAGAGTACTAAATGCAGATATAGCTTTTTTTTCTTTTTTTAACATTTATTCAATTTTGAGAGACAGGGTGTGAGCAGGGGAAGGGCAGAGAGAGAGGGAGACACAGAATCCGAAGCAGGCTCCAGGCTCTGAGCTGTCAGCACAGAGCCCAGACGCCGGGCTCGGGCTCGAACCCACAAACTGTGAGATGATGACCTGAGCTGAAGTCAGACACTTAACCGACTGAGCCACCCAGGCGCCCGGTAAATGAAAAATACAGCTTTAAAGCGTGTATTGCTTTGTACTTTGTGAGTCTGTTACAAATTTACACAATTCGTAACCCTCGAGGGAGAATTTCACCTACTGCTTTAAATTAGTTCCTCCCTCTTGGTCTCTTAGCAACCACTTTTCCTTATACTTTTACTGTGACTCATGTCACTCTGTGGGCGCCCTCTGTCCTCTCTGTGGACTTGCCCACCTCTGAAGCTGGGTTCCACCATTCTTTTCATTCCCCAAAGCAGACACAATGTTACAAAGCATTTGTGATGTAGCTTTTTACTCAGCCTTTCACAAGGGGCCAGAGGAAAAAGTTACATTACACATTACTGAGCAAAGCTCAGTTGGCATCTGCATTCTTTCTTTCCCCTGGAGTCCTCTCCCAGCCAGGCACCTCACCTTCCATCTTTTTCTCCAACACGGCCTCTTAAAATTTCAAATTATTTAGCTCCGTCTCCGAGTTGCCTCAACTCCCTCAAGACGAAAAGTGCACGACTAGCGTAAGAGGAGCACAGGAACCGTCTGTGGTTACTCAGGTATGCCCTCTAACCCTTGGTCAGGTTACAGACAGTCCTGATTTACAGTGGTGTGAAAGCGATACACAAATCAATAGGAACTGAGTTTTGATCATCTCCTGGGCTGGGGCTTACATGATGTGAAGCTGTCACTACTGACGCTGGGCAGTGGCAGTGAGCCACGGCGCCCGGTCAGCCACGCGGTCAGTAGGGTCAACAACCAATGTGCTCACGACCACTCTGTGCCCATACAGCCATTCAGGTTTTCACCTTCAGTACGGTGTTCAGTATATTTTAGGAAAGAGTCAGTACTTTATTATAAAATAGGCTTTGTGTTAGAGGATTTTGCCCAACTGCAGGCTAATGTTAAGTGTTTACGTTGGCTAAGCTAAGCTACAGTGTTCAATAGGTTAGGTGTATTAAATGCATTTTTGAATTGTAATATTTCCATCTTATAATGGGTTTGCTGAGATGTAACCCCATCGTAAGCCAAGGAATGTTTGTAAATGTTTCTTGAGGAGGGAAATGTATAGATTCAGATTCAGGTCATCAGCTATATCTTTAGGAGGGTTACTTACCATCTCTGTGTTTCAGTTTCTTTTTTCCATAAAATGAGAACAAGATTCTTTCCTTCATAAGCATATTGTAAGGCGTTAATACACAAATGTTAAATGCTTAGAAGCCAACAGTACATATTAGGTGCGCAGTAAGTATGCATTGCAATTTCAGTCATCATCAATCGTGCCATCCAGCAAAAGTGGTTCTTCTTGGGGTAGGATGGAGGGAGTGAAGGACGGGCTAACAAACTTGCTGCTAGAAAAGGATGTATCATCTCATTTAATTTTTTTCTAGTTTGTTTTCTCGTTCTGTGGTCTGACAGACTACCTTTTTTATATTCCCAGAAGCTGAAGAAAGAAATCAGCTAATGCACTCGAAGGTACAAAAGCCCCATCTTGCCAGATCATATCACCCTTGTTCTTTTTCTTTCTTACCAAATCTGTTTTGTCTAATTTATACAACTAGATTTATTTTACTTTTCAAAACAATGACAAGGGGGCATTGTTCACTTTTGTAGTCTTACATTATTTTAAAAAATCTCTTTGGGGCACAGCATTATATACACTGTGGGTCTGTAAAACAGTGATAGACTGGCCTTGCCCTCAGAGCACTCACAGAGTTGAGGGGCACTTAAATAGCAACAGTAGCATACGTAGTAGGCTATTGTGACATCATGGGCTGCAAACAACACAGTGTGCAGAATCCTGTTGGTGTTTCAGAGAGGAAGACCTAGGGTCCCGGATGATCAGGATGGTTCAAAGTGGGACTTGAGACAGAAACTAGATAAAGGGGGATATGACTTACAAAGAGAAGAGGCAGGCCGAGGGCGTTCTTTTTGTTTTTAGCCTTTTAGCCATTCTCAAAAAAACAGCCTTCACTCTTGTTTGCCAACCGAATGCTAAGTGCCTGTTGTGTCTAGAGCACTCTAACCAGGTGGGGAGGAAATCCAGAGATGACTAAACTCAGACCTTGACTTCAGGGAATTTCCCCAATGATGATACTCTAAGGAAGCCTTGCTGTGAGCTGGATCTTGGGGTAAAATGACTAAGTGAATGTCATTCCCCAGCTGTGCCGAATACTGCCTGACCTTAATCCCTCAGGGCCAAAAGAAAAACAAGGAAGAAGCCACACTGGTTCAGGAACTCACTGAATGGTTTTGTGTCCATTCTGATCCACACCCATATCTACCCCAGAGTGGAATCAAGTCCTGAGGTCAGTCCTGAATGTTTTAGATCAGAAATCATGAAAGCCTTTTAGGGCAAAATGTTAGCCTGTGAATTTTGTTCCAGACGTTGTGCCAACTGTAAACTTTAAGATTTGTGGAAGGATGATAAGGGAGGAATGCTGGCTCTTACTACTCAACATACAGTCAGATGACTTCTAGAAGGAAACCTAGAATTCACAGACTTAGTGAAGGAACAGATACAGGGAATCTTTGATTAATGATCAAATGTCATTTACAGTGGACATTATCAAACAAACTTCCACATGTTTAAAAGTATCTCATAGGATAGTTCTATTTTATTATTTTTTTTTTAAGTTTGTTTATTTATTGTGAGAGTGGGGAGAGAGAGAGAGCCCGACATGGGACTCGATCTCACCAACCACGAGACCATGGCCTGAGCCAAGATCAAGAGTCAGGTGCTTGACCGAGCCACCCAGGCGCCCCCGAATAATTCTATTTTAGAGAACACAAAATGGTTTAGTAATGGAAGGACTATGGAAGAATGAGGTTAGATTGGGGGTGCCCAGCTGGCTTAGTCGGTGGGGCAGGCAACTCTTGATCTTGGGGTTGTGAGTTCGAGCCCAATGTTGGGTGGAGAGATTACTTAAAAATGAAATCTTAGGGGAAAAAAAAAAGATTTGGATAGTAAAACTTCAGGACTATTTAAAAAGTATTTAATGGATATAGCATAAACAGTTCAGTATTAACATGTAAGGCTAGCATATTGAGCTGAATGTGGAAGGTCCCTTTTTAACCTTATAGGGAAGTTTCGAAGATACCGGGTTTTAGACAGATTGCATGAGAAGGGCATGACTTAGGAAAGGTGAATCTTTGAATGTTGTTGTACTCACCCTACCTGCTCCACCAAAGAGTTAGCCTGTCCTTGCTGGCTGAGCAATAAATAAATGGGTTGTTTCCGAGTTAAGATATTAAGGTCATTATTCCCATTTAAGATCTTTTTTTATGCAACTTTATGCTAGTTTCTATAGTACATAATTGGGTACCTTATTGTAGAAGTCTGACCAACCCACGGTCTTGTTCTTTATATGTTTCAAAAACACAATCACAATAATTATGATGAAGTACAAAATGAGTATTTCAAGTGACTAAGGGTATAATTTCAGTCCAGTCAACTTTTACCTCACCTTTTTCTGTTCCATAAATTGGTTAAAATATAAATGAACAGATCATGATGTTCTAGACAAAAGCGTGGAATGAAACATTTTAAGCAGGCCATGGGGCTGGGAGATAGGACTTGTTTCTTTTGTTTGTTTGGGTTTTTTGGTTTGTTTTGTTTTGTTTTTTAAACCGTCAGCAGTTACACTCTGTTCTCACACTGAGTTTGTCTTTCTCTGTTTTGCCAGACAGAAAAGTGCACCTCTGTAAGCAAACCTACTGACGCAGAGAAGGGTTTGGGTGCTTACAAAAGCACCCATTGGCTGACTGACACCCCCTATGGGGTTTGGTTGGAACTGCAATGCTGTTTTTAAAGGCATTACTTTTAAGCTTAGAACTGAGTTTGGTATGGAGTTTGTGTGTTGGTTTGAGGAAAAGAAAATGTTATTGAAAACAGAGACATACCTTTCTTTTGACACATGGTGTCATAGTCTCTGCGAGCAGAGAGAGAAAAGATGGCCTGGTGAGTAAATCTTGGTAAAATAAAATACAAACCATCAGGCACTTCTCTAGACCTACTGAATCAGAAACTCTACGGGTAAGGCCTGGCACTCGCTTTAATTACCCCTCAGGAGATTTTGATGCATGTTAAAGTTTGAGAACCTCTTCCCTAGATGGGGCACCTGGGTGATTCAGTCGGTTAAGCATCCGACTTCGGCTCAGGTCATGATCTCGCGGTTTGTGAGTTCAAGCCCTGTGTCAGGCTCTGTGCTGACAGCTCAGAGCCTGGAGCCTGCTTCGGATTCCGTGTCTCCCTCTCTCTCTCTGTCCCTTCCCCACTTGTGCTGTGTCTCTCTCTGTCTCTCAAAAATGAATAAATGTAAAAAAAAATTATTTTTAAAAGAAGAACCTCTTCCCTAGAGCAGAATGGAATGTTGATGTATATAAGAATCACCTGGACAGCTTTTGCAAAATACAGAAGTCTGAGCCCCATTCGTGTAGACTTCAGTTTAGTAGGGCTGAGGAGGTCTAGACATCATTTTCGTATAGTGTCTCTTCTTCTACTTAACCATCCTCACTTCATTCAAATCTGTCTTTATTATTGGGTTTCCTGTAACCTCCTTCATCCTCTTGATCGGGTGAGTTCTGCCTCTTGACGGACTCTTTAATAAGAGCAGTGCCCAGACCTCTGAATGGTCTGGATGACTGGCTCAGAGCAGAGCAAGACTGTCACCTTACATGTTCTCCATATTGAGCGGTTAGTAAGGTTGCCTAAGATTACTTTTTTTGGCAACCTCATTATCGTCTGACTCATACCAAGCTACCAAACAACTAAAACTTAAGGTAGATTTGTTTGTTACACTCATTTATGCTCCTTTCGCTAGGTAGAACAGTGACGAAAAATAACATCTATTGAGTCCTCACTGTAGGTCAAGCACTACATTAGCCTGTCAAAAAGTGAATCATAAATCATTCTAACAAGATGAGGTGGACTTTATTAGGAGCAAATTCTAAGTAGTTCAGAAGTAGCAGACTGGAATCAAACAGCTTGACTTCAGTGCTCGGTCCCTTGCATAGGTCTCTGTGACCTCTGGCAAGGTATTTAAGCTCTCTGTGCCTCCGTTTTCTGATCTGTAAAATGGGGATAATAACTTGAGCTACCTGTCTGTCTTAGAGAAGATTCCAGGCACTCATATAGGACCTGACACACAATAAGTCAGCACTCAATAACTTGTGTGTTGCTAATGTTTGGTAGGGAAAAAAAGAGCAGGAAGGTAGGTTGTGACCAGAATAGAGGAAGAGGTGTCTGTGGGGATCTGGCATCATTTCTTAAGCAGTGGGAGACATGTAAGGTTTTCTTGCCTGTCAAAGGCGGATCTAAGTGCTTGGAGACAGAATGGCAGCAGACATACCCCAGGAGCTGTCAGGAGAAGTAGCTTAGTGGAAGGGACGGATCTGAGCCAGCTCAGGCCACCCTTCCAGGAAGCCCTCTTCTGAATCACTCTGCTCTCAACGCATCAACCCCTCAAAGGGAGTTCCTTTATTTCAGCTACTATTTTATATTCTTTCACAACTCATCTGATGATTATTCCCTTCTTTTGCGTTTCTGTCTTCTTAGAGAATTAGATGTAGATTGTGGGGGAGGGGTGGGGGATAAAAAGTCTTATCTTTGGCTCCCAGGCCTCTCCTGCCCCGACTCTTCCTTGGTCCCCTCATCGCCCCCACCCTCACACTCGAGACATCCCGACTACTGGGGTGGCTAATTATGACTGAGAAGTCACCTTCCCCAGCTGAGGAAGGTTTGTTTTGAAAGTCATTTTTCTTACAATGTATGAAGTGCCAGAAACTTGAGTGTGTGTGTGTGTGTATATGTATATATAAAGGGCACTGTGGAGGGCTGTGAGCTTCTGAGGCAGGAATGTATTTAGCATCTAGAACTAGTAGATATTTTTAGTGGATTTTCAATCAAAAGCTGTAAGGAATTTGCTTCTGAATTGAATTTATTTGATCAGTATTACCAGTATACTGTTGGGTATTACAGACTCCTGGGCACTTGAGATTTTTCATGTCAGCCTGGCCAAGATAGAGTTTATCAAGACTTACATTGTCACCTCCCTAGATTGGAAGGCAGAGTTCCATTGCCCTTATACTTAATTTGCAGAGCTTACGGTTTCAGAAACTGATAAATTTCAACATCAACAGGTTACTTCAGCTAGAGAGAAAACTGCTCAAGTTTGGGTTTGGGGTAGACTGTAATTAATCTAATAAAACTTGAAAATCTGTTTCTTCTGAGGTGAATTCTTTGGAATTGTTCAAGTCAGTGGTGGTTCTGCTCATTAGTCCTTAGTGAGCTCTCACTGGAATTAGAAAAGTATTTTCACACGCAGTGTTTTTCACCCCAAAACAAAACAAACAGCAACTACCTTAGTCCTTGTTTAGTTTTCTCAGTCTCCTGGGCTCAGAGTATGTAAGGTTTTTACTAGAGTGCAAGAAGATATGGCCTCATTATTTTCTTAAGTCTTGTTTTTTTAAGTAATCTCTACACCCAGTATGGGGCTTGAACGCGTAACCATGAGGTCTAGAGTTGCATGCTCTACCAACTGGACCGGCCAGGCGCCCCATGGCCTCACTTTATTTAATCAGTTCCCAGTTGTATTTCAATTTTTAGTGTTATTTTATCGTTAGAACTAAATAGTGTTAGTTCAGTGCATCGGCTACGCGGAAAACTGTAGATAAGTTGATGTATTTTAAAATGTAAGTAGTTGACGGGGCGCCTGGGTGGCTCAGTTGTTTAAGTGTCCAACTTCAGCTAAGGTCATGATCTCACAGTTGGTGGGTTCGAGCCCTGCTTCGGGCTCTGTGCTGACAGCCCAGAGCCTGAACCCTGCTTCGGATTCTGTGTCTCCCTCTCTCTCTGCCCCTCCCCTGCTCATGCTCTGTCTCTGTCTCTCAATAATAAATAAAAGTTAAAAAAAAAAAAAAAGTTAAAAAAAATGTAAGTAGTTGACTTTGAGGCCAAAAGTTGATGCAAAAATGTGAAAACAAATTTATTGACTATCCTAGATGCTCACTTTATTGGTGAACGGCAGTTGTTGAACTGAAAGTGTGATTTGAATTAAAATTCCCTTTTGGTTGGACACCGTGTTTGGTTCAACTAGGAGAGTATAGCATGCCAGAATGCACAAAAGACTTTGAGCCTAAAAAGATGAGGTTCGCACTTTGATCTAGCCTGTATCTGCTGTGTAGACTAGTGCCCATGGCTGAACCTAGTCAGGCCTCATTTCCTTCACTTATACAGTAGAGTAATTCCTACCTCATGGAGTCAGGCTAGAAATTAGGGGTACTATTGTGCATATCACATCCAGGCTTCAACACCTAGAACGGCTGTGCCATTCAAGTTGAGTCATTTAACCTCTCTGCGTTTAGCTGCAGTATTCTCATCTCTAAAAGCAAGAGGAAACACTGCTCCTGCTCCAGAGCACAGTCCTCTGAACAGAGCCAGTTCTAGGTGTTGCTCGTGCCGGATATTAACACTTCCATCTGTCTCTGAGCTCTGTGTCTCCCCCTCACCTCCTGAGGATGCTTTACAAAGAAGCCAGACCTTCTAGGTGTTACTGGTTCCTTGGCCATAATTTGGAGGGAGGAAAAACATAGATGGTGTCAGCAAATTACTCGAGTTCTAACGAGGCCACACGTTTGAGTGCCCAGCGCAGTGCACCCCTCACGGACGCTCATAGTTTCTTCACTGTGAGAAGGGAAGGACAATCTCAAAAGAAGTCAGAAGAATGGTAAGTGCATAAATTAGCACTCTGAAGTTCACCAAAGTGCTTTGGGCCACCTTGAATCCTTTTCTGGCCGAATGGTGAAATATAAAATATTTAAAAATAGAGAATGCTTCTTATATACCTTATCTTAACTACATAACCAACTTTGTAAATGCAGCGAAGGTATTACTATACCCATTTGATAAATAAGGAAACCCTTACTCAAAGGTATTAGGTAATTTCCCCAAGGTCACACCAAAGTGATGAGCAGGATTCCCAAGGAGGCTTCACTGCTAAAAAGTATTTTGGTGGTGGTGGTGGTGGTGGTGGTATGTGTGTATTTAAGGCTAAGATTATGTGCCTACCAAATATGTATCAGTAGTAAAAGTTCAGAGAACCATAGAACTTCAAATGTAAGGAATACGATACCTATGAAAATGTCATAGAGGCTTTGAGATAATAAGTGAATTTACAAAAGGAATCAAAGAGTAAATCTACATTTATTTTGTATCTTGATTCAGCCAGAAAAGGATTCAAGGTGGCCAAGAGCACTTTGGTGAACTGCAGAGTGCTAATTTATGCACTTAATGATTCTTCTGACTTCTTTTGAGACTGCCCTTCCTTTCTCTCACTGAAGAAACTATGAGCGTCCGGGAGGGGTGCACTGCGCTGGGCACTCAAACATGTGGCCTTGTTAGAACTCGAGTAATTTGCTGACACCATCTGTGTTTTTCCTCCCTCCAAATTATGGTCAGGGAACCAGTAACACCTAGAAGGATTGGCTTCTTTGTAAATTCATTTGTAAACTCATTTTTCGTTCTTCTAAATGATTCAGGATATTTTTTCTTGAGCAGAATAACAATCTTAGGCAACCGATTACCTTCCTTCCTATTGTTTATTAGAGTACTGAAGGGCTGTTTGGGCTGCACAGAACAAAGCAGTAGGTTCACCTGGAACAGAAGGTGAGCTTGGCTCTGGAGGATATTGAGCAAGCAGACAGAAGAAAGGATCTTGAACTCTGGACTCTAGGAATACCTGTACTATAATAAAGGGAAGGAATGACAGTCTGGACAGTAGAAAGACATTAATATAAACGCTGTTGGTCAGGAAATTTGTTACACCTTTGAAGAAAGACTGCAACTTAATGTCTGGCTTAATTCCCTTTTCCTAAGAAGGGAAAAGTGGTAGTAATTCCAACCATCATGATGACCTCTTTTTAAAAGACTTTTCCTCTCCAGTTGCAGAAAAATTTCTTATTTTCCAATCATAGAAAAAAACCCTCTTGTATTAAACCCATAAAACTACAAGATGCATATTGAGAGGTGAGAAAGAGTTTATTTTAATCTTTTGAAGTCATATTGAGAGACTTACTTTGCACTATCTACAAGAGACCTGAGACAGCCCCTTGTATATTAGAATCTGGGAAAAGTCCAGTTCTTTCTAATGGAATTTTTACTGTACTTTATCAGAGATAAGTATTTGGTACATTCCAAACTATGAGGCAAATATTTATCTAGTTTGGGGTGATTGTGGATAGAGCTGCTGTGAATATTTGTGTGTCAGTTTTGTATGAACATAAATTTTAATTTCTCCAAAGAACAGGGAGTGGGATTGCTGGGTCGCACAACTGTGTGAAGCTTAATAAAAAATTTGATAGGAAAACCGTTTTCCAATGTGGCTGTACCATTATGCACTCTCACTAGCAATATATGAGAGCTGTAGTGCCTCTTTATCCTCGGCAACATGGTATGGTTCTTTCCTTATTTCTAGGTAACAAGTACTATTTATTTTCTTCTGTTTTCTCCTTAAAAGTTTTGTATTTTACGTTTTATGTTTAGATCTGTGGTCCATTCTGAATTAAGTTTAGAATTTAGTTAAGTTTAGAAGGTTTAGATTGAGTTGTGTCTTCCTACTGATAACCAGCTGTTCCAACACCATTTGTTAAAAAGACTATTCTTTCTCCGTTGAATTACTTTTGCACTTTTGTCAGAGATCAATCATTCATATTTGTGTAGATCTATTTCTGGAGTCTGTATTCTCTCATATTGATCCATGTGTCTGTCTCTTACCAGTACCACACTGTCTTGATTACTGTAGCTTTATAGTAAGTCCTAAGTCAAAAAGTGTGATTCTTTCAACTTTATTCTTATTTTCCAGTTTTGTGTTTGGCAATTTTAGTTCTTTTGCCTTTCCACAAAGCTTCTAGAATCAATGTCTCTAGATCTGCTAAGAATCCTGCTGGAATTTTCGTAGAATTACATTGTATCTATAGATCACTTTGGGGCAAATTGACCTTTTCTTTCTGTGTAGGCTTCCAATTCGTGAACGCAGAATGTCTCTCTCTATTTAGATTTTCTTTAAGATTTTCAGCAGAGTCTTGTAGTTCAGTTCTTTTCTTTCTTTGTGCCATTTTTTCTGCCACTGGCTGGGACTTCTAGTCCATGATGTTGAGTTGGAGTGTTGAAAGTAGACATCCTTGCACTGTCCCTAATCTTAGAAATTATTTAGTCTTTCACCGTTAAGTATAAGGTTACCTGTAGGTGTTTCTATAGATGCCCTTTTCAGATTGAGAGAGTTTCCTTCTATCCCTAGTTTTCTGAGAATTTTTGTGATGAATAGACGTTGGATTTCATCAGGTGCTTTTCCTGTACGAATTCGTATGAGCGTGTGTTTTTTCTTCTTTAGGCTATTAATATGAAGGAATTGTCTAAGGACTGGGGAGTGAGAGAATGCAGGAAAAAAAAAAAAGAATGAGGAATTTCCCCCATTCACTCTGAGCTTCCAGAAACCCTGTTCTTTGAGCCGCATTTCCCCCAGAGCCCTCAGTCCATGCAGATGTCTGCCTTTGGACTTCAGGCTGCATTGAGTCCAGTTTGGGGGATGATAGAGGGGAAAAGATGGTAAATGCAATGGTAAATGAATTAAAAAATGATAAATGTTTCACCAAATCCTCCAGCTACTGTTTGCTTTTTGGGAGTTGTTAAATAGCTGCTCCATTTATTTTCTCCAGGTTTATTGCCACGTTCAGTGGGGGAGACAGGGTACAGGGTAGGGAGTGCTTGCTTCCTCTCACCTGTAATTAATCTGAGGGGTTTTGTTTGTTTGTTTGTTTGTTTTTGCCTTGTCCACAGTCTACAGGCATATTGTTAGACTGACGTGCTGAATTATGTAATCTTTAAATTTGAAGAATTAATGCTAATTGGAGATCACAAGATGAATTTAGGTATTGTAGTACCTAAATAGTATTTTCTATGTGTAAGCAATAATTGCTGTAAAAGAGAAACACATAAAACTAAATTATGAGAATGTTTCAAATTGATCGGTTTCCTAAGAATTTATCTCTGGCTCTATGTTTTATTACTATCATGTGCTTTGAAACACTGTTTTGAATGTGTGCACACTTTTAGAACCAGCGACCCCACACTGCTCAGTCAGCTCGGTAAGATGCTTGTGTCCCTAGCGAGGGTCCTGGGTGGAGGTTTCTGCTGGAGGCCAGGAGTGGGGCATGAAGAGGTGGAAAGGCAGAGCTGGGAGTGAGTGGTCTTCCAAGTGGGTGGAGCCATGGAAATAGACTATTGAGAGAACTGCCCGTACTGTGCAGAAAAAGAGAAGAGGAACAGAGGGCGGTGGGGAGGTGGTGTCAGAACTTAGGTCTGAGAAGCAGAGGAGGAAAGCCTGAACCAGGGGTGTGCGGGCCGCCAAATGCCTGGAGGAAACAAGCTTCCAGAACATGCAGTCACCGCGGGGAGCAGTGTCGAGAATGAGGTTGGGGCAGTGCCATCCATGTGTTTGTTGTATGAAGGCCTTGGAGAGCTGTTTCAGTCAACTAGGAAGGAAACAGAGGCGCGAGGAAAAGAGGAATAATAGCAGGATATTATTTTATTTATTAATTTTAACTCTCTTTGATTTTAAATTCACAGACCGTGAGGACAGTGTTAAGGCATCTTTATTATCCATAACACTGCACGCTGCAAACATGCAGTTGCGATTCAGATACAGACAGCTGAGTGACAGCCCATTACCAGCAGTGCCTGCGCGCTTATGTGGTTCTGGACTGGCAGAGGTGGTTGGGCAAAGCTGGAGACGTGCCCTGTTGAAGAGCTTCTGCCCTTTGTAAACCCTAAAGGAAATTCCTTTGCTTTCCTATTTCATTTCTTCTTTACAGCCCACTCACTTCCAAAAGTGACTCTGAGGCAGGTAACATGTGGCTTAGAACAAAATACAATAGCACATCTTTAGGATGTGTTCCCTCAGACAACAGACTTTTTTTTCCCTTTGTTTTTTTTTTTTTTAAATTAAAGGGCTAAGAGGTATCTTGCTAACTGCTCTATTTTTGCTGGGTTTGGGAAGGGGGAGCGAAATCTGTTTGCCCAAGCTGCCCTATTTTCTATTTGTCTTGAATTACATTGGCTTATTTTTCGTTATTCCATGGTACAGTTTTAGGGGCGCAGAAGAAATACTCCACAAGTGTCTGCTTCCAGTGAGGAATTGCCACATCTTCAGCTGCAACGTGTGTATTTTTTCCCTTTTTCCAGGATCAGAATTCAGGCCGTCAATGAAATTGGAGCTGGACCGTTTAGTCAGTTCATTAGGGCAAAAACTCGGCCATTGCCACCCTTGCCTCCGAGGCTCGAATGTGCTGCCGCGGGACCCCAGAGCCTGAAGCTGAAGTGGGGAGACAGTAACACCAAGACCCACACAGCCGCTCACATGGTGTACACACTGCAGTTGGAAGACAGAAACAAGAGGTGAGCTGGCGGGGCGGGTGCAGGGGGTGGTTCTGTCCGAATGAATCCTTGCTTGTTCACCTGTCCTCTAATAAAACACTCTTCCTCCCGTTGAAAGGTTTCCTGTGTATTGGGGTCCTGCATTGTGGACCTCCGTTCTCCATTTGGAATTTTCTTTTCTTTTTTTCTAATTTTTTTTTAACGTTTATTTATTTTTGAGACAGAGAGAGACAGAACATGAGCAGGGGAGGAGCAGAGAGAGGGAGACACAGAATCCGAAACACGTTCCAGGCTCTGAGCTGTCAGCACAGAGCCTGAGGCGGGGCTCGAACTCACAGACAGTGAGATCATGACCTGAGCCAAAGTCAGACGCTTAACTGACTGAGCCACCCAGGGGTCCCTCCATTTGGGATTTTCTAAACTAACATTCTGAAGATCCTGATTTGCCTGCAAGTCATAATCTGTGTGTTTGTTTTTTTTTTTCTTTCATAGAGCCAGATAACGGAGAGAAATTATCTAAAAATAAAATTGTCATATGCAAGCCCATGCTATGTTATAGCGTTAGATCAGTCACAAGTGCAGAGGGAAATGAGACTTAGGAAGAGATGCTAGCTTTTTAAATATTCAGTAACCATCATGACAATCATGTTTACCAATCCGAAATAGCTGTGGTGATGTACAGATGGGGATCGTATTCTGTAACTATGGGCAACGCAGTATCAGATTAGCCAGAGCAAACAGGAGATTCTTTATAAGACTCCATGCCCAGCAAAATACTCTTGGCCACAGAAATCAAAGCCAGCCTTTCACCTAGTATTTATTTAACCTATCTTCATTTCCTCTGAAAATGGCCCATCAGAAGGTGGGCCTCTGAACTGTATTAGGAATAATTCAGATGCAGAGTTAGAGGTAATGATGGCAGAATTGTTCTGTTACCAAAAGTCCAAATCAGAGAATCAGGTGAAGGAGGTGGGAGGTGACCATAAATCCAAGACACCCTGCTGGAACAGACCCACGCTGCTATTTCCCTTTGGCCTATCTGCTAAACACAAAAACATTCCTGTCCTTTCCACTTTATGCATTATAGCTCCTGCTCCTTTACACAGGGAATTGGTTTAGTTAGCACAGAAACTGCTGTCCAGTCTTCACCCCCCACTCTACTCAAGAACTTTGATTCATTTCAGTGCAGTGGAGTCCTGTGTGGCAGGCATTTTATGAGATAGGCCTTCAGTGGAGACCAAGATCAAGGAAAAACAAGCCCCTGCCTCCAGACGCATAGTATCAACCCACAGATGGTCTCAGAACTTTAGTACCATTGGAGAAAAATGCTCTGGGACGTTGGAGGAAGGCAGAGACCATCGGGTTGCAAAGATCAGGAATGGCTTTTTGAAACAGGTGATGTTTGAACTGGACTGAAGGACCTGTCAAAGGCAGTAATTTGACTACAGAAGAACAAAAATGATCATCTATTGGAAACTAGTCCTGGTATAGAAAGCACAGAGAAAATGAGGCTGCTTTTGGTAGGTTCATTAGAGGTTAAATGCATCCTCACTCATGGACAAGATCATTCATCTTAACTGTGCTTTGTACCTTTGGATGCGTGTTTGTGGGTTCATTATTTTACTGGCAGGGGATTCCTCGACTAGAGAGGGCTGGCAAGAACACGAATTATGGACTAACAGAAACCCTGGTAAATATTTGAAGCTAGCATTTGGGGAAATTTGCAAACAAGCCTTTGTTTTTCCCTTGGGCTTTTGGCATCCTTTGATGATAGAATCTTCATTAGAGACTGTCTTCTAGTTGTACTGCTTCAGAAAAAGTGAAGTCCAGAAACATTGACGTTGGCAGCAGAATTGGGGGGTTCCTAACTCCTCATGCAGTTGCCTCTACTGTTACCTCCAGAAAGGTGGGGAGAGCGAAGGCTCTGCTCCAAACCAGCTGGGTGCATCCTGCAGCAGCCCTGCCCTTTGTGGGGCATCCGCCTTGGGCGCCTCGTATGGAGAGCTGTACAGATGCTCAGAACAAAAGTTCCATGAACACCAACCTGAATGAGTATGAGACATTTTAATATGCCAGACAGAAAACAGTGTAGAATGTAGTAATCAATTTGTGCTATTTTGAAAAAGAAAAAAAAAAGGCCCAAAGTTAGCATTGTTAATCAATAAATGACTTGCCTAAATTTAAATGGTGATTTAAGAAAACCAACCATTAGGAACAGTATTTTTCTTAATTTTATGATCTGGAGTCCAAATTTATCTTTTTTAAATTAGATTTGTCAGTGCTCTCAGAAAGTTATTAAAGTGATGGGAGTATAGAGCATAATAAATTCTCATTCTATTTGTGGAATAATTTTCCTATGATTAAATAGGATGAAACTTGGCCTAATTTGAGTTTGAAGATGACCTTCCTCAGTGTCCTGAAACTGAGCTCTTGTGTCGATTGGCCCCTCAAATCCGAGCCTTTATTTAACTTTGGATCTTGACTCATGAGGACTGGGGAGAAATCATCTGGCTAGGATACATTATAATTCTTGTGATTAGTGTGGTTTTTGTCAGTTCTGGTCTCCTTGTGGTTCTTTAGGACTTGGACCTGGCTTGTCCGTTTGAAAGTATCTTCTTTCAAGGACCAGCTTTTCCATTAAACTTGTTGCCAGAGTGATTTCTAGTCGGGACTTCTGGGAAAAGTATACGTATTCCTTAGCGAATGCACTGATTTCATTAGCCACTAATGAGTTCTTATTATGGATGTGTCAAAAATATTGTGTGTCTTACTTGTGGCCAAGGTGAGAACCAGAGATAGACTTAATTGTGGTTTTAATTTACTTTACTCACCAGCCGTTGTGGGCACTGGAAAGGAGAGCTGGCTATGTGAGTCGGACAGTTGTCCTAGTCAGTATGAAAGTAATGTTACTCTTAAAACATTTTGCAATGGGGGCACCTGGGTGGCTCGGTCAGTTAAGTATCTGACTCTTGATTACAGCTCAGGACATGATCTCACAGTTCATGGGATCAATCCCCACTCCAGGCTCTGCTCTGGAAGCACCGAATCTGCTTGGGATTCTCTCGCTCGCTCTCTCGCTCTCTCTCCCTCCCTCCCTCCCTCCCCCCCCCCACTCCTGCACGCAGGTGCAGGATTGCACGTGCTCTCTCAAAATTAATAAACATTTAAAAAAATTTTGCAACAGAAGCACAATGAAAATTAGTAACTCCATGCTTCGTAATTATAAAATTAAAGAGTTTGATTTGACTGCTAAACTATTGGTCTTTCTTTCTCTTCTCATCCATAAAATAGAGGCTAAACTAGAAGACTGAATGCAGAGTTCCTTCCCACCTTTTTCACCTTAAAGCACTGAATATTTGTATATCATTTGTGAGCTAGATCCATTACAAAAGGGTGTCTCAGCATGTTATCTCTTTTTTCTTCACATTCTAGTCTCTGCTTTTGACAAATAAGTAAATAATAAGAAAGATGCTAACTTTCTTTATTAGAGCAACCACTTAATGTCTCACACCCCTAAACCCCTAAGGTTTTACATCTACAATGTGCTGGTTTATTATATTTGTTTATATAGCCCTCAATCAAAAAATCTGAAATGAGCCAGAGATATCTAAGTATAATGTTGAGCCAAAAATATATTTTCAAACGTCCTAAAGCACACTTCTATTTGTTGAACACCTACAAAGCACCAAGCACTGAGAGCTTTTATCTACAGTAGTCTTCTTTTTTAATGTTTATTTTATTTTGAGAGAGAGTATGAGCAAGCTGGAGGGTTTGCAGAGAGAGAGGGGGTGGGGGAGAGAGAATCCCAAGCAGGCTTCCTGCTCAGTGCAGAGCTCGATGCAGGGCTTGATCTCACAACTGTGAGATTATGACCTGAATCGAAATTGAGTCAGACGCTTAAACAACTGAGCCACCCAAGCGCCACCCTCTACATTATTTAGTTTTTTAATAAAAAAATATTTTCTATGCTGATTGGATTTCTATCAAAGCCTTCCACCATCTAGATGAAAAAAAAATGGGTTTTGATAAGTTGATTTAACTCATGATTATTATGATTTTAAGCTTAAAATGAAATGAGCAGAGAATGCTTCTTAGAGATGGTAACAGGTTGAGTGAGTCATAAAGGGGTCCTGATCTTATAATCTCATGCAAAATAGCCTTCAGTTAGAGATGGGTGGTGCAGACTCAGGATGGGGTGGAAACCAAGGATACAACCTCCAAAGCACAGAAATGTGCCCTTGGTTTTTTCTCCAACCAAGTGTCTCTTTCTATTCTGGTTCTTTTACACATGGCTCTTTTTAAGTTTGGAGCTCTTTCATGTAAATAGAAGGGATCCCAAAAGGGCATCTTGCCCAAGTCCTTGTCTCAAGGTAAGTCAACCTAGAATTCATCTGGGTCACCTGGACTTGCTACATTGAATATTCTTTTCCCCTTGAATGGCACATTTGTTTTCCATGTGTTCAAGCTTTTGACTCACAAGTCTCCCTTTCCAAGGGCACTGACTACATATTTATGCAGCAGCTTCAAAGCAGTGCTTTATATTTACAGGACTGAGTCTATCCCTAATAGTTAGATTATAATCACTCAATCACAGTTGTTGTTGTTGTTGTTTTCTTGAATTACTATAATGTCCTGAGTCTTTTGAGGTATGTGGCTACCTGTAAGGAACTTATCTGCTGAGAAAATAAGTTAATGGGAAACGAGCAGACAGCACAAGAGATTTTATTTGATTTCAACAGAAAAGCACAAATTACATTAGTTTGGCCGTAGAGTGATGAAGTCTATTATGCTTAGCAAATCTGGGACAGAAGATCCGAATGTCTTTGGTTCCTGTGTATGCAAGAAAAATACACACCCAAAGTAAACATTTTCATAATGCTGCATTAACCTAATACAGGGATTAGAATAACAAGATCAGCTCATGCATTTTAAGATTGTAACGCTGTACTGATGATTTTGAAGATGCATCTGTCTGTGTTATTGAAATGAAACGTTATGTTGCCCTAACAGAATTTGAGTTGATGCTGATTCTCGTCCTGACCCTTATGGGTCCGTGTTCTTGATAATTGTACACAGCACCGAGGCGAGGGGAACTTAAGTTCCAGGAATGCATTTATGGCTACTCTGTTGTTCAGTTTAGTCAGATGGCCAGTGTATTTTAAAGCCAATATATTTCCAGCAAAAGGGGTTGGGAGAGAGGACTCTAATAGAGTGGATCATTACCAGTTGCTCTCCATTTAACTCAGCCCTTGTGCCCGTGACACTTTTCCTTACAGCAGACAAAATTGGAGGGCTTTGTTAATGTGTTCATTGTGACTGACTATTTATTGTTAGAGAGGGACAGAAAGTAATCTACATAATGAATCCCTGAAAAAATACACATTAGGCAACTAATAAAAGTCTCCAGGGTATATGAGCACTATGGGAGAAGTGAACTTTCTTAATGTATGCCTATTACAGAACAAACCCCTGCTTCTGTTTCTCAGAGCATATTGCTGAATTAAATAGATGTAAGGCAACTAGCTCAGGGCCCACACAGACCCATGGTATTCATTTCCTTTGCTTCTCTGGAATTGTCCTGATACACATGATCACCCTTGTTGGATAAATGACACTTTTATTTATCTTCAGTCACCGGAAGGCAATTGTGGTTCTCCACGGGGGTGTCAAATCTCTTATTTGTAATCCCAGAGTTGTTACTGAGTTTCTAGATGGCTAGAGGCGTATCCCTTCACTTCTTTTTGCCTTAGTTTTTCCCTTTACAAATTGGAACTGATGATGCCTGTCTCCAGTCCCTGACTGATGGGGAAAAAACATTCTCATGTCTCAAAAGAGCCTCAAAAATAAAAAGTACCGCTGGCTTAGTCAGTTTCAGGCTGAAATGTCAGTTATGGGGAGAGGTAAGTGACCGTAAACGAACCATTGGAGATCTTAATGGCACCGTAAGTAAAAAATTGATTACGGGTTTGTTTGCTTTTTTTTCTATTTGAAAATAGAATTTTTATCTACTTGAAACATAAATAAATAGAATGGAGTTGGGTAGCATTTTTCTCAGTATTTTTTCCTAAATCAGATCAGATTGAGACAAGCCCATTAAAATAGAAGTAGACAAACAGACATCTGGAAGACTCTGCAAAGAGTATCCTTGAAGATAAGATTCCCTGCAAAGAAAGTAGAAGAATGGGATGTTTCAGGGTTCTCAGGTGGTCTTCATCCTGAGACCCTTTATTTGAAAGTAAATAAATCTCCTTTTTAATATATCAATAACGAAGTACAGTGTGAACAACAAAAGTTGAAAAAAAAGCATTTTCTTTTATTCTACGTGGAGTCTCATCAATAGCTGTATGGACATGTTATTTCTTCAAAAAGGAGCATAAAACGAAACCTAACTAAAAAGCGTTGCAGCTGGAGCACTCACAAGCGGATAGGCACATGTGCAGCTGAGAACGTGCAGGGAGGAAAGCAACTGCTTGCGCGTTGGTCTTTCGGAACTCCTTGACACTTGGGTGCTTCGTCTACAAATGGAGATGCTCACCAACATCAAAACCGGTTTAGGAAATGCACCTTCCCTGCCTCAGATGTCCCCACATGATGCCATCTGCTTCCATCTGCTCCTGCGTAGGCATAACAGGACTCGGTGTTCTCGGTAGAGTGAGGACACATACTATCCATTCCTGTTTTGAACATTCTCCATTCCCAAACATGGTTTCAGTAACGTAGGAGATTCTCTCTCACAGACGCACATACATAGTCCATGCAGTCCTGGGAAATTAAGAAAGAATGAAGGCAATGACATGTCATTGTTAAGGAAAATAGCTGTCCTGAGCTTATTAACAGCTGTTGATTTGTGCTATTGTAGGACGGGTTTCAAAATGTGCAGCCTTTAATAGACTAAGTCCATTTTAGGTCAGCAGAGTAGATCGTTTTGAGGAGTTAATATTAATGAGCTGCTGTTAGCCTGTAATGGACCTTGGGATTATAAGGTAGCAGCAACAGATAGTAAACACAAAATCCTTAGTGTCATCTCATTTTGTGCTGCAAATTTAAGTTATGAGCTGTCCAGGGCATTTTTGGATTTTTGGGGGGGGGGGGGTGGTGTACAAAACTTTTAAGGAAATTGAGTTTAAAATTAAATTCTTTATATATCATCATTTTACTCTAAAATGATTTAAAATAAATATTCAAAGATGTAACATGTCTGAATTTCTTTCCTCAGTAGCCCGTCAGTGTAAAAAAGTCATCTTTCACAATGTGTTGAAGCCTAGAATACTGAGGTTAAAAGGACAGCCTTCCCCTAGAACTTCTTGAAAACGTCAAGAATCTGCTGTTTTGCCTTCCTAGTGTATAATTAATAAGAAATCGTAGAATTTACTTGTTCCCCTCATTTAGATCTCCTAAAAATCCCTGCCAGGTGAACAAGACATTATTATCCCAAATGTCTGGGAACTCAGCCTGGAGAGTTATCAACTTGTCCAAGTTCATAGCGAAGGCAACAGACTATGCACTGTGGCCAAGGTCTTCGTACGTCTTTTTACCAACCCTGGAGTACTCTGATAGGCCAGCAGAATAAGCAGAATCATTTTGTATTCACAGATATGTAAAACGTTTTCACAAATCAGAGTTAAATTGGCAACATTAAAACCCATGTGTGCTTGTTACCACAGAAGTGTTTAGTTTCAAGACATTACAGTCCACGCCGAAGCAAGTTGGAGGCAGAGCCGTAAAGAATCCATCTCGACTGTAAACTTTCAGTGACCCACCCAACCTTCTGCCTTGTTTATGTTTCCCTTTCCAAGTAAATATTTTTAGTACAAGAGAGCATTTCTTCCCATTTTTTCCTTCCTCTAAGTAAAAATGCCCAAATTCCCATTAATGGGCAGCACTGATAGGCCCCACTGCCCCTGTCTTCATCTGTTGTCAGCGGCAGTTCTCGGCCTGGGTTCATCAGGACTGGATGGATGGTATTCATATGCGCAGCTTTCTCTCTGGTCCAGGAAAGCCTAAGGGAGTATAAGTAAAGAATGCCATTCTGGGGACATCCTTCAGGCTTCTCCAATGTTGAGAAACAAGGTACATCATTCATAAACCTTGGCATTTTGTGATTAGTAACATTAATATTAGTATTAGCACAGGTGCTATGCATTTCATAATGAGTTCTCCCCGCATTATGCCATTTGATTCTCTCACAACAACCTCTGGGGCGGGGGCACTGTAATCATATTCATTTTACAGAGAAGGGAATAGCTTACCTGGCTATAGAGTCCATGATTAATCACCAGGCTCTTGAACCTAAACTCAACCTCAAGTCTGCGGACTGCAAAGAGTGTTACTACCCCTTGTCTCTTCAGCTCCTGAGCCAGTGGGGCAGCTGCATGGGTGTTTCCATACTTGTTCTCTTACTTGCTCTTCACAGGAGTCTGGGGTCATTCGGTTGATGCCACCAAAAGCACATGGCCATGGGCAGCAGGGATTGAGCACAGAGTAGAAGACCCCTCAGAGGCAATGCCAGTATAGGCCCACGGTGCCAAGATGACTTTTAAGGAGCTATGATTCCACAGGGGTCCTTGTGGCTACATATGCTTAAGCCTGAACTGATACTAAAACTACTCAGTGATTTTATTGAGCATGTACTATGTTCCAGGAACCATGCCACCTGTTATACATGTTTCATTGCATTGCTGTAGCACTGGAACGTTCACATAATAATAACAGTGTGAACATTTCAAGTAGATTAACTTACATGGTGGGAGAGCTATGTGTCTAACATAGGCCACAGCAGATGCAGCAGAACATCACAAATTCATATAGACCTATTCCTGCTGGGACATGAGCCAGTGATGGCCGCAGTAACCTGGAGAGAGGCCTGTGTGGCAGGAGTTGAGAGACCTGCTGTCCTCAGGGCACTTTAGCCTGACTTGGACACCGTGTGTTGAACTCTTACCTGGATTCCATGCTGAGCTTTGTACCCACATTTCTGCATTTGACACTTAAAACAACCTAAGAGGCAGATACTGTCCCTGTTTTGCAGATGGGAGAACTGATGCTTAGCAGGGGTGCGTGGTGGGTAAGTAAGGGGCAGAGCTGAGGTTTGCATCCAGTCTTCCTGGGTCCAAGTCCCTGTGCTCCACCACTGCCCACCAACCGGAGGGGGAGAGGGGGACGACTCGGGGAGAAGCCCAGAGTGGTCCAGTTTCTGCTGGCAGCCTAGACCAGGGGAGTGGCCCAGGGCACAGCAGACTCTCCACATAGTGCATCGCTGATTGCCCGGGCCACACTCTCACCTTCGGAAATCAAAGGATTGGGACTTTGGTGAGAGGTTTTTTTGACCATCTTTCAATGATGTTGACACCCCAGCTGCTCCAGATCCTCCCCATTCACGGTTGATTTTTCTCCCATTCCAGGGATATCCCTTTCCCCAGGCTCGGGCAGTGCACACTAAAATAGTATGGATCAGGGCCGCCAAGACAGCAGGACTCCCGTTGGCCTCTAATGGTGACTCTTGTCCCAGGCCCTATGGTACATGAGCACATATGGAGCCCAAACGCTGACGCTGGACTGCCTAAATATAAGAGGGAGGGAGAAGGATCAGAAAAGCTGAAGGGCTACCCTCCTCCTCTTTTCATGGCAAAGACATGCTCTAAGTGCTGAATCCTTGGTTGCAGTGAAATATGTAGCCTTCAGTCATTGTGTCTTAAGACCCATCGCATATATTCCATTCTATCACCAAAGGCCTCTGGCTGACTTATTAATGAATTTTAACATGAGGGTGGATTAAAAAAAAGATTGAGGAAAGAAAAAATTGACTTGGTCTTTGTAAAACAAGTATTTGATGAATACTTTTAATCTCTCCCCGGGTGATTCTGGCCACAGGGCGTTAACCTACGGAGCCTCCTAGAGAGGCCACCGTGCAACTGGCATAAATCACTGGCTCCAAAGGAAGAAGATTCTTTCCTCTCCCGCCTCTTGGAATGATGGAAAATAATGACAGAATTGCGGTAAAAGAGGGACTCCATTCTTTTTGTGTTGGCTTGTGTGCTTATTTTGTCTTGGCTGGCCTTTCTTTGAAACAGAAGCTACCATCGGAATATACAGAAAGAAATTCAGGATCAGTGGCATTTATTTAAGACCTACTCTGTGTAGGGACTGGGGCTGTCAAACTGAATCCCACCCAGATTGGGAAAGACGTTATTCTTGCCCGCCCCCCCCTTCCCCCCACCCTCACAAGGGGTCCCGGGCACAGAAGGTGAGCAGCCTCACTGACCGAGCCCCAAAGCAGATGGTTTGCAGCCTCTCTCACCACACAGCCAACTTCCTACCCAGGAGAAAAGAGAACTAGTTCCAGAAACCTCAAATGGAGACCTAAGATTTTGTGAAGGATTTTTGGCTTTTGACTGACAAGCTTACTTCCGTGTAGCATTGAACTATAATTTTTTTTTTTTTGTTACTGAGGCATATACTAAATTTCTTTGTTAAAAGCAAAGTAACATGGAATTAGGACTATGTGTAAATGCGTCCCATATTATAAAAAGCATTAGTGCCCAGTCTATCTCCTCCCTTCACCCCACTCTCTCACACTTGCACTTTTTCTTCAAGAAGAAGGAAGGTACGGGAAACCTTTAAAGTGAGAAACGTATGAATTTTTAGACAGTTTGCAGACTTGCTGTCTCTGTCTCTTAATGGCTCCCTGTGGCTCTCAGTCACCATCAGAATGAGCCATGTGGGAGAAGTCCTCAGGAGGGAGTGGCCCAGCTGTCTTATTTCATTGCTCAGCTCCTTCTGACTTGGACCTGTGTGTCCACCTTAGGACACAGGCCCCAAGAGGACAAGTCACCTCTTCTTCTCTAAGTGCACTAATTATGTGACCTAGGAATTAGCCCCATATTAGCCCCATCCATTTTCATTGATCCCCATACACATTTTGAGAACAAAATTTCCCCCAGAATTTCTCCCCGTGCCTTTTCTAAGGGGAGGGAAGCCAGACAAAGCAGGGCAGCAAGCAAGTTGTGATTTATTACTGCCAAAATAGAGGGCTAAATCAAAGGGCCAAACACATGCTTATTCTAGAAAAGGCTGGAGGGAGAAAGAACTACCCCTTTCCCTCCTGCACCTGCCTAAGTGCACCCTCACTGAATGCAAGGGGAGTAAACTTAAACCTGAAATCCTCTGGGTGAAAGCCTCCTTTAGAACCTTCAGAGTCACGCTGGCTTTTTTCTAAAAGCAAAGCAAATGCAGCCTTTCTTTTTTCTAAGTAACATTATCCCCAGACTCAAACCAATGCTCTACCGGTGAAATTGTAGATTTCATTGCTAGCACCTGTTTCCACGGTGGCTTCTATAAATTGGGATGCAATGTAAAAAAATTGCAGTAAAAGGGCAAAACAGTAAATGAAAGAGGAAAAAAAAAAAAACAGTCCAGAAGCAGATTTTGATGTATTTGAAAATTGATGTGTATGCTCTTAGCCCAATTTAGATTACACTATCAAATTAGAGCCGTGAATCTGCTTCAGTACCTTCCTCTGGGACTGTGAGTGCTACTGTCCAGATAGATGTATTGACCTTATTTTCAAAGGGAAACAGTCTCCTTAGATCAGGGCATGGCAGGGAAGCCGTACTGTTGGTAGTGAACCTCTCCAAATTCTTTTAAAAACCAGCTCTTAGTGCAAGTTTGTAATGGAAGTATAACACTTTTTACTCCTTAAACCATGACTTCCATTTTGTGGTATAACTCAGGGCAATTACTCTGGTTAGAGATTCGGGCCCAGGTGAGGCTGAGTTAATGAATAGCTGTTTGCCTCTAGCATTAGCAAGGGTATCTTCATTAAGGTGGTAATGTGTCAAGAGTACTAAATAGGTTGCCATGGTATTTGTGGGTTTCAGCATGGACTCTGGCTTTCCCTGAAATTGAAAATGTTCAGCCCTCAGTAAAAGGTGCTTCCTTACACAGTAAAGCAGAAGGAACATTAAATAGTGAAATGACTAGGGCTCAGGAACTCAATTGTAAAGGCTGATGAATGCGTGGGTGTTTTAAAATAAGGATGGACTCTTGACAGGTTTTCTGAAAAAGTAGTTTAAGCTCTAGAACTATCCACAGGGACTGTTTTCTGGCACAGGGAAAGGCTGACCACATACACGGGACCAACTAGCCCACAGGATTAGGTCTTACTCGTCTTTGAATCCACAGAGTGTGGCACACAGCAGATATTCAAGAAATGTTTGCTAAATGAATTCATAAATTCTGCCTTCCCCTTGAGCTAAATGGGCCTAAGAGTCGAGACATTTTAAATTGTGATTCCATCTGACCGACTTCCAACGGTATCTGAAGACGGCAGATTGTCCTCAGATGCTGTGTCGAACCACTGGAAACTGGGAGAACCATGGGCCTGTGTAGCAACAAGGTTGTGTGTTGGGTTAACTCATGTAGTGGTTCCCAAAATGTTCCTGGAACAGCAGGCTTCAAAACTGTAATCTACAGAAATTCTGGGTCATTTGGGGGAAGTTATTTCCAAATTTTTACATTTAATTAATAAAAAGACAAATGACAATAGTATGTAGTAGTTCTAGGTAATCCCATTTCATTGTAAAAATACAAATGTTTCAAGACCCTGGGAGAAAAACACTTGTAAGGGCTTATTTTTTTTTTTAATTTTTTTTTTTTTTTTTAACATTTATTTTTGAGAGAGAGAAGGAGACACAGAATCCAAAGCAGGTTCCATACTCTGAGCTGTCAGCACAGAGCCTGATGCGGGGCTCAAACACATGAACCATCAGATCATGACCTGAACTGAAGTCGGACACTTAACCGACTGAGCCACCCAGGCACCCCAAAGGCCTTATTTTTTTTTATCTTCATGCCTTCTATGTTTATGTCTCGTAGAAATAATGATTAGCAGAGTACAAAATTATCCTCGTTCAGATAGGAGAAGGCTCCAGAAGCTACCAGTTTAAACTGTCCAGTTCACCTGGGCTGTTTTTCTGTTATTTTGATTAACCTGATAGATGATTCTGAGCCAAGTATTTTTGTTTTCTCCTTTTAAACTGTTTTCTGAAAGCTCTGTAATCGTAAATGTCTTCTTGCTAGTTTGGGAAAGGGGCTTTGAAAGCTGTTGCAAAGATAAAGGTTAAAATTTAAGGAATTTTCTAGCCAAAACTCACTTATCTGGAAAATATGGGTAAAGAGGACATCGTATTTCTCAGGTGCCCCGTTAACATGAACTTCGTCGCCTCTATAGGATAGAGTAGGAGGTAAGTTAACAGTGACGATTTCTTGTCACTAATAAAAGTTCAGATGGCTAATGGTCTCTGCTCCTTCCTCTAGGTTTATTTCCATCTACAGAGGACCCAGCCACACCTATAAGGTCCAGAGACTGACGGAATTCACGTGCTACTCCTTCAGAATCCAGGCGGCAAGCGAGGCTGGGGAAGGGCCCTTCTCAGAAACCTACACTTTCAGCACAACCAAGAGCGTCCCCCCCACCATCAAAGGTCTGTAGGCCATGAGTTTCTGGCAGGCTCTTCTATGAGAGTAAGGAAATGTTGGACCTGGAGTAGGAGGCTCTGTTCTGACCTAAAATGTACTCTCTTAATATTTCTAGTATCAACAACATAGAATCAAAACAACTTTTTGAAAGAGAAGGCTGAGGAATGGGTTCTCTGAGGAATCGCTAAGGCCTTTCCTCAGGTCTGTATAAATGTTTACTGTAAATAATGTAGTGGCCTCATCCCTGCAGAGGATGGGACAGAGAAAAGGAACACACCCCAGTGGCACACTTGGGTGGCCCCCGGTGTGGGTAGCACTTGTGACCATTTACCACAGAGGGTTTGACAGTCTCCCTTCCCAGAGACTGGCAGGAGGAGCAGAGGTTGGCCTCCGTCTTCAGATGGCTGTGGTGCCTGGAGGCTAGAGACTGACCCAGGCAATTCATCAGCCTGTCCCCCCCCCCCGCCACTGTGGAGAGGTCCTTTGGAAGGGTGTTCTCACCAACTTGAGCATTTGTCTTGAGGTTTGCCAGTGACTAGTTTACTCTGTCCCTTCACGGGCACGGAGAGTGAGCAAACGCTCTGCCCAGGCTCTCCCTCCATGGGATGTAGTGAGCGCTCGACTCCCATTTCCAGCCACGGAGTTCTGCCTTGCGCCCATCTGACTTGCAAGATGACAGGGCAGATGATGTCTGGCTCAGCCCTCCCACCCAGCCGCTCACGGCCTCCTCAGCCTTGCCCTTCATTCGCCAATAGGGTGATTCTTATGGAGGTCCCTGCTGCCCAGGATGACCTGAGGCTGCCGGACAGACAGGCAGCTTACCTGAACCAGGTTTTACACAGGTAAAGTGAGTCGCTATATTGTTTAGGTGGCTAGGGGGATGAGCACGACCTGTGCAAAAAGGTCCTTCATATGTGTGGCCCCGGGAGCAAGGCCGTTGGATTCACTGCTTCCACATGGAGGAGCTGTGTCGGCTACCACCAGGGTAGGGTCCGTTACTGAGGATAAGAGACCTCAGGGCCTGGGTCAAGGCCTGGCTTGGATTCTGTGAAGGTTTCCTGTAGCTCTTTCGAGGGTACTTTATGGTAGCTACCTTCTCCCTGGCTTCCCTGCTCCTCAGCAGTCCAGAAGTTCTTTGGCAATGGCTTTTTCACGTGACTAAGAAACTAGTATAAATGGATGCAAGGCCTTGCTGGGTCACGTGGGTAGTAAATGCCCCAGCCCCTTGGTGGCATTTTGCCTGTCAGCTGTAACAGAAGATTCCTGAACACACTGGGTTTAATAGATTTGTTGTGACGAGGAACATTTACCAACCTTTACCAACTAGCAAATGGCCTGCGTCTTTTTTTTTTTTTTTAATTTTCTTTTTTTTTAAGGTTTATTCATTTTTGAGAAACCAACTGTGAGCGGGGGAGGAGCAGAGAGAAAGGGAGACACAGAATCCGAAACAGGCTCCAGGCTCCGAGCTGTCAGCACAGAGCCCGATGTGGGGCTCGAACTCACTGACCATGAGATCGTGACCTGAGCTGAAGTCGGACGCTTAACCGACTGAGCCACCCAGGTGTCCTGTCAAGGGTCTTTCTGCCACTAATTTTGCCTCTCAACATGTTTGTTGGTGGAGATTCATTTTGTGGACAATGGAATACTAAATTGATAGCACTTGAATTTCATGGTACATTTTCTACAGAAGGACAGGCTCCTCACACTGCCGCATGGTCAGATCTTCTTCCTCTTCCTCTTCGGTTCAGGAAATTGTTACCTTAGCTGGAGAACTGTTTGGTCCTCCAAATATTATCTATCTATCTATCTATCTATCTAGATCTAGATAGATAGATAGATAGATAGATAGATATAATAAGCTGGAGGGGCGCCTGGGTGGCTCAGTCGGTTAAGCGTCCGACTTCGGCTCAGGTCACGATCTCGCAGTATGTGAGTTCGAGCCCCGCGTCGGGCTCTGTGCTGACTGCTCAGAGCCTGGAGCCTGTTTCCGATTCTGTGTCTCCCTCTCTCTGGCTCTCCCCCGTTCATGCTCTGTCTCTCTCTGTCTCAAAAATAAATAAACGTTAAAAAAAAAAAATTAAAAAAATAATAATAATATAATAAGCTGGAGAGCCTTATTTTTTCCATAAATTAATTAGGCTTTTAGCCAATTAATTGCAACTCATTTTTGAGAAAGCCTTTATTTTTCTGAAACAGTACTATACAGATGCAAATAGAAACAGCTACCTCTAAAGAATTAATTTCATGTAATTACAAATTAAAGAATAAGGGGGTTCAGAGAGGAGTTGTGTGTTCTAGTTACAACGTAGAAAAATATCAGATATTGAATTAAGCTGTAGAGAGATAGCATAGGCTATAAGAAAATATTTTAAAATTCTGTAACATTCTACATGCTTTACTACAAACTAATGTAATTTTCCTTTAGGCCAGAATTAGGAGTCCAGTAGGTGAAAAATGTACTAAAAAATATATACAAATATGAGATAACTTTCACGGGCTTTCTCACAATGCTGACCATTCTCTGGGACTTAAGCTCACATGTCACCTGCTCCTCAAACCTTCCCCCTGGAACTCGCTCACATTTTATTTCTCTTTGTATTTGTCTCAAACCTTGCTCTTCCCTTCCCTCAACTAGGTCTTAATTCCCAAGGTTTATAGTCCATGTTTTGAATTCTCCAAAGTACCCAGCTCAGGGCCTAATCCTACAACGTGTTCAATAGCTGTTTGAAAAAGAACAAAAATGCAATCCAGGCTAAGCCGTTTTTTGTGTTTTTTTTAACGTGTTTTATTTTTTATTTTTTTAAATTTACATCCAAATTAGCATATAGTGCAACAGTGATTTCAGGAGTAGATTCCTTAGTGCCCCTTGCCCATTTAGCCCATCCCCCCTCCTACAACCCCTCCAGTAACCCTCTGTTTGTTCTCCATATTTATGAGTCTCTTCTGTTTTGTCCCCCTCCCTGTTTTTATATTATTTTTGTTTCCCTTCCTTATGTTCATCTGTTTTGTCTCTTAAAGTCCTCATATGAGTGAAGTCATATGATTTTTGTCTTTGTCTGACTAATTTGACTTTGCGTAATACCCTCCAGCCCCATCCACGTAGTTGCAAATGGAGGCTGAGCAGTTTTTAATAGGATAATAAGCAAAGGAGTTTTCATCAATGGCTTGCTAGTCATGGAGGATCTTTTCTTTACAAAGGGTTCCCCGCAGGTCTTGGAGGAGGTTGGGCCAATAAACCCCCCTCTCAGAGCGGACACTAAGCACAATCCCGCTCCAGTATTACCAAAATGTTGACTGTTACTGTGATTTTGGATTTTGAGCTTGGATCTGTGGATCTGTATTTCAGCACCTCGAGTCACACAGTTGGAAGGAAATTCATGTGAAATTTTATGGGAGACGGTACCACCGATGAAAGGTGACCCTGTCAACTACATTCTGCAGGTATTGGTTGGAAGAGAATCTGAGTACAAACAGGTAAGAACCGGCGTGCATGACATGTGTGCAGCTTCTCAGTCTAAGCCTCTACCTCTAGCCTTGAAAGATTCAGTGACTGGTGAGCCGGGGTTTTCTTACAGCCAATCATAGAAACTGCCTAGTGTATACCCATTTATATAAGCCCTAGTTTCCATTTTGTCTGTGGAGGCATTAAATTTTCAGTTCTCAAGCATGACCTTACAAAGAATATTAAATTCTGTATTTGTATTTGATATCGGCAGTGATGTTTACAAATGTCAAAATCGGTATGCAATGAAAACCCAAGTGCCAATGGCTTTACTACAGAGGGAGAGTAGTTTCAACCTACCTGCTGAAGCCTGTGTTCTGTCTGCCTTTTTTATAGAAGTTAGAAGGATAAAGTACATGACTTAGCAGCTCTTGAGGCCTGTGATTCAGCAACTCGAGGTCACTGTTTGTCACCCTTAAATGTGCAATCACCTAGGAATCTGTTAAAATGCAAATTCTGATTCACTAGTCTGGGGGGAGGGTTCCAGCTCCCACGTGATGCTGGTCCATGAACCATAACTTGAGTTAGCAAGGCTTATACAGATCACCTGATAAACCCATGCAAGAGAGAATGTAATTGGAATATAACCGATAAAGAATTTGGTTTTATTATTTTTCATAATGTTTTTTGATCCTTTGTTCTTTCACAACTGTACACGATCAGTCACTGGTACTGATACCACCAGCAGATACTGATGATTCAGATCATCTGTAGATGATTCAGATACTCCATCGGTTTCCGTAATGTTTCCAGGAACTTAATAACTGTTTTTGTGAAATCAGGATATGATCCCATTACTCTGAGGAGAGGTGAAGCCCATTCCTTCCCAGAGCTTTTAATGCAGGCATGCATGTATATCAAACTTAGAAACTTGAAGATAAATGTCACCTGTCTTCTAAAACATTGGCCTAATTGTAAGACCCCTCTGTTCAGTTCTTGAGGCTCCAGATACACAAAGCAGGTAGAAAGTAATTTGATTCAGAACTTTTGCTAAATTACTGGCTAATATTCCTTATACAATAATGAAGAATACTTGCAAGTGTGTAAGATGATCAGAGAAAATTTTGGTGCACTTCATGTACTTTGTTAATATGAAGAATCAGATAAAAGGATGAGCCCCATTTTGCAAAAAACTATGACATTTACTAGTAAGTATGGATTAACCTCAGTGGATGATATAATTAAGGTTTCCATTATTCCTCTTTAAGAGCAAAACACTAGAAAACAGAGAGGAAAACACTGTTGTATCATTTCACTTTCCAATCTCATTCTTTACAGCATATCCCATTTCAGACTAAATAATTTTCTGTGTTGGTTTGAGCTCACCAGATAGATAGGATTGGTTGCAGGGTTTCAGCTCAGATAGAGGGCAGAGGGCTTTTCCCTCTTAACTGCAGTCATCTTAACTCCAGCAGCACTGTCCTGTTCCATAGCAGTGAAAGATGAAATGATACCGAATTTCACAGCGTATCATTTAACACTTAAGAATGATTTGTTTCCCAACGGTACCTTCATTGCATGTTTGTCCTTGTTATTTTAAAAACATTGTATTTCCCGTACCATGCTTTTGCACCTGTTCTTAGAAAAATGTTCTGCTGCTTAAAAGAGGGATTGCTGTTTTACATTGAGAAGGCAGCATTATTTGATCAAGATCAATACATCGCAAGCATTGCTAAAACATGGGTAAATCAATGCAGTAATTTAGATTTTATCAGCAATGTGGCTGTTTCTAATCTGCTATTTGTTTGGGGTTCCTGGCTGACCCAGTTGGAAGAGCATGCAATTCGATTTCAGGGTTGTGAGTTCGAGCCCCACGTGGGGTGTAGAGATTATTTAAAAATAAAATCTTTAACAGGGGTGGCTCATTCAGTTAAGTGACCAACTCTTGATCTCCTCTCTGGTCGTGATCTCATGGCTGTGTGTTCCACTCAACACACTCATTGGGCTCTGCACTGGTCATGAAGTCTACATATATATGTAAAATTAAAAAAACATTGTTTTTAAATCTGCTATTTGTTTAATGTTATATATTTAGACCCATGGATTATTTATAAATCCTAATAGGATATGCAGTCACATGTGTAGAACTCAGAATACATTTCTTATTGTAATTATAAGCGAGTTTCTTGTTGAAAATATATGAAAACATCGTACTTTAGGGCAGGCTCAGTAGATAGGGATTAGCATTCTTCACATAACCATGTGTTTACCACATTTACCAAGAAATGATTAAGGTGGGCCGTGGTGCATTAAAAGCCACGGTTGAGTCAGGGACAATTTGTACTGCGGTTTTTTGGGTTTTTTTTTTTGTTTTTTTTTTTTTTGCTTCTCCCTGTTCAATAAGCATTAACTTAAACATGATGTTTTGAGTACTTCATTCAGTTTTTCTGGACATGAAATAGGAAATGAAACCTATTTATATTATGGGTGCAGAGTAATGGTTAAAATAATTGTGCTCCGGAGATAACAGGCTTTGAATACATAGAAGCAAAGCAAAAGAAAAGGGGAGGTAATTCTCGCCGAGCATACACCACGGCAGAGCTCCGTGCTCTTAGGGAGCACTCTGGATACCTCAATCCCAGCACTAACCAGACAGGATCTATGAATGTAGGGGCTTGTGTTACTCCTTGTTATTTCTCAGTACTGGCACGTAGTTAGGCACTCAGTAAATGTTTCTTGCCTGCGTGAAAGAGGCAGTTTCAAAGGAACGGTGTTATTTATACTCAGGGTAGTAGTAAGAGTAAGCTTCAGCATGGGGTGGATTTAGAAGGTTTGTAACTTAGGTGAAAAAATCACCTGTGACAGGAGAGTGTCTTTCTGCTTCCCGGGCTTATCTTATACAGGCAAATATGGCAAACACCAAGGCTTTTTCTGATGTTTCACTTGAAACATTGATTTTAACTTTGCCTTGGTTCTGGCTTATTAGCTTTCTTTTGTTCAGCCACCAAGATAGGAGGTGAGCAGTTGGTTGTAATTATGAATGGTCTCTTAAAGGAGTAAATCCTCACCTAAAATTTTACTCTATATTGGAACGCATACATACATTGATTTGGCTTTCCTGCCATTAATAAACATGCCAAGCACAAGTTTTTTCAAAGAAGCTTAAAACTTCTTGTCAGACAGTATTAATTATAAAGCATTCTGGAAAGGAATGAAAATTATATGTATATGCAGGTGACTGATTTTTTTTTTGCACAAGATATAACATAGTTTGATACCTGTATAAGAATGTAAAGCAAGATGATGCATATTCATACCCCAGAAGTGTGAAAAATTTTTACCAAATTTTATATAATTTTTACACGAAAAATTTTTAAGTTTGTTTATTTATTTTGAGAAAGAGAGCATACAGGGATGGGGCAGAAAGAGAAGGAGAGAGAGAGAATCCCAAGCAGGCTCTGTACTGTCAGCATGATGCAAAGCCAGACTTGGGGCTTGAACTCACAAACCATGAGATCATGACCTGAGCTGAAATTAAGAGTCGGATGAGCCACCCAGGAGCCCCTAAAAAAATATTTCATGAAGAGGAGCAAAGAGTACCAAACTGTAACACATTGCTACATGTTAGGGAAAAATTTGTGACAAATCATTAATATTCTTGGTGCTCAGATTTGTTGCATCAAGTAAACCTTTAAAGCATCTCAAAATTTATGGACCTTTACATTTAATTTGGTGGCATCTCTGAATAAATTTTCATTTTATATCATGTTTTAGAATGTAGTGTTGGGACTTAACATTGGTTCTTCATGGCATCACAGCAGGTACTGTGAGGAAAGAGCTGCTCTTAAGGCAACATTTGAAAGTCTTAGAGCCTACATATTTTTTAATGGCTTTCAATTCAGTTCCCTAACACAGCTCTTTATTTTTGCCTGAATAAAGGATCAAATCCAAAGCAAAATAATAAATCAACATGGGGACATTTAAAAGCCATCACTTATTTTACGGATTAACTTTTTTAGGTTTACAGGCTCCTTTAAGTATCTGATGGAGGCCATCAGAAAAATGCTCACACATCCACGTAAAAATTCATGAGACAAGTTTTTATTCTGTTCAGCGAAGTCCAGGTTTAGGACCCTGGTTTATTGAGAAACTGTTAGGTACTTTGTACCGTGAGAGAGCCGATCCACGTAAAAATTCATGAGACAAGTTTTTATTCTGTTCAGCGAAGTCCAGGTTTAGGACCCTGGTTTATTGAGAAACTGTTAGGTACTTTGTACCGTGAGAGAGCCGACATAGAACAGAAGAGCGTGGGCAGTGCTCTCAGAGCTTAGACGCCATTGGGGTGAGAACAGCAGACCCCCAAGAGGCAGTTCAGCAACAGTACCCTTACCTGTCCTCTTCAGCTCAGGGACAACGGCGCCTGCCCAGCACTGCACCCTCTACAAAGGAGGCTTGCAGGTCGGTGGGTTCCCTCTTGAGCTGGAGGGTATCCCACAGTCGTGTGATAGAATTAATTCACTTCACTGAGCCTCGGCCACTTTGTTATAAAAGTAGGGCCTCTAAACCTCTAACTGGGGGCCACTGTGAGCTTCAGGCCCTTCAGTAATGAGAACGCTCTACGTAAGTGACACTGCCGTGCAGCTCTGCCCCCTTTGCAGTTCTTGAGAGGGGCAGTATGTATTAGTAAAGAGACCCAAGCATTGGCCCAGGTGCAGACCTCCAGGGATCCTCCCCCAGAGACTCTCCGGGATCAAGGAATCCAACTGCAGAGCATGTTGTTCTGAATTCACGGGCGCAGGTTGTTCATTTCAGTTATCTGAATATTACTTTCGGTCCTCCTGTTTGGAACAAAGGTCAAAATTACTTTAAGATGTATTGTACATCAAACCAAGAACAGAAATAGTCTTGATAAAAATAATATTGCTTCTATACTTATTGAGATATTATGATTGGTTACTTCAATAAAGACCATCTTAAATGGAGCTATGCCTTTTAAATTGGGTTCAGGCAGGAGGAAAAACCCATAATGGTGCCCCTGTCAAAATGAATGAAAATAAAGGGACACGAGGCCTGCCATCCTGATGCAGAGAGCTGTGCAGTCCCAGGAAAAGTCACTTCAGTGGAGGCACAGCTGTGTGACGGATAGGACGAACTTGTGGTTTTGTGATCCCCTGGCTGTGACTGTTTGCACAAAAACAAATCAGTTACCTCCAGCCTCAGGAACCAGAGTCCTCAGGAAATGGGGTGTTGGAATTGTTTTAATTTTTCCTTAGCTAAGAATCCAAAAGTCGGGGCACCTGGCTGGCTCAGTCGGTTAGAGTATGCAACTCTTGATCTCAGGGCTGTGAGTTCAAACCCCATGTTGGGTGTGGAGCCTACTTAAAAATAAAATATAAAATAAGAATCCAAAAGGCCTAATAAGCATCGTTGACTATTTCTAAAATATATTAGAAACTATAGTTTCTATTAATGCACTAAAAACAACTTACTGTTAATGATAACATTTTTTACAATGATGGCTGCACCTGTACTGAAAATTCTTTTCTGTTGCCTATGTGGTTTGTGTGTCTAATACTTAATGTTTCCTTGTTTCTGCTAATTCTCCCCTCTTTTCAAACAGTGTGGTGTAAGAATATCTGCTCTTGAGTATTTGAAAGTTCTAATTAGAGAACCATTCACTGAGTATCAACTTAGTTGAGGCTATCCATGGTGCTGGTTGCTGTGGATAATAGAACACAGTCCCACACTCAATATGTTTACCATATTTTTTAAAAGATTTTTGAGTTGGCAATGCTTGAAAAGGGGGGGGGAGCTGTTCCAATTAAAACACCAAGAATGGCTAAAAGAAAAACATTTACAAATTAAGGCCTAAGTTTTAATTGGATTCGTCATTAAGGAAGTTCCCTTCGATTAGACATTCATTTTTCCTTCACTAAAGCTTTTTGCCAAATGGTATGAGAAAAGTAGCATTCCTTTGCTTTCTAAAAACATTTTCAGAGATCTTCATTCCAGAAAGTTAGAGTTGAGAAGAGCCATCAAAATGAATATATGAAGTCTCTGTTCAGGATTCCATGAATTGGGTTCCTAAGAAATGAAATCTACTTTTGGGCCAGCTTTCTTCCAAAGCTCTAGCTGTGCAAATTCTGGAAGCCATAGGATTCATTTAAATAAATAGAAGTGAACATTTATATCCAGTTTCCAAAAGTCTCAAAAACATCTGTGGGGATAGGTTATTAACTGGTTTCCTTCAACGAGGTCATTGTTTAAAGGCAGAAATTAAGAGGCCACAGCACAGAAATGCTGCCCAAGCCTTTGCTTGGCACAGACTGAGTGGGGGAATTGCTGTCCATACAGCATAAAGGAAAGGCAGTGTTTTCCTCCAGAGGCAGCAGGAACCAGGATGGGGTGATCTGGGAGGGGTTTAATGGAAACACCAGACAGAGAGTGGGGCTGTCTGGGAAGACCGAGTCAGGCCATGAGAGCTGGACCTCATGGCAGACTGTAGTCATTAGATGAGGAGTAAAGCAGAGGGCAGGTGGTGGCATCTCTACCAGAGGGAATGGCACAGGCAGAGCTGGGGTGGTTCCAATGGGGAGCAGAGGTATTTGACTTAGGAGTGAGATCTCATCTTTGCAAGGAATCCTTAAGAAATGAACAGCCTTTCTGAAGATCCTCACTTGCTTTATCTCTAAGCAGGAGGATTAAACTGGATAAAGTTGGCTTACCTTCCGCAGCGTGTTCTCGCAAAGCATTCTTCACATACAGTTTCTCTTTAACCCTCAGCCCCCCTTAGAGTTAGGTTAGGTACTGTTACTATCCCCATGTTAAAGGTGAGGAAATTAAGGCTCAAAGCTGTTCGGTTGCCTAAGTTCACAAACCTAGAAAGTAACGGAGCGAGCATTTAGACCTGGGATCCTGGTTCCAGTCCCTGTGCTTGAGAAGGGAAGGCCCACTTGCCTCCCAGTTCCCCAGGTTGCACAGAGGAGAAGAGCTCCAACAGCTACAGTCTTTCGACCTGTGTGTGGTAAGTGCCAACAGATACGTCAGGAGGAGCGGCCTCTTCAATAAAACAGACCTAGCAGGAAATCTTACAGCTAAGCTGTATGACAGCTTCTCTCCAATTCAGTAAACATCCCAGTGCTAACTTCTCACCACAGAATCAGAATGGCTTGTTTACTGGGACGTTGCAGATAAGAAACCAGAGCTGGGTGGCAAGTGTGGAAGGACCTTCTTTATCAAACTGGTCCCGTGGGTTGTAAATCATTCCCTCCAGGAATGGTCTCCATAGTTTCCAAGAAAAGGCTTTTCTCAGAAAATACCAACTTGAGCATTTAGATGTAGGAGATTAAATCTCAATTAAGAAAGTAAAGAACATTACAGTTAAAAGATTTCTTTAATGAAAAAACATGTACACCATTTGTTTCCTTGAGACCACCCACATGTTGGGAAATAATTCATAGACAGTTCCATCAGGGTGTAGTTGGAACTCCTGAAGAGCTGGCAGTGTGTGGGTTGGGGCAGTCACCATGACAACAAGCTCCTCTTAAACCATCATTTAACTAAATCATCACTGGAGCAGTGAGAGACCTCTCCCTCAGTGGTCTCTTAGTACCAGACAGGGGCGCTCTTCTTACAGCCCTTTCATACCTGGTTGCTCCAAACCAGTTCTGTCTATGACTCCAGTTGCTAATGCTCTTGCTACAGTCTTTAAAGAAATAAGGTAAGTAACTCACCAAGGGGAACATGCTTAAAATCTTTTTTTTTTTTTTTAGTTTTTTTTAATGTTAATTTATTTTTGAGAGAGAGAGAGAGAGACAGAGGGTGAGCTGGGGAAGGGGCAGAGAGAGGGAGACACAGAATCTGAAGCAGGCTCCAGGCTCTGAGCTGTCAGCACAGAGCCCGACTTGGGGCTCAAACTCACAAGCCGCAAGATCTTGACCTGAGCCAAAGTCAGACGCTTAACCAACGGAGCCACCCAGCCGCCCCAGAACATGCTTAAAATCTTACAAAAGGCCTAGCAAACGCAATGATGAATCTGGATAGTAGTAAGAAACAAACAAAATTGGTTTTCTGGCACTTGGTCATTAGACAAAAGTATAATAAATAAGACATTGTAAAGTTTGAAAACGAGGGAGGAAAAATCTTAAGAAAAAGGCTAAATATCTGGGGTGCCTTGGTAGCTCAGTCGGTTAAGCATCTGACTTCAACTCAGGTTATGATCTTTTAAAAAAAATTTTTTTTTTAATGTCTATTTATTTTTGAGAGAGAGAGACAGAGTACAAGCTGGTGAGGGGCAGAGAGAGAGAGGGAGACACAGAATCAGAACCAGGCTCCAGGCTCTGAGCTGTCGGTACAGAGCCTGATGCAGGACTCAAACTCACAAACTGTGAGATCGTGACCTGAGCCAAAGTCAGACGCTTAACCAACTGACTGAGCAACCCAGATGCCCCCCAAAAAATTTTTGTAAAGGCTAAATATCAAGTGAACATTGGTAGTTGGTTCCCTTTTCTAAACCGTGAGATCCTTTTACTGTCTTTGTTTGCCCAACACTAAATGCATGGCCAGTATACTTGTGTTCACTGATGGTATGTCCTATTTCTTGGTAATTGGTAGAAGTTGATACACCAGGCTTTAAAAACACTCAACATTTGGAGGCGCCTGGGTGGCTCAGTTGGTTGAGCTTCCAAGCTTCAGCTCAGGTCATGATCTCACAGCGTGTGAGTTCGAGCCCCGCACCAGGCTCTGTGCTGACAGCTCAGAACCTGGAGCCTGCTTTGGATTCTGTGCCCCCTCTCTCTCTGCCTCTCCCCACTCATAGTCTCTCTCTCTTTCTCTCTCTCTCAAAGATAAACATTTAAAAAATTTTTTTAAAAACACTCAGCATTTGTAGATCCCCACTAACTCTGTAGCTGACAAGTGTTTCAGACAACGTTGAGAATATTGGAAATACTTTTTATTTTCTAGGGGATTTGTATTAATGGGCAAAAACGACAGCTTTACTAAGTTAGCCTGTAGCTAGGTTGAAAATGCTTATGATTATCACTTTTAATTGCTGTGTTTTAATATACTTGGAGTTGTTGGTGTAATAGCTTCCTTTTCGTGTGCAGTGCTATGTACCAGGCATATTTTAAGTGCTTTATCAATCCTCAGTGCCATTCATACAGGAAAGATTCAGTTAATTTTACTTTCTTGTTCATCAGCCAAATCTCTTACTGATTTGCTTGAGTTCCAGGTACTTTTTTTCCTATCTCAATTCATTGATTGTAATGTAAGCCATGAATTTTTATGTGATTTTAATGTGATCATCATTTTCTTTAAGTTTGAGGCTATCACTTTGATAAAAGAGCCTTGTGAGATCTCCCTTCCTCCAAGAGTTCTCTAAGTAGACTGGTAGTTTTCAGGTCCCTGTAATGGTAAGCCTCGTGGTGATTGTATTAGAGTTAACAAAGGGGAAGAAAATTTCCCAGGTCCTTAATGGAAAAAAACAGATTGTCTTGTGTTTACTGTCTGTATGACCAGATGGACCACTGAATTACTTAAATGTTAATTTGTGATAAATTGGAGTGTGTAGAAAAAAAATTTTTTCAAGAAAACAATTAGGCACATACCTCCCACAAAACCAGGAGAAAATATTTGTAAGATGTATCTGGCCAAGGATTTATATCCAGATGATAAAAATAGCTCCTACAGGGGCACCTGGGTGGCTCAGTCAGTTAAGCGTTCGACTTCAGCTCAGGTCATGATCTCACGGTTCATGGGTTCGAACCCCACATCAGGCTCTGTGCTAACAGCTCAGAGCCTGGAGCCTGCTTCAGATTCTGTATCTCCCTCTCTCTCTCTCTGCCCCTCCCCTGCTCACACTCTGTGTCTCTCTTTCAAAAATAAATAAACATTTAAAAAAAATTTTTTTAAAGAAGAGCTCCTACAAATAACTAAAAGTAAGTAAATTAAAAACAGGCAAAAAGACTTGAACATACTCTTCACAAAAGAAGGTATATGAATGACCAATGAGCAGATGAAAATATAGGAAACATCGTTAGGCATCAGACAAATGCAAATGAGATAGCATTATCACCCATCAGAATGGCTAAAATATAAATGACCAATAATAACAAATGTTGATGAGGATGGGGTACAACCAGAACTCTCCTACTTTGCTGGCAGAAGGTACAAAGTGATGTAATCACTTGGGAAAACTATTTCTCATGAAGTGAAATGTAGATGTTCCTGTGACCCAGCACTTCTCCTAAGTATTTACTCCAGAAAAATAAAAACTTAAGTCCTCAAAGATTTGTACACAGATGCTCATAGCAGCCTTATTATATAAAAGCTCCAAACTGGGAAAAAAATGCAAATGTCCATCATAAAGAGAATGGATACATTGAGGTCTAGACAGGTGATGGAACACTACTGAATCCGTAACCTGGATGAAGCTTGTAGGCACAAGAGCGGGCATGAAGTGGGATGCCATTTATATGAACTTCTAGAGCAGGCCAAACTAATTACAGAAACAAGTCAGAATAGCGTGTACTTCTTTTTATTTATTTGAAAGAGAAGGAGAAACAATCCCATGCAGGCTCTACCCCATCAGTGCAGAGTCCTATTTGGGGCTCGAACTCACGAACCATGAGATCATGCCCTGAGCCGGGATCAACAGTCAGATGCTTAACTGACTGAGCCACCCAGGGGCCCCAGAATAGGATGTACTTCTTGAAGGTGGAAGTAGGAGATCTTAATGGGGTAGTGTTATACGGTGCATGCAACTGTCAAAAAATCTTTGCATTGATTGCATTACTTTGCATTGTATTGTTTCTACAACTTTTTAATTGTTTCCTTTCAGCAAATGTTAATTTGTTCTGTGGACCAAGATCTGGGGCTCTTTGTAAGAATTAAGTCATCTTCTAATTTACAGCCTAAATGCTTATTAAAATTTAGTCACTTGCGTATGTATTACTTAGGTCAGCTGCAATTCTAGTCGCTGAATTTTGTATTATGTTTATTCAGAGTGGGTTAGAACACCTTCCTTTGTTGCTGTTGGATGAAATACAGATTGGGAGAAATAACCCGTCTACATCATTTTTGTTTTTATGGCGTAAAGCCAGGTCCACAAGGCCCCCAGCGTTATAGGATGATTCCTTTAGAAGACCACAGTGTTACAGATTAACTGACCAGGACTTTTTCGTTTTCCCTGGAAGGTATACAAGGGAGAAGAAGCAACATTCCAGATCTCAGGCCTCCAGACCAACACAGACTACAGGTTCCGCGTGTGCGTGTGCCGTCGCTGTGTAGACACCTCTCAGGAGCTAAGCGGAGCTTTCAGCCCCTCTGCGGCTTTTGTATTACAGCGAAGCGAGGTCATGCTCACAGGGGACACGGGGAGCATAGATGATCCCAGAATGAAGAGCATGATGCCTACTGACGAACAGTTTGCAGCCCTCATTGTGGTTGGCTTTGCAACTTTGTCCATTTTGTTTGCCTTTATATTACAGTACTTCTTAATGAAGTAAACAAACCCAACAAAACTAGAGGTATGAATTTAATTAATGCTACACATTTTAATACACACATTTATTCAGATACTCCCCTTTTTAAGCCCTTCTGTTCTTTGATTTATATACTTCTCTTTTACAGATTTAGCTAGGAAAAAAAAAATATCAGTGTTTTGGTGCACCTTTTTGAAATGCAAAACTAGGAAGAGACTAAACTGGATTTTTTTTTTTTTTTAAAGAAAAGCAAACCGGATACCAAAAGCTAGCTTTCATATGTTTTCTTTTATCTTCAGATTTACCTTTATTCTGTTTTCACTGATGTCTTTTGCAAGCCTTTGGTTGTTTGTTTTTTTTTTCTTCCATGTTACAGTTTAGTAATTTATATTCACCAGTCACTTCTTTTGTCTTGATCATCGATATCTGTGAACATGAATCACAGTGTGTGTAGTTACAGGTCTAGGATTCCAGTGTTGTCAGAGTATTAGCACACAACTACAACGGCAACAACAACGTACAGAAGATGTGTTCACTCAGATAAGGCTGCCCTAAACAACCCTTTTGTCACTCAGTTGTTTAACTGTGTTTAGCTCATTTGAATCAAAATGTGTACTTTAATCTAAAATGTTTTAATGATCTGTATTTCTTCTGATTTTAACACTATGAGCTGCCTGTCTAAGAAATCAAGTAACCAAAATGCACCTATAAATTATGGAGCATTGTAGATTTTTACCCCATCGATTCATAGCAGTAATTTTAAGAGGGCATTGTGCAATAGTTAGTTGTTTCCTTGTTCAGCTGTTTTAAAAGCTGCTTTAACTTGTTTGTTTGTCTTTGTGTAGAACTACTTCTAATCTAATCACTAGAGTTATTATATTCTGTTATGTTTGACCAGAGTTATATGGCGAGAACTGGTGACTGTTTAGTGCCTCTGCCCATTGTCCATGATTCATACTAATTGTGAGCAGTCTTCTTACAGCTTGTTGTTTTGGAAAGATTTGCCTTTAGGCTGTTCTTTGAGGTATCAATGAAGTGATCGAATTTCAATACCTTGATTCAATGCACATCATATTAATCTAACAGCAGATGAAAACTGGTAAAACCCAAACGAGAGTCATCTAAATTTGTAGTTCCTATTTTTGTGGGTTTGACCTGGCCATGTGTGGAGAGGGAATGATATTTGGTGGTGAGCACAGGGTGTTTGGGGGTGAAGGAGCCTAGATTCTCTCCCTGGATCTGTCACTAACTTGCTGCGTGACCTGAACACGTCACTTTACCTCTCTGTGCCTCAGTTTCCCGTGCATTAAAAATAAAATGAAATAAAATGAAATGGGGATTCTAATGTTTGTAAGTGCTTTGAGATCCTTGATCAACAGGTGCTATTGGAGTGCAAAGTGTTACTCTTGCATGTTTATTCTGAGTCATGAGATAATCAAGTTTAACCCAAAGTCATTGGATTATTTATATGAAGTCCATAATGTTCGCGTACCTCAGGGACATTTAAGAGTTGGAGGTGCAAATAAATATATTCCAAAAGGGTGCAACAGACACAGTGTATCCCCCTGCTTCTGTTTTTGTATATTTTTGCTACTTGGTTTTTCTTGATCATAGCGATTTTGTGCTTGGTCTATGTTGTCTTAAGATGCAGTATCCTGTACTAGCTTATAATATTCCCATACCAAAGTCATGGGGAAACCAACATTATTTTGTTTTTGGTTTATTTATACTATATTCTGCATACAGTACTTTAAATGCCAATTACAGTGCAATCTTTATTTATTGTAAAATTTTTTAAATGTACTTATGTACTAATTTCCCCTTGTAGCATGTTATTTTGTGTTTTATACTTTTGTAATTTTTAGGTCAGTCCTGTACCTTGGCAACATCTGTAGTATTATTATCAATCTTCTGACATTTTCTTGTGTTTTTAAAGAGAAGAGCATCTAGTGCATTAAATGCCAAAAAAAAAAAAAATCCATTATCAGTGATTGAAACGTTTACATGTACCCAAAAAACCATAATCATCTCTTGAAAGAAAGTGCTGAGATCAATGAATTACTCTGTGTGCCTATATTGATGTAGTAAGTACTAGAGAGTTTTGTATTTTGTTATTGACTGTAATAATTAGTTTAATTAGCCTTGCAAAGTGATGGCATCAAGGTAAATATATTTTTGCCAAAGTTCTGGCCTTCCAAAACTCAGCCCTCTGCTTAAGTATGTATTATGACCCACTCTACCGTGGCATCTGCGTTTCCGGAGACCATTGCTTAAAACACACCTTCTCCCCCCAAAACACCTGCATGAAATGAAGAGTTAAGTGTGTCCAAAAACCCTGTTTGCCAGGTTGGGGGGGGGGGAGGTCCCTTTTTGGAAACACTTCAGAACTGCTGCTACAAAGAAATTCTCTGAATTGGTTGAAATGTTTTAAATGAAAGAATACTTAAGGCCAAGACTGCTACGAGTACTTTATCTTTTTTGAGATTGTCATCCTGTTGAACCACCAGAAAGCTGAAGTGGGTGAAATACCAGCTGGCGGCACTTTATTTTATTGTTCTCCGTGATTTGGTGTCCATTATAACCCCGTCAGTCCAAAAATTATTACTCCATCTGGCTCTGTTTTCTATCACAAATACGTATTTGTGACATCAGTATACAACTATATGTGTATTGCCGTTACACACGAACAATAAAATAAAGTGTTATATCGACCTTATTTCTCTTGCCCTTTTGCAATACGTAGGAATGAGTGAGCGGCCGATTCCCGATGCTCTGTATGTCAGATTCCTCCCTGGCACAAGAAATTCCAGTCATGTAATGCAAACTGCCCTTTGTCCTCAAAAGAAACTGTTTAAAGAGAAAACTTTTTTAAAAGATTTTTTTCATAGTATCTGCCTTGTTCTTATCAACTTGAAATTGTTGGCATTTTCTAACTGTGTTTTGTTGGCTACAGTAAATCAGTATTCCTGTCAAAATTGAAAAGTGCCCTAATTGAATGTGTTTGAATGTTATCCTTGCACAGTTCTTTAAATTGAAAGACAAAATGTTTTACCTCACTGTTGGACATACATTCCAAGGTTTTCAACTCTAGGAGAAAAAAAAAAATAATCATGTTTTCCTGTATTGTAAATTTTAGACTATTTCATACACATTGTATTAAAACTGCCATATCAATTTTAATGTATAGATTTTGCAAATACTATGCTATATGTAATACCTAACTGTATCTGTAGTGTATATGTAATATATTTATGCCCAATAAATGTTTTAATTCTTTCTGACGTAAGTAGGGTTTTTCTGCCATGAATAGGATTGCTTTTGTTGTTGTTGTTACTTTTTAAAAACTTAAACCACATCCCCAAAGTTGCACAAATGCCTTTCGAGGCCACCCAGGTGGCATCCAAAAGAGCAGTTGCACCCGAGGTCCTGCAAGATCACAGGCCATAATCACATGTGCTAATGTCTCAAAAGCTAAAGATTCAGATTTCCCTGTACGGGACAGCTAAAATGTGATTATGGACAATACAGGCCCGGGGGCTGCCAGTTAATTCTTTGTCAGAGTCTGCGTCCCTTACCTGTTATCCAAATGCCAAACCTTAGGGGCCCAGGTCTATCTCCGTACACATGGAGACCCAGAATGCTCTCTCTCCAAGACGAACTCCCAGGGTTTTGCTTCCATCTTCCCTCCCCTGGCTCTCATTCAACAACAACAACAGCAATAAAGCACAGTGCCCCTGCTATGGCCATGGTTTCCTTATGTTCAGATGGTTTTGCTAGGAATCGCTAGTATCTTTCTCATTTCTGGAGGAAAAAAAAATGTACAGAAAAACTTTCTAGAAGAAAAAAAGCTCTGCGTTATAAAGAGTGATGGCCATTCCTATGAGTAAAGGTGACAAAGTGGACACGTGAGAGTTTGCATGCTAACACTCCACTGAAAATCTAGTAAAGATTTGTTGTTGTCGTTATTGTTACCGTTGTTGAATCACAACTCCCCTCAACACTGGGAAGAATGGGAAAGCACTTGCTAGCACCAGAATTTTGGAATTCTAATTTCTCAAGGAGAGGACTGAGCATCACCTCAATTCACATGCAGAATATGCTGAAGGCTCAAAAATTGACAGAAACATGTCCTTTTGAAGTGATGAACAGGGAAAGGAACCTAAAATACTAGTTGAAAGCTGTTTCAAATGCCATTGGATCCATAAAATTCGTCCCGTGTTGTGTTGTTTCCAGTTGGACAGCTGCAACCCTGCAGAAGCCTGTATGTTTCTCCTCAAAAGGTAAAATAGAAATCCCTAGCCTGGGAGACGCAATCCACAGCTGAGAGTAAAGTTGTGTGTACCATATCAGAAATGGGATTCAGTGAACATATGCATACAGGAGAATATTAAGCGTGTTACCTAGAGAGCCTCATAGGCCAAAAAGAAAGATCTAAAGATGGTCAATGAAATGGCTCAGCCAGAGAGCATCCTTGGGTGGTTCTTCTCAGCCTGGGCTGCACAGTAATATCACCTGCAGTGCTTTTCAAAACCCCTACACCCACATCATACTTTGGACCAATAAAAATGTGTATTTCCGGAGCGCTGGTGATTTTTTTTTAATTTTTTTTAATGTTTATTCATTTTTTGAGAGAGTGGGGGAGGGGCAGAGAGAGAGAGAGGGAGACACAGAATCCGATGCAGGCTCCAGGCTCTGAACTGACAGCACAGAGCCCGACATGGGGCTTGAGCTCACAGACCATAAGATCATGACCCGAGCCAAAGTTGGATACCCAACCGACTGAGCCACCCAGGCGCCCCAGCATCGGTGACTTTTAAAGCCCCACAGGTGTTTCCTCTGTGCAGCCAGGATTGAGAACCACTGCCCCGAGGTGAAACACTCAACAATCCCCTGTCAGTTTTTGAGTCCTCCAGCTTAATGAAGAGTGACCTGACATCTGATGAAAGCTGCTAACATGAAAAGCCAAAGCCAACAACGTGGAAGAATCGGAGACTAAGGGAGAAGCAACTTCAGGAAACAATTGTTTATCTCCCAAGAGATGAAAGGAAATAAATCCTCTTTAGACTGAGGACAGAATGCTATTGAAAAGGGTGCTTAACGAACGGGAAATGCTCTCGGAAATGAAAAATTCAGAAGGGTTAGAAGCTGCAATTAAGAGAATAACCCCAAAATAAAACAAATGAAAATATAAAAGATTAGGATCAGACCAGAACATTCAATATCCAAGTAGTAGGGACTTGAGAAAGAACAGAGAAAATGGAGAAGAAATCATGAAACACCATGTTTCCAGAAGGAAAGGGCAGGAGGGTGCTCAGCACGATGAGTGGAAATAAACCTCCCCCAAGGCACACCGTCCTGAAATTTCAAAACACTAGGACCAAGAGAAGCTCCCAAAAATGTAGGAAGGTGGTCACGTGGATTAGAAATCAGAATAGCTTTATAATGCTTGCTAGCAACATTGGAAGCTAGAAATCAGTGACGCAAGTACGTCAAGATTTGAAAGATGAAGATTTCCCACCTGCTTACTCTTGGCCAAGTGTGAAGTATCATGAAGACATTTTTAGAAATGTGAGATCTCACAAATTTGCCTCCCATGCTCCCATTCTCAGAAGCTATTAGAGGATATGCTCTCCCATATTTGCCATACAGGCAAATAAAACAAGAAAGAAGAATCCATGGGATTCTGCCCCCAGTGCTTTTCATGAAGTTGACTATCCAGCCCTTTGCCCCAAAAGAATTTATGTAATTTTCACTGTATCTTCCTCCTACCCCCACCTGGCCAACATGTTTGCATGACTGCCCCCCCAAAATGGGTGCAAATGACCCTTTTAAACCTCTCAAGATATCTTACCTTGTGCTAATTAAAAGTAACGATTAGATCTGTGTACAGCTACCCTTTATTCAGAGTGGTGACCAAAAAAAAAAAAGTTTCTGCCTCTACTGCTGGACTGGAGGGAGGGAATATATGCTTGGGACAGCAAGTCTCATCACCTCTGCAGCATTTGGCAGTGATGTAATCCATAAGACCTGTTGCTCCAAACCATAGTCTTTTGCATGGGTGTGTTATTTTTAGTGCAATATTTTCATTTTAATTGAAGTCGTTGTCAATTTATCGTTTGAAATGTGGAAATTTAAGGGCGCCTGGGTGGCTCAGTCGGTTAAACGTCTGATTTCGGCTCAGGTGATGATTTCATGGTTTGTGCGTTCAAGCCCCATTTTGGGCTCTGTGCTGACAGCTCAGAGCCTGGAGCCTGCTTCGGATTCTGTGTCTCCCTCTCTCTGCCCTTCCCCCACTCACGCTCTCTCTCTCTCAACAATAAACATTTAAAAAATGGTTTTTTTTGTTGTTGTTTTTTCAACGTTTATTTATTTTTTGGGACAGAGAGAGACAGAGCATGAATGGGGGAGGGGCAGAGAGAGAGGGAGACACAGAATCGGAAACAGGCTCCAGGCTCTGAGCCATCAGCCCAGATAAAAAATGTTTTTAATGTGGAAATTTCATACAAAATACTGGAATTCCAGATTCTACTAAAATTTGAAAGACCTGGCAACTGTAGGTCTTATTCTAGAATGATGCTCAACAAAGGTGAATAATGGCTGTCCTTATTGGTTGGGGCATTTGCTGTGCAGCTGACCACATTTCTCACCAAATTTTTGATAAGAATATGGATGATCTTGTCTCTTCCAATAGAAGAATATCACCTTTTACTCATCTCTGACAAAAGTGAGTAAATGGTATGTGGGGCGGGGGAAGAGACAAGATTTCCAAGAATTTGATGGAGAACGTCTGTATATATTTGCTTCTCCATCAAAGCAACAAAAACAGTGGCAACAAGAAAAATGCCAACATCAAGTTTTCCAGAACTCTGGAAATTAAAGCCTTGTAACAATCTGAACCTTGATAAGAACAGCAGGCTTTGTGTTTTTTTATCGCAATCAACTCTTCTCCCCAGCTCCACAGTAGCCTTGAAAATGAGCCCTGCGGCCACCAGAGGGAGCATACTGGGTTTGGAGCATCTCAAAATATCTCCTCCCCAGATCAGTGTCATTATTTAACTTGACTCGGAGCTCGCTTTATGGGAAAAACCTTATATCCAGGGCATTTGTTGAAAAATAATCAGTGTAATCATGTAACACTGTCGCTGCTTGAGGCTGCAGTACCAGTTGGGGCAAACAAGAGCCTGGTCAAAAACTTCCAAGACCCGAGGTCGGAGATATCCATGGGGGTGGTTAAAGCTTGTGACGTGGTCCTGAGCATCTAGAAGGCCATGTACATGTACAGGGCTATGAGTGCGCCAAGGAAGGACCTGAGAAGTCCTCAGTCTCACTTCTGCCTGATCACAAGGCCCTGTGCAAGCAAGGAATGAAGGCCAGGGTGGAACTGCGAACTCTCTGCCTGTGGAAGTCATGCTCCAATATACAGAGCCCCGTGAAGAAGAGTGGAAAACTTACTGGTTCAAGGCACTGAAGGAAATCTGTGAGTAGCTGTTAACTGACATCAAATGGAACAGAGACAATCGTGGCCAGAAGTCTGAAAGGATAGAACCTGAATTTGTAACTCAGATTTACCCTAATAAGAAATGGGGAGGTGATGATCAAAGAGGATTTTAGCCTTAACTATAATATTTTGGCCTTGTAGATGAAAGATGCATTTACATATTAGGAAATAAAAAATAATTTTATGGTTAACAAAACCATAGAAGAAATAAATTTCCATCCCCTTTTCCGAGTCAAAGGATAACTAAAGGATGCTTCTTAGTTTTTTTCCCCCCTAGGACTGAAGGCACAGATTTTTTGTTTTCTATCCAAACAGGTTCTACAAGAAACACGTTCAATTCACATCAACAAAATTTCTTGCACATATGAGCTATCGAACGCTGTAGATTTTCCACTATAGCATTGTTTCCCAAAGTGGGGAAATATACAAGATAACTGTAAACGGTACATGGCCTGACATCTTTAAATTATGTAGTTTTGTCATCTGTACTAGGAAAAATTGTATCCGCCATATCAAAGAAAACCAGATAAGATTAAAGTGGATATTTAAGAAAAGGAATATGGTAAGTAAATAATGGCGCAGGTGCTACTCAGATATGGCAGAAATCACAGGAATGATGAGCAAATGGATGAAGTTTGAGAACAGTGCACCACAGAATGCAGTGTCCTAAATAACACACGGATCTATGCGAGGCAATACATTTCTAAGTTGTCATGTGTAAATACATTCTTTAATCATCATGTGAATAGTTGTGTTGTATTGGGGGGGGGGGCGGAGGGGCGGGGCACGGGGGAATGGGGATAAAAATCAGGATCCACACAGAATTGGAAATTGAATTGAATGAGATTTGTGTAACTGACCCCTACCAGCCTCAGTGACGTGCTCAAACCTTCCTATCCTGCTGTGCATATTTTCATGTTCAGCACTTATGAATATTAGCATAAATGAAAATTGGCTTCTCTGCAGTTAAGGTGCTTTTGCCCAAAGACTGAAGGCTCTATGGTGTTATTTTTGCAGAGCCTGAGCTAAGATGACATTTTGGTTTCACCAGGCATGGGGAAGAAAAGAAAAGTATGATAGGCCTCTATTGTTTTGTCTGCCACTCCCTTCCAGGACAGTGGGCTAGAAACACCCTCTCCCACACTCAACCCCATCCACTCTGTTCTCCACAAGTTGCTGGATTCCTCTAAAACCACTACCCAGACTTCACTACATTATTCTAGGGATGGCCTAGCCATCTGGGATTGAGACTCAAGGTGGTCTTGCTCTAATGGCTGGACCTCTAAGATGAAAAGCTTGAAAATCTTGAGCAGCTGTTTTTCTCCATGTAGATAAAGCCAGTGAGACAGAACAATGAAGCTGGTAAGAGGAGAGAAAAAAGGGCAATGATGCAATAGAAAGTCCCTAGTTAAGGCCCAATTTATTCTGTCCTTACGTTCACTGACCCCTTTTACAGTTTCCTTGTGACCCTTTGTGTTCAAGCTAATTGGACTTGAATTTCTGACACCAGGGACTAGAACATGCCCAACAAAGACAGAAAGCACTTAAAACCATTTCATATTGCAAAGGGGGCCTATTTAGAGTAGAATATTCAATGTATAAAATGCACAACCTCAAATATTTTTATGCTGGGAATTCATGCAGAGTTTTGTTTCTGTTTGTTTGTTTTTACCTTTCAAGCAGTATACACTGAACTTAGGAAAGCTATAGATATTTTTGTAATGTTATTTACTTATTTTGAGCAGAGAGCATGAGTGGGTGACGGGTAGAGAGAGAGGAAGAGAGAATCCCAAGCAGGCTCCGTGCTGTCAGCTCAGAGCCCAGATCCCACGAACCGTGAGATCATGACCTGAGCCAAAAATCAAGAATTGGACCCTTAATCTATTGAGCTACCCAGGTACCCCCCAAACTACAGATTTTTTAAAAATCAAAACCAAAATAAAATGGTGCTGAATGTGAGCATTTATTAGTGAGCACTTGCAGCATGCTGAACACAAGACATGTATTATCTGACTTCTGACTCACAGCCCTTTGAGGTGAGTGTAGCTATCACCCTTGAAGCACAGGCATATAAGTCAGTATCGATGGAGGATTCAAGCCTGGCTCTAATTTCTGAGGCCAGTTTAGTCTAACTCTGCATTGTGCTGCCTGGCAAGAATGCTTCAAGATCTCTTCTGCTATTGTATTTAAATGATATGAACAACAATGGTACTAGCATTGAATCTTATCTCATAAATGTTGTGATGTTAAAATAAGATTTAAACAAATATTAAACCACAGCAGCTTTGACCTTCAGTCTCTAGTCCTTTTTTTTTTTTTTTTTTTTAAGTCTGTCCCTTTACTGCCATCCTCTCCCCTCCTGAGAAAAGAAAAGGGACCAGGTATATTTTATCCAACAGTCAGATGTGTGAGTCAGGGATGATTGGCCTTATAAAGAACAAGCTCCCCTGCAATGAGTGAGAATGCGGAGTTCTGAGCTTGGCTTTCCTCCAATGTAAGGCAACTTGAACATAGTCTCAAGTCCTAACTTTATGATTCTATGAAGACTGGACTCCTCTGAGGTAGATGGCTTTCTGTCCAAACTACAATCCCTTGAATGATAGAATCAGAGAACAGTCGGCTAGTTCCTTCTCCTTTGTGCAGCCTCCACCTTTGACTGAGCAAATTGGCACCAAGCACTATAAACTTCTAAAATTTGGATCGCAAAACTTCCCGGAAGGTTGTCCAGCCAACCCTAGGACTGCCGCTCTGGGAACACACCATGTTTCTCCAAAGCTTATTTCAGATGCTACCACACAGGTGTTAGGGACTAAAAAATAGCATAGAAGAGAGTACACATGTGGTACTAAGGGTGTGAAGAGAAAGGGAATGCAGGAATGGGTTCTGAAGGTTGTTTTGCAGTTTAACACACATCATCTCATCATGACTTTGTGGCAAGAGTCTGCATGGCTTAGCTGGTTGCCAACAGTGTGGGAGGGCCAAGGGAGTCTGCTGAGGCATCCCATGAATTCTTGCTAAGGTTCTCCAGAGGAGGCCTCATCTCCAGGAAATGGACCAGTTCACCCCCCCCCCGCCCCCCTCCTCCCCGTGTCTGCCCCCCTGAGGTCTTCAGCCTTGCAATAATGTCAAGCCCTTCAAAACCGAGCCCTGGGATTTTCTTTCCCTCTGTCATCAAAGCAGTTTTATCACAAGCATCTTGTAAGCATCTTTCCGGATTGGTTTATTTAGCTTGTGTACTTAAAAGGGATTTGCAGCCATTTGTTAGGAGGAAATACAATATTTTTAAAAAATATATACAAATTTATATAACCTAGGGATGCATGAGGTGGTAACTGTAAAAAGAAACCTACAAGCTAGAAAGGAAAAGATTGATACATTTAACTAATCAAAACTAAAGGAAAGAATTGCAAAACATCACTGATAAATGGTGAATATCCCTAATGTACACAAGGTCCTATACATTATACAAAAACAATCCAATTTAAAAAAAATAGACAAAGCAAATAAATGGACAGTTTATAGAAGAAATGTAAATTGCAATTGTCATGGGGAACAATGTTCAACCTTGTTACATGTTAGGAAAATTAAAATTGAAGCAATGAAAAATATTTGACAGGTGGGAAGAAATTCAAAAGTTTATCCCATGCTGGAGAAAGTATGGGGGAACAATCACATCTCTCTCTGGGATGAGAGATGTAAACTGCTATAACATTTTTGGAAGGTAATCTAGAAACGTTAACATTTAACATAAACATACACTTGACTAAGCAACCGTATATTTAAAAGTCTAAAGAAATAAAATGAATATGTATGTAAGTATGTGAAAGGGTGTTTATTTTAGCACTGCTTATTACAGGAAAAAAAGCAATTTAAATATTCCTCAACAGAGCAATGCATTCATATTATGGACTACCTTTGGCCTATTAAAAATGAGTTAACATCTCAAGAAAAGATCACTATCCCTTATGACAACTATTGATGCAAAAATCCTCAACAAAATACTGGCAAACAGAATCCAGTCACATATAAAAAGAAATATAAGGGGCGCCTGGGTGGCTCAGTCGGTTGAGCGCCCGACTTTGGCTCAGGTCATGATCTCACGGTCCGTGAGTTTGAGCCCCACGTCAGGCTCTGTGCTGACCGCTCAGAGCCTGGAGCCTGTTTCAGATTCTGTGTCTCTCTCTCTCTCTCTGACCCTCCCCCGTTCATGCTCTGTCTCTCTCTGTCTCAAAAATAAACGTTAAAAAAAAAAAATTAAAAAAAAAAAAAAGAAATATAAGCCATTGACAAGGAATGCAAGATGGGATCAACCATCTTTATATGACAATTAACCAATGTACAACATCATATTAATAGAATAAAAGATAAAGCAATATGATCATCTCAATAGACAATTAAGAAGCATTTGACAAAATCCAACAGTCTTTTATGACAAAAAACACTCAATAAACTGGGAATAGATGGGGACCCTCCTCAACCTGATAAAAAGGATCTATGAAAAGCCCATAAACTTCATGCTTAATGGTAAAAAACAAAGCTCTAGGGGCGCTTGGGTGGCTCAGTCGGTTAAGTGTCTGACTTCAGCTCAGGTCATGATCTCCCGGTTTGTGGGTTCGAGCCCTGTGTCAGGCTCTGTGCTGACAGCTCAGAGCCTGGAGCCTGCTTCGGATTCTGTGTCTCCCTCTCTCTCCCCCCCGCCCCCAACTTGTGCTCTGTCTGTCTCTGTCTTTCAATAATAAATAAATGTTAAAAAATTAAAAAAAAAAACACCTGAAAGCTTTACCCCTAAAATCAGGAACAAATCAAGGATGTTCATTCTTGCTACTTCTAGTCAACATTGTACTGAAGGTTCTAACTAGGATAATTAGGCAGGAAAAAGTAGTAAAAGGAAGAAATAAAACTATATTTGCAGTTGACATTATCTTGTACATAGAAAATCCTAAGGAATCCAGTGGGGAGAAGGAACTAGTAACACTCATTAACCAGTTCATCAAGGCTGCAGGATATAATATCAATAAACAAAAGTCAATTACATGTGTATACACTAGCAATGTCCCTCTCAAAAAAGTAGAACTAAAAAAACAATTCCATGGATGCCTGGGTGGTTCAGTCAGGTAAGCCTCCAACTCTTTATCTTGGCTCAGGTCATGATCTCACAGTTGTGAGCCCCTGCATCAGGCTCTGCACTGAAAGAGTGGAGACTGCTTGGGATTCTCTCTCTCCCTCTCTCCCTGTCCCTCCCCTTCTCACACTCACACACATACACACACTCAAAATAAACTTAAAAAATAGAAATAAATTTTAAAAATAAAAATAATCCCACTTAAGATAGCACCAAAAAGAATAAAATACTTAGGAATAAATTTAACACAACAGTGCAAGACTTGTACACTGAAAACCACAAAATATTGTTAAAAGAACTAAATGCCAAAAGATAACCCGTGTTCATGGGTTGAAAGTCTTAAAAGTGTCAAAATGCCAACCCTTCCCAAACTGATCTAGAGATTCAACACAATCCCTATCAAAACTCCACATGCCTTTTTTTTTTTTTTTAATTTGAGAGAGAGAGAGAGAACACATGTAAGCAGGGGAGAGAGACAGAGGCAGAGAGAATCTTAAACAGGCTCCATGCTCAACACAGAGCCCGATGAGGGGCCTGATTCCATGACCCTGGGATCACGACCTGAGCTGAAATCAAGAGTTGGGTGCTCAGCTGACTGAGCCACCCAGATGCTCCTCTTTTTTATTTTTAATACAAAATTGACAATATGTTAAAATCCATACAGAAGTTCAGGAACTCAGGTTAGCCAAAACAATCTTGAAAAAGAACAACAAAGTTGGAGATCTCATGGGATCCCTGGGTGACTTAATCAATTAAGAATCCAATTCTTGATCTCAGCTCATGTCATGATCTCACAGTGGTGAGATCGAGACCCATGTTGGGCTCTGCACTGGGTGTAAAGTCAGTGTACTTAAGATTCTCCTTCTCCCTCTGCCCTCCCCCCCGCTTTGTTCTCTCTCTTTCTCTCAAAAAAAGAAAAAAAAGCTGGAGGTCTCACACTTCCTAATTTTAGAACTTATTGCAAACCTACAATAGTTAAAACAGTCTGATACTGGCATAAGGATAAACATATTGATAAATGAAATAGCACTGAGATTCCAAAACTAAAGCCAGATAACTATGGTCAACTGATTTTCAATAAGAGTACCAAGGTCACTCAATGGGGAAAGGACAGCATTTTAACAAATGGTGCTGAGAAAACAGGAAATACACAAACAAAAGAATAAACTTGGACCCCTACTTTATCCCATATACAAAAATAAACTTAAAATGGAACAAAAACCTAAAGATTTGTAATAGCTAAAGCTACAAAATATATAGAGGATAACAGGGGTAAAGGTTTATGACCTTGGCTTAAGCAATTTCTTATATATGACACCACAAACACACGTGTATGCACACACACACACATGATAAATTAGACTTTATCAAAATGTTAGAACTTTTGTTCTTCAAGGATACCATCAAGAATGTTAACATAGGTGCTTGCTTCAGCAGCACATATACTAAAAATGAATGTAAAAATACAACCCCTAGAATGAAAGACCTAAATGTAAGACAGGAAGACATCAAAATCCTCGAGGAGAAAGCAGGCAAAAACCTCTTTGACCTTGGCCACAGCAACTTCTTACTCAACACGACTCCAGAGGCAAGGGAAATAAAAGCAAAAATGAACTATTGGTACCTCATCAAAATAAAAAGCTTCTGCACAGTGAAGGAAACAATCAGAAAAACTAAAAGGCAAGCGATAGAATGGGAGAAGATATTTGCAAACAGCATATCATATAAAAGGTTAGTATCCAAAATCTATAAAGAACTTATCAAACTCAAAACCCAAAAAACAAATAATCCAGTGAAGAAATGGGCAAAAGACATGAATAGACACTTCTCCAAAGAAGACATCCAGATGGCCAAGCAACACATGAAAAAATGCTCAACATCACTCATCACCAGGGAAATACAAATCAAACCCACAATGAGATGCCACCTCACACCTGTCAGAATGGCTAACATGAACAACTCAGGCAACAACAGATGTTGGCGAGGATGTGGAGAAAGAAGAACCCTTTTGCACAGTTGGTGGGAAAACAAACTGGTGCAGTCACTCTGGAAAACGGTATGGAGGTTCCTCAAAAAATTAAAACTAGAACTACCCTATGACCCAGCAATTGCACTACTAGGTATTTATCCAAGGGATACAGGTGTGCTGTTTCAAAGGGACACATGCACCCCAATGTTTATAGCAGTGCTATCAACAATAGCCAAAGTATGGAAAGAGCCCAAATGTCCATCGATGGATGAATGGATAAAGAAGATGTGGTATATATATATATATACAATGGAGTATTACTCAGCAATCAAAAAGAATGAAATCTTGCCATTTGCAACTGTGTGAATGGAGCTGGTGAGCCAAGCAAAATTAGAGAAAGACATATGACTTCACTCATATGAGGAATTTAAGATATGAAACAGATGAACATAAGGGAAGGGAAGCAAAAAGAATATAAAAACAGGGAGGGAGACAGAACATAAGAGACTCCTAAATATAGAGAACAGAGGGTTGCTGGAGGGGTTGTGGGAGGGGGGGATGGGCTAAATGGGTAAGGGGCATTAAGGAATCTACTCCTGAAACCATTGTTGCACTATACGCTAACTCAGGTGTAAATTAAAAAAATAAAAATATAACCCCTAGAATGAATGAAAATATTTGCATATTATATATCTGATCAGGGACTGGTATCCAGAAAATATAAAGAACTATTACAACTCAATAGTAAGACAAATAACCCTGTTTAAAAAAAAAGCAACAAAGGATTTGAATAAACATTTTTCCAAAGAAAATATACAAATGGCCAATAAGCACATGAAAAGGTGTTTGATATCAATAGTCATTAGGGAAATGTAAATCAAAACTATAATGAGAGCACTTTATATCCACTAGGATAGCCATAGACAAAACAACTATAACAAATATTGGCAAGGATGTGCAGACATTGGAAATCTCATACATTGTTGGTGGGAATGTAAAATGGTACAGCTGATTCGGAACACAGTTTAAGAATTCCTCAAAAAGTTAAACATATGGGGCGCCTGGGTGGCGCAGTCGGTTAAGCGTCCGACTTCAGCCAGGTCACGATCTCGCGGTCTGGGAGTTCGAGCCCCGCGTCGGGCTCTGGGCTGATGGCTCGGAGCCTGGAGCCTGTTTCCGATTCTGTGTCTCCCTCTCTCTCTGCCCCTCCCCCGTTCATGCTCTGCCTCTCTCTGTCCCAAAAATAAATAAACGTTGAAAAAAAAAAAAATTAAAAAAAAAAAAAAAAAGTTAAACATAAAATTACCATATAACCCAACAATTTCACCCAAGAGAAATGATAACAAAGGTCTACATGAAACTTGTACACAAACGTTCATAGCAGCATTAGTGATAACAGCCACACGTCAATTGATGAATGAATGAACAAATATGGTATACCCATACAACGAAACATTTGGCCATAAAAAAAGTACTGATGCTACAAGATGAACCTTGAAAACGTTGTGCTAAGAAAAGAATCCACACACAAAAGGCCACATATCATATGATTCCATGTATATGAAATGTCTAGAATGGGCAATGTAGGAAGACAAAAAGTAGATCAGTAGCTATGTGGGCTGAGGGGAGGACAAATAAGAAGTGACTGCTAATGGGTCCAGAGTTTCCTTTTAGGGTAATGAAAATATTCTAGAATGAGATAAGGTGATAGTTGCACAATCTTGTGAGTATACTAACTAAAGACCACTGAATTATATACTTTAAACAAGTACATTTTATAGTATGTCAATTAGATCTTAATTAAAAAAAATTTTTAATGTTTATTTATTTTTGAGAGATAGAGAGAGTACGAGTCGGGGAGGGGAAGAGACAGATGGAGACACAGAATCCGAAGCAGGCTCCAAACTCTGAGCTCTCAGCACAGGGCCTAATGTGGGGCTCGAACTCATGAATTGTGAGATCATGACCTGAGCTGAAGTTGGACACTTAACCAACTGAGCCACCCAGGTGCCCCTAGATCTTAATTTTAAAGTAGGAAAAATAAATGTAACTATTCTTAATGACCTGGAAATATATCCCTGATTTATTATAAGATAAAATAAACACTAGCATAAGAAAATATAGGTTTGTCAAACTCTTAATATTGATTACCTCAGTAAGACAAGTAAATATGTACATATAAATAAACCCATATACACGCAAACACAAATACATACATAAAAAGCAATTATAAAATCCTGGCACTTAGCAGGTTTGAGACCTTAAGCAAGTCATTCGTCCAACCTAGGCCTCAGTTTCTTCCTGACAAAAATTGATTGGAGTGGATCTCAACAAGGATGTAGAGAGACTTCAAACATTCCTAACTAATGATGCCAGGGAACAAATACTTAGCTGAAAGAAAGGTGAAAACAGGCACCAGTGTTTGAATCCCAGGTGATTGATTCTTTCTTAATATACTGCCCTCAATTCCCTCTACTCACAAGACTCCCTAATGTCTTTCAGATTCAAACCAAAAAAGCGACAACAAAAAGCTCTTTTAAATATTCTCTATAACTCTTTCACTTAAAAAAAAAAAAAAAATCAAACCACCCAAGAACTTACAGGGAAGATGGCAGAGTAGGAGGAACCTGAGCTCACCTTGTCCCACAGATATGACTGAATAACACACACATTGGTGTAAATAACCCAGAAATGACCCAAAGACTGGCAGAAAAGTCTCTCCATGGTAAACATAGAGAAGAAGTCGGAAGGGCAAAATTGTGGGAGCTAAATGAGCCCATGGGACTGTCTGAAGGAAGGAGAGACACAGCAGGCACTGAGAGGAGAGAAACAGACTCTCATAGAGGCACCCCATGGAGACACAAATCCCCATAATATTCAGCTTTGAAAATCAGAACAGCATAATTTCCCAAGTTTTTACAATCAGGGTGCCTAACATCTGGAACTTTAAAAATCAGCAGGCTCAGCTCAGAGCCAGGAGGACAAGAAGAAACTGAGTCCCCATCCTGAAAGACTCAACACAACAAACATCCCCTCAGAGATACAGCATACATGTAGCAGTTTGAAAAAGGCCTGGGATATACAGGAAGGAGATTTAGCTACTAATCTCAGAGCATGTGCTGGAGGAGGAGGGATCTTTAGGAGACTTTCCCAGGAACAAAGGAACTAGTGGGCACAATCCTTTCAACCCCAGCTACACAGACTCCTGCAGGAACAACATAGTGCCAACACTCCACTTAACTTGGTAACAGGTATCCCACCTCCACCTTCTCCCAAAAACATGCCCCCTTCAGCCAGGCCTAGGCCCCATGTCTCCGCCCACAGGAAACCCATAAAACTTGCTAACAACAGGCGCCCATAATACCCACCCCCCCCATCTCTTCTGTAGATCCAACCTTCCAACCCAGCCGACCTTGGTTTTGGGCAGCTTTAGGTCCCCTGTGCCAGCAGGCCAGCATGGACCCTGTGTGCCCATCCCCATGCTCTCCTGTGGACTTGCCCGCTCCAGCCTAGTGGCAGGAGTTTCCTGAGCAGCTGCAGGTCCCCTCTCATCATGGATCTGTGCAAATCTTGCTAACCCTGGGAAACCCACCCCCTGTTCTCCTGTGGACCCGCATCCTCTAATATGCCCTTGGCCTGAACCATCCAAAATGGTGCCATGAGCCTGGCGGTACAAGCAGCCCCGATAGGGGCCAAGACCACTCCAAAATGACTCCTGCCCTAGAGAGAGGGGAAGAAACTTACACAGGCCAGTCTGACTGCAGCCCCAACAATGGGCTAGGGCAGACTCCTTCTCTGACTACAAGCCCCTCCCACCAACAAAAACTTCTCAGGGGCCAATACAAAGAAAGCACTCTGTAGTTTGGTGCTATGGCATCTCTGACAAATACCTGGTCTGATTCAACTCAAGCCCAAGTTGACTGGCCCACTGACAACACAGGGACCAAACTCTGCCTACAACAGGTAAAGAGAACCATTGCAGATAACTAGACTGAAGGAAAAAGCAGCCCAGCCACAACAGCGGGTGCATGCAACACACATAGGAGATGCCCCTGAAGCACCAGGTTTTGGTTGACAGAGGACATTGCATTGCAGGGCACTACAGGACCTCTTCTTCATAGGACCACTACCTTCAAAAGCAAGAGACATAGCCGATGTCTCTAACACACAGAATCAGAGAGAGACAGAGGAATACATCTTAAATGAAAAAAATGGGACAAAATCACAGCAAGAGAACTAAACAAAATGAGCTAAGTCATGTGCCTAATAGAGAATTTAAAGTAATCTTCAAAAAGATTTTCACTGAACTTGGTAAAAGAGTAGGGGATCTCAGTGAGATCCTCAATAGAGAGATAGAAAACATAAAAAAAGAACTAGACATGAAATCAATACCTGAAATTAAAAATACATTAAAGGGAGTAAATATTAGTCTAGAGGAAGCAGAAGAATGGATCAGCAATGGGAAGAAAAATGGAAAGCAAATAAGCAGAATAGGAAAGAGGAAAAAATAATCAAAAATGAAAAGTAAACTCAGGGAACTCAGAGCCACCATCAAGCATAATAACATTTGCATTATAGAGAATACTGAAGAAGAGGAGAGAGAGAAAAGGGGGCAGAAAATTTAGTTGAAGAAATAATAGTGGATAACTTTCAACTCTGAGGAAGGAAACAGAAATTGAGATCCAGGAGGCACAGAGATCCCCGAACAAAATCAACGTAAGAAAGTCATCGCCAAGATACCTACTAATTAAAATGGCAAAACATAGTAATAGTAGGGAATTTTAAAAGCAGCAAGAGACAAGAAAACAGTTACATACAAAGAAAACCTCAAGAAGGCTTTCAGCTGATTTTTCAGCAGATACATTGCAGGCTACAAGGGAATGGCATGATATATTCCAAGTGCTGGAGGAAAAAAGCCTAGAACCGAGAATACTCTATCCAGTAAAGCTATCATTCAGAATAGAAGGAGAGATAAAGAATTTTCCAGACAAACAAAAGCTAAAGGAATTCATGACCACTAAACCAGCCCTACAAGAAATGTTAAAGGGACTCTGAGTGGTAAGGAAAGACCTTGAGAAGGAGAAAGAAAAGCAGGAAGCACAAAAGCAGCAAAATTAACTATATATATGCAAATCAGTCAAGGCATTCACAAAAGAAAAGGATCTAAAGAATTACACCCTATACTAAAATTGGGGGTAGGGAGAAGAGTAAGAATGGATTCAAATTTAAGCAACCATCAACTTAATATAGACTGCTATATGCATGTTATATGTAAACTTAATGGCAATCCAAATCAAAAACCAGTAATAGATATGAAAAAAATGAATAGAAAGGAATCCAAGTATATCCCTAAAGAAAGCCAGCAGTGAGAGAAGAGAGTAGAGAAGAAAGGACCAGAAAAGAACTACAATAGCAACCATAAAACAAGTAACAAAATGGCAATAAGTATATATCTACCAATAATTACTTTGGATGTAAATGGACTATATGCTACAATAAAAAGCTATAGGGTGACAGAATGGATAAAAATGCAAGACTCATCTATGTGCTGCCTACAAGAGACTAATTTCAGACCTGAAGACACATCCAGATTGAAAGTACAGGAATGGAAAAGCATTTGTCATGCAACTAGAAATGAAAAGAAAGCTAGAGTAGCAATACCTATATCAGACAAAGTACACTTTAAAACAAAGACCATGACAAGAGACAAAGAAGGATGCTACATAATCATAAAGGGAACAATCCAACAAGAAGATATAACAATTGTAAATATTTATGCACCCAACATGGAAACAACCAAATACATAAAACAACTAATAACAAACATAAAGGAAGTCATTGGCACTAATACAGTAATAGTAAGGGATTTTAACACCCCACTTACATTAATGGATAGATTGCCCATACAGAAAATCAACAAAGAAACTGGATTTGAATGACACATGGGACCAGATGGGTCTAACAGACATAATCAGAAACTTCTATCTGAAAAGAGCAGAATATACATTCTTTTCAAGTGCACATGGAACATTCTCCAGAATAGATCACATGTTAGGCCATAAAACAAGTCTCAAAAAATTCAAAGGATCAAAATCATACCATGCATCTTTTCTGACCATAACACTATGCAACTAGAAATCAACTAGAGGAAAATATCTGGAAAGAACCCAAATACATGAAGGCTGAATCACATGCTACTAAACAACGAATGGGTCAATCAAGAAATAAAAGATGAAATTTTAAAAAAGAACATGGAATCAAATGAACATGAAAATACAATGGTCCAAATCTTTGGGATGCAGCAAAAGCTGTCCTAAGAGGGAAGTGTATAGCAATTCAGGCCTATTTCAAGAAGCAAGAAAAATCTCAAACAACATAACCTGACACCTAAAAGAGCTAGAAAAGGTAGAAAAATTAAAACCTAAAACTAGTAGAAGGAAGTAAATAATAAAGATTAGAGCAAAAATAAAATAGAAGCTAAAAAAAAGCCAATAGAATAGAGCAATGAAACAAAAGGCTGGTTCTTTGAGAATATCAAAGCAATTGCTACATCTTTAGCCAGACTTATCAAGAAAAAGAGAGAGAACTCAAAATAAGAAATAAAAGAGGAGAAATAACAACTGACACCTCTAAATTACAATGATTGTGAGGCACCTGGGTGGCTCAGTCAGTTGAGCATCCAAACCTTGATTTTAGCTCAGGTCATGATCTCACATTTCATGGGATTGAGCCCCGTGTCAGGCTCCACACTGACAGCATGGAGTCTGCTTGGAATTCTCTCTCTCTGCACATCCCCCATTCTCTCTCTCTCAAAATAATAAACATTAAAAAAAGAAATACAATGATTATAAGAGAATATTATAAAAAATTCTATGCCAACAAATTAGCTTACCTAGGAAAAATAGATAAACTCCTAGAAATATATAATCTCCTAAAACTAAATCAGGAAGAAATAGAAAATTTGAACATACCAATTACCAGCAATGAAACTGAATCAATAATCAAAAACTTCCCAATAAACAAAAGTCCAGGACCAGAGGTCTTCACAGGTAAATTCCACCAAATATTTAAAGAAAAGTTAATCCCTATTCTTCTCAAACTATTCCAATGAAGGAAGAGGAAGGAAAGCTTCCAAATTCATTTCATGAGGCCAGCATTACCTGGATACCAAAACCAGATAAAGACACTACAGTAAAGAACCACAGGCCAATATCTGTGATGAACAGAGACACAAATCCTCAACAAAATGTTAGCAAACTGAATCCAACAATACATTTAAAAAAGTCATTCACCACAATCAAGTGGGATTTATTTCTGGGATGCAAAGGTGGTTCTATATTTGAAAATTAATCAATATAATACATCACATCATAGGAGAAAGGATTAAAACCATATGATCATTCCAATAGATGCAGAAAAAGCATCTCACATAGTACAACATCCATTCATGATAAAAACCCTCAACAAAGTTGGTTTAGATGGAACATATCTCAACATAATAAAGGCTGTCCATGAAAAATCCACAATGAACATCATACTCAATGGTGAAAAACTGAGAGCTTTTCCTCTAAAATCAGGAACAAGACAAGAATTTACACTCATACCATTTTTATTCAACATAGTGCTGTAAGTCCTAGCCACAGCAATCAGACAAGAAAATAAAATAAAAGGCAGCCAAATTGGTGAGGAAGAAGTAAACCTGTCCTTTCTGCACATGACATGATACTCTATATAGAAAATCCCAAAGACCTTACCCCAAAACTACTAGAACTGATAAATAAATTCAGTAAGGTTGCAGTATACAAAATCAATATACAGAAATCCATTGCATTTTTTTTAAGAGACAGAGACAGTACAAGTGGGAGAGAGAGGTTGTAGGGCGGAGAGAGAGAAGGAGAGAGACAGAATCTTAAGCAGGTTCCACGGTCAGTGTGGAGCCCAAAGCAGGGCTTGTTCCAATGACCCTGGGATCATGACCTGAACTGAAATCAAGACTCGGACACTCAACCAACTGAGCCACCCAGGCACCCTCAAATCCACTGCATTTCTATATGCTAATAATGAAGTAACAGAAAAAGAAATTAAGAAAACAATCCCATTCACACTTGCACCAGAAAGAGTAAAATACCTAGGAATACATTTAACCAAGGAGGTGAAAGACCTGTACTCTGAAAACTACCAAACACTGATGAAAGAAATTAAAGATGACACACAAAAGAATGGAAAGATATTCCACACTCATGGATTGGGAGAACAAATATTGTTAAAATGGCCATACTACCCAAAGCAATCTACAGATTTAATGCAACCCCTATCAAAATACCAACAGCATTTTTCACAGATGTAGAACAAATAATCCTAAGATTTGTGTGGAACCACAAAAGACCTCATATAGCCAAAGCCATCTTGAAAAAGATGAACAAAACTGGAGATATTACAATCCCAGATTTTGAGATATACTACAAATCTATAGTAATCAAAACAGTATGGTGCTGGCACAAAAATACACATAGATTAATGGAACAGAATACAGTGTCCAGAAATATGCCCACAATTATATGGTCAATTAATCTTCAACAAAGGAAGCAAGAATATGCAACGAGAAAAAGACAGCCTCTTCAACAAATGGTGCTAGGAAAACTGGACAGCTACATATAAAAGAATGAAACTAAATGATTTTCTTATACCATACACAAAAGTGAGCTCAAAATGGATTAAGGACCTAAATGTGAAACCTGAAATTATAAAAATCCCAGAAGAGAGCAGAGGCAGTAATTTCTCTGACATTGGCCATAGCAACATTTTTCTAGATATGTCTCCTGAGGCAAGGGAAACAAAAGCATAAATAAGCTATCCAGACTTAACTAAAATAAAATGCTTCTGCACAGCAAAGGAAATAATCAACAAAACAAAAAGTCAACCTACTGGAGACGATAGCTGCATATGATATATGTGATAAAGGGTTAATATCCAAAATATATAAAGAACCTATACAACACAACACCAAAAAAACACAAATAATCCAATTTAAAAAAGCGGACAGAAAACATGAACAGACATTTCTCCAAGGTAGAAATACAGATGGCTAACAGACACATGAAAAGATGCTCATCCACTCAGTGATGCTGATCCACTCATCATCAGGAAAATGCAAATCAAAACCACAGTGAGTTATTACCTCACACCCATCAGAATGGCTAAAATTAAAAACACAAGAAACAAGTCTTGAAGAGGATGTGGAGAAAAAGGAATTCTTGTGCTCAGTTCATGGGAATGCAAACTGGTTCAGCCACTGTGGAAAACAGTATGGCAGTTCCTCAAAATATAAAACATAGAATTACCTTATGATCCAGTAATTCTCCTACTGGGTGTTTACCCAAAGAATATGAAAACACAAGCTTGAAGAGATGTATGCACCCCTATATTTACTGTGGCATTATTTGCAATAGCCAAATTATGGAAGTGGTCAGAGGATCCATCGATAGATGAATGGATAAAGAAGTGGGTATTTATATACAATGGAATATTACTCAGCCATAAAAAGTATGAAATCTTGCCATTTGCTACAACATGGATAGATCTAGAGGATATAATACTGAGTGAAATAAGTCAGTCATAGAAAGGCAAATACCATATGATTTCACTCCTATGTGGAATTTAAGAAGCAAAATGAACAAAGAAAAATAAGGATACACCAAGAAACAGACTATTTTTTAAAAATGTGTTTTTTCCTAGCAGTGCTATTGATGGGTCATAGGGTAGATCTATTTTTAATTTTTTGAGGAAGCTCCACACTGTTTTCCAGAGTGGCTGCACTAGTTTACATTCCCACCAACAGTGCAAGAGGGTTCCCATTTCTCCACATCCTCGCCAGCATCTAGAGTCTCCTGATTTGTTCATTTTAGCCACTCTGACTGGCGTGAGGTGGTATCTCAGTGTGGTTTTGATTTGTATTTCCCTGATGAGGAGTGACGTTAAGCATCTTTTCATGTGCCTGTTGGTCATCTGGATGTCTTCTTTAGAGAAGTGTCTATTCAAGTCTTCTGCCTATTTCTTCACTGGATTAATTTTTTGGGGGGTGTGGAGTTTGGTGGGTTCTTTATAGATTTTGGATACTAGCCCTTTGTCCGATATGTTATTTGCAAAGATCCTTTCCCATTCCGTTGGTTGCCTTTTAGTTTTGTGATTGTTTCCTTTGCAGTGCAGAAGGCTTTTATCTTCATGAGGTCCCAGTAGTTCATTTTTGCTTTTAATTCCCTTGCCTTTGGAGATGTGTCAAGTAAGAAATTGCTGCGGCTGAGGTCAAAGAGGTTGTTGCCTGCTTTCTCCTCTAGGGTTTTGATGGTTTCCTGTCTCACATTCAGGCCCTTCATCCATTGAGAGTTTATTTTTGTGAACTGTGTAAAAAAGTGTTCTAGTTTCATTCTGCATGTTGCTGTCCAGTTCTCCCAGCACCATTTGTTAAAGAGACTGTCTTTTTTCCATTGGATATTCTTTCCTGTTTGTCAACGATTAGCTGGCCATACTGTTGTGGGTCCAATTCTGAGTCTCTATTCTATTCCATTGGTCTATGTGTCTGTTTTTGTACCAATAGCATGTTGTCTTGATGATTACTGCTTTGTAGTAGAGGCTGAAGTCTGGGATTGTGATGCCTCCTGCTTTGGTCTTCTTCAATATTACTTTGGCTATTCGGGGTCTTTTGTAGTTCCATACAAATTTTAGGATTGCTTGTTCTAGCTTCGAGAAGAATGTTGGTGCAATTGAATTAGGATTCATTGAATGTGTAGATTGCATTGAATGTGTAGATTGCTTTGGGTAGTATTGACATTTTAACAGTATTTTTTCTTCCAATCCATGAGCATGGAATGACCCAGCAATAGCACTGCTAGGAATTTACCCAAGAGATACAGGAGTGCTGGTGCATAGGGGCACTTGTACTCCAATGTTTATAGCAGCACTTTCAACAAAGCCAAATTATGGAAAGAGCCTAAATGTCCATCAACTGATGAATGGATAAAGAAATTGTGGTTTATATACACAATGGAATACTACTTGGCAATGAGAAAGAATGAAATCTGGCCTTTTGTAGCAGCGCGGATGGAACTCGAGAGTGTTAGGCTAAATGAAATAAGTCATACAGAGAAAGACAGATACCATATGTTTTCACTCTTATGTGGATCCTGAGAAACGCAACAGAAGACCATGGGGGAGGGGAAGGGAAAAAAAAAGTTAGGGAGGGGACCAAACCATAAGAGACTCTTAAAAACTGAGAATAAACTGAGGGTTGGGGCGCCTGGGTGGCGCAGTCAGTTAAGCGTCCGACTTCAGCCAGGTCACGATCTCGCGGTCCGTGAGTTCGAGCCCCGCGTCAGGCTCTGGGCTGATGGCTCAGAGCCTGGAGCCTGTTTCCGATTCTGTGTCTCCCTCTATCTCTGCACCTCCCCCGTTCATGCTCTGTCTTTCTCTGTCCCAAAAATAAATAAACATTGAAAAAAAAATTAAAAAAAATAAAATAAAATAAAAAAAAAATAAACTGAGGGTTGATGGGAGGTGGGAGGAAGGGGAGGGTGGGTAATGGGCATTGAGGAGGGCACCTGTTGGGATGAGCCTTGGGTGTTGTATGGAAACCAATTTGACAATAAATTTCATATTAAAAAAATAAAATAAACATTATCCTTAAGCCCTAAAAAAAATTAAATTAAATTAAATTAAATTTTAAAATGTATTTTTTTATTAGTTTTGAGAGAGAGTGTATGAGCAGGGGAGGGGCAGAGAGAGAGAGAGAGAGAGAGAGAGAGAGAACCCAAAGCAGGCTCCATACTGCTAGCATAGAGCCCAATGCAGGACCTGAACCCACAAACCATGAGATCATAACCTGAGCTGAAATCAAGAGTTAGATGCTCAACCAACTGAGCCACCCAGACACCCCAGATTCTTAATTATAGAGAAAAAAGTGATGTCTACCAGAAAGGAGATGGAGGGGAGGGGTGAAATAGGTGAAGTGGATTAAGAGCACACTTATTATGACGGGGCGCCTGGGTGGCGCAGTCGGTTAAACGTCCGACTTCAGCCAGGTCACGATCTCGCGGTCCGTGGGTTCGAGCCCCGCGTCGGGCTCTGGGCTGATGTCTCAGAGCCTGGAGCCTGTTTCTGATTCTGTCTCCCTCTCTCTCTGCCCCTCCCCTGTTCATGCTGTGTCTCTCTCTGTCCCAAAAATAAATAAACGTTGAAAAAAAAAAAAAAGAGCACACTTATTATGATGAACATGGAGTAATACATAGAATTGTTGAATCGCTATATTATACATCTAGACCTAATATAACACTGTATGCTAGCTATATTGCGATTAAAATTTTTAAAAAATTGGGGCACCTGGGTGGCTGAGTCAGTTAATCACGCAACTCTTCATTTCATCAGGCTCCGCCTGGACATTGTGGAGCCTGCTTGGGATTCTCTCTCTCTCTCTCTCTCTCTCTCTCTCTCTCTCTCTCTCTGTTCCTCCCCTGCTCACTCTCTGTTTCTCAAAACAAATAAATAAACTTAAAAATAATAATAACAAAATTAAACTTAAAAAAATCAGACCCTTTGAAGAATGCATTAGCCTTACTCCTCATTAACTGCTAACATGGAAAGACACTGGGCTTTGCAATCGTCACATGGGTCAAGATTCTGGTTTATCAATGGTATTAGCTATTTCTGTATAATAAGCCACTTTCAAACTCAGTGTCTTAAAAGAATCAAAAGGCCCCAGGAGTTATTTGCAGGAACAGTTTCCAGAAAGATGGGACAGAAGACAGATTACAGAGAGTGAAGAATGAATGGTAATGAGGCAGACTCATAGGCAGTGAGGTCTATGGTGAAGGAGAGGACAGTATAGTAGCTGGACAAAGAAGCAAAGCTAAAGAAAGGGTGTGCTTGGTTGGTTGGTTGATTTTGATTTGGTAAACTAGGAAAGGCTTCAGCATGTAATAGATCTGAGGAAGGTGCTAATCTAGAGATTGCAACTGATGATACAGAAGATATAATCAGTATAGCAATGTTCCATCAAGATAGAAAAAAATAAGAGTGCAAGACTGAAGACTTAGCCTTAGAAACCAGAAGAGACAGGTCTTCATTTTGAGATAAAAGGTGAGAAGACAATGATGGGTGCAGGAGTGGCTGAGTGTGGAAATGGAGGAGAGGGTGATGAGGAAACTGTTTGGAGGGGCCTTTGTTCTCTCAGTGAGAGAAGTCACAAGCTATCTTCAGTGAGTGAAAGGTATGGGGGCATGGTGTGGAGCTTGGGGAGAGAAGACAGGGTTTACACAGAAAAGACACCTGAAGAAGTGCTGAGTAGCCTTTGTAGAGATGCCAATAAGCAATAAGCAACTTTCTGTAGCAAAGATGGGACCCAAGAAATACTGTCAAGAAAGTGAATGGAAGGACTTGATGAGGATTTTGACATCACAGGATGTCAGACCCCAAGAAGGAGAACAAAGTCTCCTCCAGAATATGCAAGAGGGGGTTACAGGAAATTATACATTGAAGATAATTACAAAGAGATGGAACACGATTTTGGATTTTGTATCCTAGGTCTGTAAAGTGGGAGCTACAGTAAGGGCCACAAGATCCAGGATTCTCTGTTAATAGCAAACGTTTATTAAGCACTTACTGGGTTTTTAGCACAGGGCAAAGCTTCTTATAAGGATTATTTCATTTAGTTATCACAACAATCCTTTATAGGATTCTGTTATTTTTACTTCACAGATGGAAACTGAACTCTAGAGAGGTTATTTTCTCAAGGCCATTGTGGCAGATTTTATTTTAGATAGCTGCAACCATACCTCCCATCCTCTACAGTGTGACCTTCTTACTCCCCTGTCAAAGGGCAGAGTCTGATTCTCTACCCTTGGGGTTGTGATTGTTTATACCAGTAGAGTATGGCTGAAATGACCCTGCATGACTTTGTTATAAAATGCCACGCATCTACTGGTTCCACTGCTTCCACTGGAACATTTGCTCTGGCAGAAGATGACCACCATGTAGGAATTTTGCTACCCCAAAGGCAGTCATGTTAGAGCATCACCTGAACATGGCTAAACTCCCAGCCGACAGCCAACATCAACTGTCATCCATGTAAGTGAGCCATGTTGCTCTCATACCTGGTTCAAACTAATCAATCTTTCAGATGACTGTAGCCCCAGCTGATATCTGACTGCAAACTCAGGAGAGGACCCAAGCAAGAACTGTCCAGTTGAGCCCTTCCTGAAGTTCTGACCCTCAAAATTGATAGCAAAATGAAATGGCTGTTGCTTTACAACAAATTGCAGGGTACTTTGTTATGCAGCAAACTATAATCAGAATAGCCTGACAACATCACAGGGCAACAGAACTAGGACACAAATATACATTTGGCAGACTCTGGAGCCCAGCTCTTAACTCATTCTCCTTGATACTCCCCTATATCTAGCACAGTTCCTACCTCGGAGCATACACTGAACAAATATTTTACCAACTTGTTAGGTAGATGCCTTCTTTTCACCTCTGTTTTTTCTTTTCCACTTCCTACCAGATTTACATGATATAATGTGTCATCATCCGATATTGCTAAAACACAACAATGGTTAGCAAAAACTTCATCACATGATTGCCAAGTGAATCTTCAATACAACCAACCAATCATATCCTATTATTTTAATGCTTTGAGAAGCCAAAAATCTTTCAATTTCTAGGCTTTGAGAAAAAGATTGTGTCCTCTCTTCTTACACATATTAAGCAGAAATTACCTAAGTCTTCATATTTATCTTCTGGATTTTTGCTGGGCATATTAAACTTGAGGAGATTAAAAGCACGATAGATACTGGCCACAAAAATGGCTTATCGGGACTGAGACCATTATGAATTCGGTACAGTTGAAAACTTAAACTTGTGCAGAACCTGGATCGTATACTCTTCAGTGCTTTTCAGTGTTACCACCTCTTTAAACAATATGGCATCTTCTCGAATGCTCCATCCATCCTGAAAAGACCTCTATCAACACTCAGTAGAGCATGCCAGGAATCATGAAGCAAATGAAATGTCAAGCAGAGATGAGTCAATATGCCCTGTATTTCATTAGCACCATCCAGCGAAGTCACAAATCCTGCCTGAATTGAAATCTAAGCCACACCAAGATCATGGGTTCTGTGCTCGGATCTGTTTTCCTTTTTAATTCTAAATGGCTGAGTTGTTACTACTGAACTAAGAAAATAAGTTTGCCCTTGAGTCAACAGTGCTCCTTTTAAATATCATTTGGTCAGTACCTGTCTCTGTTTGTGCTATTCCTCCCTCATCACAAAGGTCTAAATTAGGCAGCTTATCTTCATATCAAAAGGGAGCAGGATGTCAATCCCCTTCATTACTAGTTCATCACTAGATTTTTTTCTCTAATATTCCTGATCTCCATCCCCACTCTTGCCATGAGTGATTGGCACAATCTTCACAGAAGACACATTTCACTTCACCCACAGGTGGTCACTCTCAGGGAACCTTGCCTGAGGAGTGATGCTCATGCATTAACTACCCCAAAGGAATCAAGGGTCTGGAGCCTACTTGGGCCACCTGAGACTGAGGCGATGGCTTTACAGTGTCAACAGCAACATCCACCCCTTCCTCACCATATTCCTAAATCCCTGTTGGTTTCTCTTTCTCTCTTCTCCTGTTTGTCCCCTGCTTTCCCATGTCTCCTGACAACAGATTTACAAACAGGTTGTAGAGTAGGGAGATATTATTGTGAAATAGCAAACATGTATCATTTGATAATCATAAGCAGAATAGGTCCCAGGGAACAGTCACAAGCTATTGCAAGTCTCATATTTCATTATTTGATGTTTATTACTTCACTAGCTGAAGATTTGGGGAAAGAATATCACAAATAATGTGAATTCTAGAGGTTAGTTCTGACTCATCTATTTTATTTATGATGAAGTCAGTCCATTCCAATTCTGCAAAGATGTCGTTGGGGCCTGGATGCCAGGTTTCCTATTTTATTTCAGGAATTTCAGGCGTTAGGTAGAATAGGATGGTGGCTAATGAGCAAGGATCTGGAATCAGACTGCTGAGGTTTGAATTCTGCTCTGTCTTCACTGACTGTTACTTGGGCAGATTCCTTAAGGCTGATAAATGTTTATCTATCCTGAATCTCATTCAATAAAATTGAAGCACCACAAGAGCATAAACTGTTTCTTTTCACCATCCCCAGTACCTAGAACATTGCCTGGAACATAGTGTCTGGGCACTTAGTAAATGATAAATCAAGCAAGTAAATTTATATATAAATAAACAATGCCTGCCATATTGATTTTATTCATCTAATTATCCACTATAGCAGAGTATGCCCCACTCATCTTTTTGTTTCTTACAGCACCTAACCCAAGGTTTTGAAGTACCCATCAACATTTATGAATGTGAATGCATTTGAACTGGAACACATCATTGTATAATTGAAGCATCTTTCTATTCCTCCATGGTGAACACCAGAGGGGTTACAGGGACTCAAGAGAAAAGGATGGCATGTCAGCATGACATCAACTCTTTTTCCTTGCCTCTGGCTCTTCTCTCCTTGGATTGTGCCTCTGTATGGTAGCCGCTGGACATTTCTTTTCCTCTGCATATCCTATCCTGCCTAGCCTTCAAAATCAATAAAACTGATCCCTGGATGATGAGCATCTTTCATAAAAATCAGGTACTAATCCCAAATTCTAATCCTGATTCCTCTGTAGCCAACCTTTATAACCTCAGCAAGTCACATCACCTTATGCAACTATGCAGGGCTTTGCTCACTGTAAGGAGGAATTCTACTTCACAGGGACATTGTGGTACAGATGGGAGAGGGAGTGTGAAAGCCCTGTGAAAAGGATGATGTAAGTAGCAGTTCTCAACTTTTTTTTTTTAATTAAGAAACTAGAGACTCAGGGTGCCTGGGTGGCTCAGTCAATTAAGTGTCCAACTTTGGCTCAGGTCATGATCTCATAGTTCATGAAATCAATCCCTACACTGGGCTCTCTGCTGTCAGTGCAGAGCCCACTTCAGATCCTCTGTCCCCCTCTCTGCCACTTCCCTGCTCACATTCTCTCTCTCTCTAAAAAATAAACATTAAAAAGAAGTAGAGATTCATTTTTCTATGAAATTTGGTGTAAGGTCATGAAAAGACATCACAAGTAATTTCTTTTTTAAGATTGTGCCACACGGATCTCAACAGAGTTACTTCTACTATTACACAATTTTAAAATCATGGTTTGTTTAGTATGTGTTCCTAAATCATTCCAGAAATGCATATGGAGCACTTTCATTGTGTAGAGAAAGTGCTAGGAAGGAAAACTCCTGACTCGGTAAGTTGACATTCTGGTGGTGGAGCCAGACCTATAAACATATAGTTACCTCATTGGTAAATACGAGGAGAGAAAATTCATCAGGATATTTCTACCACAGAAGCCTAGAGTAAGAATCCCTCACTGGAGTTGGGAAGATGGTTGGTGATGGAGATTAGGAAGTAATACCTGAGATGTGCCTCAAAGAATAAGTCAACACTTATTATGAATGAATGAATGATGCTTATCCCATTCTACTTGATATTCAAGTTCCTGGAAGGCAGAGTCCAGCAAGGGAATGAGAAAGGGAAGAAGATATTTCATAAAGGAATTGCCAGCACTCAATTTTGAGAATGCCAAATAGGAGGCTGAAGTGGGAAACATGCAGGAGCAGAATTGATTCAGGCATCATCAGGTCATGGGAACTTAAGCATTATCCTGCTGGAGATGGGAAGTCATCCTTAGTTTAGATGGACCACTCTGGCTGGTATCTCTTCCTTGCCATCATTTCAGTGACTGCAGACAAACTTGACAGTCACGTGTTCTCCACGCCCCATTCTCAGTCCCACTCCCCATGGCTGTCTGGAAATGATGACCCAACATCAGTCCATTCAAGAGAGTTTTATTTTGATATTCACATATTTCTGTGTGAAACAGGACTGGTCTTCTAGTTATAACCAGCCTTTCTCCTAGGGTTACTTTCATGCTGAGAAAGTAAACCCACTGTTTGTCATAGCCATTACTATTCAACAGATTAGGAGTGCACAGGGGCAGGGGTGGAAATGAGTGAAGGTGGTCAAAAGGTACAAACTTGTAGTTTTAAGATAAATAAGTCCTGGGGGTATAATGTACAAAAGAAAAAAGAAAAAAAGTCCCCCAAAATCCAATGTGCAAAAACATCTTGCTAGATGGTGACAAGACCAGAAAAATACAATCAGTCCCAAACTAGTCACTACTCTAGTGAGATTCATAATGGAGAATGGTAACTACATTATTGTCTTTGACAATAAGTGAGCTTTAATGAATACATGTTTTGGGGTGCCTGGGTGGCTCAGTCGTTTAAGCATCTGACTTTGGCTCAGGTCATGATCTCACAGTCTATGAGTTCGAGTCCCATGTGCTGACAGCTCAGAGCCTGGAGCCTACTTTGGATTCTGTCTCCTTCTCTCTCTACCCCTCCCACACTCATTCTCTGTCGCTCTCTCTCAAAAATAATAAATTAACACTTCTAAAAAGAGAATACATGTTTTGCTTAGAGATATCCATCTACTCCTCACCGATGCTTGCACCCCATATACTCATCGCTCTGGTCATATTTTATATTTCCTCTTTGTTGTAATAGCAATTTATAACTTACAACATACTTTTAATCATTTCATTTGATCATATGGATCCTGTGAAATATTAAATCTGCTATTTTTTAATAGGAAATTATTTGAGAGAAGGAGCACATGTGAGCAGGGGAGAAGGGCAAAGGGAGGGAGGGAGGGAGGGAGAGAATCTTGATTCCATGACTCTGGGATTATGACTTGAGCCAAAATCAATAGTCAGAACTGACTGAGCCATCCAGGTGTCCCAAATATGCTATTAACCCCATCTGATGAATGAGAAAAATGAGACATTCAAGGAAAGAACCAGTACTAGAACACAGTGCTTTTACAAAATACACTGAGCCAAGACTAGCTCTTCTTGGCCTACCAAACAGAGTCCAAGAATTTCCTTTAGGATTGCTTAAGTTCCTCTTAAACTGCATAAGAAATGCAAAGTGTTCTTATAGAAATAAACTGTATTTTAGAAACCATTAAGAGAAACTTCAGCCTCCCTTTATCAATGTTTTTGACTTTTAGAATCTGATAGACCCTCAATAAAGATGAAATATGAAGTCTCATGGGCACAGGAACTTCAGTGCAACCATGCCCCACCCCCATTTAGAGCTAGTAAACTCCTCAGAGCCAGGGATCTCTCTTCCCTCCCCATAACCATCCTTCCTTCCTTCCTTCCTTCCTTCCTTCCTTCCTTCCTTCCTAACCCTTCCTTCCTTCCTTCCTCCTCCTCCTCCTCCACCCTTCTTTCTCCTTTTTTCATTTTCTCTCTCTCTTATTATCTCGCTTTTTTTCTGCTTAGTCATAACTTCTAACCCCTCATGGCTTGGCAAGAACCTAATTTGCCTTAACTTTAGCTCTGACTCCATATGATTTCAAAAGTCCAGTGCTCAATACCAACTCATCTTGGCTTCCTAGTATATTAGTTGAAAATCTCAAGAATATAATTGCCCCAAATCACCTGCCTATGAATGAGCTACTCTTGGGGAAAATTCTGGCTCAATCACCTATGGCTAAAAAAGAACAGATTCCCATAGTATAAAACTTGCTACCAAGGCAAGTTTTTTGAGAGGGGTTTTTGGTGGGGCAGTTGCTCTCCACTTATGGCACAGGAGGATGTGCTAAAACATGTCTTCTATGCGGACTTAATTCTAACTATTTTTTTGTATGTTGAGAATTTTGAAATTATCTCCTAGAAAAAACATTCAGTATTGGTAAGCATTTTTTCCCCTTGAGATTAAATTCACATAACTTGCACAATTCAATGGCAATTGGTACATTCACAATGTTGTGTGGTAAGCCTTTGTAACCATATAGCATGCAGATTTTCAAATTTTTGAATTTTCTTTCTTCCTTAAGAAATTAAGTAATCGATACATTTTCAGAATATAAGTAACAATCATAATCAATCAATCAGAGTGTATTGCTGGCTTATTATGCAGGAACTCTTGCTGTGGAAATTGTTCCAAATACAGTAGCAAATAGTGGAAATAATTTTTTTCTTTTTAAGAAAAATGGGAGGAAGAAAGCAATACTTTATTCTTTGAAAATGACTTTCCTAACAAAAAAATACATGGCCGAAAACTTCTATTCTTCTCAGAATGACTGCTTACAATGATACTCCCTGTCAGAGTAGAAGCCCCTTTCTCCTGAAAGAGCTCCCCGAGGCGGACACTGTGCTCACCTCTGTTTGGAATGATGTTCCAGAGAGAGAAGCTATTGGAAGGTTGCTTTACCTCTGGCTTTACCTTTGGTGCTTGGATACAATGGGTCAATTGATGAAGATAGGAACACATGGACAGAGGGGTGGTTTCTGTCATTATGGGGGTGCATGATTCTGTCATGGCCCTTAGTCTCTTACAAGAACTAGAAAACACAAAGACCAAGTCTTTCTTTAGCACAGATGAAAAAGAACCTCACTGAAGTAAGAGTGGCTTTGCTGAGCTCTGTTGGGCACATACTCAATTCCTCTCATGCTACCAAAGTGGCCTTCTAGCACAAAGGATCTTGTGAACATTAGCTGTGGATTCTCACAAAGTATGTTCACAGGCTCCACCCCTTACCAGCTGTTTGATTTGAGGTGAATTATTTAACATCTCTTAGCCCCAGTTTTGTCCTTGTTGCCTTGATTCCACTTCACCCCTAAAACTGATGATGCCAGGGTAGGCAAGAACTCTTATACATCAATGTACCAGAATATAAAATACTGCAACTACTTTAGAAAGCAGTTTGATACTTGCTTTAATTTTTTTAAATGATTATTCACTTTTGAGAGACAGAAAGAGATGGAGTGTGAGTAAGGAAGGGGTAGAGAAAGAAGGAGACACAGAATCTGAAGCAGGCTCCGAGCTCTGAGCTGTCAGCACAGGGCCTGATGCAGGGCTCAAACACATGAACCATGAAATCAAGACCTGAGCGGAAGTCAAACGCCCAACCAACTGAGTCACCCAGGCACTCCAATAGTTGCTTTAAAATGTAAACATATACCTACCATACAACCCAGACATTCTACTCCTAGATATTACCCATGAGAAATTAAACCACATGTCTGTACACGGACTTGTACATAAAAGCTCAAAATTTACTTAGAATAGCCCCAAACTGGAAACAACCTAAATATCCATACACAGATGAATGGATAAACAGATTGTAATATATCCATGCACTGGAACACTACACAGCTATAAAAAGACATGAACTATTGAAACACACAACAAAAGAGATGGAGCTCTGAATAACTATGCTGATTGAAAGGAGACCGAAAGAAGTAGATATATGACTCCATTTACTGAAAATTTAAACTTCTATAAATTCCATTTACAGACTATTCTGTAAAGTCCAAACAATTCAGTAGTACCAGAGAATAGATAGTAATCACCTAGGGCCAGGGGGTGGGGGAAAAGGAGGAATGAGATACCAAAAGACCATGATGAAAATTTTGGGAATGATACCTATGTTCATTATCTTGTAATAAAGCTTTCATGTGTGTATACACATCAAAACTTATCAAACTTGAAATATGTGTAGTTTATTGTGTATTTGTCATTCCTCAATAAAGCTGTTTAAAACAAAGTTCATCTAGGGAGTTTAGGTGAGAGACCCTTACTGATGGTATTTGTAATCCAATTAGAACTTAGTGGCTCATTACTCTGGCTACATATTATAGTAAGTGGGGAATGTTAAAAATTTTTATGTCTGAGCTCTGTAGAAACTTTTATTTACTTGTTTAGTATGCGACCCTGGCATCAATATTTTTTACAGCCTCCCCAAGCAATTCTAATGTGAACTGACGGTTGAGACCCATGGCTATAGAAAACATATTGTTGTCAATGAGCATATTTAAGGAGGACACATGGAGGCAAAACACTGATCCAGGGATAGAAGCCCAGAGAGTCAAATAGGAAGAAACCAGCCTTGGCAGCAGAACAGGTAAAGCAGTCCAAGAAACAATGGGGAAGATAAAAAGAAAGTAGAACTTGGTACCACATGAGTGGAAGGCTGACTTTGGCTCAGCAAATGGGAAAAGTAATCGAAACTGAAGGGAATTTTGTCTCGGTAAAGTTTTTTTTGTTTTTTTTTTTTAATGTTTATTCATTTTTTGAGAGACATAGAGAGATAGAGCATGAATGGGGGAAGGGCAGAGAGAGAGGGAGACAGAATCTGGAAGCAGGATCCAGGCTCTGAGCTATCAGCACAGAGCCTGATGTGGGGCTCGAACTCACCAACTGTGAGATCAAGACCTGAGCCAAAGTCAGATGCTTAACCAACTGAACCATCTAGGCACCCCTCTTGGTGAAGTTTTGATAGAACAAACAATTGGTCCAGGGCAGGCAATGCAGATGTTGTTTGGGTATCTTTCTAAAACTCTAACCATCTAGGAACTTCTAGATACTTGCTCCACCAAAAGTGACCCATGGCCTGGCAGCATTGGCAACATCTGGGATCTTGTTAGAAATGTAGAATCTCTGACCTCACCCAAACCTAATGAATGAGATACTGCATTTTAACAAGATCCCTAGGTGATTCATATGCTCAGTAAAGCTTGACAATCACTGTTTAGATCCTAAAAGAAAAACAGCAAAGCATTTTTAAAAATTTATTTATTTTGAGAGAGAGAGACAGAGAGAGGGAGGGAGAATCCCAAGCACCAATGCAGCGCTGAAACTCACAAAACCATGATATTGTGGCCTAAGCCAAAATCAAGAGTTGGACTCTTAAATCGACTTAGCTACCCAGATGCCCACACAACAAAGTATTAATTGATGAAGATCAATGTCCTCCTTTTACAAAGGAGGGTTTGTTTATGGCAGAAGAAACCTTGGACCAAGAGTCAGGGCTCTGCTGTCTGATCTCCACTCCTCCACAACCAGCTCTGTGGGCTTTCAATTTTTTTTTCCAGTTAGAAATGCCCTTCCATTCAAGTAGGCATGTGGCTTCAACCCTCATTCTTTCAGGTTTCTGCTTTGAAGGAAAATAAAACAGGGAAAGAAGGATAAGTACTATATTACATTGGCTGCTCGGGGAGGCTTTTCTGATATTTGAGCAGATGTCTGAGGCAACTGAGAATTCAAGTCATGTGAATATCTGTTAATGAATGAAAGAGAATTTGAGGCTGGAAAAATAGAGAAGGGAGAAAAATAACATAAGGGCCACTAGAGAGAGTTAAGTAAATTATAATCAATACATTTAATAGAATACTATGCAGACATTTAAAAAGTTGTTCTCTGTTAAGTACTTGGTAGCATGGAAAGATTTCCTTAATTTCTTGAGCTGAAAACTAGCAAGCATATAGTTTATCTTATTGATGTAAAAGTGTGTGTGTGTGTGTGTGTGTGTGTGTGTGTGTGTAGATTTTCAGGGAAGATGGCGGAGTAGGAGGATCCTAAGGTGACCTCATCTCATGGATATATCTAGATAACACCCACACAGTGTAAATAATTCAGAAAAAGCCTGGAGACTGGCAAAACAGTCTCTCCACAGATAAATGTACAGGAGAGGCCACATTGAAAAAGGTAGGAAAGGCAAAGATGTGCTCAGGAACCAAATTGGCCTGAGAGACTGTCCTTGGGAAGGGAGGGACCCTGCAGGCATGGAGAAGGGAGAGAAGAAGACCCCACACTAGGCATCCCAGGACCAACCCTGGGAAGATGAATCCTCATAATATTTGGCTTTGAAAAGCAGGGGGCTTAACTTTGCAAGTTCTTACAGTCAGTAGAGCTTAACATCTGGAAGTTTAAAAATCAGCGAGCTTGACTCTGGAAGGGCCAGGAGGCTGAGAGAAAATTGAATCCCCACCCTTAAGGAGACAGCACAACAAAAAGGCTGCAGAGAGATAGCACGGAAGGAGTTTGAAAAATGCCTGGGTATATGGGAAGATTCAATTACTAATCTCAGAGTATGTGCTAGAAGGGAATGTATCTTTGGGAAACTTCTCCAAGAACAAAAGAGATGGTGGTTGCCCCTTCTTTCCCCTGCCCCCCAGCCTAGATACACTGACATCTGTGGGAAACAGCAGAGTGCAAACCATCTCCATCTAACTGGTTAGTGGCATGCCCCACCACTATGCTCTTCTGTGGACCCACCCCTTCCAACCCACCCTCAGCATCACTTTTCCAAAGCAGCCATAGGTCCATTCCCACAGCAGAGTGATGCAGATGTTGCTAGCACCACACCCCCGCTAATGCAGCCTTTCCTGGAGTCCATACAAAGCAGCAACACATGCCTGGCAGTGTGCAGGCAGCTCCAACAGAGGCCAACACTATCCAAAGTGACTCCTACCCCAGGGAAAGGAAAAGATAACCACACCAATCTGACTGTGGCCTCAGTAGTGGGCTGGGGGCAGACACCTGATCAGACTGAAGGCCCTTCCTTCCAACAAAACCTTCTCAGGGGACAATACAGTAAAAGCACCCTGCAGTTTGGTGCCACTGCAGGTCTGACAAATTCCTGGTCTAATCTAACTCAAGCCCAGGGTGGACTTAGACTGGCCCATTAACAACACAGGAACCAAACCCTGCCCACAACAGGTAAAGAGAGCCATTGCAGGTGACTGGACTGAATGCAAAAGCAGCTCAGCCACAACAGTAGGATACACACAACACACATAGGAGACACCCCTGAAGTGTCAGGTTCTGGTTAACAGCAGACATTGCACTGTAGAACACTATAGGATCTTTCCTTCATGAGGCCACAACTTTCAACAGCAGGAGACAGCTGACTTGCTTAACACATAGAAATAGACACAGAGAGTTACACAAAATGAGGAAACAGAGGAATATGTCCCAAATGAAAGAATAGGACAAAATCACAGCAAGAGAGCTAAACAAAATGAGATCAGTCATATGCCTACTAGAGAACTTAAAGTAATCATAAAGATACTCACTGATTTGAGAAAAGAGTGGAGGATCCCGGTGAGACCCTCAACAGAGTGATAAAAAACATAAAGTACCAAACAGAGATGAAGAACTCAGTAACTGAAATAAAAAAATATACTAACTGGAATAAATAGTAGACTAGAGGAAGCAAAAAAAAAAAAAAAAAAAAAAAAACCAACAGATCAGTGAATCTGGAGGACAGAGTAATGGAAAGCAAATAAAGCTGAACAGAGAGAGAGAAAAAATAAGAATAATAAAAACAAGAAAATAGACTAAGAGAACCCAATACCACCATCAAGCCTAATAACATGTGCATTATAGGGATCCCAGAAGAGAGAAAAGCAAGAGAAGATTTGAAGAAATAGTAACTAAAAACTTCCTCACTTTGAGGAAGGAAACAGAAATCCATATCCAGGAATCACATAGAGCACCCAACAAAATTAACCCAAGGAGGTTCCCACCAAGACACATAGTAATTAAAATACAAAAAGTGGTAATAAAGAAAGATTTATAGGGGAGGGACCAGGATGTCAGAACAGCATGGAAGGGTTTTTTTGCGTCTCTTATCCCTGAAATGCAGCCAGATCAACACCAAATCATCTTGCACACCTAGAAAACTGATCTGAGGATTAACACAACAATCTGAACAACCTGAACCACAGAACTCAGCAGATACACAGCATGGAGAGGTGAAATGGGTTAGAGAGAAGCCACGAAGAGCAGGGAGCTGTTTTTGCTTGTGGAGAGAGGACAGAGATGGGGGGAAAGTACAGGAAAAGCACCCCCCCCCCATCAAAAGCAGCTGGAGAGAAAGAGGAAGAGTGGAAACAGCCACAAGGACTGAACAAAAAAGGGAGAAAAGAGAAAAGAGATGGTTTAAATTCCATTAAGACTCCTTAAACAAGGGGGGTGGAGAGTCTGAAACTCCATAGCCTAATACCTGGAAGTGCTCTGGTGGGAAGGGCAAATCCCCAGAAGCAGACCGAGATCCAAGGGGCCCTCAGGCAACACAGGGAGAGGCAGTTCCCCTGCTGGGAAGACATTTGGTAGAGGCTGTGTGGCTTCCCCACAGGCAAAGGTCCCAGAGGACCCTGGAGAACAGCCACATTCACTGGTGTAGGAACAAGAACATTAAGGGGAAAGCCTGGCACCAGATATGTGTTGTAATTTACCATAATCCCTGAAATGCTGCCACTACATGATTGTGTGAACATTTTCTGGGGTGCGCTGGTACCCAGTTTCAGTCTCTGGACATCTGCAGCAGCATGGTCCTGCAAACGTTCCTGGGGGTAGGTGGGCACCCGGCCATTTCTTGGCAAAACCCTCTCCCAGAGGGTCCGAGCAGGTCAAAACCCAGTCCCTCAGAGGTGAGGGGTTGCAAAACACAGCCCCATCTAAGATAGGACTCAGGAGGAAGATGTTGCCTGGCAGCCTGATGCTTGGTCATGGATAGTGTAGAGGTGGGGAGTGGATGGAAACTGGAGACAGAGGGGTGCTTGATCGCTGGTCAGGAAAAGCACAGAGCTGGGACACTAGAGACTGGGTAGCTGGGCGATGCCATTTTCACCCCTCCTGCACATGTGCATGTGCATACAGGCCTACATGTGCCACAACAATCCACTCCAGTGAACTAAGCAGCACCACCTATTGGAAAATGGAACTGTTACACTAAGCCTCACCCAACTGGGACAACTGTGCTTTCAAGGAACACCACAAGTCTCTCTGCCTGCTTAGTTTATGGACTATAAAGTGCTTCGTAGTTTGATTTCTCAGGGAAACTGGATGTAATATCAATCGCATTTCTTTCTGTTTGCTGGTCCATCTATTCAATGGTTTTTCTTTTTGTTTTCTTATTCTTGAATACAGAAAGTGAAAAAATTTATTTTTATTTTCTGTTTTTATAAAAAATATTTTTCTGCTCTTTTAGAATGTAGAGGGAACAGGAAGATGGCAGCACAGGAGGATGCTGGGTTCACCTCATCCTGCTGATCACTTAGATTCCACCCACATCTGCCTAAATAACCCAGAAAACCACCTGAAGACTAACAGAAAGGACTCTCCGGAGCCAAGTGTAGACAAAGGCCCATGGAAGAGGGTAGGAAGGGTGGAGAGGCTGCGTGTGCTACACAGACTGGCGGGAGGGAGCTGGGGCAGTGGAAGGGCAGCCCGCCGGGCAAGGCAGAGCCCCAGAAGTCTGGCTTGCAAAAGCGGAGGGGCCAGACTCCGTGCGTTCTGACAGCCAGCAGGACTTAACATCTGGAATGTTAAAAGTCAACAGCTCTGCTCTGGGAGAGAGGGGAGGGTGAGAGGACTCTGGGAGGGAGAGTTGTTGAGCCCCGGAAGACAGAGCTCAGCTCTGCGGGGGAACAAAGGCACTGGCAAGCACCATCTCCCTCTCCCATCCCCCAGCTGGAATTCCAAAGGGAACAAGTTCCCATCACCAAACTTGCTTGCACTACGAAAACGCCCAACACTGTGCTTCTGTGGATCCATCCCTCTGCTGGGTCTGCCTCCCTCCAGGTGCTGCAGGCCCCTCCCACAGGAGACCACCACCGGCAAAGTGAGCTAAGCCTACCCCTCCCGCCCCTGTGTACCTTGCGGATCCACCCCATCTAATATGCCCTTGGCCAGATCCCATCAAAGCAGCACCACAAGCCTGGCAATGTGCAAGCAGCCCAGACAGGGGCCACACCACTCCACAGTGAGTCCTGCCCCTGGGAGAGGGGAAGATAAGGTACACACCAGTCTGACTGTGGCCCCAGCGGTGGGCTGGGACAGACATTGGGTCTGAGTGTGGCCCTGCCCACCAACACCTGTTATTCCCAACAGCACAGGGGACATGCCCTGCAGTTTGAAGCCACTGCAGGGACTACGCAAAATGATGAATCAGAAGAATTCTTCTCAAAAGAACCTCCAGGAAGTAGCAACAGCTAACGAATTGATCCAAAATGATATAAGCAATATAACGGAACAAGAATTTAGAATAATTGTCATAAAATTAATCGCTGGGCTTGAAGAAAGCATAGAGGACAGCAGAGAATCTATTGCTACAGAGATCAAGGGAATAAAAAATAGTCGTGAGGAATTAAAAAATGCTATAAATGAGGTGCAAAATAAAATGGAGGTGGCTCCATTTTAATAATATATAATAATAATATAACAATAATAATAATATAGTAATAAATAATAATAAATAAAATGGAGGTGGCCATAGCATGGATCGAAGAGGAAGAGGAGAGATTAGGTGAATTAGAAGATAAAATTATGGAAAAAGAGGAAACTGAGAAAAAGAGAGAAAAAATCCAGGAGTATGAGGGGAGAATTAGAGAACTAAGTGATGCAATAAAATGGAACAATATCCGTATCATAGGAATTCCAGAAGAAGAGAGAGAGAAGGGGATGAAGGTGTACTTGAACAAATCATAGCTGAGAACTTCCCTGATCTGGGGAAGGAAAAAGGCATTGAAATCCAAGAAGCACAGAGAATTCCCTTCAGACATAACTTGAATCGATCTTCTGCATGGCATATCATAGTGAAACTGGCAAAATACAAGGATAAAGAGAGAATTCTGAAAGCAGCTAGGGATAAACAGCCCATAACTTACAAAGGTAAGCACATAACGGCAGTAGCAGACCTATCTACTGAAACTTTGTAGGCCAGAAAGGAATGGCAGGAAATCTTTATTGTGATGAACAGAAAAAATATGCAGCCAAGAATCCTTTATCCAGCAAGCCTATCACTCAGAACAGAAGGAGAGATAAAGGTTTTCCCAAACAAACAAACAAAAAAACTGAAGGGATTCATCACCACTAAACCAGCCCTACAAGAGATCCTAAGGGGGTCTCTGTGAGTGAAATGTTTCAAGGGCAACAAAGTACCAGGGACATCACTACAAGCATCAAACCTACAGACATCACAATGACTCTAAACACACAACTTTCAATATTAACACTGAATGTAAATGGACTAAATGCTCCAATCGAAAGATATAGGATATCAGAATGGATAAAAAAAACAAGACCCATATATTTGCTGTCTACAACAGACTCATTTTACACTTCAGAACACTTTCAGATTGAAAGTGAGGGGATGGAGAACTATCTATCATGCTACTGGAAGTCAAAAGAAAGCTGGAGTAGCCATACTTTTATCAGACAAACTAGGCTTTAAATTAAAGGCTGTAACAAGAGATGAAGAAGGGAATTATATAATAATTACAGGGTCTATCCATCAGGAAGAGCTAACAATTATAAATGTCTATGCACTGAATACGGGAGCCCCTAAATATATAAAACAATTAATCACAGACATAAGCAACCTTATTGATAAGAATGTGGTTATTGCAAGGGATTTTAATACCCCACTTACAGCAATGGATAGATCATGTAGGCACAGAATCAATAAAGAAACAAGGGCCCTGAATGATACATTGGATCAGATGGACTTGACAGATATATTTAGAACTCTGCATCCCAAAGCAACAGAATATACTTTCTTCTCGAGTGCACATGGAACATTCTCCAAGATAGATCACATACTGGGTCACAAAACAGCCTCTAATAAGTATAAAAGAATTGAGATCATACCATGCACACTTTCAGACCACAAAACTATGAAACTTGAAACCAACCACAGGAAAAAGTCTGGAAAACCTCCAAAAGCATGGAGGTTAAAGAACACCCTACTAAAGAATGAATGGGTCAACCAGGCAATTAGAGAAGAAATTAAAAAGTATATGGAAACAAACGAAAATGAAAATACAACAATCCAAATGCTTTGGGATGCAGTGAAGGCAGTCCTAAGAGGAAAATACATTGCAATCCAGGCCTATCTTAAGAAACAAGAAAAATCCCAAGTACAAAATCTAACAGCACACCTAAAGAAAATAGAAGCAGAACAGCAAAGACACCCCAAACCCAGCAGAGGAAGAGAAATAATAAAGATCAGAGTAGAAATAAGCAATATAGAATCTAAAAAACTGTAGAGCAGATCAATGAAACCAAGAGTTGGTTTTTTGAAAAAATAAACAAAATTGATAAACCTCTAACCAGGCTTCTCAAAAAGAAAAGAGAAATGACCCAAATAGATAAAATCATGAATGAAAATGGAATTATTACAACCAATCCCTCAGAAATAAAAACAATTATCATAGAATATTGTGAAAAATTATATGCCAACAAACTGAACAACCTGGAAGAAATGGACAAATTCCTAAGCACCCACACACTTCCAAAACTCAAACAGGAAGAAATAGAAAGCTTGAACAGACCCATAACCAGCAAAGAAATTGAATCAGTTATCAAAAATCTCCCAACAAATAAGAGTCCAGGACCAGATGGCTTCCCAGGGGAATTCTACCAGACGTTTAAAGCAGAGATAACACCTATCCTTCTCAAGCTGTTCCAAAAAATAGAAAAGGAGGGAAAACTTGCAGACTCATTCTATGAAGCCAGCATTACTTTGATTCCCAAACCAGACAGACCCAGAAAAAAAAGAGAACTACAGGCCAATATCCCTGATAAATATGGATGCAAAAATTCTCAACAAGATACTAGCAAATCAAATTCAACAGCATATAAAAAGAATTATTCACCATGATCAAGTGGGATTCATTCCTGGGATGCAGGGCTGGTTCAACATTTGCAAATCAATCCACGTGATACATCACATTAATAAAAGAAAAGATAAGAACCATATGATCCTGTCAATCAATGCAGAAAAAGCATTTGACAAAATTCAGCATCCTTTCTTAAAACCCTCGAGAAAGTCGGGATAGAAGGAACATACTTAAACATCGTAAAAGCCATTTATGAAAAGCCCACAGCTAATATCATCCTCAATGGGGAAAAACTGAGAGCTTTCCCCCTTAGATCAGGAACACGACAGGGATGTCCGCTCTTACCGCTGTTGTTTAACATAGTATTGGAAGTCCTACCATCAGCAATCAGACACCAAAATGAAATAAAGGGCATAAAAATTGGCAAAGAAGAAGTCAAACTTTCACTTTTTGCAGATGACATGATACTCTACATGGAAAACCCAAAAGACTCCACCAAAAGACTCCTAGAGCTGACACATGAATTCAGTAAAGTCACAGGATACAAAATGAATGTACAGAAATCAGTTGCATTTTTATACACCAATAATGAAGCAACAGAAAGAAATAAAGAAACTGATCCCACTCACAATTGCACCAAGAATCATAAAATACCTAGGAATAAACCTAACCAAAGATGTAAAATATCTGTATGCTGAAAACTACAGAAAGCTTATGAAGGAAATTGAAGAAGACACAAAGAAATGGAAAAATATTCCATGCTCATGGAATGGAAAAACAAATACTGTTAAAATGTCAATACTACCCAAAGCAATCTACACATTCAATGCAATCCCAATCAAAATTGCACCAGCATTCTTCTCAAAGCTAGAACAATCATAAAATTTGTATGGAAAATTTGTAGGGAATAGCCAAAATAATATTGAAGAAGAAAACCAAAGCGGGAGGCATCACAATCCCAGACTTTAGCCTCTACTACAAAGCTGTAATTATGAAGACAACATGCTATTGGTACAAAAACAGACACATAGACCAATGGAATAGAACAGAGACTCCAGAATTGGACCCACAAATGTATGGCCAACTAATCTTTGACAAAGCAGGAAAGAGTATCCAATGGAAAAAACACAGTCTCTTTAACAAATGGTGCTGGGAGAACTGGACAGCAACATGCAGAAGAATGAAACTAGAACACTTTCTTATACCACTTATTAAAAAAAACCCTCAAAATGGATGAAGGACCTGAATGTGAGACAGGAAACCATCAAAACCCTAGAGGAGAAAGCAGGCAACAACCTCTTTGACCTCAGCCGCAGCAATTTCTTACTTGACACATCTCCAAAGGCAAGAGAATTAAAAGCAAAAATAAACAATTGGGACCTCATCAAGATAAAAAGCTTCTCCACTGCAAAGGAAACAATCACAAAACTAAAAGGCAACAGACAGAATGGGAAAAGATATTTGCAAATGACATTTCGGATAAAGGGCTAGTATCCAAAATCTATAAAGAACTCACCAAACTCCATACCCAAAAAACAAATAATCCATTGATGAAATGGGCAGAAGACATGAGTAGACACTTTTCTAAGGACAACATCCAGATGGCCAACAGACACTTGAAGAGATGCTCAACGTCACTCCTCATCAGGGCAATACAAATCAAAACCACACTGACATATCACCTCACACCAGTCAGAGTGGCTAAAATGAACAAATCAGGAGACTATAGATGCTGGCAACGATATGGAGGAATGGGAACCCCCTTGAACTGTTGGTGGGAATGCAAACTGGTGCAGCCACTCTGGAAAACAGTGTAGAGGTTCCTCAAAAAATTAAAAATAGAACTACCCTATGACCCAGCAATAACAGTGCTAGTAATTTACCCAAGGGATACAGGAGTGCTGATGCATAGGGGCACTTGTTTTAAAAAATAAATTTTTTTTAGTGTTTATTTATTTTCGAGACAGAGATTGACAGAGCATGAATGGGGGAGGGTCAGAGAGAGGGAGACACAGAATCTGAAGCAGGCTCCAGGCTCCGAGCTGTCAGCACAAAGCCCAACATGGGGCTCGAACTCACAGACCATGAGATCATGACCTGAGCTGAAGTCGGACACTCAACCGACTGAACCACCCAGGCGCCCCTGCATAGGGGCACTTGTACCCCAGTGTTTATAGAAGCACTTTCAACAATAGCCATTATAGAAAGAGCCCAAATGTCCATCAGTTGATGAATGGATAAAGAAGATGTGGTTTATATATACAATGGAATACTACTTGGCAATGAGAAAGAATGAAATCTGGCCATTTGTAGCAACGTGAATGGAACTGGAGGGTATTATGCTAAGTGAAGTAAATCAGGCATAGAAAGACAGATAACATATGTTTTCACTCATATGTGGATCCTGAGAAACTTAGAAGACCAGGGGGGAGGGGAAGGGAAAAAAATAGCTACATAGAGGGAGGGAGGCAAACCATAGGAGATTCTTAAATACTGAGAACTGAGGGCTGATGGGGTGCGGGAGAGGGCAAAGTGGGTGATGGGCATTGAGGAGGGCACCTGTTGGGACGAGCAGTGGGTGTTGTATGGAAACCAATTTGACAATAAATTATATTTAATATTTTAAAAATAAAAGATATAAATAAACAAACAAACTTTTAAAAATGTAGGAATGGAAAAGAATTCGTCATGCAAATGGAAGTGAGAAGAAAGCCAAGGTAGTAATACCTACACAGAACAAAGTGGACTTCAAAACAAAGACTGTAAGAGGGACAAAGAAGAGCATTACATAATCATAAAGGGAACAATCCAACAAAAAAGATAAAACAATTATAAATATTTATGCAGCCAACATGGGAACAACCAAATACCTAAAGCAGCTAATAACAAACATAAAGAAAGTCATCAATAGCATTAATATAATAATAGTGGGGACTTTAACACCTCATTTACATCAAGGGATAGATCACCCATACAGAAAATCAACAAACAGCAGCTTTGAATGAAATATTGCACCAGATGGGTCTAATAGACATATTCAAAACATTCCATCCTAAAAGAACAGAATGCACATTCTTTTCAAGGGCACATGGAACATTCTCCAGAATAGATCACATATTAGATCACAAAACAATTCTCAAAAAATTCAAAAAGCTCAAAGTCATACCATGCATCTTTTCTGACAACACTATAAAATTAGAAATCAACTACATGAGGGGCACCTGGGTTGTTCAGTTGGTTAAGCACCCAGCTCTTGGTCTCGGCTTGGGTATAATCTCACAGTTTGTGAGTTTGATCCCTGCATTGGGTTCTGTGCTGACAGTGCAGAGCCTGCATGAGATTCTCTCTCTCCCTCTCTCTGCCCCTTCCCCACTCACACTGTCTTTGTCTCTCTCAAAATAAAGAAATAAAAACTTAAAAATAAAAGAAATCAACCACATGAAGAGATCTGAAAAGAACGCAAAAACATGGAGGTTACATCACATGCTACTAAACTATTAATGGTTCAACCAAGAAATCAAAGAGGGAACCAAAAAATACATGGAGACAAATGAACATGAAAATACAATGGTATACTCTTTGGGGTATAGCAAAAGCTGTTCTAAGAGGGAAGTTTATAGAAATAAAGGTCTACCTCAAGAAGGAAGAAATATCTCAAATAAACAACTAATCTTATGTCTAAAGGAGCTAGAAAAAGTAGAAAAATCAAAAACCCAAAACCAGTAGAAGGAAGGAAATAATAAAATTTAGAGCAGAAACAAAATAGAAACTAAAAAAAAAAAATCAGTGAATCCAGGAGGTGGTTCTTTGAAAGCATCAACAAAATTGATAACCCCCTAGTCAGACCGATCAAGAGACACTCCAACGCCATCACTGCATCACTGGCTCCACATCACTCTTAGAAAATTGATCAAAATCCCTGGTGTCGCCTTTGAGATTGCCTATCTCTCAGGCAGTGTCCACCTTTGGTCACTTTTTCTCTTACCCCGTTATACTCCAGCCCTGTGACCTTTCATAGTTCCTCAAAAACGTCATATTCTTCATAACTCAGACCTTTTCCATTATTCTTTATGTTTGGAATTGTCCACTCCTCTTCAACAATCTGATCAGCTCCCACTCATCCTTGTGCTATGGCATAAATGTCATTACCCCAAGGATGCCCTCATCAGTCTTAGACCCCAGGCCCAGCTAGGTAAAGGAAAGAGCTCTCACAGCATCCACCTGACACTTCTTCACCATAGCACACAACTCAATTATAGTGAAATAATTATTGGCAGTTATTTGTTTAACACATGTTTTCTCCATGGAGCAGACTAAGTGGTCCTAGCACAGGACCTTGTGTGGCCTTGCTTAAACTTTCTTTTTTAGTACTATTAGCATTCTATGATGTCAGTGGGTTAATAAATGAGTGAAGGAGAGAAAGGCGATGCTGAATATTTCAGCAGGTTTGGCTGTGAAGGGGAGGAGAGAACTAGGGTGACACCTGGAAGTCACCGTAGGATTGACTTACTCTGCTCATCCTGTCTTAACAAAATAGTATAGACCAGGCAGCTTAAACCACAGAAATTTATTTCTCACAGTTCTGGAAGCTGTAAGTCTAAGATTAAAGTGCTAGCATGGTTAGCTTCTGGTGAGACCTCTCTTCCTGGTTTGTAGGTGGTCATCTCCTTCCTGTGTCCTCATGGTGGGGAGGAGGGGGAACGGGGGGAGGGAAGGGGGGTGGTGGAGAGAGGGGTGGTGGTGGAAAGAGTTGGGGGTGGAGGTGGAGAGCGGGGAGGGGTGGAGGTAGAGAGCGGGGGGGGGTGTGTGGAGGTGGAGAGCGGGGGGGGTGTGGAGGTGGAGGGGGGGATGGAGGTGGGGGGGTGGAGATGGGGGGAGAGCAAAAGTAAGCTCTCTGGTGTCTCTTTTTTTTTTAATATGAAATTTATTGTCAGATTGGTTTCCATACAACACCCAGTGCTCATCCCAAAAGGTGCCCTCCTCAATACCCATCACCCACCCTCCCCTCCCTCCCACCCCCCATCAACCCTCAGTTTGTTCTCAGTTTTTAAGAGTCTCTTATGCTTTGGCTCTCTCCCTCTCTAACCTCTTTTTTTTTTTCTTCCCCTCCCCCATAGACTTCTGTTAAGTTTCTCAGAATCCACGTAAGAGTGAAAATATATGGTACTTGTCTTTCTCTGTATGACTTATTTCACTTAACATAACACTCTCCGTTTCCATCCACGTTGCTACAAAGGGCCATATTTCATTCTTTCTCATTGCCACATAGTATTCCATTGTGTATATAAACCACAATTTCTTTTTCCATTCGTCAGGAGGAGCTAAAAAATGGTGTCTCTTCTTATAAGAGCATTAATGTCATCATAAGGGTATCATCTCCATACTGTCACATGGGGAGTTAGAAATTCAAGATACGAATGAGGGGCACACAATTCAGTACATAGCAGGAGTTAAGTGAAGATTTTTTTTATGGTTAAAAAGTCTTGAGCAGACTTAAATTCTGATGGCAGATACGAGCAGAGAGGGGAAAGTCATTGGAGATGAGAGGAGAAAGCAAGTAGAGCACTGCTGGAGACAAGGGCAGACATGGCTCCCACTGTGACATGATAGGAGGGGCAAAGGGCAAGTGCAGTTCCGTGTGACCTTTTCCATATGGTGTCAACCAGCTAAGAGAGCTCTCAACTCATGACTTCTTTCCTTTTAAAGTAACATACAAGGGTATCTGCTGAGGGTCTGGCATGGTTTGAGGACAAGGTCCTAAGTAGATTATGTGAAGAATGAGAGCGGAGTAAGGACACACGAGCACAGAGTGCTGATTATCAGGAGAGTTTGTTCCACCAAGTACTTAGTGCTATGAGATGTTTCTCTGGCACCATTCAGCATGTGGAGCATGAAACCAGGAAGGAGGATAGCTGCCTTGATCTAGAAACAGTGACATGGTAGAAAGCAGGCACGTGAACTGAGAACACTCACTGGAAAGTGGTTGCTGTGAGGGTCATGGATTGAATTAGGATCATGGAGATGGGAGGGGACTAATAGGAAAAAAGTAAAGAACTGAAGACTTTCTGTGTGAAAGGGGTAATGGCTGAGAGCCCTGGAACGGGAGAAGACTGTGGTCACCAAATGGGATGTTTCAATGCAAGATTTCAACACTGTTCAACATGTCAGCTTAGGAGTGAGTGGCTGAAGTGGATTCATGGTAAAGGTCCCCGCAATGGAGAAGACCAAGACTGGAGACCAGTCTAAAAGAGATGAGTCTAGTGCTTAGTGCAATGATGTCCAGTAAGCTGCCTCCTTACAAAATTCCATTTTCACAAGGCTTCTTCCCCTGTGGGAGGGCTGCATGAGCCACAGCACTGCTTCCCCAGGTAGTTATCATAGCCACCAGTCTCTCCCTCTTTTTTCTTATTAGTGCTTCACGTCTTGAAGCTCTTGAGATAAAGAGACAGAAAAAAGGAAGCAAGAAACTGATGCAGAGGGTCACACAAACCATTGAAATCACAGAATTCAGATGATGTTGTTATTTATCTGATAGGTTACCCTTGTTCCTGGCTCTCAAGACTAAATGGGAATCTCTGCCCTGTAACAACTGTGTTACCAGAGACCTTTGGGGAAATCCTCCTTTGGGGCTTCCTTTAGGGCCAGCAGTGACATATAAACATTTTTTTTTCCTTCATACAGGACAAGTAGAGATTAATAGTTACTATAAGTATTGTTTTCCAGCAAGAATTGCCAAAATTAGAAAATTCCCCAAGACTATCTCACCCACAGCAGATATCACCAACAGATCACGACAGTTTTTACTGCAGACATAAGATGTAGCTTTAGAATTGATAATACAAATCATGGGCCATTCTAGAACACTTTGAAGACTGAAAGAGAATGTAACTGTGTTCCAAGCAGCCTAAAGGTTACCTATCTCTAACCCTTTACCTTTGCCTAGCTTTAGTAACTATAGTTTTGTGATTTCAGCAGAACACTGGCCCAGGGGAAACAAGGAACCAGGTGTTCCCAGAAGACCAAACTTGGCCATACTAGAAAATAGACTTCCATGATGCCAGCAAATCTGTTTGAGATTATACTGAGAATGCTTCCCCTGCACAGCGACCCTCATCACCTCCCTGTGCTTCCCTTTTTAAAATCTCCTGCTTGTTCCAAGACTTTGGAGATGGTCTTTGGGCATCAGTCCACCATTTTCCCAGGTTGCCAGCCTCCTGAATAAGCAACTTTTTCTTTCCAACCAACACTTGTCTCTTGAGTCTTGGCTTTAAAGAGATGAGCAGCTAAACTCGGGCTTTGGTAACAGATTTTGGCGAGCCAGCCAGGAGTCTATGCCCCCCCCCCCCAAACATCTATCCTCCTCAGGTCTCCCCAGGACAGAGTGATTGGCTGTGGCAGCAATGCCAGGGCTTACCTGTTCCCAGGTTACAGAGAGCAGATATTCGCAGCAGCACCCCTGAGCCCACCATTGGTTTCCTGAGTTAGTGATGTTGATGTCAGGGAGACAGCTGCTCATGGTTATTGATTTTAAGGATGTTCCCAAACAGCTGCAGATACTTTTGTTTGGGGGAATCTCCTTTCTTGCCGCTGCTCAGCCTCAGCTGCCTCCCGTCACTTCCTGTTGGTGGAAAGGAAACGTGAACTGGGATGAGCTAATAGGCTCCACGGCAGGGTAATTCCACCAGAATGCATGCTGGGAGTCCTCTTTTATTGCAGTTTGGCCAATTAAGCTGTTTGGACCCTTCTGGGTCAATTTATGGTACCCCTGGTAAGGGACAAGACTCTAAAGTGACTTTGTGCCAGTCTCTCTTCTTAGTTTTTTTTTTTCCTTCATTATTTTTTTTAATGTGTATTTATTTTTGAGAGAGAGAGCGCACATGAGCAGGGGAGGGCTAGAGAGAGGGGGGGCAGAGGATCCGAAGCAGGCTTTGCGCTGACAGCAGAAAGCCCGGTGTGGGTTGGAACTCACAAACCATGCGATCACAACCTGAGCCAAAGTCAGATGCTTAACCAACTGAGCTCCCCAGGTGCCCCCCCCCCATTCTCTCCTCTTAGAAGGGGAGTTGGCTTGTTTGACAAGTACCTGATTTGTTTTAGTATTTGTGTAAAAATGGGGGGATCTAGTTCAATCCCCTCTCAGAGTCCATTGGGACTGGTATTTTCTGATTGGCACACCTACAGCTATAATCCCATGACTAAAAAGAAAATGGTATTTTATTGTAGCACTAGCTAGGCTTCATTTAGTCATAGTTCTGTTTCTTTGGTGTTCTTTCTGAACTTCTGCCTTGGGGTCTACTCCTTCCGTTCCCAAAGAAAGTCCATTAGGACATATTTTGAATAAATGATGCAGAGGGCTGAAAAGCAACCAGAGACAAAGCCTGCTTTGCAAGGAGAGACAGGAGACAGAGATAAAAGAATGTTAGTCCAAAGTTTGAGTCCACCTGTGGCCTTGCCCGTGCCACCCCTGCCACCTCTACTTCCGCCTCTGCCTTCTCTTCCTGTTCTGCACCACCACCTGGGCCGCTTGCACAGCCGGCTCCTATACCATCCTCAGTGCCTTGGGTGCCATTGTCTCCTGCTCCTCCTACCCTCACAATGGAGGAGAAAAAAGTCTAAGCCGTCAGGCTACCTCCTTATGAGGTTCAAACTGGAGCACCTCCCAAATCAACATGAAGGGGCCCAGAATCTCCCCTAGACTTAAACTGCCCACTTCAGATTTTCCCATAGGAGCCCACATGAAATTGACAGTGGGGAACAAATTGAATGGCTTTTTAGTGGACACAGGTGCAACATATTCGGTATTAAAGCTAATTCAAGGTTGTTAGTTTAGCTAAAATAGACATGTCTTTCGAGTTGTCAGTACTAAATACAAAACTTATTCTACCAAGGTTTACTAAAGGTCACATAAGCTCATATTATATCTGTTGTCATTTGTCAGTAAAAAATGACTCAAAATGATAGTTAATTTTGTGTCATGAAGTTTTAGGTTAAATAAATAAAAAGGCTTATAGATACACTTTTAAACAGCTTTCAAAATCTTTGGCAACCTGAAACTTTGGAGTTTGTTGGTTTCTTTTTTAAAGATTTTTAAAAAATTTTAAGTAATCGCTACATCCAGTGGGGGATTTGAACTTACAACCCTGAGATCAAAAGTTGCATGCTCTACCAACTGAGCCAGCCAGGCGCCCCTGAAGTTTTGCAATTAAATGATGAATTGGGTTGAATTTATTGGATTTCTAAGTCTTTTTCAAATGAGATAAATACTGAAATCTTAATTACTAAACATAGGTTTTTATCTGCTTTTGGCTTCTTATTACAGAGAAACTAAAGATACTTGGGTCTTCCAGTAAATGTGTTTTATGCTTTATTGAAAATTGTACTACAAAAAAGCACATTTCCAAAATAATGACATATTTACAAATTTGCCAATCTAAAGACTTCTGGTTTAACACACAGTTCACAATTAGTTACTACTTAGTTTTCTCTAGAAACTAAGGTTTCTAAGAGTTAAAATTCTGATAAGTGTAATTAAGACTGCTAGAAATGTTAAGGAAACAACTCTATATGCATAAAAAGTAAGGTGTGTTTTTTTAAGGTTTGAAGAATGGGAATGCATTTTTGTTGAGGGAAAAAAAAGTAATTTTGTCCTAAAATGAGACTGGTTATTTAGAGAGAGAAGGCTTAGGAAAAATTCTGAATGTTTAAAAAAAAAAAAGTAGAAAGTTCGTGAAAGGGAATCTTTAGAAAAGAATTTTATGGGTGGCCAAGACTAAGATTGGAATGAACGAGTTTTAAAAGTATACTAGCATAAGGTTGAAATTTGGCTTTTCTCTATTAAAAAGACAAAATTTTCTTGGATTGTTGGTCTGCTCTTGATAAGAAATCATAAACAATGTTTTTTTTTTTTTAATCTTTCCAGAAAATCAAATTTTCTATGTTTCGTCTTGATCAGGTCTTAAAACCTCTCAACATTAAAGGAGCTAAGTTTTGTTAACAACTATACAAGCTGTAGTATCTCTTATTGCCATCTTGGTTAAATAATTAAACATGAAGTTTTATAATGATCTGTAATCCTATTTAAGCAGGAGCTTTAAAACCTTCTGAAGGTTTTAACAAAACTTCCCCAAAAGTCAAATTCTAAATGAAGTCTTTTTGACTAATTAAGCTTGTTTATTTGTTATGTTAAATTACATGGGAAACATTGTCAAACAAATGGTGATAAATCTTCTTAGGTTATATTGTGTGGGTTGATGTTATAACTGTTCTAGAAATTATATGAAATTTCTAAAGTTATAATATGTCCTGGCTTAAGGTCATCACTTGACATTCTACTTATTAAAATGTATGTCACCAAAATAACTGGATTTCCTTGTCAGCTGCATTATAATGAACTCTCTTCAGATCTTTGACAGTGTCCATTTTTTGAGTCTTTTGTCATTTACAGCTATTGTTTTGGTGCTCTTAGAAAATGTGTTTCATCTTCAGGGAGATTCATGAAAAGGATTTTTGACAAACACAGGTTTCTGCTATCTTTCAGATCATAAAACTGAACTGGGTAAGCATTTCTGAAATTAAGGAAAAGCTGCATTCAAACAGAACAAGATTATTTACATGGGACTAAGTGAATTAAGAAAGATGATTATAGTTTTTATGACTCTTTTATTTTTTTTAATTTATTTTAATTTATTTTAGAGGGAGAGAGAGAGAGAGCAGGAGAGAGGAGCAAAGGGAGAGAGAGAGAGAGAGAGAGAGAGAGAGAGAATCCCAAGCAGGCACCATGCTCAGCACGGAACCAGACACCGGCCTCGATACCATGACCCTGGGATCATGACCTGAGCCAAAATCAAGAGTCAGACACTCATCAGACTGAGCCACCCAGGCGCCCTTTAGGACTCTTGTTTGATATGTTTGCTCTTCCAGATTTAAGGAAACTTTTTCTCTTAAGATACCTGTAACTTATAGAAATATGATAATATTCCTTCGTGAATAAACTGAAACATTTATCTTTTCTCCCTATCTGAACCCTCCAGAATTCATAAACTCCTAGTATTTTCTCTTCCATGGCAATTGTAACTGTTTGCATAAGTTCAGTAAGAACCTGTTGTCTTTGTAATGGGACACCATTGAAATCATTGGTTAGATTACCAAGGCTTTGACTGGAATGTCATAATTGAGAGAGACAAGCAGAGACTCAGATATGACCAGACAGCTTGAAGGAACGAAGGTTGACTTTATGGAGCCAATGGAGCCCCTTGGAAATGTTGGCTTGGTACCTTGCTTAGACTTCCCAGCAGCCTTATCAATGAGTAAAAATGTCACTTCCTAGCAGGTACAGGAACCTCCGGATGTTTTGGGAAGGTGGAGAAGATAAATTCACCTGAATCTATAGGTATTGCAGGCAAATCTAACGGCAAGCATTTGGCTTGACTTCTGGCCTTGAGAAGCTATTAAAAATTCAATCTGAAATTCCTTATAAAACGTTCCAACAAAGCAGGTTTTAAAGAATTTATATGGTCAATTACTATTCCTGCTATGCTTATGTGCTTATTAAGCCAAGTTTGTTAAAATTGGGCTTGTTTTGTGGTGCCTGGGTGGCTCAGTCAGTTAAGTATCTGACATTAGCTTGGGTCATGATCTCGCAGTTTGTGGGTTTGTGCCCTGCGACAGGCTCTGTGCTGTTCCTACCCTGCTCGTGCTCTGTCTCTCGCTCTCTCTCTCTCTCTCAAAAATAAATAAACACTAAAAAATAAATAAATAAACCTGTGCTTGTCTTAAAAACAAATTAGTCTTAATTTGGCTATCATTGATAGAAAATGAAGGTGATTTTAGAGAAAAAAAATTACGTTTCAGTAACACACATTTGTGGATGTTAGATTCTAGTTCTGATTATCTTTGAATGTTTGTTGTTTGCCCAAGCTAGACAACTTGAGGTAAACTTCAGAGAAATTGCCACAGCAGCTCATGTATAGACAACTTTCATGCCTGTAACTCTGAGAATAGTCAAAGGACCCCATGGGCATGTGATTATTTGAACAGTTGGACAACGGGAGGCACTTGCTTGTTAGGAGTTCTTACTGCTCCCTTTTCAGTCCATAGTAAGTCTAAAGTTGCCCATTGAACAAGCTCTCTCAAATTATTCACCCGTGTCAGGCAGGACCTCCCTGGGGAAACACCAGATGGAGATGAATATTTCTTTGGGTATAGTTTGCTCCCCTGATGGGGAGTTGCAGCTCATCAACATGTGTTATTTGTCTAAAACCTTAATTCTCATCACTAACAAAACAGCTAACTCCCTCACCAACCCGAAGAATTTTTTGGACTGCTTGGCTAACGTGACACTAGATAAGTGATACAGTAGCCTTAGACTAGTTTGGTGAACAAAATGGGGTATGTTGTAGTAGCCAACAACTCTTGCTCCACTTACACTAACTCCACCCTGCCGGCTGAAACTAGTGTAGACAGAATTAGACAACAGGCCACTTGGTTGCAGCAGACCCTAGAAGAGCACATCCCTCTGTTTCAAGGGAGTTGGAATTGGTTTGCTGGCCTATTTTCTTGGATACCCACTAGCATCAGATCAGTTCTAGAGGGAATAATAAAAATGGGCCTTACCAATATTATGGACTTACTGGAATATACTTAGGGCAAGACTAGTAATGTCATGTGCCCCCAGATGATGCAAGAAGGCATCCAAAACTTTAAAGAAAGAACTACCTTTGGTACTACCCCCACCCAACAGACTTAGAAAAAGGGAACCAAAGTTACATCCTGCACTATGTCAGGGCCTTCCATTCCAAAGACCCTTCTGTGCCCTGATTCAGCCTGAAACAGCTACAGAAGATGAACTTTTGCCCATATTCCATAGCAATGAAAAGAAGGGACGACAGTGGGGATATGCTTGTTCCAAGCAGCCTAAAGGATACATATCTCTAACTCATTAACTTGTGCCCTGTAGCTTATATAGCTTGATTAATTATAGCTTCTTTGAGATTTCAACAGAACACTGACCCTGGGGAAACATGTAATGAGGTGTCCCCAGAAGATCAAGCTTGGCCACGCTAGAAAATAGCCTTCCCTAATGCAGTAAGTCTGCTTGAGATCATACTGAGAATGCTCTCCCTGAATAGTGACCTTCATGACTTCCCTATACCTCCCTTTTAAAACACCCTGCTTGTTTCAGGCCTTTGAGATGGTCTTTAGACATCAGTCCACCATCTTCCTAGGTTGCCAGCGTCCTGAATAAAGCAACTTTCCTTTCCAACCAACTCTTGTCTCTTGAGTACTAGCTTCGAGTGGTGAGCAGCCAAACGGGGTTTCGGTAACAAGAAAACTAAAAATAAGTCAATGAAAAATTATTGATTTTTATTTTCTGATTGACAAGTTAAAGCTAGTTTGTGAATGGAACTATTTCATAGTTCTACCAATAAAATCAAATCAAAGTTTTTCCTAAAAATAAAACCTGTGGACATTAAATCCAAATAAAAAGACTTTATATTGATTTTCAGAATGCTTAAAAATAACAAATGGGAAAATTATTCCTGGCATGTATTTGTATACTTTATTCAGGCTTTTTGCCATATCTATCTCTAATACTGTATCACTAATATTTTTATGAAGAATAAATCATTTTTAACATTTAAATGTTTGTTTATTTATTTTGAGAGAGAGAGAGAGTCTCAAGCAGGCTCCACACTATCAGTGCAGAGACTGACATGGGGCTCGATCTCACGAACCATGAGGTCATGACCTGACCCGAAATCAAGAGTTGGATGCTTAACCAACTAGGTGCCTTCACATCATTTTTAATATAATCTATTCATTTTTGAATAAAATTACCTACCGTACCCTTCTCTGTTGCATTTGTGGTAAGTAAATGTGAAATTCTTGATGTCTTTGATTGCTGTTTCTAGTAATGTCAGAGCAAATTCTGAGAAAAAGGAGGCTATTCTTTTTCTGTTAGTTTCTTACTGAAATTTTAATTTCAACCTCAATTTTTTACAGAGTCTGTCACTTTGTCCCTACTGAGAGTATTTTTCTTTGACAAAATCTTTATAAGACAAAATTTGTCAAATAAGGTGACTGTGATTCTTTTGAGTGTTTTACCATCTTTAGACCTTGGAAAATAGTAGACCTTCTCAATTTCATTCCATCAAAAGATTCAACTCAAACTTTGAGATGTTCCAAAGATCAATTCTAGAATATCAAAATTAAATCTATACAATTTCTAATCCTTGTTACATAATTTGCTCAGTTTCTTGTTTTCGTAAGCAGATATTTTAATGTTTTCCTGTTGTGAGCTGTGTTTTCAGTAACTTTACACATGTCTCACAGCTTCAAACAGAGATGTTTTTAGTTTTTAGGGTTTTTTCTTGGTATTCCATTTGTTAACTACTCTGATTAAAGATTTTAACTGATTTTAAGCAAAAGATAAATATAGAAGACTCATTTACAATTCTATTTGAGAACATAAGGTTGACTTACAAAGTAGTTCTTCAAAAGCACAAACATTATTGAAATTCAATTGATGATGGGAAGAAAAAAGAGAAAGAATGAATACTACCATTCTGAGACATTTTATTTTGTGTCTCGGTTTGTGTGTGTGTGTGTGTGTGTGTGTGTGTGTGTGTTGTAAATTTTGGCAACATATCTTCTATTTTAATTCGTGGAATATCACAACTTCTTTGGATGAATTGTAATTATGCAAGTACAATTCCAAGTTCTGCTGTCTGTTCCATAAGATTCATAACTTAGTAAGAGTACTATTTTTATCATGGCACTTGGCCTCACTCCAAAATGAGTACATTTAACTTCATGGGGAAAAGCTTAACTAAAATTACAATTATTCTCAATAACATAAGATGTTTCCCAAATAACATAAAATGACTCCCAAAACTTTATTTCAACTTCATCAACTGGATGAGAAAACTCAACCCATTAGTGAGATTAAATAATCTTTTATTTCAAGTGTCTGATAGCATGGATATCACATTGGCCTTGTTCAACCTTGGGCCAAGATCATTTTCTGACAATAGAACCAGCACAGTAACAGCTGTTATGGACTTTTGGTGCATGTGCAAGAAACTACAGAATCAAAAATGATTAAGGTTAATTTGAAGAACAATTATTTAAATGAATTATTTACATGCACATGCTGAAATGTAAATGTATCTTCTGCAGTGCTTGCTATGTGTTAAATTATGGGCTCAAGCACAGTTTTCTTAAAATAATTACTGACTCGAGCAGATTTAGAGCAAAGTTAAAAGCCTGTTACCATTGTAACAAGAGTGTTTAGGGTGTGCTCTACATGAGGACTGTTCAGCTTCTATTTCCTGGACTTATTACACATATTCCTATAATTTTCCCCACTTCCCACTGACCCTGCTGACTGACAGCCTGGTGAGTATGCATCTTTAAGACTACAGTGAGAGCAAAGGCACAACTGGAGGGAAAAAAAAAATGCTTAAATATTTCCTCTGCCACCACTCCTGAGATACGAAGAAGTTGACTTTGGCATGTATCAAAGTCCACTTTTTTTTTTTCTTTCAGGAAGTGTTTTGCATGCTTTAGTGGGAATAGAGATGGGTTGGTCATCTCTCAGTTTCCTATGTGTTAAGGAGAGAGCTCTGTTCACTGAGCATGCACTACACATGCACCTAGACAAGATTATGGCAGAAGCTGGAAATACCAACTGGTGGTCTGACAACTGCACCCAAACTTTCCTTAATGCGACTATTAATGACAAGTCCTTAAAAAAAAAAAAGAGTCCGACTTTGGCTCAGGTCATGATCTCGTGGTTCATGAGTTCAAGCCCTGTGTTGGGCTCTGTGTGGACAGGTCAGAGCCTGGAGCCTGCTTTGGAATCTGTGACTCCCTCTTTCTCTGCCCCTCTCCCACCCATGCTATATCTCTCTCTGTCTCTCAAAAAATAAATAAATGTTAAAAAAAATTTTTTTAAAGAAAGAAAAATCCATCATAAATGCAAAACCAGATGGGATGCCTAGACAGGAGGAGTAACTGGTACTGTCACAGGCAAAAGGGACACATTGTCTCCTTAATGTCCTTTCTCAGCCAAGTTTCTGGGAGCCTACTACCAATTGATGGGAGTTTGCCTACAGCATGAAACCTTCTAGAACCCCTAGGACTCTAGACAATCTGTAATGTGTTCTGCACTAGGACTTATTCTGTTTGAATGGAGCCAAAAAGTTACTATATTTGAAGTGCTTTCACATAGGAATTAGAAGTGTTCTTAATTAGATTGCTAGGATCCAGTGTTCTTCCTCCCCTGTCAAGGGTCCTGAATGTGTCATGTGCCAGAAGGCCATGCTCTAGCTCACTCCTGCACTTCTTCTCCACCAGCTGAGTTTTTTTTGTTCTCAAATCTATCTATGCCAAAGTGCCCCTGTTATTCTAACTACTTGATTTAAATTATACAAGTTGAATAAAATGTGACTGCAAAAAGAGAATCATTATTTCTTGGAAAACTACACTGAATTCTTTGGAAAGTCTCAATAAAGTAAGTCACCAAAAAGCTCATTTAATTAGCAGTGGGTAAAACTGTCAGAATTGGGGTTGGGGAACTTTCTTACACCATACACAAAAATAAATCCAAAATCGATCAAAGACCTAAATGTGAGACAGGAAACCATCAAAATCCTATAGAAGAACACAGGAAGCAACCTCTTTGCCCTTTTCTTACTAGACATGTCATAGAGACAAGGAAAACAAAAGAAAATTGAACTGTTGGGACTTCATCAAGATAAAAAGCTTCACAGCAAAGGAAACAACTAACAAAACTAAAAGGCACCCTATGGAATGGGAGAAGATATTTCCAAATGACATATCTGATACAGGTTAATTATCCAAAATCTATAAAGAACTTATCAAACTTATCACCCAAAAAACAAATAATCCAGTGAAGAAATGGGCAGAAGACATGAATAGACACTTTTCCAAAGAAGACATCCAGATGGCTAATAGATGCATGATAAGATGCTCAACTTCACTCATCATCAGGGAAATACAAATCAAAACCCTGATGAGATAACTAACCTCACACCTGTCAGAATGGCTAAAATTAACAATGCAAGAAACAACAGGTGTTGGCGAGGATGGAGAAAGGGGAACCCTCTTACACTGTTGGTGGAAATGCAAAGTGGGGTAGCCACTCTGGAAAACAATATGGAGGTTCCTCAAAAAGTTAAAAATAGAATCTACCCTGCAACCCAGCAATAGGATATAAAAATAGATTCAAAGGGGTACATGCATCCTGATGTTTATAGCAGCATTATCAATAATAGCCAAACTATGGAAAGAGCCTAAATGTCCATTGACTGATGAATGGATAAAGAGGATATGGTGTGTGTGTGTGTGTGTGTGTGTGTGTGTGTACATATAATGGAATATTACTCAGTCATCAAAATAATTAAACTTTGCCATTTGCAACAATGTGGATGGAGCTAGAATGTGTTATGCTAAACAAAATAAGTCAGAGAAAGACAAATACCATTTGATTTCACTCATATATGGAATATAAGAAACAAAAGAGATGAACATATGGGAAGAGGGGAAAAAGAGAGGGAAACAAACCACAAGAGACTCTTAAAGACAGAGAACAAACTAAGGGTTGATGGAAGAAGGTGGGTGGGGGATGGGCTAGATGGGTGATGGGTGTTAGGATGGCACTTATTACAATGAACACTGGGTGTTGTCTGTAAGTGATGAATCACTGAATTCTACTCCTGAAACCAATATTGCACTGTATGTTACCTAAGTAGAATTTAAATAAAAATTTAAAAAGAAAGAAATTGAGGTTGGGAGACACTAAAACTATAGAAGGATTCTGCATTCAAATTTCTTCACACGTTTTTGGGTTTTTTCTCTGCTTTAAAGAAACTCAAATTGGAAATTGTAAATTCTAAACAACCTAATAGGTTGCTGTAATAAAAAGAGTTCACGTATATTGGGCTCTTCTATGTGCCAAATGCTGCCCCTTGACATAAATTATGTCACTGAAACTGTCAAAAACCACAAAAAGCAAATACTTTTATGGTTTCTATTGTAGTGTTAAATCATCTGAGATTCAGAAAGGTTCAATGCTAAGTTTTGCCCTGTGTCACATGGCTGGTTAATAGTTAAGCCAGGAGAGAATTCTGTAACTCTTTAGCTCCAAAGCCTATGCATACTTCACTTTTCATGCTTTGTTCCTAGGAAGTAAATTCTGAAAGAAAAAAGTTTTTTTTAATAAGGGTTTGGAAGAGGGGCACTTGGGTGGCTCAGTTGGTTCAGCATTGGACTCTTGATTTAGACTCAGGTCATAATCTCATGATGGTGAGATGTAGCCCCATCTGGGGCTCTGTGCTGAGCCTGGAACCTGCTTGAAATTCTCTCTCTCCCCCTTCCCCACCCCTCCCTGCTTGAGCTTGCACTCTCTCTCACTTTCTCTCTCTTAAAAAAAAAAAAAGGTTCTGAAGCAGTTACACATGCCAATATAATGAACATGTGGCCATGAAGAAAGGTATACTTTCAGGAAACGGATTTTGCCAAGCTCTTGTTCCCTCTTCCCCCCCCCCGCCCCCCCTTGCTGACTGAGTCTGAAATTATCTTTTCATTCCATAAGTAGAGGTGCAAATGTCTCCTGGGAGAGAGGGTCCAAGGGTTCACTCCAAAATATGTCTGCTGTATTTTTAAAACCTGACAGAGGCTTGTCAACACCCTGGGCAAAGCAATTACCCAGCATTGTTAAATTTGCAGCTGCTCTTACCAGCCTCTCTAAATATCTGTACATGGTCAAAAAAGTCGCGGGACACCTCTGCTAGACAACTTAGGAGGGTGGACACACCATGGTGCTGTTTCATGCTGTGCCAAGTAACCAAATGATAATAGCAGCCACTTAATAAGCATCTGCTAGGTTTTGGTACTTTTCATGGGTTTGGTAAAGAACTTGCCCAAAGCAATGCAGTTCCAGAACTAGAATGTAAGCCTAGTTGATGAGTGCTGGCTTTCCTCTCCCACCGCTTCTCTGTAACTTTCTCCCCTGGAAGAGCAGGTGTCCCAGTCAGGAGCTGCAGGGGTTAGTGTTGGGTATGGAAGATATCATCCTGAGGACGATACTCCTCAGAGAAACCAGGAAAACCCAAGTTGCTAGAGGCAAAAAAGCAGAGAAAAGTGTAAGAACAGAGCGGGGCTGGGAGGGAAGCCAACTTCTGAACTGTTGTAACGCAGTTTGCCATTTACCATTATTACAAGGATAGTACACATTCTTTGTAGAAATGTTAGAAACAGTGGACAAAATAGAGGAAAGTCTTTTCACAGATCAGAGAACACTGTTAATACTTTTATATTGCTGTATCTTTTCAGTCTTTGGCTTTGTGAACATCTTTATTTTCCTTTACAAGATGGGACAGTATTTTTTTTTCCACTTACTAATAGCAGGTAAACATTTCCCCACCTTATCAAAATTCTCCTACATGATCATTTTTTTAAGTTTAGTTATTTGAGAGACAGAGACAATGTGAGAGGGGGAGGGGCAGAGAGAGAGGGAGAGAGAGAGAATCCCAAGCAAGCTCCATGCTGCCAGCGCAGAGCCCACGGAGGGTCTCGAACTCACAAAACCGTGAGATCATGACCTGAGCTGAAACCAAGAGTTGGACACTTAATCAATTGAGCCACCCAGGCGCTCCTCCTACAATATCATTTTTAATGCCTGCCTAGTACTCTAGAATAGGGGAAGTGAAAGGACTAGAACCTCGCTGGTCTGGGGTCCATTTCTAGCTCTGCCTTTTCCTGGCCATGTGACAAAACTCTCACCTCAGTTACCCCCTCAACTCCCATGGGTATAATAATCAAACCTCCTCCTAGGTGTGTTGGGATGATTATATGTGAAAAAGAATTGAAAGCATGTATCACAGTGCTACATACAGGTTAACTGTTATCGTTGCTGGGATTTATTTAGAGTTTGAAATGAAAAACATTAGAGTTTTTCAGGTTTTCACAACTATGAACAAGATGCAATGAACACAATTACAGGTAAATCTCTGTGTTCCTCCGTAATTATGTCTTGATGTGCAATTACTGCCTCAAGAAATATGCAAAATTTGTATGTGTTTGATACATACTGTCCAGCTATTCTTCAGGAGACGTGTATTGATTTATAATTATTTTGACAACCCCTTGAAGGAAGTTGGCTACGAAGTCGGGAACTGATGATGAATTATGAGTCAGGAGGCCAGGAACAATCAGCATGTGAACACTGGCCTGGGAATGTGAGACCTGCCACGTCCCAGGCAGACATGCTAACCTCTCCTCTCTCGGCCTTAGAGTCAGTCTCCTCTTTTGAACTTAGGACACAGGGATGGACTGAGAGAATGTGAGGGGCAATGGCTGACACTGAATTGAAGGAGGGATGGACAGAAGGGGTCAGAAGACACTGGAAAGGGCCTTAGCAAATCAATAAAAGTGTATCTCATGTAGGATTACTTCACTATATTATTAATTATTGCCAGATATTATTTATACATTTTAACTCAGATACTGCCTTAAAGTTGTAATTAACTCATGTTAATAGCGTATGTGTACGAATACATTTAACTTTCACACTATGATTATCCTTTATTCACTTCTCATGTTCTTCTTAAGTAGAAATAATGATGGCGGCAGGGCACCTGGGTGGCTCAGTCGGTTCAGCGACGAACTTTTGATTTCAGCTCAGGTCATGATCCCAGGGTCGTGGGATCAAGCCCTGCATTGGGCTCTTCACTGAGCGTGGAGCCTGCTGACGATTCTTTCTCTCTCTCTCCCTCTGACCCTCTCCCCCACTCGCTCTCTAAAAAAAGAAAAGAAAGAAAAAGAAAAAAAAATGATGGTGGCAATAGGTAGTAAAGTATTTTAAAATCATTTAATCAGCAAATTAAAGTTGGCCACTTTATTGGTCCTCCAATTTTAGTTTTAAATTTTATTGGTCCCAGGAATCAATATGTCTAGAAGATAGTGCCCAGGTAACACATACGCAGTCTTTAAACCTTCATTTATCCAACCAGCATTCAGTGAGGGGCTGACTGCTGTATGCAAGGTGTACAGGAAGTCTGCCTTTGACTCAGAGAGCTTGTGGTCTTTGGGTCTCACATTAGGGTAGCACCATGCAGGTGCAACACCCTTGGCTCTGGGGATTACAGACCGTAAGGGACAGAGAAGTGAAGAGGGCATGGGGATTACAGTCCATCACAGGGTCCTCGACTCTTAGCTTAGAAGCCACCTCTTCTTCTAGAAATTGTTTCACTCATTATTAAATATTGGAGTCCTTGGGAAAATAATGTTCACTATAATAAACACCTCCTCATTGTGGCAAAATACAGTATTTCAGAAATTAAAAGGACAAAGAAGAATTGAATCTAGGATAGGGGTAGGGGCAAAATATCCCAGACACCAAGATTTATAACTGCACATGGAAGAAATTATCTATAGGCTTTTAAAATATATTTATTAAGCAATTGTTTGGTTTAGAACATCCAAAAGAAGGAAAACCAGTGTCTAATTTCACAAGACATACGAGCTAGAATAAACACCTCAACATTTACAAAAACCTTAAATAAAAAGAATCACAAATCAAAATACCAGTAGTGACATGACACACTGTAACAACACAAATCAACAAAGTTGTAAATTCCACATTACCTAGAACACAGCAGGTTATGAGTGAAATAGGAGACTATGCTGCTTGGATTTATTTATATGAGCAAGTGCTCTCTAGTGTGGTAAACGTGCCATGCTCAAAGGGTTAAATATAAGTGTTTTTGTTGTTTGAGTCAGAGAAATGTTTGGATTTGAGATATTAAAAATCACAGAAAATCTTTCAAACTATTCTTCACAAATGCTTTCTGTGGGGCTGAGGGTAGAGGGTGAGTACAGGGAGACTTCTTCTAGAAGGAACATTTGAAAACATTTTGGTAGAACTTTCTGAGCAGTTGTGTGAGGCATGTTTTCTGAGGGATTTACTGGTTTACCAGTTTTGGGGACAGTCAGTAGCCCCTTGTGCAATGGGTATACTATGTCATAGTGTGAAACATTAATTGAAATTCCAGCAAATATCCAGGCAATTGGGAGGGACATAGGCTTGGCAGCCTTTTTTGTTTTGTTTTGGTTTTTGGTTTTTTAAGAGTATTTTCCTCAACCAAAAATGACTAGCTTCCAATACCCTTCAAGAGTTTGCATTCAAAAGGAAAAACACAATTGGGGCACCTGGGTGGCTCACTTGGTTACGTATTCGACTTCCCGTGGTTCAGGTCATGATCTCACTGTTTAAGATTTTGAGCTCTGCATCGGGCTCTGTGCTGACAGCTCAGAGCCTGGAGCCTGCTTCAGATTCTGTGTCTCCCTCTCCCTCTTGTACTCTCTCCCAAAAAGAAATAAACATTAAAAAAATTTTTTAAATGACATTTGATTTGTATAAAATCTTTTTAAAAAACACAAAATAAGCCTTAGGCAAACTTTCTCCCTCACCTGCTCCAAACTTCGATTACTGCCAAGAATTAATATGATTGAATTCATTTAATATGAATAAATAAGTGACGTGAGCTTAAAGTGGTTGGCCTTTGCCACCAGCACATCCCTTTCTGTTGATTTTGACTTGCAGCTTATTCTCCAGATAAAAAATATTTGTGTTATCAATTCACTGAATTAACATCGGTTACTAATTATCTAGTTAAGTTATAATTGGAAAGATTCTCACCAGTGTTGCAAATTAAATTGCAAAGAAATCATGGGAGGATCATTAGATAAACATCTTTATCTTTAATGACATTATTTACACTAGATACAGTGTTTCTGAAAGCAGAAAGCTCTGTTCTAATCATTTAGACAATGTGAGAAGAAATGTTGATATATGTGTACATGTATGTCACGTTTTAAAGATATACACACTGTTTTTTAAAGGACAAGTGTTTTCAGGCACCAGTCTTGTGATAGGTTGTTTTTGTTGTTGTTTTAAACTAAGTTCGAGTGTATTGTTAAATGAAAAACAGCCAAAAATTATAGCAAAAATTGCCGATGTTAACTAACAATAGTAAATTGTTTGTAATGATCTCAGCCTCTTAAGAAATGCATTAGAGTCAAATGGCCCGTGTTTCAAGAAAAATCTCATCGCTGCGACCTTCACTGCAGTAAGAACGTGACCATAAAGAAATGGTTTCCAAGTCTGACCAGTCATTGGAAGTGTTTCTTAATCTCAGTGCCACAAAACTGTGATTTTAAAACTCATGGCAAGAATGTTTTCTTTAAAGAAATTATTAAAAAGTTCTTAGTCATGTACAGTCACTTCCTAGAATGAAAAAGACCCAACCCTTGATTCTGTGACCTGGTGGAAGGTATAGTGACAGATGCCTCATTGCTGGATAACCAGGAAAATGGAAACACAGATTAAAACTGAAACCAATTCCTTTACTTGCCTTACATTAATGAAGAACGCTGTGAGTGTAATTACTGCCAGCAGACATACTACGTGCATCTACAAATTTGACTGGTTTGTGTAGCAACAGCCCATTTTGAACTTCTTTTGAACCAAATACACAACAATACAGGGAGATGAATAACCCCTTAAAATACTGGAGAATAATCTGATTCAGGGTCAACTGGAGATGTTTATTTCATAACTTAAAGACATTTATTAGTTATCTACTGCAACACAAGACACAAGTGATCATGAGCTCATTAAGGATAAAATCCTTGGCTTATGAGTCTGTAGAGCTTAGAATATACCAGGCACATACTAAACGTTTGTGACATGATAGACTTTTAGAAACAATTTTCCTCATCGCAAGTTCCTCTTTTCCCTGAGTCTTAAACAATTTATGAAGTATGATGATACGATGTTACAAACAATAAAAAAAGGCAATGATACAAGAGGGCAAATTAAAGACCTGTTTCTCTAAACATCATCTCTGAGTTTGCTCATCAACACCAGTGAAGGGCATTGGTGGTCCTTGCTAGGTAAACTATGCCCTGTAAGTGAGTTAGGCTGAGACTGTAGGCTGAACTCATAAGACAGGAAAGACCATTAAATAGGTAGGTAACAAATTAAAAGTTAGATGTGGTTTTCTCCAAAGCAATCAGCCGTGTGTTAGAAGTCAAGCCTTCTTTGCTTATTTTCTCTCAAATAGGATATACTTGTAGACAAAAACTCTAAGGTTTTGGGAAAGTGAATTACATCTTTGGGATTTGCTGGACCCTATTTAGGACAATAATGTTGAATGACCTAATTAGCATCTCATAGGCTTAAATGAATGAGAGTATTTTTTAAAATATTGATGTACTCCCAACAATTAGCTGACTAATCAATTTGTGAAAGTTCTGAATTTAGACTAAACTGGTGCAATTTTAGTGTCAGGAAGGATTTCAAAAATATTTTTCCCCAGAAATCATTCTAATTGTAATGATGTTTTTCATTTTTCTAAGATGAATAGTCAATTATTTCAGCACAATAATCTTCACTTTTGGTAGGGGAGAAAATCAATCATGGCAATAATTTCCCTAACTGGTTCATGCACTTCCATAGTTGAACCAATAACTTCATGTAGGAATTGCTTCTATGGCTTAATATTATACAGGATTATGACAAAATCATGTTTAGAATAATATAAATATGCAAAGAGTTGCCTATGCAGGGAGCAATGTCAATACAAATGAGAAGTTTAGTTTTATGACCAAAATGCTCAATATTTAGTTGAAGGTGCTTAATCATTCATAAGTATGAATCAGAGGGAGACTGGGAATCCAAGTAAACATATCTATCAGGCAAGCAGTGAGATGGAAATAGCAAAACTAATTTGGAGACAGGACATGGCATAGGCATTTTGAAATAAATGGCTATAAGATTTTTTAAAGTTTTGAATATCAATAAGCGGTAGCATTTAAGGGATTCTAAATTTTTCATCACTTGACAAATGTCTATGTTCACTAAATTCCTGTAAGCTTTCCAGAGTAAGTTATAAATTATTCCTTTATTCACAAAGCAAAGCCTTATGATTGGCTTAAGTATTTTTGTTAAGCCAAATAAGGCGGTTTGTGATTTTCTATAATTTCTATAAAGTCTCATTTCCTGAATATATAAATACACATGTACTTCAACCTAATTTAAAAAGGCCTCTTCTATTTCATATCCATTTTCTTCCAAGCATGAAGACTAGGGCATTTAGGTGTAATTTTGAAGGTTTATCACTCCAACGTTCTGCTATGCTAAGTTCACTATTAAAAAACACTTCAGGGAATGAGTTTTATTTGTAAACATTTTTTATAAGATTAACAATAATTTCACATATACTCCTGAGCTGCACTGTCCAATATAGTAACCACTAACCACATCTGAAAGGTGGCTTGAGCAACTTTAAAAACTGAATTTTTAATTTGAATTCACTTTAAATTTTAAAAATTCCAGAAGTTTATTTATTGGAAAACCTTTAGGTGTGCTTGGGCCACTTAGATTTATGGAATCTACTTTTTCATCTGCGAATTTCATGAACCCTAAATACATCCAGTCTTACTGGTGAAAACTTAGCATCCAAATTAAGGTGCATTGTAAATGTAAACATTTGAGAGACTCTGTCCAAAAAAAAAAGAATGTCAAATTCTCATTAATACGTTTTATATGAATTACTTAAGTACCTTGCATTATATTTATCTTGGACAGCACTGATCTGGAGCTATATGAAAATTGCTAGTAGTTAAAAGATATGTCTTAAATGTTTCACTTTAATGTCATTCTCTTGATCAAAATTTTTTTATCATTATGAACAAGTAAATCAGATTTAGTATTTACACAGTACAAAGTACCCTAATTGCCCCTCTGCACACCCTCCTTTCTCCAAATTGCCAAGTCCTTGCTAGCACCAACAGCAGAATGCAAAATCATAGACAGTGAATACGCAGAAATAGTGTATGAGAGCACTGATGAGCGTGCAGTCGAATAGAACGCTGCAAGTTCTATCTTTTCTTTCCTCCCAATTGTTTCCAGCTCTATGTGTTCCTAATTCCAAAGTTAACCTTCAACTTCTTCCCAAGTTCTGCTGTGCTATGGCTTCCGGTTTAGAATAAGCGATGACTTTGCTCGGCAATGTGCTCGGTCATGTATTAATGCTAGACTCTGTCCAAGCTCGAGAACTTTCATCCTTCAGAGTGGAGAGCTTCCTCTGGGGGAAGGGTTCAAATCCCAGAAGTCTGAACACTGCCACCCGGTACTTCTTGGACATGATGTTGTACAGGATGGGATTGATGGCAGCGCTGAGGTAGAAGAGGACAAAGGATACCAGGTTGCAGTACTGGCTGATCTGAGCGATCTCCAGGGAGCCGGGCTCGAAGGATTTGGAAAATAAATATCGCCCTACGTGGAAGGGCAGCCAGCAGAGGATGAAAGCAAACACCACTACAGCTAAAAGGACAACGGGAGAGAGAGTGTGAGTTCAAGACATGTCATAACAAGCCACATTCTATTTTGAAGACACAGTTTTGTTTTGATTATGTATAGTACGACCATTGATTTCAGAGAAACATTACGTTCTGCTTTTCCCAATTGCTACTTTTTAACCAAGATTGGACTAACAGTTCAACCATTTTTATCGAGCTTCCCGATCATTTCTACTTAACAACTCTTTGAGTGGTTTTGTGACTAGACTGGCATATTGACGCAACAGTTTGTTCACAAGAGTCCACCATTTCACATGCCTTAGATACAACCAGACACACATGAAGTACAGTGGTTACACTCAACGGCTGGGGGGTATCAGAGTTCCTGGGGCACAGATTCCTTGTATGTACTATAGACTCACAAAATTAATAACGCTAGGAAGGAGACCAGGACACCTGCCTTTTTCTTTTCTGTTCTTTTTTCTTTTTTAAAGTTTCACAGAAGACTGACTATGCATGCAGTCAGGATTGAGAACCTCTCAGATGGATGATACTCTGCCATGTACAACAGGCATAAGTGACCATGAAAGCAACTAATGCTGATTATCCTCCATCCAAGTCTTCATTTTGCCCAGGCCAGATGATTTTTCCCAGGACCTCTGAATTTCTAGATTAGGTTTTTAAAATTCAGAAGTCAAAGGAAAAATAACAGAAAGTAATACTTTAGTCTTTCTACCACCTTAGTGATTCCCTTTATAATGCCAAGGCAAAAGAAAATTAGTGTTGCTGTTGAGACACAGTGAGGATAGTCAACAGCTTAAAAACAAAGCTAGAGGAAATTACTAAACTTCTCCTCAAAACTGACTGCCACAGTAGCAACGTGAATATTAGAATCCCCTGGAGGTCACTAGCAGGTGTGCAATATGTTAGTCATATTGTGAGAATCACTGGTCTAGAAAATGAAAAAATTTCACATTCTTTGAAAAAACTGTGTCACTTTAACATACAGGATTCCAGGAACTATAAAAATACAAATACAAAATCAACCTGGAACTTCTAAGAAGCACTAAATAGGTAAACAAATACAAAACGTTAGACTATAACGAGGAATAATAAAACATACAGATCCTGGTTTTGACAAAGCAAGTAGAATCAGTATTTTGCTTGTATGTGAACGCATTTTTGTATCACTTCACTTGTACTGAACACACATACTTAAATTTATGTAGTAAATAGGCAGTGCACTCGAGGCCTGATACTGCACCTCGATGCTCTTGGAAGGACCGTTTGGGGAGGGATAGTAAGTCCTGTCAGCTCACGCAAAGTCATCTTTTCTCATGTGGGAAGCCTGCATGTCTTAACTTATACTGCTTTATCCTGGACTATCCTACCAGAAGAAACAGGTGGTCACAAAAACAAATGGAGACTCCAGCACTGATTTGTCATTGACTTCTTTTCAAAGCTAAAATAAACAGCAGCAGGGTAAACAGAACTGATGCAATTATCTAAAAAAAATGCAGGTCAGAAAGCCTACCGCAACATTGAAAGAAAAATGAATCATTTCCGACAGAACTACCCACATTGATCATGTCTTTGGTTAAATTTACCACTAAATGCTTTCTAGATCCAATGCCTACTCCTCCCCCCACCCCACCCTACTTTTTAAATGCAACTTGATATCCACAAATTGAGACGGGAAGCTTAACCTCACCTTTAACACTTAAAGACCACAATAAACTTTTATGAAATATCTCATTTTTAAGGCAGTGTTTCTGGGCTGATAACATTCATTTAAGGGAAATATAAAGGTGGGGCATCTTCTCCTGAAAAAAAAAAGGGGGGGGGGAGACCAAAAGAAAGACACGAAGAGATAGAGAACAAAAGAAAGAATGAAGACCCTGACGTAGTGGGGGCGTGGGGGGAGGAGCAGGGGACACAGAGAATCAGAACAAAAAACAGAACAGAGAGAGAAAGAGGGAGACGCACACACCACAGAGAAACTAAGAAACCAGAGAGAGCTCAAGACAGAAACAGGAAAGAGTAACTGACAGACATGCAGATTGATTGAGACTGGGAAAAACAGGGGAAAGATGTAGAGGCTCCGGGAGAAGGGGAAAGGGGGGAAGGCAAGGGGAGAGGAGAGGACGCGGGAGCGCGAGCTCGAGGGCGCGCTGAGACCCACCCAGCATTTTCACGGTTTGCTTGTGGTTCTGGTCCCTTAGCGAGGCGCCCACTGCCGCCTCGCCGCGCTTTCTCCGCCACAGCTTTCTGCCGATGAGGCTGTAAAGCACAGTAAGGCAGAAGACCGGCAGGAAGAAGAAGACGCTGGAAACCCACACCATGACCGTGAGCAGTCCGGAGCGCACCGCGAACTCGGTGGCGCGACACTCGTTGGTGTCCCGAGGGTCGGTGCCGTTCTCGTGCTCCACCCCGACCAGCACGAAGATGGGCCCGGCGCTGCAGAAGGCCACGGCCCAGATGACCAGGATGACCAGCTTCACCCGGCCCTTGGTGACTACCACCTTGGCCCGCAGCGGGAAGCAGATGGCGAAGTAGCGCTCGACGCTCAGCGCGGTGATGGTGAGCACCGTGGCATAGGTGCAGCTCTCGCTGACGAACTGGAAGAGTTTGCAGAGCAGGTCGCCGAAGTTCCAGGGCCGGTACTGCCACAGGCGGACGAGGTCGAGGGGCATGCAGAGGAAGATGAGTAGGTCGGAGAAGGCCATACTGGACAGGTAGAGGTTGGTGGTGGTGCGCAGCTCGCGGAAGCGCGACACCACCAGCATGGTGAGCAGGTTGCCCGCGATGCCCACCACAAAGAGTGCCACGCAGGTGGCGGTGACGCCGGCCAGCAGCGGCGCGGGGAAGAGCGGCAGGAGTTCGTCGGCAAACGAGTCGTTGTCGCGGGGAGCGTCCCAGCCCAGGTCCGGCAGCGTGAGGTTGTACCCCGGCTCCTCGCTCGGCGTCGCGTTCCACATGCTGCGGGCTCTCACTTAACAGGTTCTGGGATGCTACTGCCCTGAGAGGCTGGATCCGGCTGGCCCCAGAGGGTCGCTTTGGTCGCGGGAGAGTGCGAAGGAGGAGGCGGCGCGGGCTGGCGGGGAGGATGCTTGGAGAGGAAAAGAGAGGGAAGTGAGAGGCAGAAGCGCAGGGAGGTGCGATTGATAGCGTGGGGCGAAAAAGGGGAGGGAGGGAGACACACGCGCACGCACGCACGCACTGGTGGTGAGGACGAGTGACCCACCGCTCTTTCTGGCACCTCTATTTTTCCCCATTATCTCCCCCAAACCTAGCCTCTGGCTGGCCCCCACTCGCGTACCTTCACCTTCTCAGGGGAAGCCCCGCCAGTCCCGCCTCTCCTGCGTCTTCTCGCTCCTTCTGCATCTCGCACTTCCCCAAAGCGTCCCGGCTGGTGGCGGCCTCGGAGACCCGGCACTGCGAAATGGGAGCGAAAGGCGCTCTCTTTCCAGCCTTGGGCGCTGTCAGCTTAGAGTGGTCCAGAAGGACAGATCACACCCGGGGCGGGGGCGGGGACGGTGGGAGTGGCGCGGAGAATGCCTTCAGTGGCCGGGACCTGAGTTTTTCCTCAAAAAGGGGTAAAGAGTTGGTTATGGACCTGGTGGGAAGAAGAAGCGAGTGTGCCCCACGGGCACACTCCAAAAGAGAGATCTCCAAAAAAGAAATAGGGAAGGAAGGAAGGAAGGAAGGAGAAAAAAAGAAAGAAAGAAAGAAAAAAAGAAAGAAAGAAAGACCTAGTATTTGTGTTCCGACCAGAGAGGAGACCAGTGCGCACCTGGGAAAAACCTCACGCAGTTCTAGAACCTATCATCGTGTTAACCAAGACAAACTGGCTCAGAGTCGTGTAGCCACTTGTCCGAGGTCACACAGAGAGTTGGGGGACCCAGAGACTAGACTTGGAGCCCTCTTCGGATTTGGACTTCTGAGCACGAAGGGCAGGATGTGTTGAATAAACTTTCTTCTGAATCCTAGCCCTTTGTAGGTCCTTCCCTTCAGCGGCTAGCTGTGGTAAGCGATTTGTTGTGTAAGAGATCACTTGCCTTATGCAAATCTCAAGGTGGAGGTGGGAGCGGGGAAGGAGGGGCAAAAGGAAAGGGACATGGAGGGAGGGTGGGGCGGGCAAAGGAGGAGCACCGGGCTGTGAGGATGGCACGTGGAAGGTGCGCAGTAAACATTTTTTTGAGGCATGATTGAGAGAGATCAGCTTTGTGTAGCTGTGTTCACATGGTCAAGGTCATCAACTTTTTATTTTAAACTGCAAGGATGCTTTGAGGACCACTGGGACTGGGTGTCAAGGGTCGGGGGCAGAGTTGGATCACAAAAAATACATATATATATACACACATTATATATATATATATATATGTATATATATAATATGTATATATATACATATACGTATATACATATACGTATGTATATGTATGTATATATACATATACATATACGTAAAATATGTATGTATGTATGTATACATATAAATACACACACACACACACGCATACATCCACGGGCAGTATTACTGTTACGTGATAGCTGTTCCAGGAGCAGGAGCTGTGTCCCATGGAAATGCGTCGGAGGCCACTTGCAAGGTGACGCCCTTGGACGCAGCCTGTTATGTCCCTCTGTCCGGAGCCCGGAATCTACAACCTAAGACGTGAGACTGGCGACTGCCAGCGATCTCACCAACCAGCTGGGCCTCTTCTTGCCAGGCATCTTGGGGACAATTGAGGGCGTGATCAGCACCGCGGCCAGCGACTGGTCCCCGCTTACAGCTCTCCACAGCTTTCAGTAGCCGCTGCCACGCCGCCCTCCCCTCTTTCCACTTGCGCCTCAGCACCTCAGTCCTCCTCCACGCGGAAGCCGGAGAGGTTCCTCCCAAGCACAAAAGGGGTTAAGCCGCTGCACTGTACACACCTATTAGTGCTCACCTGCCCCTGGCCTAGATGAGAATCCTTTCACTGTGTATGAGAGGGCTTTCCCCGAAGCATTTTAGTGTGTTTGCATATGACTTTGACAGGTGTTTTGCATCACATCTGCCGTCAAAATTGTTAATGCTTCGAAGTCCACAAAGACCTACGGCTGAATGAATCCACACTTGCACGAAAGATTCCACACATAGTGAGAGACTGGACGAAGGAGGTTTGATACAGCCTGCTAGAGAACACACTACATAAGTTATCAGTGGTGTGTTACAGATGTTGTACCAAATTGACTTTTATTATTATTTTTAAATGTTTATTTATTTTTGAGAGAGACAGAGACAGAGAGACAGAGCGTGAGCAGGGGGAGGGCAGAGAGAGTGAGACACAGAACTGGAAGCTGGCTCCTGGGTTCCACGCTGTCAGCACAGAGCTTGAGGCGGGGCTTGAACTCATGAACAGTGAGATCATGACCTGAACCAAAGTCAGACGCTTAACCGACTGCGTCACCCAGGCGCCCACCAAATTGACTTAAAATTTTTTTTTTATTTCAAACTACTAACTACTATTTCAAAAAAAGATTACAAGCAGGTCAGGCCACCAGTTACAGTTGACTTTTTTTTTTTTTTTAAATTTTTTTTTTTCAACGTTTTTATTTATTTTTGGGACAGAGAGAGACAGAGCATGAACGGGGGAGGGGCAGAGAGAGAGGGAGACACAGACTCGGAAACAGGCTCCAGGCTCCAAGCCATCAGCCCAGAGCCTGACGCGGGGCCCGAACCCACAGACCGCGAGATCGTGACCTGGCTGAAGTCGGACGCCCAACCGACTGCGCCACCCAGGCGCCCCATACAGTTGACTTTTAATACTTCCCACCCTACATATCAGTAGATCTATGTGTGCAGACAGGTCTTTAGTGCAGAAAACAGAGTGGGATAAATAAAAATACTGTAGGAAATTACTGTCTAAGAATAAAAATCAGAAAAAGATTGTGGGACATATTTCTAGTCTACTTAGTGCTAAAGCAATAGATGATAGGAAAAAAAAAAAAACTTAAAAAAAATCCATGGTGATAAACATTGGGCATGTTGGCTAAAATAGCCAGGTATTTAACTGCATTCGAGCATTTCCTAAAATATAGACAAATTTGTATTGTGTGATGAAGAAGAAACAAGGGATAATATTGAGATTGGTCCATTCACCTACAACAAATAAAGTTATATAATATATAAAATTGTCTATAAGTACGTGTTAGGCACTGGGAATAACAAAATAAATAAAACTCAGACAGGCCTTATATTTATAAACTTACAGTCTAGAGAGAAAATACAGTTAAACAATCAATTCCAGTACAGTATGATACATGTCTTTGAAGAAGCAGATACAATGAGCTCTGTTGAAATATGGAGAAACAATGAATTACATAGAGTTTTAGGGATGGCTTCTCAGAGGAAGTGGTATCTGAGCTGGATCTTGAAAGTTGAGTTTTATCAGATTAAGCAAAGCATGCTCACCTGTTCAGACAGGGGCACAAAGGCCCATTAGAGCAAATGAGCCCAGCATGTCTTGTCCTTTGAATGGTGTCGGGAGTATTATCATGGATTTGTGGATTTTTATATAGCCAATGCACACCAATCAATTATGGTTACTTCTTTTTTTCTTTCTGATTCTCTGGTTTTCCTGTCTTTGGCCTATGAGATCCTTTTCAAGCCAGCTTCAGAGTCTTTTGACATGACTCACTTAGATTTTGAGAACTTCCTTGCTTTGTGGTACAATAAGATACCCCTAACTCACCTTGTAAATTCCCTACTCTAGACCTAGGGCAGCCATTTCTCCAAGAATTCCTGGTATCTTGTACTGAGAATGGCATTTAGAGACCTAAATTTGGGCAACAGGGCTGGTTATTGCCCCTGGAGCATTGTGGACTAGACCCTGTCTGTGGACAGAGCTAGAATATATGTTTTTAAAGAAATCATGGGATGATAATGATGATGATACAGTAGATAAATCAGAAGTACCCTTATCAAGTGATCAAAATTAGTATCACCCATGTGATATGCTGGGAAGGACATAATGTCACTTACACAGTGGAATGTACAACCTCAATCTAATCACAAGGAACATCAGACAAATTCAAAATGAGGAATATTCTATTCTAAAAATTCTCTGTTTTATAAAACAAAGAAAGACTGAGAGAATGTTCCAGACTAAAGGAGACCAAAGAGGTGTAACCTCCAACTATAATTCCTGATTCTAGACTGGATCCTAAACTGGAGGGAAAAAAAACTGCAATGCAGGACAATATTGGGTCCTGGACAAACTTAGAATATGGCACATAGATTAAATAGAAATATTGAATCAGTGTTAAGTTTGCTGAAGTTGGTGATTGTATAAGAGAAAATGTCCTTACTCTTAAAAATATACACCCATCATGATTTATGCACCTGTTTCTGAAAAATAATTATCTGTGTGTAGATAAATTGAACAAATGATAAAGCAAATGGAGTAAAATATTAATAATAAATGAATTGAGGAAAAGGGTTAAAAGATTTCTTTGTATTTTTCTTGTAACGTTTCTTTAATTTGAAATTATTCCATATAAACAATTAAGAAGTCATAGTTTACATAGGTACTTCCATTTCCAATTATTTCCTCAACTTATTTGATTTTATATTTACACCTAACACCCTGGTTTCTAACAACATAAACATAAATTATTTGTTACAATATTCACTAAATGATTTCAAGCTGATAACATCAGCATTACCACTAATAGTAAACTTAACAAATAAAGTTAGAGATTTTTTTGCAGATCTCTTTTGTCCTCAGAATATATCCCACTGAGTGTATATAGCTACTATGTTCTAAAATTACTTGAAATAATGCTTTTCTATGTGTGGTTATGTTACCAATTTGACAAATAATTAGATTTATTTGTTTCAGTTCATCTCAATTTTAGTATTATTTCAAAATTTAAATTTTATTTTATTTATTTTAAAATTTTTTAAATGTTTATTTATTTTTGAGACAGAGAGAAGCAGAGCATGAACTGGGGAGGGTCAGAGAGAGAAGGAGACACAGAATCCAAAGCAGGCTCCAGGCTCTGAGCTGTCAGCACAGAGCCCGATGCAGGGCTCGAACCAACAGACCGTAAGATTATGACCTGAGCCAAAGTTGGACGCTTTAACCGACTGAGCTACCCAGGTGCCCCTAAATTTTATTTTTTTTAGGTAAACTCTGTGCCCAACGTGGGACTTGAACTTACCACTGTGAGTTCAAGAGTCACATGCTTTACTGATTGAGCCAGCTAGGTGCCCTGAATTTTATTTCTTAATATGTAAAACATTTATATGATTTGACAAAACTTTAAAACAAATCATGGTCCTAAATTTAAAACTTTAAACTGAACAATATTCAGGAAAAAGGTTACTTCTTTTTCATACTCCCCAATAGACATTTAAAAAATTTAGCTTCTGGTTTGCCTGTCTTGTTTGTGTTTCTATAAACGTGTGTGTGTGTGTGTGTGTGTGTGTGTGTGTGTGTTTCTGTAGCCTGCATAAAAGTTATTACACTATATACATTGTTTACAATCTTGATTTTTTATAACATTACGTTCTATAGTTCTCTCATATCAATACTTTTTAAATGGTTTTATAGTACTCCATCTTGAGAAAGGTACATAGTTTCCATTATGGAGATATACTTTATTTTCATTCTTTCAATGTTTTACTGTTTTTATTTGTTTGTATGCTTTAATAATTTTTTACTGTTATAAAGAATGCTGTCACATATGTCAGGTATATTACAGAATGTATTACAGAAAAATATAAAACAAAATTACAGTTTAATGAAAGAACTGGCACATGGCATATATAACTTATTGAATAGCACAAATAAAGAAAGTGTGGAGAGACAGTATATAGTGCCTGAGTGTTGATTCTGAGCTCTAATAATGCATATGGAAATATAGTCTAAAATGACAGATACAACATTACTTTATATTTTTAGAAGTGGAATTGTTGGATTAAAGAATAAAAGTGTCTGTAGTTTTCTTATACATTAGTTCCCATTATCCATTCCAAGATCCCCAGTAGATACCTGAAACTGGGGATAGTACTGAGCTCTATATACACTATGTTTTTTCCTATACATACATATCTATGAGAAATTGAATTCATAAATGAGGCACAGTAAGAGATTGACAATAATTACCACTAATGAAGTGAAACAATTGTAATGATATACTGTAATAAAAATTACATGAATGTGGTCACTCTCAAAATATCTTGTTGCACTGTTCTCACTCTTCCTCTGATGATGTGAGATGACAAAATGCCTATGTGATAAGATGAAGCAAGGTGAATGAGGTGGGCATTATGATGTGTCATTAGGCCACTATTGACTTTCTGCCAATACTCAGAAGAAGGATCATCTGCTATGGACTGCGGTTCATCATGAGTAGCTGAAACCACAGAAAGTGACACTGTGGATAAGGGGGGAACACCGTATATCACCACATGTCTCTCCCTGGGTTTTGTACCAAATTGTATCTCCATTAACCATGAATAAGAGTGCTTGTTTTCTTCCAACCTCTACAACAGTTTGGTCGGCTCTTAGATTTTTGCCGATTTGTTAGATGAGATATGGTTTCTCAGTGTATTTTTAATTTACATTATTTTATTAGGAGTGAGGTAGAACATCTTTTAATATGTTTAAGGACTATGTGCCTTTCTTTTTGTATGGGCTTCTAGGCTATCACTTTTGCTTATTTTTCCTATTGGACTGTTGTTTTATTTAAAATTGATTTTTAGGAACTCTTTTTGTGTTAGAGAGACATCTCTTTGAAATAACAAAACTTGAAAATATTTTCCCCAGCTGTTCGCTTGTCTTTTTAATATTGCTTATGGGGTTTTTATTTTGACATTCAAAAGCTTAAAATTTTGGTGTCATCAAGTTTGTCTGTCTTTTTTGTTATTGTTTCTGGATTTTGAGTTATATTTGTAAAAGTTATACTCGTTGCCAAATTATGAAAAATTTTATCCACATTTTACTATATTTCTTTGTGCTTTTGGTTTTTTTAATATTTATGTTTCTAATCCATTCGCAATTTATCCTGGTCCATTAAGCGATATATGGTTTCAATTTTATCTTTTTCAAATGATTATACAGCTGTTTCCACATCATGTATTAAAAATTCCACTTTTTCTTAATAATTTGAGGTGTCCCCTTTGTCTTATATAAAATTTCTCTATGTATTTGCAGAGTATTTGCAGAGCCCACACTCAACACTTGGACACTGTATACTGCCTCTCTATGCTTTATTTGTGCTTTTCAATAAAGAGTGTTCTGTCATGTGCCATTTCTTTTTTTATTAAGCTGTAATTATATTTTATATTATTCTTGAACATTTTGCTTAATTACATCTTATTTCCTACATTAATTAGAACTAGAATTGGATACATCAGGAACTTAAAAAGAGAGGGAGAGACTGAAACATGATTCAAGTTCATGTTTTGGTTTTTTTTTTTTTTCTAAAAGAAATCAGAATATAGGATGTGCAGGGCTGATATGATGTGATCAAGAATGGTGCTCCTTCTGCCTTTCTGCTTTATCATACCTTGTGAGTGTCTTTCAATATCAAGATTGCTTCATGGCCCAAGATTGCTGCTGGAACTATAGGTGTTCAATGAGTTCCAGGCAAGAAAAAATAGAAGAGGAGACAGAAAGGGCTTTCCTACTTATGTCACATTGGCCAACTCCTTTTCAGGGGAGGCCGGAAAATATACTTTTATAGCAGGGAGCATTATCACTCCCGAGGTCCTAGATTTGATCAAACAATTTACAATCTCTACTGTTATTTCCCAGCCAGACTGCAATTTGAAAACAAAAATATTTATTTCCTTAAATGACCCATAAAACTTAGTATAGTGTCTTATGAGTAGTAGATCATTTAAAATAAATACTTAGTGATTTGATTAAATTTCTATTTCCTTTGAAATCATGTATGTAAACATAAGACACATAAGAAGATTCATAAGGAATCTTAAGTGTTACATTTTACCTTTAATAAAAATACATGATTTATTTTCATGTTTCATTCAAACCTTGTACATATATTTGGCTTCATCACTTTTACTTTTTCTATCACATCATGTAGCCTCATTTAAAGAATATCATGCACATATTTCCAACTAAGAAATACACTTTTTTCAGATGGGCAAGCTGTAAGAATCTAGATTTAATATCAAGTACATCAATGGAGAGAAAAATTAAATCTTAGCATTCAGGCACCTAACAAGCATTTTTCTAGTTAGTAAATAAGATACATTGTCATGAATGATCACTATCAATAATTAAGTAATTATGCATTTTAGAAATCCATTTAAAAATATTTATGCTTTTCTAATTATAGAAGGAACATATATTGCTTAAAAACTCAAATGTGTTAGAAAATCCCAAATATCCATCTCTTTCCAAAGTTTCTCCATAGATATTCCAGTGGGACTTTCCATATTTTTTGTTGGTATTCATACAACTACTTTTACATCTGCTGTTAAGCATTATGACTTTCAACATAGCCATTTCAAATATAAGTAGTACCAAAATGTATCTATTATATTTATCAAAGTTATACATTCTAATTTAAATAGTTATACAAAACTTACTAACTATGTTCACACTGGTTTGTGTGTTATTATTTATTGGCATATTGTTATGGAAGAAGAGTATTTAGCTCTCTTACATTCTTAACCCATGCTTCACCTGTATTCAGGGTCGCGTGTACACACACACACACACACACACACACACATAACTTTTTCATGTTCCAAATACAATCACACTGTAATTTTGGGTTAGATCCATCTTCAAGCACTCATACTTCAGGCTGATATAGACATGACTAAATCCAAACCATGTAAGATAACATTCTCCTTTCTTGAACCATGTTTTGTTTTCCTTGCCTGTGCAATGGAAAAGTATGGATTTGCCATTAATAGATATAGAAAAGATTGGGAGTGTAACAGATTTTGAAAAGAAGATTAAGAGCTTAAGTTTAGATGTGCAAAATTAGAAAAGCTTACTAGGAAGTTAAAAAAACAACTTAAGAAGGGAGTTGGATATACTGGTATGGAGATCAGGACTAGAGATGCAAATCTGGGAATAATTCGCAATAGATAGCATTTAAAGTCAGGATGCCAACTGAGATAACCTAGGGAATGAGTTTAGCTAGAAAAGAGAAGGGGTCTAAGGCCCTTGAGTTTTGGAGCCCTTCGACTTTTAGAGGTAGGAAATCATGAGAACTAGAAAAAGAAACTCATAAATGGCCAGTAGAATAGAATTACAACTTTGGAGGATGTGATAGTCTAGAAGACAAGTGAAGAAAGTATATCCAGGAAGAAGGTGTGATCAATTGTATCAGATACTTCCATGGGTCAAGTAAGATGAGAACTGACCATTGTATTTAGCAACATGGAAGTAATTGTTCATCGATGATCTTGGTGGCATGTTGAGGATAACTCTATTTGGTTCAAATAAGCATAGGAGAAAATACTTTGGAGACATTGAGTATAGACAACTTTTTAAAGAGATTTATTATAAAGGGAAGGAAACCAATGAAGTGGTAGATAGAGGAGGATGTGGGTCCATGGAAGTTCTTTTTAAAGCTGTGATAAATAACAGTATTTTGTGTGCTGTTGCGAATAATATGCTCTAAAGGGGAAACTTGAAAGTGTAATCTAAAAAATGCAAAGAAAAAAAAAGAATGGCTGGAGTGGCGTTTCTAAGAGGGGCTGGACCTAGTAGTCAGGTAAAATTGATGACTTCAATAGGAGTGTGGCTAGTTCATCATCAAGGACTTGAGAAAATGCAGAGTATGTGAGCACAGATGTAGGAGGGTAGATAAGTATGCAGGGTGTGGCTTGTGGGAATTCTTTGACAGCTTTGGTTTCCTCAGCAATATAGGAAACAAGGGCAACAGCTGAGAGTGGGTGGGGAAAGAGGTAGTGGAGGATGGAGGAAAGAGATACAAGTATGAGATAGTTGTCTAGGAAAGTGGGAAAGTGAACACACGAGGGTAATGTGTGATTGCTGAGCAGCAGTAAAGGCCCACTTGAGGTTAATGATAATCCAATCAACATGACTGTTGGTTTTCCCATCTTTATGTTCAGTTTCACTGGTGCAGAAATGGAGTGGAAGGAAAGTTTAATTTGACTGTGGTTATGATTTTGTTCAGAAAAGATGAGAAAGCATAAGAGGAACAAAGATGTGGAGGTTCTAGCCAAGGAATTGATTAGAACTATTGACCATTGAGTTTAAGCTGAAAGAAGGAAGAGAGTACATGAGGAGGGTAAGGAAATGAGAAGAGATGATTAGATCAATGAATTGTCTCTTTGTTTCCAAGCTATAAAAATTGCCCAAGATGTGCCTTGGTGTGAGTCTTTTTCCATTCGTTATGCTCCATGATCTTTTGGCTTTTCGATTTATGTTCTTCAGTTCTGGAAAATTTTATTGAATTATTTTTTTTGTTATATACCTCCCCCTCCACTTTCTCTAGTCTCCTTTTTAAGACTACTGTTATTTATATGTTGGGCCTTCTAAAGTATCTTCTGTTTTGTTTTGTTTTCTTTCTCATTCCTATTTCATGAATGCAATATCATCTCATAGTGCCCTGGAAATAATAATTATAATTTTTGGAAATTTTATTTTGCTCCTTGTGCTTTGTTTTTTTCAAAGTTCTTACATTCCAATATAATGCAACCCCATGCACCCATCCCCCACCTTTAAATGTTATCAATATTTTGCCAATTTTTTTCATCTAATCCATCAACTTTTGCATATATATATATCTTTTAATACAAAATAAAACAAAAACCCCAAATCAAATAACAATAAGGGAAGTATTAAATAAACTATGGTTAAACCATGCAAGGAAATATTAAGAAAGGGAGAGAACCAGTAGAGGAATTGGCCCTGGGAGAAGTAGATTATATGAGACCACCTGTGAGAGGTGTGAAGAGAGATCTCTTGGACTCTAAGTGTATTTGCAAGTTCTTAGAAGTAATATTTTATTCTTTTAGATAATAGATTGTAATGCCCATTATTTTAGATAGGAGAGAATAATGACAAATCTACATACAACACTAAATTATGATGATATGAAAGAGTGAGGTCCTAATTAATATTTTAAATTTGTTTCCTGTTAATGATATTTAGTACTCCACCATTATAACTCATTCAACATTTGAGCTTCAAAATCCCCAACTATGTATCAAAAGCATGAAGGAAAACCCCCAAATGAGCAGTCATCTGTGTAGTAGGATTACAGGTCATATTTACTTTGCTCTACATTTCTTGATTTTCAAATTTCTACAGTGGAAAAGTATTACATTTATAACAACAGCATATATAACATGTACTGAAATTCCTTTATCTATTTTCTTTTTTCTTAAGTTTTATTTATTTTGAGTGAGAGAGACAGACAGTGTGAGTGGGGGGAGAGACAGAGAGAGAAGGAGAGAGACAGAATCCTAAGCAGTCTCTGTACTGTCAGCACAGAGCCCAACTCACGAGCTGCGAGATCATGACCCGAGATGAAATCAAGGGTTGACGCTTAACCAACTCAGCCACCCGGGCTCCCCACTTTGTCTATTTTCTTAAAAAGGAAAAGGTTTAACCATGAAATGTGTGTTCTAAAGATACGATTGAGATGAAGTAGTTTCCCTCAATGCAGTCTCCATTCTGAAGGTTCCCTTAGCTGCTTTTTTGGCCCCATCTGGGAGAAAGATGAGGGGTCATTCTTGGGAAGACATTCCTATAGACCTAGGTCTCCCCTGAATGATCCCTCCTTCTTCCTTGCTTCCAGCCTTCTGCACCATGAGGTCCATCGGTACTGACACTGCAGTGTGACAGACACTGGAGGCCCCATCTCTGATAAAGTGGATGTGCAGAGTGATGCATAATTCAACTGATTTGGTTCAACTTTCAGCTCTTTATTAGGGTCTTTCAGTCATCAGATGCCTCCTCTGCGTCCCTTTGACTCTTATTGTGGTAAAATACTGTGTGTGTGTGTGTGTGTGTGTGTGTGTGTGTGTGTTTCTAACCATTTTTAAGTGTCCAGTTCAGTGGCATTAAGTACATTATCATCGTTGTGAAATCATCACCACCATTGGTCTCCAAAACTCTTTTCATCTTCCTAAACTAAAACTCTATACACATTAAATAACTCCCCATTCCCCACTCTCTCCAGCCACCAGTTACTTTCTATCTTTATGAATTTGACTACCCTAGGTACCTCATATCATTATAATTGAACAGTATGTGTTTCTTTTATGAGAGGGTTATTTCATTTGGCATAATGTCCTTGAGATTTATGTTGTAGTATATGCCAGAATCTCCTTTTTTTCAAGGCTGAATAATATTCTATTGTGTGTATATACCACATTTCGCTTATCTGTTCATCTGTCAATGGACATTGAGTTGCTTCCACATTCTGGCCATTGTGAATAATGCTGTTGTGAATATCGGTGTACAAATACCTGTTTGAGTCCCTGATTTCAATTATTTTAGTTATACACTCAGAAGTGGAATTGTTGGATCCTATGACAATTCTATTTTTATTTGTTTGAGGAAATGCTATATGGTTTTTAGCAGCTGCATCATTTCACATTCCCACCAGCAGTGCTTAAGGATTCCAATGTTTCCACAGCCTTGTTAACACTTATTCTCTGGTTTTTGTTTATTTTTCTATTTTGTAATGGCCACCTTAATGGGTGTGAAATGGCATATTGTGATTTTAATTTGCATTTCCCTAATGATTAGTGATGTTGGGCATATTTTCATGTGCTTATTGGCGATTTGTATATCTTCTTTGGAAAATTTCTATTCAAGTCCTTTGTCTTTTAATCAGGTTTTTTTTTATTGTTGAGTTGCCCCTTTGACTCTTGAGATTGTGTTTTTTTCTCATTAACTTATCGTCTAATGATTCTAAAAGCATTGGAAAATAAAGGGTAAGATGAAAAGTTAGTACAAAGTAGTATTCCCTTTCAACAGATATGATTGTTACATCCGGTTGTACATAAGCAAGTCAATTTCAAGGCCTCAACAGATGGTGCACAGCAATTGTGCTTTACTGATGTAGTTATAACAAATTCCATTAAATTAAAAATCCCACTTAGCAGATGCCTTCAACAGTTGTTACCCACTCTGAAGCTAATTTCTGTAGTAAAGACATTGTTCTTTTGGAGTTTCTAATTTGTAGTGTGTTTGGACTTTTGACATTTGAGATTTTCCACAAAATATTCTATTAGTATTTTGGTGATAGTTTATTTCAGGAGAGCTGAGGGGCGGGAGGATGGAGGGATAAAGAGTACTTCTATCTCTGACAAAAAGTCACAACGAAGGTGGGTTATTAATAAAGTAGAGAAGATTAGTAAACAAGATATGATTGTATGAGTTTCTCTATAAATATGAACAATACATCCTGAAGCTGTTTTGCTATAGACTATAATATACATTAATTTTAGTGGAAGTTAAATATAAGTTATTTTGTATCTCCCCAAGCTCACTAAAATAGGATTCTATTTATAGGTCAAATTTTCTAAAAATCAGCAATTATGAAAACTGGTAAAGAATACAAACAAGTCTATGACTGCTTGGGTAGTTCAATTTTATTATGTCAATATATTTAATATGAAATTAAAGTGATATCTTAAAATAGTTAATTCTGTAAAGTCTTGCCAAGTGCTTCAGAAGGCAGGATTTTTCCTTTGTGCAAATCACGGAACATTCCTTTTTGTAACACTAATGAGGAAAGACAACATGGGATTGTAAACAATGCAGAGGAATGCAAAGAAAATCATCCAGTCTATGTTGCCTTCTGAACATTTATTTCTGGAACCCTCATCATCATTTCAAACTCATTGTGTGTCTAAAGCAAATTCATCATCTCCAGCCTGTTGGATGTTCCTAATATCCATCCCTCATCCCCATTCCTAACTGCCACCACCTAAACCCAGCCCACCATTCAACAACCATGCAGGTAGCAAGTTTTTCTCAGTCTAATTAGCCACAAGGGTTTGGTTAAGCTAAACTTTTTAAAACGTTGCCTTCATCTTGTACCCTTCCCATGTAAACCATTTGTAGTGGCTCATTCTTTAAAATTTTTTTTTCAACGTTTATTTATTTTTGGGACAGAGAGAGATAGAGCATGAACGGGGGAGGGGCAGAGAGAGAGGGAGACACAGAATCGGAAACAGGCTCCAGGCTCTGAGCCATCAGCCCAGAGCCTGACGAGGGGCTCGAACTCACAGACCGCGAGATCGTGACCTGGCTGAAGTCGGACGCTTAACCGACTGCGCCACCCAGGCGCCCCTTTAGTGGCTCATTCTTTAATCTCACATCAAGTCTTTCAAACTCTGGCTTTTTTGAGTTCTCATAATTTGGCCTTACCCTGCATATCCAATAAGACTTGTTCTTCCCCACAACGTGCCATATCTCTATAGGCCTCTCCCCTCATTGTCCTGCCTCTTGCAGCCTCTTGCTTCTCTCTCTAAATTTTAACCGTTGGAGTGCTGACCCATTTTTCACTCTCAATTCCTATGTCCCTCAAAGTTTGAACTTCTCAGCTTACTTCCTAATTATGCACTGTTTCTGTGATTTCATAGCTGTGAGTCACCTCTTCAGTTACAACCAGATCTTCAGGGAAAAAAACAATCCAACAACCTCTGTTTGTAATGTTTGCCAATTTCTGTGGTGTAATTCTTCCCACCACCCTCAATTTTACACTACCAAGGTCACTGAAGGCAGTTTGAAAGTAATGCTAACAATGGACTCTTACATATCGGGAAAAACTGGGTCCAGCACAGCACTGGGTGGAACTATTTAACCAGTATGACTTGGGAAAGTCAGTGATTTGATTTTATATAGGTATGTTATGTAGATTGGGTTTGTCCAATTTGGAAAAATCACATGCAAAATTGGTAAAATATATCTAATCATGTAACTATGGATGAGATAAACTTAGGTTTCACTCTGTAATAGGGCTCTCCAGGGAAAGAAGACACATACACACACACTCATACACACACACACACACACACACACACACACACATACACACACACACACACGTGTGTGTATATATGGTTCTGCTGTGTGTGTATGTGTGTGTGTGTGTGTGTGTGTAAACACACACACATATAAGTTCTGTTTCTCTGGAGAAGATGTGTATATATTTGTGTGTATGTGTGTGTGTGTGTGTGTGTGTATGTGTGTGTGTGTGTGTGTGTATAGAAAGAGAGAGAGACTACGAGAAATTGGCTCATGTAATTATGGAGGCTAAATCCCACCATCTGCCATCTGCAATCTGCGAACTGAAAATCCAGAAAAGTCAGTGGTATCATTCAGTCAGAATCTGAAGACCTGAGAACGAGGGGGAGATGACAGTATAAACCCCAGTCCAAGGGAAGGAGCAGATAAGATGGGATGTTCCAGCTCGAAAGTAAGGCAGGAGAAAAAGCGTGAATTCTTCCTTCCTCTGCCTTTTCAGATCCTCAGTGGATTGGAAGATGCCCACCAGCAACGGGGAGGGCAATCTACATTACTGAAAACATATCATTTTCAAAAGATAGTTTAAAGCAAATAAAAGGAAGTGCTGCAGTTAACTCTAGATCAGAGTTGGCCAACTTTTTTTTAAAATGAAAAATCAGATAAAAATATTTTAGGCTTTGTGAACCATAGGATCTCTGTTAGAAGTCCTTTGTCATTGTAGCATGAAAGCAGAGATCAACAATACATAAAGAAATAAGGCTGTGTTCAATAAAACTTTATTTACAAAAACATGTGTGGGCCACTGATCTAGATTAACTAGAGTTATAGAGATAAGGAGATACTGATTATCCCAATCACAATGAAAACAAATGTGCAATCAGAATTCTCACACCCTAGATGTTTATTGAGCCCATCCCCGGGCAGTGATGGATTCAGGAGTGGACATATGACCTAACTCTGGCCGGTGAAACAAGACAGGGAGTATGGTTAGGGGCATCTGGGGAAAGTCTTGCCATTCCTAATGGGCAGCTGCTGTTCTGCCCCTTTTGAACCTTGCCTTGACTAGCTGTGACACCTGGAATCACTACAGCCACCAACCTGAGGATGAAGCCAACACTAAAGAAGGCAGAACCAAGAGATGGAAAGAGCCTAATCAACCAACACTGGAGCCTGCCCTACCTCTGGATTTCCTATGATGAAAGATGAATTCTATTTCACAAATGGGGCTTCTGTACATCGAACTGAAAGTATTCTAGTTGATTCAGTTATGTTTCCCCCAAGATTTCTTTTAGTTACAAATTTAATACTGAACCACTGACTCCTCCATGTAGGGAATTTCTTGTCTCTTTTAAAAGACATAATCACATTAGTTTATCTTTCCCTAAAAAAATCATTAGGGGGTTGAGATGGTCATATCAAATCAGAAACAAAGAAATAGTATTTTCCAGTTATTCTTTGGCTTTTATTCTCCTCCCACAAGGCAAATACCCAAAAGCACCAGCCCTGCTTTTGAAGCAGATTCCTTTTAGGCTCTTTCTCTGACTCAACATAGCAGTCACTGTTGACCACCCACCTTGCAGCCATTCTATCCACTAATCTTCCCTTTGATCAGAAACTTGATTTTGTTCAGCTATCAGGAGACCACATAGTTTAGAAAAGGGTGGACCTTCCCCCAGACCTATAGAGGATGATAGTTAATCTAATCCAATCCTGGAAATTCCATTTTCCTTGCCAGCGAATGATTTAGGAATGAGCATGTCTGTATTTCTGAATAGTGAGTGTGGAAGAGAAAAACTCAGTTTTACAAAGGGATACAAGGAAGCATTTTATAGTTGTGAAGTTGACTCTTGAACAGTGGGTTGGGGGGAGAGGAGCTAGGGGCAGCAACACTCTGGGCAGTTGAAAATCCATGTATAAGTTTTGAATTCCCCCACCCCCTGCCCAAACTGAACTACTAAATAGCCTACTGTTTATTTTTTCTTTTTTTTCTTATATCTTCTTTTTTTTTCAGTTTTATTTATTTTTGAAAGAGAGAGAGAGAGAGCACTTGTGCCAGGAGGGCAGAGAGAGAGAGAGAGAGAGAGAGAGAGAGAGAGAGAAAATCCCAAGCAAGCTCTGCACTGTCAGCACAGAGCCTGGCGCGGGGCTCGAACCCACAAACCATGAGATCATGACCCGAGCTAAAGTCGGAAGCTTAGCTGACTGAACCACCCAGGCATCCCTAATAGCCTACTGTTGACCAGAAGCTTTATAGAGAACATAAACAGTCGATTAACACATATTTTGTATGTTCTATGTATTATACACTGTATTCTTACCATAAAGTAAGCTAGAGAAAAGACAATGTTATTAAATCATTAGGAAGAGAAAATACATTTACAGTACTGTACTGTATTTATATAGTTAAAAAAAAATCCGTGTATAAGTGGACCTGTGCAGTTTAAACTGTGATTTTCAAGGGTCAACTGTCTTGAATCTGCAGCAGCCCCCTTGCAAGCCTGTGATCAGAAGCCAACATGGTGAGCAAAGAGTAGCAAAAGATTAAAGAGAACCTGGATCCTTAGTGATGGCAATGAGCCACTGCCTTCACCAAACCTGGAATCACCCTCCCTCAGGCTTTCCACGTTTTTGGTGCCAATTGAATTGATCTTCTGTTAAGTGCTGCAGAAACCACACCAACTGGAACACTCACTAATAATTTGCCTTGGGCAGACTGCATCGGGTTCCTGAACTTGTCTTAACTGGTTACGAAGAAACAGCATGATGCTTGCACTATACTGATCTAATATATATACTATACATTGGTAAATGATTTTATGGAACCTATGAAGACAGTATGACTCTGGAATTATTTTAAAATATTAGCCAAGCCTAATGAATAAGCCAGGATGGTTTATACTTCTAGGACAAATTCAAATTTGTATACACTTTAGATTATAGGCTATCAAATCATTCACATTAAGGTTTGTACCAGGAATCATATTTTTTTAAGTTTAGTTATTCATTTTGAGAGAGACAGAAAGAGTGAGAGAGAAAGCAACAGAGACGGGCAGAAGGAGAAAGGGAGAGAAAGAATCCCAAGCTCCCCTATCAGGAATCATATTAAAATACTCTGGTCTCCTGAGGTGCCTGGGTGGCTCAGTCAGTTCAGCTTCAGACTCTTGATCTCAGCTCTGGTCATGAGCTCACAGTTGGGTCACATGGGATCAGGCTCCCTGGGCTGTCAGCTAGGAGCCTGCTTGGGATTCTCTCTCTCTCTCTCTCTCTCTCTCTCTCTCTCTCTTTCTCTCTGTTCCTCCCTCGTGCATGCACACTTGCTCTCTCTCTCAAAATAAATAAATAAAACTTAAAAAATAAATGAAAACATCTTCTCTAATGCTGTATCTGTCAAATTCTTGTTTTTATTCTTTTTCTTTCAACACATTTTAGAGTTCCCAAAATGTGGTGATGATGACTTTATATTGCATTGTCACAAAGAATGATAAAAATAATTATTACCTCATTAGTATAAAGAATACAGAAAACCATCATTCTCTATAATACCCTAAGGAATGACAAACTGTCTACATTTCCTTTAGTGGCAATTCATGGAAATTAAAAAGAATGTGGTATGTTGTTATTATTTTATTTAATTCTTCAGTGAAACATTCTGGAGAGTGAAGCAAAAATAATCCCACACTTTTATTTTTTATTTTTTTTTATATGAAATTTATTGTCAAATTGGTTCCCATACAACACCCAGTGCTCATCCCAACAGGATAATCACACACTTTTAGTGCTAAATAGAATAATTCGTAATGACCAAGATGATATAAAAATACCATTTCTCTTGCTCCGTATTCTTAGCTTTAAGAAAAACTTTTTCTAGAAGGGATTAGCATAAAAATGAGGTGGAAGGCTTAGCTGTGGAATCAGACAAACCTAAGGTCAAGACCTGGATCTTTCACCTACTACTAGCTCCATTCAGGGCTTCTCATATGTAAATGGATGATTAGCCCAATCCTTCCATTTTAAGGTTTTTGCAGGGATTAAGCGAACAGGCAGAAAGAGTACCCACAATAGAGAAAGTGTTCAATAAATGGTTCCTCCTTCTCTTCCACGTTATTATTATCTAGCTAGAGAGAAAGCTGCCCAAGTGCAAAAGCACCACATTCAGGTCACTTTTCACTTCCTAGTCCTGTGATGAGCTTCCTGGGGTCGGGTGGAGGGGAAAGGGGCTTTGTATTATCCTCCCAATCTTCAGCCATTGTCTGTACCCGTCCTGGACGGGATTGGAAAACAAAAGAGGGCGGACTGCAGGCAAATAGCATGGGGAGCTTTATGGGAAAGGGGAAAATTTATAAAAAGGGGGAAGCAAAGAATGCAGAAGGCAAGTTGCTGCTTCACAATTTATCTTCAGGAATCCTTCATCTCCCTTCACACAGCAGCCAGGAGCAAATCGAATTATTAAGTTGAATCAAATCCTTAAGGCAGAAAGGCAACGTACTTTCAAAGGAAGTCCATGATGATCTCTTTTGAAAATACTCTTGCAATCTCTTGAATTTATCCATTTTACAAACTTGGAAGTTTTGTATATTGATTTTCAATTTTGACATAGATATGACTTTGTAGGGGATTTTAGAACAAATAGGAATCTAAGGAACAAACTGATGGTTGGTAGAGGGGAGCAGGGGGATGGGCCGAATGGGGAAATAGAATGGGAGGTACAGGCTTCCAGTTTTGGAACCAATAAGCCAGGGGGATAAAAGGTACAACGTGTTGGGTAGAGTCAATGCTATTGTAATAGCGTTGTATGGTGACAGATGACAGCTATACTTGTGACCAGAGCATAACGTGTAGACTTGTGCAATCACTATGTCTCACGCTTGAAACTAATGTAACATTGCGTGTCATCTATATTTCAATTTAAAACAAGAGAATAAACAGAAATCTGAAATGGAACTCAATAGAAAGGCAATTAAAATGAGGTTGCATTACCAGAGGCTTTTTCAATTTTAGCTTTAAAAAAAAAAAAAAAGGCTTATTGACTGCTTAGAACTTGCCAGGCAGGGTCTGAGCACTTCATACATATGCAGCACTTCCTCACAACCTCTCTGCAAGGTGGGTGATGTTGTCTGAGACACAGGGAAGCTAGGACATAACTACCATGCATCCTTGTCCCCTTCACTTTTGTTTTATACAGATAGAGAAACTGAAGTCATTTATTCTCTCCCACTTTTAAAGCAAGTCGGGCTTTGAGGAAAATAAGGGAACCTCGCCATCTGGTGGCTGCTAATGGCATGTGACGATAAGGTGACCCCATTCAGCTGTCCAGGAGATAGGAGGTGAGAAGGCCTCCCCTTTGCTACTCAAACCTGCGGAGGCACCTCTCAAACAGCTGAGCTGGCCTCTCCTGAAGGGTCACTGTCTTTAAAAATCCCATGTTCTGCCCAGATCCTTCCTAATAAAAACTGAAGTAACACTATTTTTTTTCTACTCTTCAAGTGAGGAGGTTTCATGAGACATGGTCCAGCAACAATGGGCCAGAAGTCCCCTGATCTTATTTCATTAAAAACAACAACAACAGCAACAACAACACAGACATTCAGTGTCCATGCCTTCTAGAAAGGGATTCACAGTTGGCCAGAAAATTGTTATTTGAAAATATCCACTTCATAGTTGCCTCCTGTATCTTGGGCTTTACAGCAGAGAAGGGGACACATAGGCCTCCCTTGTTTTAAATAAGTCATGGAATTAAAATGTTGCATGTAAATTGAATATTTGAGTTTCCAACCATAACGATTATCTGGGCACGTTGTTTTCTTTTCTTTTCTTTTTTTTAAAAATTAATGTTTATTTATTTTTAGAGGGAGAGAGAGAGAAAGAGAGCATGAGTGGGGGAGGAACAGAGAGAGGGAGACACAGAATCCGAAGCAGGCTCCAGGCTCTGAGCTGTCAGCACAGAGCCCAATGCGGGGCTTGAATTCATGGGCCATGAGATCATGACCTGAGTTGAGGTCATATGCTCAACCTATTGAGCCACCGAGGTGCCCCTGGGGACATTGTTTTCTTAAACACTTAATTCATAAATCACAGCTTTTGAAATTTGGGTTTCTCAACTCTAGATAGGTTCTGTTCATGATTTTCTATCAGATGTGTGCCCATCTAGCTATATCAGAATCACTTGGGGATCTTAAAAAACCAAAACAAAAAGATCCCAGACCTTTTCCCAGGCATTCTGATTTGGCCCCCAGCACCTGCATTTTTAGATGCTCCTCAGGAGTTACTGAAGGACAGTGAGCTTAGGGAACCACTGCTCCTACACCACTTTGCTGACCATAGTAAAGAATGTTGGTGGAAAACACACAAATTAGATACTCTTTCCAACCATCAGGTTGGCAAAACAGAAGAATTTTTACTATCCCCTTCCAATGACGCTATGGAAACAGCTATTCTCATTTCCTGCTGCTGTGAGAGTGAGCTGTGACCAAAGTTGAAGAAAGCAATCAGACATTATTTGTAACATCTAAAATGTTAAATCGGCCTAGCAATCCCAATTTAGGACCCAAAGGCCAAAAAAGGATCAAGGCCAAAAAAGTTTATCGTAGCGTTATTTGTAGTGATTAACTAGGAACATGCTGATGGTAGAATAAATTAGGATTTAGTCATTCAGTGAGGTATTATGCAGTATTTTTAAAAAAATCAATTAGACGCGAATGTTGGAAAGCGGTCTAAATACTATTAAAGAGTTGCTGAGTTTTATACACACAAGTGCGTGTATAAAAGAAAAAATTAATAAAGCTGTAATATTAGTTATATATACTTGTGTGAGAAGGGAGAAAGATGTGAAAGCACACATCATTTTAACATTAGATTCTTCATGGTGGGAAGAAAGTGGTGGAATCATTGATTTTTAACTTGTTCCTCATATATTTCCACATTTCATTCATCATAAACATCATGAATTTCTTTTGGAATTTCAAAGACCCCATAGATTTTTTGTTTTTAAACATGTTGTTGGACCAAAGAGTAGTGTATTCTCTTCCAAAATCTCTCCTTTGGCGTGATTATCAATACCACTGAGATAAAGCTTAATTTATAAAATATTAGTAATACATGTTCAAGACGTAAAGAATAATACTAAAGAGAACCAAGGCTGTGCGCCCACATCCAGATTCAGAAACAGAGCATTACCCTGTCCTTTGATGCTTTCTGGAGACCCTCAACACTCGCATCCCCTCCCTCCATCCTGGAATTATGCCTTTTTCATACTGGTGATTTTTATTATAAATTCATACACATGTATCCTACACAATATATAGGTGGCTGAGTAATAGTCTATTGTGTGTATAGGCCACATTTTGCTTATTCATTCACCTGGATAAAAATGGATATTTGGGTTGTTTCTTCCTTTGTGAACAGTGCTCCTATGAACATGTGTGTACAAGCATTTGTTTAAGTATCTGTTTTCATTTCTCCCGGAGTTACACTTGGGAGGGGAACCGCAGGGTCATATGGCAAGTCTATGTTTAACTTTTTGAGGAACAACCAAGTTGTTTTCCACAGCAGCTGCACCATTTTACATCCCTGCCAGCAGCAACGTATGATGGTGCCAATTTCTCCACACCCTTACCAGCGTTTCTTATCGTGTATAGTTGTTGTTGTTGTTGTTGTAGAGTAACCATCCCACTGAGTACAAAGTGACATCTCATTGCGGTTTTGGCCTTTATCCAGTTTTTAATTGTGTTGTCTTTTTGTTGTTAAATTGTAAGAGTTCTTTACATATTGCAGATATGAGTCCCTTATCAGATATATGATTTGCAAATATTTTCTCACATTCTGTACACTGGCTTTTCACTTTCTTGATGTCTTGTCACTTTATAGACAATATTCTTTGATGTACAAGAGTTTTTAATTTTAAGTCCACTTTCTCTATTTTTTTTCTTCTCTTGCTCACGCTGTTAGTATATATCTAAAGTCCATTGCCAAATATAAGGTCATGAAAATTCACTGATATTTTTTTTTCTGAGTTTAGTAGTTTTGCTTTTACATATAGGTCTATAATCCATTAGGAAAATTTTTTAAATGTTTATTTTTGAGAGAGAGAAAGAGAGACAGAATGTGGGTGGGGCAGGAGCAGAGAGAGGGAGACAGAATCCAAGGCAGGCTCCAGGCTCTGAGCTGTCAGCACAGAGCCTGATGCATGGCTTGAACCCATGAACTGTGAGGTCATGACCTGAGCTGCAGTCAGACGCTTAACACACTGAGCCACGCAAGCGCCCCCATTTTGAATGATTCTTTTATATATTGTGAGGTAGAATCCAACTTCATCCTTTTGCATGTGGATGCCCAACTGTTCTAGCACCATTTATTGAAGAGACTATGCTTTCTTCCATTGAAGGGCATTGGTATCCTTGTCAAAAATCAATTGGATAAAGATGTGTGGGCTTATTACTAGACTCTCAATTTTATTCCACTGTCCTGTCTATCCTTATGCCAGTGCCACACTGTTTTTGATTACTGTAGTTTTGTAATATACTTTGCAGTTAGGAAGTGTGATGCCTCCAGATTTGTTGTTCTTGCTCAAACTTGCTTTGGCTATTCAGGGTCTTCTATGACTGTGTATGAAATTTTAGATTTTTTTTTCTATTTCTGTGAAGAATGCATCAAGATTTTGGCAGAGGTTACATCAAATCTGTAGATCACTTAGCACAATAGAAGCATTTTAACAATATTAATTCTTCCAATCCATGAACACAGAATATCTTTCTATTTAACTGTGTCCTCTTTGATTTCCTTCATCTTCATGCTGCAGTATAGAAATCTTTCATCTCTTTGGTTAAGTTTACTTCTCGTTATTTTATTCTTTTTGTTACTATTGTAAATGTAATCATTTTCTTAATTTCCTCTTTGGATAGTTTGTTTGTGTATAGAAATGTGACTTAATTTTCTAAGTTGATTTTGTATCCCACAACTTTACTGGACTCATTTTATTAGTTCCAACAAATTTTTTGCTGTTGTTGAATCTTTAGGGGTTTCTACATATATGATAATATTATCTGCACAGATAATTTTCTTTCTTTCTTTCCAATTTGGATGCCTTTTACTTATTTATCTTCTCTAATTGCTCTGGCTAAGACTTTCTATACTCTGTTGAATAGAAGTGGTAAGAACATGCCTCATTGCCTGGTACTGGATATTAGAGGGAAAGCTTTCAGTTTTCCCCCCATGGATTATTTTGTGTCTATTGACACAAAAAACCATGTTTTGGTTTTTTCCCATTTTGTTAATATGGTGTCTCACATTGATTGGTTTATGGATGTTGAAGCATTCTTGTAATGATTTAATTGTTGTTGAATTCAGTTTATTAGTATTTTGTTGAGTTTTGAATCTGTATTTGTCAGGAATATTGGCTTGTAGTTTTTTTCCTTATGGTATCTTTCTCTGGTGTTGTTATTAGGGTGGTAGTGGCCTCATAAAAGGAGTTTGGAGTGGGCCCATAAAAGGAGTACCTCATAAAAGCTAGTGGCCTCATAAAAGGAGTTTTCCCTTTTCTCTTTTTGGAAGAGATTAAGAAGGATTGGAATTAATTCTTTTTTTTGTAATTTGTTTTGTATTTATATTTATTTATTTATTTATTTATTTATTTATTTATTTATTGTCAAGTTAGCTAGGCTTCAGGAGTAGATTCCTGTGATTCATCACTTGTGTACAACATCTGGTGCTCATCCCAACAAGTGCTCTCCTCAATGTCCATCACCCATTTTCCCCACCCCTCAAACCCCCGTCCCCATCAACCTTCAGTCTCTTCTCTGTATTTAAATGTCTCTTATGGTTTGCCTCCCTCACTGTTTGTATCTTATTTTTCCTTCCCTTCCCCTATGGTCTTCTGTTAAGTTTCTCAAATTCCACATATGAACGAAATCATAGGGATATCTGTCTTTCTCTGACTGACTTATTTCACTTACCATAATACCTTCCAGTTCCATCTATGTTGTTGCAAATGTCAGGATTTCATTCTTATTGCCAAGTAGTATTTCATTGTATATATATACCACATCTTCTTTATCCATTCATCAGTTGATTTTCCATATTTTTGCTGTTGTTGATAGTGCTGCTATAAACATTGACTTACATGTGCCTCTATGAATCAGCACTCTTGTAACCCTTGGATAAATTCCTAGTAGTGCTATTGCTGCATTATGGGGTAGTTCTGTTTTTAATTTTTTGAGGAACCTCCATACTGTTTTCCCAGAGCAGCTGCACCAGTTTGCATTCCCACCAATAGTGCAAGAGGGTTCCCCTTTCTCCACATCCTCGCCAACATCTGTTGCTTCCTGAGTTATTAATTTTAGCCACTGTGACTGGTGTGAGGTGGTATCTCAATGTGGTTTTAATTTGTATTTCCCCGTTAATGAGCTATGTTGAATATCTGGATATCTTCTTTGGAAAAGTGTCTATTCATGTCTTTTGCCCAGTGGTAGAAATCCCACTTGGTCGTGGTGAATAATTTTTTCAATGTATTGTTGGATCGTGTTGGCTAATATCTTGTTGAGGATTTTTGCATCCATGTTCATCAGGGAAATTGGTCTATAGTTCTCCTTTTTAGTGGGGTCTCTGTCTGGTTTTGAAATCAAGGTAATGCTGGCTAATAGAAACAGTTTGGAAGTTTTCCTTCCATTTCTATTTTTTGGAACAGCTTCAAGAGAATAGGTGTTAACTCTTTCTTAAATGTTTGGTAGAATTCCCCTGGAAAGCCATCTGGCCCTGGACTCTTGTGTTTTGGCAAATTTTTGATAACTAATTCCATTTCTTTACTGGTTATGGGTCTGCTCAAATTTTCTATTTCTTCCTGTTTCAGTTTTGGTAGTGTATATGTTTCTAGGATTTGTCCATTTCTTCCAGATTGCCCATTTTATTGGCATATAATTGTTCATAATATTCTCTTATTCTTGTTTTTATTTCTGCTGTGTTGGTTGTGATCTCTCCTCTTTCATTCTTGATTTATTTGGGTCCTTTCCTCTTTCTTTTTGATCAAACTGGCTAGTGGTTTATCAATTTTGTTAATTCTTTCAAAGAACCAACTTCTGGTTTCATTGATCTGTTCTCATGGGTTTTTTTTGTTTTGTTTTGTTTCAATAGCATTAATTTCTGCTCTAATCTTTATTATTTCCTGTCTTCTGCTGGTTTGGGGTTTTATTTGCTGTTCTTTTTCCAGCTCCTTAAGGCATAAGGTTAGGTTGTGTACCTGAGATCTTTCTTCCTTCTTTAGGAAGATCTGAATTGCTATATACTTTCCTCTTATGACCACCTTTGCTGCATCCCAGAGGTTTTGGGTTGTAGTGCTATCATTTTCATCGACTTCCATATACTTTTTAATTTCCTCTTTAACTGCTTGGTTGGTCCATTAATTCTTTGGTAGGGTGTTGTTTAGTCTTCAAGTATTTGTTACCTTTCCAAATTTTTTCTTGTGGTTGATTTCAAGTTTCATAACATTGTGGTCTGAAAATATGCACGGTATGATCTCGATCTTTTTGTACTTACTTAGGGCTGATTTGTGTCCCAGTATGTAGTCTATTCTGGAGAACGTTCCATGTGCACTGAAGAAGAATGTATATTCTGCTGCTTTAGGATGAAATATTCTGAATATATCTGTTAAGTCCATCTGGTCCAGTGTGTCATTCAAAGCCATTGTTTCCTTGTTGATTTTTTGATTAGATGATCTGTCCATTGCTGTGAGTGGGGTGTTGAAATCTTCTACTATTATGGTATTACTATTGATGAGTTTAAAAGTGGGTCTCTTGTAAACAGCATGTAGATGGATCTTGTTTTCTTATCCATTCTGTTACCCTATGTCTTTTGATTGGAGCATTGAGTCCATTGACATTTAGAGTGAGTACTGAAAGACATGAATTTACTGCCATTATGTTGCTTGTAGAGTTGGAGTTTCTGGTGTTGTTCTCTGGTCTTTTCTAATGTTTGTTGCTTTTGGTATATATATATATATATATATATATATATATATATATATATATATTTATTCATCATTTCTCCCCCCAGAGAGTCCCCCTTAAAATTTCTTGCAGGGCTGGTTAAGTGGTCATGAACTCTAATTTTTGTCTGGGAAACTTTTTATCTCTCCTTCTACTTTGAATGACAGTCTTGCTGGATTAAGAATTCTTGGCTGCATGTTTTTTCTGATTCAGCACATTGAATATATCCTGCCACTCCTTTCTGGCCTTCCAAGTTTCTGTAGATAGGTCTGCTGCAAACCTGATCTGTCTTCCCTTGTAGGTTAAGGACTTTTTTTTCCCTTGCTCGTTTCATGATTCTCTCCTTGCCTGAGTATTTTGTGAATTTGACTATGATATGGCTTGTTGATGGTCAGTTTTTGTTGAATCTAATGGGGTCCTCTGTTCTTCCTGGATTTTGATGTCTCTGTCTTTCCCCAGGTTAAGAAAATTTTCCACTATGATTTGCTTACATAACCCTCTACCCCTATTTCTCTCTCTTCCTCTTCTGGGACCCCTATCATTCTGATGTTGTTCCTTTTTAATGAGTCACTGATTTCTCTAAGTGTTAAATCGTGCTCTTTTGCCTTCATCTCCCTCTTTTTTTCTGCTTCATTATTCTCCATAAGTTTGTCCTCTATATCGCTGATTCTCTATTCTGCCTCATCCATCCTTGCTGCCACTGTATCCATCTGTGATTGCAGCTCAGTTATAGCATTTTTTATTTCATCCTGACTAGTTTTTACTTCTTTTATCTCCACAGAAAGGGATTCTAATCTATTTTTGGCTCCAGATAGTATTCTCCTTATCATGATTCTAAATTCTCATTTAGACATCTTGCTTGTATCTGTGTTGGTTAAGTCCCTGGCTGTTGTTTCTTCCTGCTCTTTATTTTGGGGTGAATTTTTCATTTTGTCATTTTGAAAGGAGAAAAGGAATTAATGAGGTAGAAAAATTAAAATTAAAAAAATAAAATTAAGAAAATATTAAAATTAAAAAATTAAGAACACACACACACTAGAATAAATGATGCTAAATCCTAGGTGTTTTTGGTCTGGGTTTGAAAGTGTCTTGATAGATTAGTGAAAAAAAGGGGAAAAGAAAAAAACAAAAACAAAAGAAAGGAAATCATTTGAAAATTTGAAAAAAATGAATACATTGAAGTATACTAAAATGCAATGATGGAAGTAAAATAGACTTTGTAAAAATTTACACAAAAGTAAAAAATATAGGAGAAAAAAATTAAAGAAAATATTTTTAATGAAAATTGAAAATAAAAATGAATTTTTTCTCTTTCTGTATTCAAGAAAAAGAAAAAGAGAAAAGAAAGAAAGAAAGAAAGAAAGAAAGAAAGAAAAAGAAAGAAAGAAAACTGAATAGATGGACTGGCTAACAGACTGAAATACAACTGAAATTACTTCATTTTCCCTTAGAAGTCAAACTATGAAGTGCTTTATAGTCCATAAACTAAGCTGGCAGTGAGACTTGTGTTCCTGAAGAGTGAGGTTGGCCCAGTTGAGGTCTTAGTGTAATGGCTCCGTTCTCCACTAGATGGTGCTGCTAGCCTACTGGGGTGGATTGTTGTGGCACTTGTAGGTGTGTATGCGCATGCGCAGGAACGGTGAAAATGGCGTCACCCAGCTACCCAGTCTCTGGTATCGGAACTCTGTTCTCCCCAATCAACAATCGCGCACCGTCCTTCCTCTTTGGCTTCCGTCCACTCCCTGCTTCCACACTGTCGTGATCAAGCCCCAGGCAGCACCTCCCTCCCGAGTTTTATCTCAGATGTGGCTGCCTTCTCCGGCCCCCCACTTCTGAGTGACTGTGGCTTTGACCCTCTCTGCCTCTCTGTGGAGGGTCTCACTGAGCAATGGCCAGGTGCTGGCTGCACCCAGGAATGCTTGTGGGACTGTGCTGCTGCTGATGCCCAGAGAGTGCGGTCAGTTGCCATCCTGCTCCCAAAAATGTTCGCGAGATAGTGTAGCAGCAGCTTCTCAGGGATTACGGAAAATCACAATACACATCTGACACCAGGCTTCACCCCCAACAAACTTGTTCCAGCACCAGCAAATGTGGCCATTCTCTGGGGTCTGCTGGCCCAGGTGGCCTCACAAGCCTCTACCAAATGTCCTTCCAGCTGTGGAATTGCTTCTCCCTGTGTGGCCTGAGAAACTCCCAGACCCCACTCTGCTCCTGGGGATTCGCCCTTTCCACCAGAGCACTGCCAGGTATCAGACTCTGAGCTTTCCCTGTTTAGAGTCTTAATGGAATTTAAACCCTCTCCTTTCTCCTTTCTCCCTTTTTAGTTCAGTCCCTGCGGCTGTTTCCAATTTTCCACTTTCTCTCCAGCTGCTTTTGGGGAGGGATGCTTTTCCTGTATTTTGACTCCCCCCATCTCTGTCATTTCCAGATGCAAAAGTGGCTCCCTGCCCTCTGCAGCTTCTCTCTCCCCAAGTTCACCTCTCCATGCCACATACCTGCTGAATTCTGTGGTTCAGGTTGTGCAGATTGTTGTGTTAATCTTCAGATCAGTTTTCTAGGTGTGTAGGATGGTTTAGTGTTGGTTTGGCTGTATTTCATGGACGTGAGACACACAAAAAACTTCCATGCTGTTCTGCAATCTCCCTAAGTGTTCTATCCATTGTTGTAAATGGGATATTGAAGTCCATCCCTATTATTATATCATTTTCAATTTCTCCCTTCAGATCTGTCAGAATTTGCTTATATTATATGTAGGTGTTCTGATGTTGAATGTGTATATATTTATAATTGTTATATCTTCCTGGTGAGTGGAACTTTTAGCATTATATATGACCTTGTCTCTAGAGACAATTTTTTACTTAGAGTCTATTTTGTTTTATGTAAGTGTAGCCACTCGTGTTTTTGTGGGGTTACTATGTACATGGAATATTCTTCCATCCCTTCATTTTCAGTCTATGTGTGTCTTTTTATTTAAAGGTAATCTCTCGTAGACAGCATATTGCTGGGTCTTATTTTTTAAATTTATTCATCCACTCTATGCCTTTTGATTGGAGAATGTCTTATTTGATCTAGGCTGCTCTAACAAAATGCCACAGACTAGATGACTTATAAACAACAGAAACTTATTACCACAGTTCTGGAGGTTTGAAGTCAGCATAAGAGCGCCAGTATGGTCTTGTGAGGACCTCTTCTATTCTAAGCCTTCTCACTGTGTCCTTAAATGACAGAAGGAGCAAGGAGCCTCTCTCAGGTCTTTTTTATGAGGGCATTAACCTCATCCATAAAAGTGGAGCCCTCATGACCTAATCACTTCCCAAAGACCCCAGCTCCTAACACTATCACATTGGGCATTAGAATTTCAACACATGAATTTTGGGAAGACACATTAAGACCATAGTATTCTGTCCCTGGTCCCCTAAAATTCATGTCCTTGTATGCAAAATTCATTCATTCCATCTCAATAGTTTTAAAAGGTGTTTTAAAAGGTTTTTAACTTGGGGCGCTTGGGTGGCTCAGTCGGTTAAGCGTCCGACTTCGGCTCAGGTCATGATCTTGAGGTTCGTGGGTTCGAGTCCCGCATCAGGCTCTGTGCTGACAGCTCGGAGCCTGGAGCCTGCTTCAGATTCTGTGTCTCCCTCTCTCTCTGACCCTCCCCCGTTCATGCTCTCTCTCTCTGTCCTAAAAATAAATAAACATTTAAAGAAAATAAATAAAATTTAAAAAATAATAAAAGGTTTTAAACTTATTCTAGCATCTCTAGCAATTCAAAAGTCTAAAGTTAAAAGTCTCATACAAATACCTTCTAAATCAGATATGGATTAGGCTTAAGGTACAATTCATTCTGAGTCAAATTGCTTTCCAGCTGTGAATATGCAAAATAAAACAAGTCATGTGCTTCCAAAATACAATGGACTAGGCATAAAGTAAACTTTCCATTCCAAAAAAGAGAAATAGGAAAGAAAGAGGTGGTCAAGCAAGTCTAAACCCAATAGGGCAAACATCAAATCTTAAGGCTTAAATAATCTCTAATTAGATGCTCTGCCCACCAGGTCCAGTGGGGTGGAGATGGCATCTTTTGGGGACATTCGGGTATCCTTGCCCCCATGGCTTTTCTGAGGCATCCCAGATGGCAGCTCTCATGGGTTGGATTTGCATACCTGCAGCTTTCCCTGTGTGAAATTGCACACTGGTGGCTCTACTGGCATGGGATTGTGGGAGCATGACTCCACTAGGCATTTCCTTAGCAGGGAGCTCTCTGCATTGAGCTTGCCCTCTCTGTGGTCTTCTATCTGGTTTGTATGCCCACAGTTCTGGGTGGGTCCATTCTCTGAAATATAGGTGGAGGGAGACACACCCCATCACTCTGTTGGGTAAGGGTCAGCCCTCTATGGCTTTGGGAGGCCTGATCCTATAGCTGTGGGTGGCACCACTCTTACAGCTGTGAGCAGGAATTGTCTGGTCTGCTGAAACCCAAGGGATAGATTTCCTCTTTTTAATACCAAGGCAGCAGCCTTAATGATCTCTGAATCATTTGGGAGGGGGGGTCCTTCTTCTCTTATCTTGAAGAATACTGTGTATTCATAGCTTAATTGCTCTATGGTCCCATCCTATAAAATCTAAGAAGTCTCACAACTTTTCTTCATTCCATTTTATCTCTTTCCCCTTCAGTCAAATTGGCTGTTTTCTTTCTAGGGTGATTGTTGTTTCTATTCACATGTTCAATCATATTGATTGGGTAGTTTAATCCGATATATTTAAAAGATGCCATTTATTTGTTTTCTGTATGTCTTATGGCTTTTGGTTCTTTACTTCCTCCATTATTGCCTTCCTTTGTGTTCAGTTAAAATTTTATGGTGTCGGGGCGCCTGGGTGGCGCAGTCGGCTAAGCGTCCGACTTCAGCCAGGTCACGATCTCGCGGTCCGTGAGTTCGAGCCCCGCGTCGGGCTCTGGGCTGATGGCTCAGAGCCTGGAGCCTGTTTCCGATTCTGTGTCTCCCTCTCTCTCTGCCCCTCCCCCGTTCATGCTCTGTCTCTCTCTGTCCCAAAAATAAAATAAACGTTGAAAAAAAATTTTTAAAATAAAATTTTATGGTGTCTTGTTTTGATTCCCTTCTCATTTTGTTTTATGTATATTCTATAGAGATTTTCTTTGTTGTTACCATAGGGATTATATTTGACATCCTAGAATTATAACAATCTAATTTGATTTGATACCAACTTCACCTGCATACAAAATTTACTCCTTTACAGCTCTGTCACCCTACTACTTCATGTTATTGGTATTACAAATTACATCTTTATATATCTTGTACCCATTAACAGATTTATGATTGTCTTATGCATTTGACTTTAAAGAGTATAGAAAATAAAAATGAGTTTTACAAACTAAAATTATAATCATAATGGCTTTTATATTTTATCATGTATTTTCCTTTACTAAAGATATTTATATGTTCATATGGCCTCAATTTACTGTATAGTGTCCTTTTACTTCAACCTGAAGCATTCCCTTTAGCATTTCTGGGAGGGCAGGTATAGTGGTAATGCACTTCCTCAGCTTTTTTTTTTTACCTAGGAATGTCTTAATTTCTCCCTCATTTTTGAAGGACAGTTTTGCTGGATATAGAATTCTCAGTTGACATTTTGGCTTTTAGCATTTTAAATACATCATCCCATCATCTGCTTGGCCCCTACTATTTCTGCTGGGAAATTGACTCATGATATTATTGAGAATCTCTTCTGTGTGACAAGTCACTCTTACTGCTTTCAAAATTCTCTGTCTTTGACAGTTTGATTTTAATGTGCCTTGATACGGGCCTCTTTATCTGGTTGGAGTTCATTGAGCTTCTCAGATATGTAGATTCACATCTTTCCTGAAATTTGGGAAGTTTCTGGCCATTGTTTCTTCAAATAATCTCTTCACCCCTTTGTCTTAGTCTGTTCAGGCTGCTCTAACAAAATGTCGTAGCTTTTAAACAACAGAAATTTATTTCTCACAATTCTGGGGGCTGGGAAATCCAAGATTCAGGTACCAGTAGATTTCATGTCTGGTGAGACCTCCCTACTTGGCTCATAGACAAAACCCTGTTAAACTAACCCTTACCTTCCTAGTCACTTCTCCATCCAATTAACTACCCTAACCCAAGCCCCTTTGCTTGGTCATGTTTTTACAATTTACCACTCTTTGTCCAACTCATTTAAGTGTTCAACTCTAACTGCTTCTTTGGGTCTTCATTTATCTTGTGAAAGCTCCCATGTATATTTAAGAAAAATGATAATAATTAAAACTTGTTTCTTTTTTTTCCTGTTAATCTATCTTATGTCAGTTTAATTCCTAAGCCTAGCTGGAGACCTTAAGAGGGTAGAAATTTTGCCTCCTCTACACTATCAAAAAAAATCTAAAACATTGTGTGTATGTTTGCAAGTATGTGTGTGTATAGTCATATGGCTTCCAGGCAGTTTCTAAATTCATAGGGAAAGTAAGAGCTAAGAATTGACCACGTTATTTTGTGTGTGTGTGTGTGTGTGTGTGTGTGTGTGTGTGTGTGTTTAGGTTTATTTATTTATTTTGAGAGAGAGAGAGAGAGAGAGAGAGAGCGAGAGCAAGTGCATGCAGGAATGGGGGAGGGGCAGAGAGGGGGCAAGATAACACCCCAAGCCATCTCGACACTGTCAGCATGGATTCCAATGTGGGGCTTGAACCCATGAATCATGAGATCTTGACCTGAGCCAAAACCAAGAGCCTGATGTCTATCCAACTGAGCTAGCTAGGATCCCTGCTTTTTAAAACTTTATTTATTTACTTTGAGAGAGAGGGGGGACCATGTTATTTTGAAACAGAGGACTAAAGAAGGTGAACATACATATTGGATATCTAGATTTGTAGTAAGGCAAATAGTAACCATTAAAGCTGGATGATATGATTGACAGGTGAATGAATAAACAAAATATGGTATATACACACAATGGAATATTATTCAGGCTTGAAAAGGAATAAAATTCTGGCACGTACTTCAATACAGATGAACGGAATATATTATGCTAAGTGAAATAAGGTAGACACAGAAGGGCAAATATTGTATAATTCTATTTACACGAAGTACCTAAAATAGACTCATAGAGAAAGAAAGCAGTATGGTGATTACCAGGGGCTGGGGGAAGGGATATGAAGTTACTATCTAATGGGTACAAAGTTTTAGTTTGGGATGATGAAAATGTTCTAGAGATGTATAATATTGGTGGTTGTACCACAATGTGAATGTACTTGATGCTGCTGAATTGTATACTCAGAACGGTTCAAATGGTAAATTTTATGTATATTTTACCACATTTAAAAAAACCCAAATGATATGGATGTAAAAATGGACAACCAGATCAATAAGGGGGGGGGGGAGGAAGGTAAGCATAGAAAGAGACCTTTCAGTGCTATGATATATGATAGACCTTTCAGTGCTTGATATATGATAGAAGAAAAATTAAAATCAGTAGGGAAGAAAATAGACTCTCTCCAATGGACAGTAGTGGACAATCAGCTACTACTATGGTAATAGATAAAATTTCATCCTTATCTCACATCCCATATAAATTAGATTATAGTTGAATGATGCTATCAAACTATGAAAGGCCAGACCTTAAAGCTTTTAGAAAAAAATAGACAGCAGTATCTGCATAGTAGTGGTAGAAAAGATATCTTGGGCATAAAATGAAAATCTGTATTAGCTTTCTAGGGCTGTTGGACCAAAGTGCCACAAACTGAGTGGCTTTCAACAACAGAAATTTATTCTGTCACAGCTATGGAGTCCAGGAGTTCAAAATCAAGGTGTCAGGAAATTTCTGAGACTCTGGTCTCAGATCCTTCCTCTGAGACTATGAGTAGAATCTTGCCTTGTCTCTCCCTAACTCCTGGCAATGGCCATTAATCCATGGTGCTCCTTATCTTGCAGTTATTCCAATCTCTGCCTCTGTTGTCACATGGAGTTCTCTCTGTGTGTCTATTTCTAAATTTCTTTCCTTGAATAAGCATACCAGTCTTATTGTATTAAAGATGCACACTATTTCACTATGGCCTCATCTTAACTTCTTGTATCTACAACAACCCTATTTCCAAATAAGGTCACATTCTGAGGTATTGGGGAATAGGACTTCAACATACCTTTTTTGGGAGACCCAATTCAACCCATAACAAAAGCATTAACTGTAAAGGAAAGGACTGATACATTTTATCATATTAAATACCAAAGTGAGCAATTAATTCACTTCTTTTGTCAGATACGTCAGATAAAAGATACCATGAAAAAGAAATTAGAAGTCCTACCCCCTCCCCCAAAATGTCCTTTTCCCCATTTTTAGTAATCTTGGTACCATAAAACTAATGCAAGTACTAGATCAACAAAAACCACACATTTTTAACATGTCATTTTTATTGAAAAAGTAACATTTTTAAAATTTAGTATAAAAATATAGAGTAAAAATTGATATTCTCTTTCATTTCTGAATTTTATATTCACAATCATTGCAGTTTTTTACTTTGAGTTTTAAATCTGCTTAAAAGTTCTTCTTTGAGGCACCTGTCTGGCTCAGTCAGTGGAGCCTATGACTCTTATCTTGGGGTTGTAAGTTTGAGGCCTTTGCTGGGTGTAGAGAGGACTTAAAAATTAAATCTTAAAAAAAAATTAAAAATAAAATAAAAAATAAAACCTCACTTTGAGGTTACTTTTTAAATTCCTTGAAGTTTTTTCAGTGTAAGGGTTAAGGCAGGGGATATTTTTCATGTTTTCCCCCATATGATTAGCTATTCATTTACTCAGTCATTCATTTATTCACAAATACATTTTGTGTGGTTACTATATTCAGGTACTGTCCCAGGTACAGAGGTTACAGATATGAGCAGGACTAAATGTTCCCTGCTATCACAGCCTTATATTCTAGAGATAGGAAGCAGGCTTTAAAAAACAGAGTAACAAATAAGCCAATTTGTCAGTATGTAAGAACTTGACTAGTGCTATGGAAAATAGAGTACAAAGGGCCAGAAGTACCAGGTATCTGCAGCATGCTGTAAATTTAAATTTAAATGAGCCTTTTGAAAAAGCCCTATTTGATCAGACACATTTAAATGAACATTTGAGCACACAACCTCAAAGTGTAAATTAAGCTGTGTTTAGGATAATAATTAGAAGAGATTAGACAAATACGCCAACTAATTTTTTTCTCCAACTGGTTAGATTAAATGGCACAATGAACTATTTTGTGTCACAATTTTGGAAGATAAAAGCAATTGCTGTTCTGACAAAGGCAAAAAAATGATACAACCTTAAGGAGATGTATACTAGATAAGACATTTGGCAATGGAGAATAGGGTCGGGAGTGGGAATCAGATCTTTCTTTGACTCTTTTCTGCTGATTTACCTGTGTTTGTCATTTCCACTTTCCCATTTCTCCTCCTGCCCCCATGAGACCAAATTCCCTGATTTCTGATTGGCAGTTTACTCATCATAGAGTCCTTTATCAAAAATATTAGTGCTTTTGGCCAGTTTGACTTTTTGTAGGAAAAAGCACAAGCCATTCAGAAATAGCTCCTTATTTGGGCATCATAAATTTAGTTTGTTTTTTTAACAACACGATATTATTTCCACCAAATCCAGATGTATGAGATACCTCCTTTGACGTCATGCACAACACAAATTTCCTTCGCACATTGCATGTATAGGCAGAAGATTGCCTCCCAAGATCATGACCTTTTACTGGTTCCCCTTTCTCTTCCAACTTTGGGAATGGCAACTTGGAAGCAACCAAGGTGATATACTACTTAGAGATGGTCATTAATCTTCTGGAATCTTCACAAGAATAGATAATAAAGACAGATGTTTATAGGTACACAAGTGTTTGGTAACAGAATCTAGATTCCTGCTAACAAGCTGATATCAGGAAGAGCCCAAGGTCTTTTGGCAATTTCACTTTCTTCTTGGTTGCTTTCTTAGACTTGGTCACTTTCACAGATATTAGAAAACCGTGTGTTGTTTTGGTCTTTTGGTTGAGGCAGCTTTGCTCAGGCTTCCTTGCTTTGTTGTGACAAGCAATATTTGTTGAGAATACTGTTTTTCCTTTGTAGGTCATTTAGCCAATTAAAAAGGCCCCGAAAAAACTGGCTTCTTGGTCCATGTCAATCAATTGCTCATTATTTACAGAGACAAAAATTCTGTCATTTTCCTTCAGCTCAAATATCCCACCTTGATAGATGGAATAGAGTCCATATTCTGAATCCTTAGACCAACAACTATTTCTAGCACTTTTCATTAGCAGTATTGGGTCAGGATAACTTGTGTATTTGTAGATATATTGTACCATTTGTTTGTTTCTCTTTCTGTTCTGTTCTGTTTCCTCAGGTTCCTGAAATCTAAAGTATGTTTGGGAATAGATGTAATAAAACCCCCTCTGATGAATAACCAGCTCACCATTCCTCAAGTGCAAATTATTCAAGAATGAATGTCCTTTTCTTGATGACTCCCAGGAGTTTATTTTCTGACCCAAAGCTTTTTCATTCTTGGAACCTGGAGGAAGTTTAGAGAGAAAGAAAGTTTGTAGTAAAGGCAAGAAATATCTCAGTAGCCATGGCTAGCCAGTTTTTTGGTTGGGATTGTAAAGAATTTCAATCTAATATAAACCTTCTTGCTCCTTCAATCTTACAAGATTCTGAATTTCTTATAGAAATCTGGAGGCTACTGTATCATTGTGACCTGTTGTGAGTCCCTTTCTTTTCTGTGCCTCATCCACCACTTAACACTATCTCTGCCAAACTTAGCTCTAAACTGTAGCACAGGGGATGATTAACTCAGATGGCAATCTGCGTGGGCAGAACTTCTGTCCCAAGCCCCTGCCTCCCTTCCTAGGCAGGTGAACTAAAATGAACAACACGCAACAAAACCAAAAGAAATATATCTGTTTCCTTAAGCCTGGAGCTCAGAACTTATTGCTATTCCTTTGGATCACTTTGGGTTCCTTCTTGGTCTTTCTCAGCAATCCAGAGTCAAAGGCACCATTCAGACAGAAAGCATCTCTAGTACACAATAAGACAAGGCATAAGGTTTGGCAAAGAGGTCCAGATTTAAAGATCTTTAGACCCTTGGATCTTTAACTCCCAAAGACTTTAAATGAAAAAGGGCCCTACCAAAATAGGATATTCCTTTCAACTTTGGGCTCATCTCCACGATTGGTGTAAAGTTTAGTTTTTCAACAGGGCAAAACAACTGTTGTATTTCTTGATAAATAGTAAACACTAACATTATAATAATGATCTCACTCATAGGCAGAACATGTCTCTCATTCACAAAACATGAGTTCAGGAATACCAAGAAGACAACTGCCCAGGAAAAAAAAATGAAAAAAAAATTCCAAATCTTTTCATCTTTTAAGTGATACTTGAAATTTCTTTAACTTGAGATAAAACCTTTTGTAATAATAAAAGCAACTATTTATTAAGTACTTACAATACACAGGAATTTTGCCTGTGCTAATCTTCACTATTTTATGAGTTAAAGATTATCTCCACTTCATATATGAGGAAACTGAAGCTTTATTTGATTAGGTAATTTGCTCAAAACATATATCCAGGTAAAGAGGGGCTGGTATTCCAATGTGCGTATTTAGACTGTAAAACTCTTGCATTGTTATAGCACTGTATGGACACCTGTTCTTTAGTTAAGAAGTACGCTTACCATATTGGCTAAGCTATATGAAACTGACATTTCTCTAAGTGAGAAATGGTCAAATATTGGCAATTTCCCATAGTTCGACCAAGTAGAAATGCCACAAGGAATAACTAGTCACTTCTGGTGAAAGTATATGACTGACTCGGAACTCCTAAGGAGGAGGAATATTTGATGGAGGGAGAAAGAGAAATTACTTTGAAGAAGAAGAAGAAGAAAAGCACATATAGGGGCATGGGAAACTCTAAGACAGAGTTCTCCCACCAGAGGTTCTCCTGAGAGCATTTATGCCAGAGTAGTTACTGAGCTATTTTCTCTTGTAATCTTCCTTCTGAGGAAGAGCCAATCTGAGCCCCAGTTACCACTGAGCATTTTGTAGATAGTCATATAGACATTTCATGTAGAAAGTTGAAAGAACAAATTATTTGGAACAAATTTTTTCATTGCCTTCCTTGAAACCATGATATATTTGTTGTTTCTCTTACTTGGAACTGGGAATGTGCTTCTTCTCCGACTGGTTCCAGTTATGTGAGCTGCTACTCTCTGAGGACCTCTTTCTCTTACTAGGTAAGGAATATTTAGCTGCTTTTCTAAAAGAAAAATGACAAAGAATCTTCAGCACTTGTCAAACTACTTTTCAAATACATTGCTATTCAGAACTGTTGTTGATCAGACATCATAAGCACACTGTGCTTCCAAAATTGATTGTATGGTCACTCATAAAAGCAGCCCATATATTAATATGATGATCCATCTATTCCAGCTTATGTTTAATTTGGAAAGTATTTTAGATGAGAAGAATAAGCAGCAACTTGGATTATAATTTATCGACATATCAGAGATAAGGTCCAACCAGAATACAACAAAATGAAGATTATGGCCCTTTTCCAAAACAAACAAACAGACAAACAAAAACCAAACAAGTAAATAACCATGGACATGTAATAACTCTGCTTGAGTCATTTAAAATGCACAAATAACCAAGTCTTGGCAAATTTCCACTTTGAGTTATATATAGAGACAAACAGAGTGATTCTGATTCTAAAGGAGTAGCAGTGTAACAATGGTCCAAAGATGCTACAAACTGGTATCCAACAGTAATCCCTTCACCACCCCCCCCCCAAGAGAAATATGAATTGGCATACTGGTCATGATAATCAATATGTAAACATAAAAATCACTGGCTCACTAGATCATAATAAACAAATAACACCTATTGATCACATTCCAAAGTACTTTGGAACAGACTTTAAATATACAAATTCAACATATTACCCTTTAATTTTTAAATTTTTATTTATTTTGAGAGAAAGAGAGAGAGAAAACATGAGTGGAGGAGAGGCAGAGAGAGAAGGAGAGAGAGAATCCCAAGCAGGATCATGTTCAGCATGGAGCCCAATGTGGGACTCCATCCCACAACTCTAGGATAATGACCTGAGCCAAAATCAAGAGTGGGACACTCAACTGACTGAGCCACCCAGGTACCCCAACAAACTACCTCTTTTTAAAAAATCAGCTTAAACGTCCCAAGTGTGCTTCTACTGGTTGTTAACATAAATTATATTCTTTCATCAAGCAAATATTGCCAGGACTAAGGCACTGCACTATGCTGTATATGGGTTGCAAAGATTAGCCACTGATTACACTGACTGAGCCCTCAAAGGACTTACAGTCTTTTAGGAAAAATATAAATTAGAAAGTGAAAATTTACCTGTGAGAAATATAAATAAAGGGTGATGGGTGTTCACAAGAGGGAGAGATTCCTACTTATTGGAGAATTGAGGTCAGGGGAGGGTTTGTGCTAGTGCTTACTCCAATAAACCAAAGTGCCCATCACATCTATGCCAGGCACTCTTTTAGGAGCAAGGAGAAAGAATATAAATAAATGAACGCAAACAAACATTTGAGGTGCAAATGGCAATTTGATCTGAATAGGATGAGGATGGGCAGGCTTGGGAAGGAGGGCTGGAAGAAGGGCATTATCTGAGATCTAGGCCAGAGGCCAGAGGCAGGACTCACAAAGCATTCCTGGGACACAGACAAGGGAGTTCAGTTTTAGGCTTGAATGAGGAGCCAAACTATAGAGGATTTGAATGTCAAACTAAGAGATTTGGATTTTACAGGATGTGGATTTTGAATGATTTGGGGCAGGGAAGTAAAGGGACAATGTGTTGTGCTTTAGGCTATCCTGTCTCAAAGAAAGCTGTGATGGTTAGAAGGTGAGAGGGCTGGAGACTGGCAAGTAAGTGATCAGGACTGAGAACAGGAGGCCTTAATCTAGGCTAGTAGGTGGGGGAACTGAGAAGAGGTGGTAAAAAAGGGAAAGAATAAATAGGAAACGGGAATCTCTTCCATCTATCTGGTATGAGTTGTTGCTTATTCAGGATGGGAAGGCATTTGTACAGTACTGAATACCAAATATATCATGAGGCTGCATGGTCAATTACATAATGCTCTCAGAATGCTCAGCTTTCAAGGTTGATGTGTCCATTCACCTTGAACTCCCACTGTTAAATAATTCATAATGCCTTGCCTGCCCTAGACCTTAACACTTTGTTTTAAAATATTCAATAACTGAATCCAATTATAAATATCTTGCATTTGAGGTCATTGCAAGGATATGGGAAAGCCTAGATAGAAAAGCAAATTCTAAAGAGGATATTTCCTCTTTAGAGGCTATAGCAAACACTTCCTAGAAAAGAAACCTGTCAATGTGTCTATTTGGATGTCATCAATACATCTAGGTATGCTGATTAGTATATGATTTCTACATTTCATTGGGATGAGTGAAAAAGAGTATTTTTCTTACAACACTGGAAGTGTTGTATGTACATCTACTATAGATCGTAGATCTGTTGTGCCTCATCAGAAGAGGAAGAGTATTCAATGTTCTGACTACCACTTTTGCTTTTGGGGAAAGAATGCTTAGACCCTGGGATCAGGTCTTATCTTGTTTAATAAAAGCTATTTAATAAAGAAAAATGGGAGTTGTTAAGTAATGAGGAAGCTTATCATATTGAAAAAAGATAGGTGACCGGGCACTTGGGTGGCTCAGTTGGTCGTGTCCAACTCTTGATTTTGGTGGTCATGATCTCCCAATTCATGGGATCAAGCCCTCCATTGGGTTCTGCATTGACAGTGAGGAGCCTGCTTGGGATCCTCTCTCCCTCTTTCTCTGCCCCTTCTCTCTCTCTCTCCCCCTCTCTGTCTCTCTCTCAAGATAAATAAACATTAAAAAGAAAAAAGGAAAAAGAATATTTGAAAAGTAGAAAGACATCATTACAACACTTATATTGAAGAACATTTTCTTCTCTGCCAGGCTGGTATGCCCTAAGTCTCTGGTATATGTATTCAGGCCTCTATGGCTATTATCATGGGAAAATAGGACTATGGTGAGCCAAATATGAAGAAGTAGCAAACTGATTTAATAGTTTTATTTACTTATGTATTCACTTTAAAAATATGTATTAAGAACCCTCTTTTTTGAGAGAGAGAGAGAGAGAGAGAGAGAGAGAGAGAGAGAGAGAGAGAATGTATACATGAACAGAGGAGGGGCAGAGGGAAAGGGAGAATCTTAAGCAGGCTCCACACCCACCACAGAGACTTGCTCAGGGCTCAATCTCACGACCATGAGATCATGACCTGAGCAGGAATCAGGAGTCACACACTCAACCACTGAGCCACCCAGGCACCCCTGTATGAAGAACCTTCTATGTGGAGAGAGATGGTGGTGGCACAGTATTGTGAATGCACCATTTGCCACTACACTGTGCACTGCAAAATGGTGAATTGTAAAATTTTTGAAGGTAGTGGGGTAGGAGGGTCCTGAACTCACATCCTCCCATGGACACACCAAGGCTACAACCACATATAGAGCAATGCTCTCTGAGAAGGACCTGAAGACTAGCAGAACAGCTCTTCCACAGCTAAAGATATAAAGAAAGAGCCACATGGAGAAGAGTTGAAAGGGGCAGAGACAAGCCTGGTCAGGACCCACACCCCAGGTGAGGCGATCTACAAGTTGGGGGGATATCATAGGCGTGAAATTCCCCCTGGGGAGCAAGGGATTCAAGCTCCACATGGACACTGACCAGGGGCCTGCACTGGGAAGACAAGCTCTCACCATGTCCAGCTTTGAGAATGAGTGGGGCTCAACTCCAGGGGAGCCAGCTAGCACCACTCGCCTCATTCTGGCATTACCCTGTGGACCTGTCCCCCTCAATCTTCCCATCCCCTAAAGCAGCTGGGCTGAGATCAATTATCCCCATGAAGCTGCTCCTTCCCTGCCACATGCCAGGGGTGACCTCAGCTGAGACTGGCGTCCTTCCAAAGTGGCTTCTGACCCAGGGCAGGTAGCCAGACCTAGGGCCAGCCACACCCACCAGCAGTTGTGGCCTAGTCACTACAGGAGGATACACATAGTCCACACAAGGAACACTCTTGAAGTGCCTGATTCTGGTGACCAGAGAGGATTATATTTCTGGTCGCCACAGAATACCTTCCACATAAGGCCACTCCTTCATGAAAAGATGCTCAGCATTGCTCATCATCAGGAAAATAAAAACCAAAACCATGATGAGATACCACCTCAGACGTGGTAATAACAAAAGGACAAGAAACAACAAGGGTTGGTAAGGATGTGGAGAAAAGGGAACCCTACTACATTGTTGGTGGGAATATAAATTAGTGCAGTCACTGTGGAAAACAGTATGGAGAGTTCTCAAAAAGTTAAAAATAGAAAAAACATATGATCCAGCAATTCCACTTCTAGATGTTTATCCCAAGAAAATGAAAGTGAAATCACTGTCTTGAAAAGATATATCCACCATTATATTCATTGTAACATTGTTTATAATAGCCAAGATATGGAAGCAACGTTAAGTGTCTATCAACAGATGAATGGATAAAGAGGCTGTGGTACACATACACACACACACACACACACACACACACACTGGAACATTATCCAGGCATAAAAGAGAATAAAATCTAGCCATTTAAGACAACATGGATGGATGCAGAGGGTATTATGCTAAGTGAAATAAGTTAGATAAAGACAAATAACATAAGATTTCACTTATATGTGGAATCTAAAATCAAGTAAACAAACAAAACAAGACAAAAAGACTCATAGGTACAGAGAACAAACTGGTGGTTTCCAGATGGGAGTGGGGGTGAGGAGATGGACGAAATAGGTAAAGGTGATTAAAAGGTACAAATTTCCAGTTGTAAAATAAATAAGTCACGGTAATATAAAATGCAGCATAGGGAAGATAGTGAATAATATTGTAATAATTCTGTATGGTGACAGATGGTAACTATACTTATTGTAGTGTGCATTTTGTAATGTATATAAATGTCAAATCACTATGGTGTACATCTAAAATGAATATATTATTGTATGCCAACTATACTTCAATTAAAATATAAAATGAGAATGACACCTTTTATCCCCCCCCAAAAAAGATTACTTGTATATTATATGAATTTCATCTCAATCAAAATACATACATGCGTGTACAAAAGGTGGTCCACCTAAGGGCCAGGGGAATAAAAGATTCTACTAGGTTTGGAGCATAGAGTTAGGTGCTAGGTATAGAGAAATAGACATGTGTTCTATCTTTATGTATCTTTAAAGTAGTGGGGAATCAGCACACAGATAAAAAATACATAAAAATGGAAAGAGATGAAAGGAGGTGCTTGTTATCTTACCTAAATAAGGTAGCCAGGGACATTCTCTCTGAAGAAGTAACATTTAGGCGATAGTTTGAGAATGAGAAGGAGTCAGTTGTATGAAAAGCCAGGAAGGGAAGAAGCCAGCCTGGGGAATAGCCCTTTGAGGGGAGCCCTTATGGGTTAAGAGCAGGGTGCTGACCATGAAGAAGAAGGTGACCATGGGTGAGGGACCATGAGAGAATTGTGGTGGGTGGGTCAGTGGGTGAAGGATTGCTGGGAAAAATGAGAAAGTGAGGGGCTCTTGCATAAAGAAGGGCATAGAGCTTAGTGGTGGTCAGAAGCAGAGAAAAGATGAGTTACTTGGGGGCCTTTACTTATCTTACTTCCAGCCATGTACCAGAAAGGATTTAGATGGCTCAGTTATGAAACACTGGCAAGTAAAAGATAAATAACGGAAGAAATTGAGATGAAAGGAAAATCCACATTGGGAGAAATAAAGTTTTGACCATAGGTGGGCCACAGATTTGGCCCTAAGTGTTCTGTCAGTGCAAATAGGAAAATAGAATCAAGTGTTTTGAGACACGGAGTAGAAGTTGGAGGGGGGATATGTGGATGCGAGCAGAGAAGAAGAGATGGAGAACTAGTCACCCCATCATGAAGTTGACAGTAGAAAATTAAAATAACAAAAAAAATACTACCTGGAACTGTAGGAATGGTTTCCTCATAGGTTCTCAAAATCTGCAAACAGTATTGAATAAAGCTTGTTAATTTCCCTAAAAATAATTAAACTGACTACAGAATGCCTATGGCTCTTCTTGCGGGTGTCTGAGATGAAATTTCTACATAGGACATCAACCCCAGAAGCTTTAGTTGTTCAAGCACAGAGTTTGTGTGGGGTAGGGTGGGAGATGGGGTGAATACTGAGGCAGAGGCAGCTGTTCCCGCATGGTGACCGAGGATGGTCCTATGTCTGGGAAAGTTCTGTTTCTTGATGAAGTCTTCAAAAGGCCACACCTGAAGCAACACAGGAGGAAGGTGCCAGCTGCCAAGTTAGGACAGGCTAATGTTCCCTCAAACCCCCTTGTAGCTAATGGATGTGGCAACCATGCCACTTCACTCTCTCTGTGTGGGGTGTGTGTCTGCACACAAATGTGTGTATATGTGCACTACGTAATAGCATTCAGGAGCTTTGCATTGGGCAGACCCAAGTCTCAAGATATAAGGCACACTTCCTCTCTCTTGGGATGCCCACAGACACAGAGCCCATCAAGCCGGGACCTGCAACACTGTCATTCTCTCATTTCTGACATTGGCTAGGGCATTCTTCACATCAACATAAAAAATAATATCTTTACTAAACAACTAACATCACTTTCTTTGTACTAACCAGTGGGGAAAACCAGTAAGAAAGAGTGAAACCTTAGCCTTTCTATCAGACGGGCTAATGCGGACTGCTCATCCACAGCTTCTAAACTCCCCTCCACCCAGCTCTGCTACTTGGGCCTTTATCCATCACTGCCTTCCTTTCCTGCCACTGTTGTTAATTTTGAAACTGCCAGAAACTCCCCTCCTCTGTACTCCCACCCCAGAGCAGAAGCTCTCTGCCTTCCCCTTGGCCTCAAGCCCTGACCTGGTAATGGAGGGTCTGCCAATAGCACAATGGGCACTGGTATATGGAAGGGAAAGGAGCTGTGCCTCGGCATAGTCTCTGTGTCTCTCTCATTCTGGGACAGAAGGGAGGAAGGAAGAAGGAGGAGCAGCAGGAAAGAGAGAAGGGTAATTCCTACAGCTTGGGAAACAGATTAAAAGAATAATGACTGTCTGGTCAGATGGTCCAGATTCAGATCTGTCAATCATTAGCTCTGGAAAACTTTGCTCGTTACTTAACTGATGTAAACTTTAATTTCTTCATCCATTTAAAAAATAAAAAAGAGGAAGATAATAATGCTTCCTTCCTCACAGAGCTGTTATGGGGATTAAATGAGATATCCTACGTAATGGGCATAGGATGTTTACTGGAAATAGTCTGTTCCATTAATGGTGCCTGGAAAAAAAAAGGGAACTCTTTCTCCCCTTTTCGTCTGCATCCTCTTCCAGCTTCTGCCTGTTCCAGTTAGTGGCAGCATATGAGGATGGGAGGGAGAGAGAGAACAGCAAGAAAGAGGTATGTGCAATCTATCCTCACCCCTTTTCAGTCTCCAGATTTCTGCCCTAGTTCTGAGTTTCTCTCCCCTACCACCTGTGGGTTTGCCCCCATGAACACCAGGGACCGCAGAGTCCCATTCATTCCTCGGTCTTCTCAGGATGTTTCCCAACCCTGGGCCTTTCCTCGTCCTTGCCACTTGGGGCCACAGAGTCACAGCTGCATCACTGTAGCTTGTGCTGTGAGCTGGTGGGCACCCTTTTCCGGCCTCCAGCCGAAGTCAGATTTCATTTCTCATAGAAATGGCATCATAGATGACATCTGGGCTCTACTATGAGGACTGTTTGGGGTTATAAATCAGAGCTCTAACCACTGACATAACACTGTTTTAGTGGAAAGACAGGGCACCAAACAATGGACTTTCAATCATATCTTTAAAACACACCTTCTTCCCGCCCTGGGAATGTCCCCAGTATTTTTAAAACAATAACAGTGTATCCTAGTTTACAGAGTATTTTTATACCCATGTTCTCTTCTGACCTTTCTGGAAGGCAGAAGGCAAAACTATGAAAGCAAAATGATATAATTTAGTGAAATAAACTACTAGCTAACATAGTGTTTCTGCTAGAGATCCTGCATCCATAAACAGATCATAGTTTGTAATTTGTCACTTATTGACTATATATTGAGATGTCATCACCTTCAATTTCTCAAAGCGTCTCTTCGTTCCCTCTTCTTTCCTCTTTTTTCATCTCTATGTGCATACACAAATAAAGATATATTTAATTGCAGACATCAACAAGGTGCAAAGATTATAAAACACCATTATTTGGCATCTTTTGTCTTCTGAACAACAACAAAACCACACACATCTTTTATCATTGTGTGATCTTGAACACATTGCCCAGTCTGTGCCTCAATTTTCCACAATGTGAGATAAAAAGGGCAGACTAGATGGGGAGGCTCTCTGGAGGAGAGGAATGAGCTCTAGCCTGGGAGTCAGCCAGGCCCCTCTGTTTGGTGCTGTTCCACTTTCTTCTAGTTTTAGGAATTTGGGGGAGATCACTAAAACACTCTGGGCCTCTGTTGTCTCCTTTGCAAAATGAGGCATCTACGCTTGATGATCCTAGGTGTTCTTTCTCTTGCGACCCTCCACGTCTGCTGGCGGAGTGACCCGGTGGTCCACCTACCTTTCTAACAAACTGACGGAGCTGCCATTTCACTTGCCAGCACGGGGTGTTCATACTCTCTTCATCATTGGGGTCCCAAGGGATATCGTCTTCCTTTAAGAAACAAGCAATGCCACTTTGGGAGTATTTGTCCTGCATCTGGGTTAAGATGGAATATAATACATTATTATAGAGAAATGCTTTTTATTTTTGTTCATTTACAAGTTAAGACAACAGGAACCGATGACAGATTCAGAGAAGTCTTGGTACCTTGGATAAGCTTGTGGGTTGAAATAAACAGTAAGCATGCTGTCCTTTGTCTTGTGAATAAATATAAGCAGTCAGACGTGGTGAGAAGGATACAGGTGTGGGCCAGACATCCTGGGTCACAATGCCCTTCACTGATCCTGCCGTTAAACAGCTGTGTGTCCCTCAACAAATTGCTTTTTCTCTTCTGTGTCTATTTTTCATTTGAGTTTTGAGCTGGTTCATTGTGGTGATCTTTGAGGTCCTTTCCACCTCTGAGATGGGGGGGTTTCCCATTCTAAAGCTGGGAAGCTATCTAGGTACAAAGTAGGCAATAGAGTCCATTTAAATTCCAGCATCCTAAATAAAAAATTAAACAAATCTTCTGGGATGCAGACAATATTGTGTAAATTCTAGTTATTGTGATTTCTAGTCCTCTGGATGGCCAAATCTGGACCATATTGCCACTGAAAATCTTAATGTTGTCTCATTAAACGTCCACACTAGCTAGGGATTTACCTGCAGAGACTTGAAACACCATTTGAAGGTTTGCCCCCTCCTTCTGAGAGCAAACAGTTATAACGGCCAGGTAATTTTCAATAAAGTCCTAGCTTGATATTAAACACACACACACACACACACACACACACACACACACACACACACACATGTGCATGCACACATGGAACAAATGCATGCACGCATATATCCCAAACCACTCAGCACATTGCAGGGTGATAACTGGTTAATTTTACAAAGAAAAATGGGAAGTCCATGCAAGGCCAGACATTGTTTTTTGGTTTTTTTTTCTTTCCTGTTTTCGTTTTTAACAAGTGGGATTGAGGATATGTTATTTCTCTGTACAAATCTGAATTGTCTTTCTCTGGGGAAATAAATGGGAAAATGGCCATTTTTATCTGTTGTTTGAACTTAGGGGACTCCCAAGCTTGAAGGAAAGACCAAACAATGATGCTCCTTCTCATAAAAAGACAATCTCATTCCAGATCAAAATAACTTGTTTATGGGAGGTCCCAGCCAGAGTCAGCTGGTTCTGTACTCAGTCATGCACTCCTTGGACATTTGATCCAGGTCCTTCAAGTGCAAAAGTACAAACCTAAGCTGATTAATTCCTTCCACACACTCTGGCATAGAACATTCATTTACTTTTAAATGTTTATTTTCTTTCTTCCTGTTTTAAATTACAACAGTAAAACATTCAGCCTAGTAAATGTAGTAGGGGTGACAGCTGGGGCCACCTGAGTAGAGACACAACTAGCAGTGGAGTCAGTCAACATCACTTTGTCTCTACCCGCCCCATGGCCTTCTCCTGTAGAGTTCTGTTTGCATCTCCAACATATGTGGGAGCTGAAAAGCATTTCCCAGAAAAGCACTCAATTACGTATAGTTTAGAAATATGAGAACATATCTAGCAAATCGGGGCATAGGATTGGAGAGGGAAAGCTGGATGTAGTACAAGGCCTGAGGGTGATTCCAGGAAGAGCAAGTTAGCTTCATTGGACACTGTCCCAGTGCAGCCGGTATGGGTGTTCTCTGGCCAGACATTGGTATGATAAAACTGAATAAACAGGCTCACAAACTTCTGTAACATGTTGAGATGAAAAGTTGTGCATGACACAGAGGGGAGGGAGTGATTTATTTTCTTATTTCACAGCAGTTAGAAGCTGTCTCAGCAGGAAAAGATGAAGAACATGGAGGATAGGGCCAGGGGCAAGAAAGGGCAGAGCTGAGCACTGACTGAGACTGGGCAGCCATGGTAGCTGGCAGCTGCCTGTGAACCGAACTGGGTGGAAGCAGGGACTAGCCCAGGCCAGAACCAACTGCTGCCTATAGGCTCTGGCTGCCCACTGGGGGTTTTCCAGAAACATCTCTAGCAGGTGGGAGGGAGAACCCTGAAAGCTGAGTAAGATCCTAGGTGTACATGGGAGGGAGCGTGACAAGCTAATGTGACTCCATTGTTACCCCCAAACTTAATGAAGCCTAGAAACATTGTTAGTACACAGGCAACCTGGAAAATATAGGAAAATAAAGAACATTTTTCTAAATGAAAAATAAACAAAAAACACACTAAAATCACCCTCATCCTACTTCCTAATTAAGCTCTGGATGATCTCTCTTGTTTACAGGGCTGTCTGTGGGCAGTTTTGTGCGTGATTGTTTTCTCTTAAGACTACATAAAAATGTCATGTTCTTTAAATCTACATGAAAATCTTATATAGATAGCATAGATGCTTTTATGACATTCACTGTAGAAAATTTATAAAATACAGAAAAACAAGACACCCATATACACCAAAAACATAGGAAAAAAGACACCCATAATCCCACCATTTAGAAGTCACAATGACCAGCATTTTGGTATTTCTCTTCTAGAAACCCAGAGAGAAAGCCCCAACCACCCTCCCCATCCCCCACATTTTCTTGTATTATCATATTTGGTGGTTTCTTCTACAGACTTTGGTCAATGCTGGAGACTAGATGCATGAGTGAGGGGTTGCTGTGGTTGTTTCAAGAATGATTCATGAGGATTAATATGATGTGTCTCTCTTTCCCCTTCTTTTGCACATCCTTTCCACTTCAAAGCATGAGTTTCCTGCCTCACACTTCAGACCAGAGCTATTCTCTCCCTAACCACATGTGGGTGTTGGGGCAGGGGGATGTGTGTGCTATTTTCATTTGTATGCTTCTCAGGGACACAGCTTTCACACAGGTTCCTGCTCTTCTGCTCCAAAAGCCCTTGGTTTTGACAAGTGGATTTCCACTGTGTTGGTGTCATCACAAACATGGTGATTGTCTAGGCCACGGCCAGCCAGTCCTTCGCAGGGCTTTTGGGCTACAGGGTGGACTCCTTTGCCAGTTGACTCAGGGACTTCAAGGTGGCATCACTGACCCTCTCTGCTGCCCTGACATTAGTGTCTAACAACTATTTTCTGCAAACCACAAATACCATAAAGAACCACTTATGGAGATTGGTAGATAATGGTCCCCTTCTCCTTTGTCTTACCCATCTATGATACCACAGTGATAGGCAGCCCCCTTGTCACAAAACATTCTCAGACAGACAAACTTTAGAGACTAAGCCCATATTTATTGATCATGCTTGCTAGTCTATAGGCTTATTTGGGAACGTCCAGTTAGACGTTACTCAGCTCTCCTTAGGCCACACTCCCTAAAGTCCGCTCAGTGTCTTTTCTAGAAAGTTTCATTAGCCAAAGTAGAATCTGTGATTTATTTTAGAAAATTAGTACTTATGTTAAGTATGCTTTTCCAAACTTTACACAACCAAAGAGACTCAGATTCATTTTTCCTTGCAAGCATTCCTGGTGAAGAGGTGGAAACTTCAAGAAACTTCTCAATACAATGGCCACAGTTTATTGAGCACTTACCTAATGCCAGGGTTCAAAATTGGACTTTCCCTTTAACCAGCTTTATAATCTTGGACAAATCGCTTAACTCCAAGAATCTTAGTTTACTTATGTGTAAAATGGGGTAATTATATTTATAAGACTTTTGTTTTAGAGACAGAGAGTGGGGGAGGGGCAGGGGAGAGAGAGGGAGAGGGAGAGGGAGAGAGAGGGAGGGAGGGAGGGAGGGAGAATCCCAAGCAGGCTCCATGCAGAGCCCAACGCAGGGCTCAATCTCATGACCCTGGGATCATAACCTGAGCCAGAATCAAGAGCTGGATGCTCAACCAACTGAGCCACTCAGGCACCCCTACAGGATTTTTATAAGGATCAAATAGAGCAATATTTTGCAAAGTTCCTGGAACACAGTATTTGCTCAATATCTATTAATTCTCTTTCCTTTCTGGAACTCTCAATGAATTCTTCTGCGTGTCTGTAAACATATGTATATATATGTAACTACACAATCAAGAAAAACATATGCACACGGGGACATGTTAAGATTTGAAATTTCCATTTTTATAGAATTCAAAAAATTACTTGATCATAAACACAGACAATTGCATGAGTCTGCTCAGTCAAGAACCAGTTAATATAGTCTTAAAATTAGGCCAACTTGTAATGTCAGCAAATTGAGGCAATGCTTTTCTTTCGTAATAAAGATACAGACTCATTCTGCTTATGCTGCAAAGTCAACAAAGGTTAGGACATTCTAGATCCAAACTTGTAAACACAGCAGTATTCCAGACTCTCATGCAGACTTAGAACTAGAGGCATGCTTATAGTTACATTGATGTTTTAGTTGCAGACATACAGCCTCTTCTGAATACAGCAAAGCTGACTTTACTGGTCACCTAATGGTAACCATCACTTATATAATTACTTGCAAGTCAAACAAGAGTCTACTTCATCCAAAGTCAAAGGAAAAATTTGCAAGTATCTGAGATAACCAAATTTATACTCCACAGGGTATACAAACTACATTTCCTTAACAGATACTCACTCTATGGCATTTGGATAATTTATATTTTTCTGAGATCCTTCTTACTTGCATTTCCTAGCCAGCTGGCAGATGTAATATTGCCTTATCAGTGTGCATCACAGGGTGCAAATATATTAACCCTGTGGACACCCTGTTGTGGAGGGAGGAATGTTACTTAGCTGTCTGAAGACCTGATTTCAACTCTGCTTCCAAAGCTCTGTCTGAGCCTGGATAAGTCATTTTGCCTGGGGGTCTCTAGTCTCCTCATCTATGAAATAGAGGGTGTTCAAAGTTCCTTCCAGCTCACAGTTCTCTACTATATAATACACAATTAGTCAAAAAATACATAAGAAGCCACAAGCTGACTTGGTTTATTGTCAGCAATTCTGCATTCATAGTTCCAAACGGTTTATACAGTTGAGAAGTACATGAACTAAAAAGCCACTAAGGTTTTTTTCTGTCAAATGTACCTGGATTCCTACTTGACCACCCACAGGCATAGAATAATTGTTTTATTTTCAATTATTTTATCATGAACAGTAAAATGCTGAGTCCATATGGTAACCTCTTTATTACAGGCTTTATGCGTGGCATGTCCGTGGCCAAGGAATAGACGCGTGCCAGTCCTTAATATCCTCTCTACTGTCAACAAAGAAGTGCCACAGATCTAAAACCAAAACATGTTTCTAAGATCTGACTTACCCTCCACCCCATGTCTTGGAGGAAAAAGAGAAACCTGATGACATTCCAAGACTCAGGTCTGATTTTAGTTCGATTGCTAGTATTGTAAACTATACATAGTGTTGAAGAGAAAAAAAAAAAACCAACCACCTCCGGAGTTTTGTTCCTGCATCTGCTAGTAGCTGGTAGCTGCACTTGGTTCACACAATCCTTTCGACTTACACTTTGACAAGGTCCTCAGCAATTACATGCGTTAGCAGTTAGGGTCCACAGGCAGAGAAAGGGAACAGTTTTTCCTACTGTAAAGTCTTCACAGAGGAGGAAACAGAGGCAGTTAACCAGGTTTGCCGAGAGCCTCAGTCAGGAACTGTGTGCATTGTACTGACCTGCCTCAGTTCACTGGTGAAGTACATGTAAGTCACGGCCACGCAGAGGGACTGCAGGAGCACAGTGAAGATCAGGATCAGCACGCAGGTCTGCCCGGGACTGGGGCCCGCGGGGGCCTGCATCTCGACCACGGTCCTGTCCTCTCCGACAGTCACTGCTGCAAAGGCAGCCAGACAGCAGGTTGTTGTTTTCGAACCAACCATCGGGGGTGGAGCCCTTTTTAGGTTTCGTTTATTAAAGAAATAATCAAAGTGAAACTGAAACAACATGCTGGAAGCCAGAGGAGCCAGAGAAACACTAGTAAAATTCTGGGAAGTTCTTTCCATTTTATAGGAATGTCAGGGACCAAGGAAGTAAACACACAGGAAAAAATTGTTCAGGGCACGTGGGTGACTCAGTAGGTTAAGTGTCCCACTTCAGCTCAGGTCATGATCTCACGATTCAGGAGTTCGAGCCCCGTGTCCGGCTCTGTGCTGACAGCTCAGAGCCTGGAGCCTGCTTCAGATTCTGTCTCCCTCTCTCTCTGCCCCTCCCCTGCTCATGTTCTGTGTGTGTCTCTCTCTCAAAGATAAATAAACATTAAAAGAAGGTTTTTTAAAATGTTTTGAAGTTGGAAGGACTGTGCGTTAAGTCAAACAGCTCCTCCCGCAATGCTCAGGGCCTTTGGGGTCCTGTGGATGCACCTTTGCCCAGAAGCTGTACTGGTTCCTAAGCTCCCAGGCTGCATCTCCTGTCAGCAGCCTATCACTGGGAGCAGGACCACAGATGTGACCCTGAGCTGAGGCCACTCTGGTCTGGAGATGCAGACTGCACTGGGAAAAGCATCCTTTGTCATCTACCCAAGGTCACTCGTGGCCCCATGCAGCACTCAGCAGCCTGGCTGGTGTCTTTGGTTGGGAGGTGTGGTGTGGGGACAGCAAACAACCCCTGGGACTCAGATGCCTGGAGTCAGATACTGGCCCTGCTGCTGCTTGATGTGTCACCCTAGGTGGATTTCTGAGGGCCTCATTCTTAAGCTTCAGCATCCATGGGATGATGGTAGCACCTACCCCAAAGAGCTGTTGGAGGGTGAAATGAAATATTCATGCCTGGCTTCCTGGGGGTGCTTAGCAAATATAGGCTGTAATGTTTCTAGCAACAGAAATGGAAAGTGAAGTGGACAAGAGGGTGGAGCATGGCCAGCTCTTCAACTTAATAAAAATTAAGTCCCATTTTACTCCTAAGCAAGATTTTATTGACAGTGAGATAGGGAATTCCAGAAAATGTACCTGAGTGGTTTAGACCAGCTACATTTACGTCCGAGGATTAATGAGATAGAGATGCAAAGCATTCATCATGGTCTCTGGCACCCCACCCCTAATTATATATATACATTTGCTTTTCCATCTTTATCTAGGTTATTCTGTATATACATTAAAATTGATCAATTTCAAAGATACGGTTTGATTCATTTTGGTGATTGGGTACAAGGGTATAGCCACAACCACAACCAAGATATAGAATAGTTACTTTGCTTTAAAAAGTTTTTCAGGGCCTGGGTGGCTCAGCTGGTTGGCAACTGACTCTTGATCTCCACTCAGGTCATGATCTCACTGTTGGTGGGATCAAGCCCCAAGTCAGGCTCTGTACTGATGGTGTAGAGCCTACTTAGGATTCTCTCTCTCTCTCTCTCTCTCTCTCTCTCTCTCTGTCACTCCCCTACTTGCACACGCATATGTACTCTCCTTCTCTTTCTCAAAATAAATAAATAAACACTTTAAAAAAGTGTTTTCATCCCCCTTGGCCTGAATTCAGTTTTGAGACACTTCACTGAGCTCTGTAGCCTTCTCTAATATTGACTCTCCAGGTGATTTTAGGAAAGTACTTCACCTCTCTGGATGTACCCTTATAAAATGAAGGATGTTGAAACAGATTTGTCTGTAGGGGCTTTTCTAATACATCCAGAAAACAAGAAGGTGGGGTGCGGGCAGGAACCTCAGCTTTGCCTCCCACTTCTTGATATAGCACACAGCCGTGGTGGACTCTAGTGGGTAGAAGCCTACAGTCCCATCAGGCAGACTTAGGTTTCCACTTCCTCTTTCAGTACCATGTGACCTAAGCATCTGTTTCTTTATCTACAATATCAGGCTTTTTTTAAAAAATTGAGATATAACTACACATAACTTTATATAAGAACATAATTTGATATATTCGCATATATTGATATTAATATTGGTATACATCGTCAAATAATCCCCACAAGAAATCTAGTTACAATTCATCACCGTATATAGGTACAAAATTTTTTTTTCTTGTGATGAGAACTTATGAGTTACTCTCTTAGCAACTTTCAAATATATAATAGTACAGTATTACTAACTATAGTTACCATGCTGTGCATTGCATCCCTAGGACTTATTTACCTTATAGATGGAAATTTCTATCTTCTGACCACCTTCACTCATTTTACCCACCCCTCTTTCTGTCAACCACAACCACCAATCTGCTATTTGTGTCTGTTGGTTCAGGTGTTTCTTTTTTGTTTGTTTGTTTTGTTTTGCTTTTGTTTTTTAGATTCCACGTATGAGTGAGCTCATATAGTATTTGTCTTTCTGTGTCTAACTTATTTCACTTAGCCTCATACCTTCCAGGTGCACCTCGGTTGTCACAAATGGCAGGCTTTCCTTTTTTTTTTTTTTTTTTACAGGTGAATAACATTCCATTATGTATATATACTATCTTTTTTCCCCCAAATTTTTATTAAAATTCTAGTTAGTTAGCATACTGTGCAATATTGGTTTCAGGAGTAGAATTCAGTGATTCATCACTTATCTACAACACCCAGTGCTCATTACAGTAAGTGCCTTCCTAATACTCATCATCCATCTAGCCCATTACCCCCCTTCCCTCCATCAACCCTCAGTTTGTTCTCTTTCTTTAAGAGTCTCTTGTAGGGGTGCCTGGGTGGCTCAGTTGGTTAGGCGTCCAACTTTGGCTCAGGTCATGGTCTCGTGGCTCATGGGTTTGGGCCCTGCATGGGGCTCTGTGCTGACAGCTCAGAGCCTGGAGCCTGCTTCAAATTCTGTCTCGGTCTGTCTCTGCTCCTACCCCACTTGTGCTCTGTCTCTGTCTCTCTCCCTCTCTCTCTCTCTCAAAAATAAATAAACATTTAAAAAAAAGAGTCTCTTGTGGTTTGTGTCCTTCTCTCTTGTTTCTTTCTTTTTCCCCCTCCCATATGTTCATCTGTTTTATTTCTTAAATTCCACATATGAGTGAAATCATATGGTATTTGTCTTTCTCTGACTTTTTTCGCTTAGCATAACACACTCTAGCACCATCCACGTCATTGCAAATGGCAAGATTTCATTCTTTTTTTATGGCTGAGTAGTATTCCATCATATATATATACATACATATACCACATCTTTATCCATTCATCAGTCAATGGACATTTGCATTCTTTCCATAGTTTGGCTATTATTAATAATGCTGCTGTAAACACTGGGGTCCATGTACCCCTTCAAATCTATATTTTTGTATCCTTTGGGTAAATAGTAGTGCAATTGTTGGAGCATAGGATAGTTCTGTTTTTAACCTTTTTGAGGAAACTCCATACTATTTTCCAGAGTGGCTACACCAGTTTTCATTCCCACCAACAGTGTAATTAGGCTTCCCCTTTCTCTGCATCCTCATCAACACCTATTATTTCTTGTCTTGTTAATTTTAGCCATTCTGACAGGTGTGAAGTGGTAGCTTATTGTGGTTTTGAATTGTATTTCCCTGACCATGAGTGATGCTGACCATCTTTTCATGTGTCTGTTAGCCATCTGGATGTCTTCTTTGGAAAAGTATCTATTCATGTCTTCTGCCCCCATTTCTTAACTGGATTATTTGTTTTTTGGGTGTTGAGTTTGATAGATTCTTTATAGATTTTGGATACTCACCTTTTATCAGCTATGTCATTTCCAAATATCTTCCCCCATTCTGTAGACTGCCTTTTAGTTTTGTTGATCATTTCCTTTGCTGTGCAGAAGCTTTTTATCTTGATGAAGTCCCAATAGTTTGTTTTTACTTTTGTTTCCCTTGCCTCCGACAACATGTCTAGTAAGAAGTTGGTCTGGCCGAGGTCAAAGAGGTTGCTGCCTGTGTTGTCCTCCAGGATTTTGATGATTTCCTGTCTCACATTTAGGCCTTTCATCCATTCTGAATTTATTTTGGGGTATGGTGTAAGAAAGTGATCCAGTTTCATTCTTCTTCACATTGCTGTCCAGTTTTCCCAACACCATTTGTCGTAGACACTGTCTTTTTTCCATTGGATATTCTTTCCTACTTTGTCGAAGATTAGTTGACCATAGTTTTGGGTCCATTTCTGGGTTTCTTATACTGTTCCATTGATGTATGTGTCTGTTTTTGTGTCAATACCATACTGTCTTGATGACTACAGCTTTGTAGTATAACTTGAAGCCTGGAATCATAATGCCTCCAGCTTTGCTTTTCTTTTTAGGATTGCTTTGGCTATTCAGGGCCTTTTGTGGTTCCATATAAACTTTAGGATTGTTTGTTCTAGCTCTGTGAAAAATGCCGGTGGTATTTTGATAGGGATTGCATTAAATGTGTAGATTGCTTTGGGTAGTATAGACATTTTGGCAATGTTTGTTCTCCCAATCCATAAGCATGGAATGCTTTTCCATTTCTTTGTGTCTTCTTCAATTTCCTTAATAAGTTTTCAGAATACGTATCTTTTACCTCTCTGGTTAGGTTTATTCCTAGGTGTTTTATGGTTCTGAGTACAATTGTAAATGGGATCAACTCCTTGATTTCTTTTTCCATTGCTTCATTATTGGCGTATAGAAATGCAATGGATTTATGTACATTGATTTTATATCCTGCGACTTTGCTGAATTTATGTATTAGTTCTAGAAATTTTTTGGTGGAGCCTTTCAGGTTTTCTACATAAAGATCATGCCATCTGCAAATAGTGAAAGTTTGACCTCTTCCTTGCCAGTTTGGATGTCTTCTATTTCTTTTTGTTGTCTGATTGTTGAGGCTAAGACTGAGTACAATGTTAAATAAAAATGTGGAAAGTAGACATCCCTGACCATAGAGGAAAAGCTCTCAGTTTTTCCCCACTGAAGATGATATTATCTGTGAGTCTCTCATATATAGCCTTTATAACACTGATGTATCATTTTTCTTTATCCATTGATAGACACTTAGGTTGTTTTGGTATCTTGGCTATTGTAAATAATGCTGCGGTGAACATGGGGTTCATACATCTTTTCAAGATAGAGATTTTATTTCCTTTGGATAAATACCCAGAAGTGAGTTTGCTGGATCATATGGTAGTTATGTTTTTAATTTTTTGAGGAACATCCACACTATTTCCATGGTGGCTCCACCAATTTATAGTCCTACCAGCAGTGCACAGGTATTCTCCTTTCTCCTCATCCTTGCCAACACTTGTTATTTCTTGTCTTTTTGATACTAGCCATTTAGACAGGTGTGAGGGGATATCTTATTGTGGTTTTATTTTGCATTTCCCTGATGATGAGTGATTAGCACCTTTTCATGGACCTGCTGGTCATGTGTATGTCCTTTTTGGAAAAATGTCCACTCAGATCCTCTGCCCGGTTTTTAATCATATTGTTTTTTCTATTGAGGTGTATGAGTTCTTTATATATTTTGGATATTAACCCCTTATCAGATATATTATTTGCAAATATTTTCTCCTATTCTATAGGGTGCCTTTTCATTTTGCTGATGGTTCCCTTTGCTGTACATGAGTTGCACATGTGTGTTAGCTACTCTCCCAGAAACCTTTCATCACATTACAATAAAAGCATGGCTCAGACCAATTTCTCCCACATGGAGGTATCACTATACAAACACTTATTGGTAAACTGAAAGAACCATATCACCTGCCCTGCAACTTAATGAAGTCTCAATTGTCCTCTTGAGAGCAGCAGTTCTCAGCCTTTTCTGCCCATTGAAATCATCTGAGGAAATTTAGAAACTACTGATCCCTGGGTCCCACCCCAGAGATTCTGAGGTAAGTGGTCTGGGGTATAGCTTGGGCATGAGAGGTTTTTATCTCCCCAGATGATTCCAATGTGCAGCCAAGCCAAGAATAGCTGACTTTCATTGTGCCAATAAGCAGAGCTAATGGTGTGGGTGTGGCATGGACAGTAGGAAGTGTGGTAGCTTGGAGGACCAGCTCTGTAACAAGAATGGCAGAGACCACCTATGGGTGTCAATTCATAGTCAGAGTATAAGACCTGGGGGATAATTTAAGCTAGCACATTTTATTTATTTATTTATTTATTTATTTATTTATTTTATTTTATTTTATAGACAGAGCACACAAGTAGGGGAGAGGGGGCAGAGGGAGAGAGAGAGAGAATCTCAAACAGGCTCCATGCTCAAGGTTATCCCACAACCCTGGGATCATGACCTGAGCTGAAATCAAGAGTCGGATGCTCAACCAACTGAGCCACCAAGGCACTCCTAACCTAGCACATTTAAAAACTCTCACTGTACTTCATGGTTCTCAATCCTGGCTCCATACTGGAATCATCAGGAAGTTTATAAAATACATCAAACACTAGGTCCCACTCCATAACTTTTAAATCAGAAGTTCTGGAGGTAGGACCCAGATATTGGTATGTTTTTTAAGTTCCCCAAGAAGACTCTTGTGTGCAAAGGTTGGGACCCATTATTTTGTGATGAATACCTTTGAAGTAAATTACTTGCATCATAACAGGTAGGTAAGCTAATATATTAGACATGAACAACTAAGACTAGTAAAATGAAATAGATGGTATAATCAATATTTACCTTTTCTATAATTCTTTACTGAAATTTCAGTGCCTGCTGGTAGCTACTCACTCTAAGAATGTCTAAGTTTACAAAAAGAAAAAGAGTAAGACTTGAAGAAACACAACACTTCAGTACTGGACACACACACTCTTGATTAAATCACCCCCTTTATCAAGCCCTGAATAATTTAATCTAATGATGGGTGTGTTATAAGGCTAAGATGACATCTGATTTGCATCATATGCAAATTATTTGAACTCTTTTACTCTGGAACGGGGGGTTGGTAAATATTTTCTGTAAATGATCAGACAATAAATATTTTAAGCTTTGTGATCTCATTTACAGTGACTCGATTTTGCTATTGCACTGCAAAAGCAACCACAGACCATACATACACAAATGAATGTGACTGTGCTCCAATAAAACTGCATTAACGAAAACAAGAAGTGTGTCAGATTTGTGCTGCGGGCCCGGCTGGCTGGCCTCCACCCTGGAACAGCAGTTCTCAAAGTGTGGTCACCAGCAGGATCAGCATCACCCGGGAGCTTGTGAGAAATGCACATTCTCAGGTCCCCACCCTGGACCTCCTGCATCTGAAACTCTGGCCCAGCAACCCATCCAGGTGAAGCTTATGCACACTAAAATCGGAGAACCACTGCTCTGGAGTAATCCTTCCATCTGGTGTGGAACATCCTGTGTGGCTTTTTAAAGTCTACCTCTGGACATTCTCATTCAGTAGGTCTACCATAGACCCTGGGTCTCTCTGCTTTTAAGAATTTCAACAGAATTCTTAAAGACATTCATAACAGCCCCCCACAAGCACAAGCATGTACTACAGATTGTCTTCCCTCACACCAACCTGTGGCGGGAGACTGTATTTTAATGCCCATTTTCCCTCTGAGAACACAGGCTCAGAGGATATATGCAAATTTCCCAAAGTCACACAGTAAGGGCAGATCTAGGAGTCTAACCACACTCATTCTGACTCCAGAGCCCCGGCCTTAATCATCACCCCACATGGCACCGCAACTCCAGGAACAAAGCCCTCCAGAATATGCAACTAGTGATCCACTACCTAAGACAGTATTTTGGTTTGAATGGCTCATCTCACTTTGATTTAGGGAAAAGAAATTACTCAATTTTATTAGAGGGAGAACATTCACCTGTACTATAGGCATTTTAGCTAAAACCTTAATCTAAGGGTGCCTGAGTGGCTCAGTCAGTTAAGCGTCTGACTTTGGCTCAGGTTATGATCTCACGGTCCGTGGGTCCAAGCCCTGCACTGGGCTCTGTGCTGACAGCTGGGAGCCTGGAGACTGCTTCAGATTCTGGGTCTCCCTCTCTCTCGGCCCCTCCCCCGTTCATGTCTGTCTCTGTCTCTCTCAAAAATAAGCATTAAAAAAAATCAATCAATAAAGCTTTAATCCAGTTTTCATTTCCCAAGTTCCTAGGGTCCCAACCAGAGAACTACTTTTCTACTCTCAGGCTGCAACTTGGCTACAACAATGAAAATTTCCAGAGGAGAGCTTTTTACAACGTATCACACATATGTTGTGTGTGTGATAAATGAACCCACACCCCAAGTGTTGTGAGAAATATTTGTTTATTTGTAAAGAAATAATTTCTCTATATTGTCTGTAATTAACCTAGTTATTCTCATGAGGGCTTCATATGGAGAAGCAGGGTGGGGGAACTTGACGTTCATTCTGTTTCAGTTTTACCTCCGTGTTTTTCAACCCACCACATATTAAAATCACCAGGAAGTCTGTTGAAAGTGTTGCTGCCTGAAATACGGCTGTGTGAAGGTGGTGACTGGAAAGTAAGGGGACCCAATACAAGACCTTCTTCTGCCCCTGAAGTCTATGCACCCCTCTTTTATACTCACCTCTGCCCCACCTGTTCCCTTTCTCACTCTCTGTCTTTCTACAACCCCTTCAAGCCAAAGAAGGGTGGGGTTTTCTTTTATTTTTCTTCATATATCCTCATTCTACCATAGACGTCCAAGCCTCATGGCTTCGCTGCCATAGGCACAAAGGTTGTTTTCTAAACTGTAAGACAATATATGTGACTTGACATTTCCATACTTGATATTTCTTTTTTTTTTTTTTTAATTTTTTTTTCAACGTTTATTTATTTTTTTGGGGGGACAGAGAGAGACAGAGCATGAACGGGGGAGGGGCAGAGAGAGAGGGAGACACAGAATCGGAAACAGGCTCCAGGCTCTGAGCCATCAGCCCAGAGCCTGACGCGGGGCTCGAACTCACGGACCGCGAGATCGTGACCTGGCTGAAGTCGGACGCTCAACCGACTGAGCCACCCAGGCGCCCCTCCATACTTGATATTTCTTACGCTGCTGTAATATGCCAGAAAGGAGGGAGGTTGGAGCGAGTAAAGTAGAAATATTCTCTCATAGCTATTGTCTTGCTACGTAATCTATTTTGAATGTCAGAATCTTAATATAAATTCTTTTGTTCTCTTTGCAAACCTTCTAAAACAAATTATAATCTCCCTCCTAATCTTCACCCCCATCCCTACCCTTACTCCCACCATTACCCCTCTTCACCATTACCTTGTGTACACACACACACACACACACACAGGGAAGTAGGGAGCATTAACACACTCAGGCAAAGAAGAGAAACACATCAATGATTTTCCAAAATACTAACCCATCACATTCAGTGTGCATTCTAGTCTTTTCTTCTGCCATTTTCTAGCTGTTCACCATGACCAAGTCACTCACATTTTGGTGCTTTAATTTCCTTATCAATGAAGCAATGGGATGCACTACGGAGTCTTTAAGATCCTTAACAGCCCCCGAGCTCCTGGGTGGCTCAGTCAGTTAAGCATCCAACTTCAGCTCAGCTCATGATCCCACAGTTTGTGAGTTTGAGCCCCACATCAGGCTCTGCACTGACAATGCAGATCCCGCTTCAGATCCTCTGCCTCTCTCTCTGCCCCTCCTCTGCTCATACGCATGTATACTCTGTCTCAAAAATAAACATTAAAAAAAAAATACTTAAAGGAGGAGCCAAGATGGCAGAACAGCATGGAAGTTTTTTGTGTGTCTCACATCCATGAAATACAGCCAGACCAACACTAAACCATCCTACACACCTAGAAAACTGACTGGAGGATTAACACAACAATCTGCACAACCTGAACCACAGAATTCAGCAGGTACGCAGCGTGGAGAAGTGAACTTGGGGAGCGAGAAGGCGCAGCTGGCAGAGAGAGGCACTTTTGTGGGCAGAGAGAGGACGGAGATGGTGGGGCAGAATACGGGAAAAGCACCCCTCCCCAAAAGCAGCTGGAGAGAAAGTGGAAAATTGGAAACAGCCGCAGAGACTAAACTAAAAAGGGAGAAAGGAGAAAGGAGAGGGTTTAAATTCCATTAGGACTGTAAACAAGGGGAGCGCAAAGGCTGCAACTTCGCAGCTCCATACCTGGCGGTGCTCTGGTGGGAAGGGCGAATCCCCAGGAGCAGAGTGGGGTCCGAGAGGTTCTTGGGCCACACGGGGAAAAGCGGTTCCGCTGCTGGAAGGACATTTGGTAGAGACTGTTGAGGCCACCAGGTCCCAGCAGACCCCAGAGAACGGCCACATTCGCTGGAGCTGGAACAAGGTCATTAAGGGTGAAGCCTGGTGCCAGATGTGTGTTTTGATTTTCCATAATCCCTGAAACGCTGCTGCTACACTATCTTGCGAACTTTTTCTGGGGCGGGCTGGCACCTGGCCACAGTCTCGGGGCACCGACAGCAGAAGGGTCCAGCAAGCGTTCCTGGGTGCAGCCGACATTCGGCCATTGCTCCATGAGACACTTCCACAGAGGGGTGGAACAGGTCAAAGCCTCAGTCCTTCAGAAGTAAGGGGCCAAGGAAAACAGTCCCATCTGAGGCAAAACTCGGGAGAGAGGTACTGCCTGGGGCCTGGTCACGGAGAGTGAAAAAGCGGGGAGTGGGCAAAAGCTGAAGACAGAGATCAGGTGCGTGATTGCTGATCTGGGAAAACACACTGGGTACCTGGGTGCCGCCATCTTCACCAGTCCCGCGCATGCGCATACGCACCTACGAGCGCCGCAACAATCCACTCTCGTAGGCTAAGCAGCGCCGTCTAGTGGAGAGGGGAGCGGTTACACTGAGCCCCGCCCAGCTGGGCCAACTTCGCTCTTCAAGAACACAAGTCTCACCGCCGGCTTAGTTTATGGACTGTAAAGCATTATATAGACTGACTTCTAGGGGAAAATGAAGTAATTTCAGTCCTACTTCAATCTGTTAGCAGGTCCATCTATTCAATTTTCTTTTTTTTCTTTCTTTTTCACAAATACAGAAGGAGAAAAAATTCATTTTCATTTGCAATTTTTATTAAAAATATTTTTCTTTAATTTTTATTGCTATATTTTTTACTTTTGTGTAATTATTTTCAAATTCTATTTTACTTCCATCATTTTATTTTAGTCTACTTCAGTGTATTCACCTTCTCAAATTTTTGAACGATCTCCATTTTTCTTTTTCTTTTTTCTCTTTCATTTCTTTTTCTTGAATGCAGAAAGGAAAACTTCACTTTTACCTTCAACTTCTATTAAAAATATTTTTCTTGGGGCGCCTGGGTGGCTCAGTTGGTTAAGCGTCTGACTTCAGCTCAGGTCACGATCTCACGGTCCGTGAGTTCGAGCCCCGCGTCGGGCTCTGGGCTGATGGCTCAGAGCCTGGAGCCTGCTTCAGATTCTGTGTCTCCCTCTCTCTCTGCCCCTCCCCCGTTCATGCTCTGTCTCTCTCTGTCTCAAAAATAAATAAAATGTTAAAAATTTTTTTTAATATTTTTCTTTAATTTTTTACTATAATTTTTGCTTTTATGTAAATATTTTCAAAATCCATCTTACTTCCATCATTTTATTTTAGTCTCCTACAGTGAATTCACTTTTTCAAATTTTCAAATGATTTCCTTTTTTCCCTTTTTTTTCTTTTTTCTTTTTTTCTCTTTTGTATCTTTTCTTTTTCTTGAATATAGGGAAAGAAAAATTCATTTTTTAAATTTTTAATAAAAATATTTTTCTTTATTTTTTCTACTATCTTATTTACTTCTGTGTATATTTTTTCAAATCCTACTTTACCTCCATCATCTCATTTTAGTTTACTTCAGTGTATTCATTTTCTCAAATTCTCAATTTCCTTTTTTTTTCCTCCCCCCCTTTTTTTTCTTTAATTTGTCAAACCACTTTTAACACTCAGACCAAAACACACCTAGGATCCAGCATCATTTATTCGATTTGTTTGTGTGTGTGTGTTTAATTTTTTAATTTTAATATTCTTTAAATTTTAATTCATTTTTAATTTTAATTTTTCTACCTCATTAATTCCTTTTCTCCCTTCAAAATGATGAAACGAAGGAATTCACCCCCAAAATAAAGAGCATGAAGAAACGACAGCCAGGGATTTAACCAACACAGATACAAGCAAGATGTCTGAACCAGAATTTAGAATCACGATAATGAGAATACTAGCTGGAGTAAAAATTAGATTAGAATCCCTTTCTGTTGAGATAAAAGAAGTAAAAAATAGCCAGAATGAAATAAAAAATGCTATAACTGAGCTGCAATCACAGATGGATACAGCGGCAGCAAGGATGGATGAGGCAGAACAGAGAATCAGTGACATAGAGGACAAACTTATAGACAATAATGAAGCAGAAAAAAAGAGGGAGATGAAGGCAAAAAAGCATGATCTAAGAATTAGAGAAATCAGTGGCTCATTAAAAAGGAATAACATCAGAATCATAGGGGGTCCCAGAAGAGGAAGAGAGAGAAATAGGGGTAGAGAGTTATGTGCACAAATCATAGCGGAAAACTTTCCTAACCTGGGGAAAGACACAGACATCAAAATCCAGGAAGCACAGAGGACCCCCATTAGATTCAACAAAAACAGACCATCAACAAGGCATATCATAGTCAAATTCACAAAATACTGAGGCAAAGAGAGAATCATGAAACCAGCAAGGGAAAAAAAGTCCCTAAGCTACAAGGGAAGACAGATCAGGTTTACAGCAGACCTATCCACAGAAACTTGGACGTCCAGAAAGGCATGGCAGGATACATTCAGTGTGCTAAATCAGAAAAATATACAACCAAGAATTCTTTTTCCAGCAAGGCTGTCATTCAAAGTAGAAGGAGAGATAAAAAGTTTCCCAGACAAACAAAAATTAAAGGAGTTTGTGACCACTAACCAGCCCTGCAAGAAATTTTAAGGGGATTCTCTGAGGGGAGAAATGATGAAAAAAAAAATATATATATACATATATATATATACATATATATATATATGTATATATATACATATATATATATGTATATATATATATATATATGAATAAATAAATAAATACCAAAAGCAACAAAGATTAGAAAGGACCAGAGAACACCACCAGAAACTCCAACTCTACAAGCAACATAATGGCACTAAATTCATATCTTTCAGTACTCACTCTAAATGTCAATGGACTCAATGCTCCAATCAAAAGACATAGGGTAACAGAATGGATAAGAAAATAAGATCCATATATATGCTGCTTACAAGAGACCCACTTTAGACCTAAAGACACCTACAGATTGAAAACAAGGGGATGGAGAACCATCTATCATGCTAATGGTCAACAAAAGAAAGCCAGAGTAGCCATACTTATATCAGACAATCTAGACTTTAAAATAAAGACTGTATCAAGAGATGCAGAAGGGTATTACATCATAATCAAGGGGTCTATCCACCAAGAAGACCTAACAATTGTAAACATTTATGCGCCAAATGTGGCAGCACCCAAATATATAAATCAATTAATCACAAATATAAAGAAACTCATCGATAGTAATAATAGTAGGAGACTTCAACAACCCACTCACAGCAAAGGACAGATCATCTAAGCAAAAAATCAACAAGGAAACAATGGCTTTGAATGACACACTGGACCAGATGGACTTAACAGATATATTCAGAATATTTCATCCTAAAGCAGCAGAATATACATTCTTCTTCAGTGCACATGGAACGTTCTCCAGAATAGACCACATACTGGGACACAAATCAGCCCTAAGTAAGTACAAAAAGATCGAGATCGTACCGTGCATATTTTCAGAACACAACGTTATGAAACTCGAAATCAACCACAAGAAAAAATTTGGAAAGGTAACACATACTTGGAGACTGAAGAACATTCTACCAAAGAATGAATGGGCTAACCAAGCTCTTAAAAAGGAAATTAAAAAGTGTATGAAAGTCAATGAAACTGATAGCACCATAACCCAAAACCTCCGGGACACAGCAAAGGCGGTCATAAGACAAAAGTATATAGCAATCCAGGTCTTCCTAAAGAAGGAAGAAAGACCTCAGATACACAACCTAACCTTATGCCTTAAGGAGCTGGAAAAAGAACAGCAAATAAAACCCCAAACCAGCAGAAGACAGGAAATAATAAAGATTAGAGCAGAAATTAATGCTGTCAAAACAAACAAACAAACAAAAAAACCATGAGAACAGATCAATGAAACCAGAAGTTGATTTTTTGAAAGAATTAACAAAATTGATAAACCACTAGCCAGTTTGATCCAAAAGAAAAAGGAAAGGACCCAAATAAATAAAATCAAGAATGAAAGAGGAGAGATCACAACCAACACAGCAGAAATAAAAACAAGAATAAGAGAATATTATGAGCAATTATATGCCAATAAAATGGGCAATCTGGAAGAAATGGACAAATCCTAGAAACATATACACTACCAAAACTGAAACAGGAAGAAATAGAAAATTTGAACAGACCCTTAACCAGTAAGGAAATCAAGTTAGTAATCAAAAATCTGCCAAAAAACAAGAGTCCAGGGCCAGATGGCTATCCAGGGGAATTATACTAAACATTTAAGGAAGAGTTAACACCTACTCTCTTGAAGCTGTTCCAAAAAATAGAAATGGAAGGAAAACTTCTAAACTCTTTGCATGAAGCCAGCATTACCTTGATTCCAAAACCAGACAGAGACCCCACTAAAAAGGAGAACTATAGACTAATTCCCCTGAAGAACATGGATGCAAAAATCCTCAAAAGATATTAGCCAACCGGATCCAAAAATACATTAAAAAAATTATTTACCACGACCAAGTGGGATTTCTACCTGGGATGCAGAGTTGTTCAATATCCGCAAAACAATTAACGTGATTCATCACAACAAAGAAGAAAGGACAAGAACCATATGATCCTCTCAATAGATGCAGAGAAAGCATTTGACAAAGGACAGCATCCTTACTTGATAAAAACCCTCAAGAAAGTAGGGATAGAAGGAGCATTCCTCAATATCGTAAAAACCATATAAGAACGACCCAATGCTAATATCATCCTCAATGAGGAAAAACTGTCAGCTTTCCCCCTAAGGTCAGAAACAAGACAGGGATGTCCACTCTCACCACTGTTATTCAACATAGTATTGGAAGTCTTAACCTCTGCAATCAGACAACACAAAGAAATAAAAGGCATCCAAATCGGCCACAAGGAGGTCAAATTTCACTCTTCGCAGATGACATGATACTCTATATGAAAAACCCAAAAATTCCACCAAAAAACTGCTAGAACTGACTCATGAATTCAGCAAAGTTGCAAGATGTAAAATCAATGCACAGAAATTGGTTGCATTCCTATTCACCAACAATGAAGCAACAGAAAGAGAAATCAAGGAATCGATCCCAATTACAGTTGCACTAAAAACCATAAAATACCTAGGAATAAATCTAACCAAAGAGATGAAAAACGTATACACTGAAAACTATAGAAAGCTTATGAAAGAAATTGAAGAAGACACACAAAAAAAAAAAAATGGAAAAAGATTCCATGCTCCTAGATAGGAAGAACAAGTATTGTTAAAATGTTGATACTACCCAAAGCAACCTACATATTCAATGCAATCCCTATCAAAATAACACCAGCATTCTTCACAGAGCTAGAACAAATAATCCTAACATTTGTATGGAACCAGAAGACTCCAAATAGCCAAAGCAATCTTGAAAAAGAAAACCAAAGCTGGAGGCATCACAATCCTGGACTTCAAGCTATGCTGCAAAGATGTAATCATCAAGACAGTATGGTACTGGCACAAGAACAGGCCCTCAGATCAATGGAACAGAATAGAGAACCCAGAAGTGGACCCACAAACGTATGGCCAACTAATTTTTGACAAAGCAGGAAAGAATATCCAATGGAATAAAGACAGTCTCTTCTGCAAGTGGTGCTGGGAAAACTGGACAGCAACATGCAGAAGAATAAACCTGGACCACTTTCTTACACCATACACAAAAATAAACTCAAAATGGATGAAAGACCTCAATATAAGACAGGAAGCCATCAAAATCCCCGAGGAGAAAGCAGGCAAAAACCTGTTTGATCTTGGCCACAGCAACTTCTTACTCAACACGTCCGCGAAGGCAAGGGAAACAAAAGCAAAAATGAACTACTGGGACCTCATCAAAATAAAAAGCTTCTGCACAGGGAAGGAAACAACCAGCAAAACTGAAAGGCAACTGACAGAATGGGAGAAGATATTTGTATATGACATATCAGATAAAGGGTTAGTATCTAGAATCTATAAAGGACTTCTCAAACAACACCCAAAAAACAAATAATCCAGTGAAAAATGGGCAAAAGACATGAATAGACACTTCTCCAAAGAAGAAATCCAGATGGCCAACCAACACATGAAAAAATGCTCAGCATCACTCATCATCAGGGCAATACAAATCAAAACCACAATGAGATACCACCTTACACCTGTCAGAATGGCTAACGTTAACAACTCAGGCAACAACAGATGTTGGCGAGGATGCGGAGGAAGAGGATCTCTTTTGCATTGTTGGTGGGAATGCAGACTGGTGCAACCACTCTGGAAAACAGTATGGAGGTTCCTTCAAAAAACTAAAAATAGAACTACCCTACGACCCAGCAATTGCACTACTAGGCATTTATCCACGGGATACAGGTGTGCTGTTTCGAAGGGACACGTGCACCCCCATGTTTGTAGAAGCACTATCAATAATAGCCAAAGTATGGAAAGAGCCCAACTGTCCATCGATGGTGAGTGGATAAAGCAGATGTGGTATATATATACAATGGAGTATTACTCGGCAATGAAATAGAATCAAATCTTGCCATTTGCAACTACGTGGATGGAACTGGAGGGTATTATGCTAAGTGAAATTAATCAGTCAGAGAAAGACAAAAATCATATAACTTCACTCATATGAGGACTTTAAGAGACAAAACAGATGAACATAAGGGAAGGGAGACAAAAATAATATAAAAACAGGGAGGGGGAAAAACAGAAGAGACTCATAAATATGGAGAACAAACTGAAAGTTACTAGAGGGGTTGTGGGAGTGGGGGATGGGCTAAACGGGTAAGGGGCACTAAGGAATCTACTCCTGAAATCATTGTTGCACTATATGCTAACTAATTTGGATGTAAATTTAAAAAAATAAAATAAAATAAAATAATAAAAAAAATAAAATGAAAAAATGAAAATAATGATCTTTAGCAGCCCCATCATTTATGACTATCATCACCCAATCATGCAAAGATGATAGAAATTAATTTCTTTGTCTGAAGGCAGCATGTCCAAGACCTTTTCTGACAAGTCTTCAACCGCCATAAAGCAGAAACTCTGACACCATCGCCAGGCGTTACCTAACACTATGGTTTTTGGAGGAATGCGGTGTAGGCTGGTGTAGTAGATTTCATTATTGTTCCCAATTCTTTATCCCTCCCTCGCTACATGCTCTTTGTCATGTGCTGTGTAGTTCATCTCACTAGAGAATAAAGTTCCTGCTTCACTGATGTTGGGTTTAGCTGTGGGACTTGGACATGGGAATGCTAGTAAACCTAACATGAGAAGGTTTGAATCATAATTGCACAATTCATCTTGCCCTCTTGACTACTGTCATTTCCATAAGAAGACAAGCCCTGGGAGGTCCAAGGAGGATGACAGAAGCATGGTTCTGGGCTAGACCCAGTATGCATTTTGGAGCTAAGATCCACTGAACACAGCCTACATCAGCTGAATCTTAGGCAACCCACAGACAAGTGAGCAAGAATAAATGTTGTTTTAATCCACTGTGCCATTTGCTGCAGAGCATTATGTGGTAATAGTTAACTGATAGAGCCCAGGACTGGGATTACTTAGGATACTTTCAGCTATAATTAACAGAGAATGCTACCTACAAGAGATTCAGTAAAATTTCAGTTGGGTCTTTAGTGTCAGGCAACTGAAGCAAATTCAGCCAAACTGAATAAGAAAAAGCAATTTATTAAGAGGATATAGGAGAGTTACAATTGTGGCGGAGGTTTCTGGAAACCTGGACTTGGAGCCTTCAAATTCAGAAACAACATCAGGACCTGATCATATAGTCGTTCTGGTTGCAATGTAACTGCTACCACCTCAGGCTACATATCCCTATATGCCACCTCTGCTAGACATCAGATTCTACTACTAGAACCGGTAACACTGCTGTTTCTGGAAATTGAACAGAAATGTTGAGTCTCTGGTTCTGCTTCATGAAACTTCGTGAATTGAATCACCATTAGATTCTGATTCGAGTATATGTTATATACATCTGTTTGGTAGAGCCTCGCTCATACTACACCTTAACCTCAAGAGAGAATGAAGTGAGTGTCTGACATTTTAACTTCTCTTGTGAGAAGTGGGCTATTCATAAAGTGGGGAATTCCTAACATATAAAAGGGATTGTGAGCTGGCCAGCCACAGTGAAAGATAAATGCTCATTTCAAACAATCAGGGAGGCTATCAGCTCATATATCAGTATTTCTGGATAGGGAAGGCTTCCTTAAAGCTTGACCCTGGCATATATATATGACATATATGTCTCTGCCCCTGTTCCTGGAACAGAGCCCCTAAAACTGGTAATTCCCTAGGTAATTTTCCTAGGAGCCTTTTTTGTTCTTTGAGACAACTCTAGGTGGGCCCCTGGATGGTTCCTGAATCAAGACTGGTCACCAAAAGACCAAACCATGATCAGAAACTTTGGATTTTCAGCCCCATCCCCCATCCTCTAGAAAGGGGAGAGGGGCTCAAAGTGGAATTAATATTTGGTCATGCCTGTGTTCTATTTTGATCCCGATAGAACAGAGTTCAGCAAATTTCCAGGTTGTTGAACACATTCACGCTGGGAGGGTGATGCACCCCAACTCCATGGAGAAAGAAGTTCCTAACCTCAGGACCATCACAGACTTCACCCTATATATATCTTCATCTAGCTGTTCATTTGTATCCTTTACCACATCCCTTAATAAACTGTAAACATAAGTAATTGTTTCCCAGAGTTCTGTGAGCTACTCTAGTAAATTAATGAAACCTGAGGATGGGTCTGAGGAACCTCTGATTTGTTGTGGGTAACCTGGGCACCTACTACTTGTGATTGGCATCTGAAGTGGGGAGGAAGCAATCTTAAACTGTGGGATCCGTTGCGATCCCTGGGTAGATAGTGTCAGAATTGATTTGAATTGCAGGGCCCTCAGCTGACATCATGGAAAATGGCTTGGTGTGGGGAACAACCTCCACCCCCACATTTGGTGACCAGAAATGTCACAAGTGTTGTGAGTGTTCTGTATTAAAGGAAGGGAGACAGCCAGAAGAGAAGAACTGGGTTTCTCCCTGCATAGGAGGGAGAACCGTGGTTTTTTCAAATTTGGTAATATCCTCTGATTTTCTCTGTAATTTCTTCTTTGAGAATACTTTAGAGTATGTAGTGTAATATCTAAATCTTTATGGCATTTTCTAGACATTTATTGATATTTGCTTTTCAGTTTTATTCTATTGTGGGCAGACAATGTACTCTATATGTTTTTAATCCTTTGAAATGAATTAAGATTTGTTTTATGAATCAACATATAATCTGTCTTGGTGGAAATTCCATGTGCTATTGCAAAGAATCCAGTAATTGGTGTGGTGTTCTATAATATCAACTAGGGCAAGTTGGTTGTTAGTGTACCTCAAAATTTCTAGAACTACTTCAATTAATTGCCAAGAGAAGTGAGTTAAAATCTCTGCAATAATTGTGGGTTTGCCTCTTTTTTCATTTTATTTCTGTCAGGTTTCTCCTTGTATTCTGAATACATTTTATTAAATATTATGTATTCTTCATGAATTATTGAATTATAATTATACTACTTCATATATAACACAAGAATTTGTAGCATTATAATACTGTTTCTCCTTATTCCTGTTGTTTAGTGCTATTGGTGACATAAGTTTTACTTCTACTTGTTGTATACCCCATAATACATGATTATTATGAAGCTTTAATAAGTCTATTGTCTTTATAAAAATCTAATGAATAAGGGGAAATATTGTTTACATTTACACACATATTTACTATTTCTGGCCCTCTACATTATTCCCTATGGGTCTGAATTTCCATCAGGTACCTTTCCTTTTTGACCTGAAGAATTTCCTTTACTAATTTTTATAGTGGTATTCTGCTGGTGACAGGTTCTCTAGACTTCAGTTTTTCTGAAAGTTTCTTAATTTTGCATTCACTTCTGAAAGATAGTTTTGCAGTATATGGAAATCTAGGTTGGCCATTGTCTTTTCTTTCATCACTTGGACTACATCTTTTCATTATCCTTAGAACTCTATCGTTTCTGATAAGAAGGTGGTTGTCATTCTTATCATTATTTCTCTATGTAATGTCCTTTTTTTCTCTTTAAAAATGTTCTCTTCTGGGGCACCTGGGTGGCTCAGTCGGTTAAGCCTCTGACTTCGGCTCAGGTCATGATCTCATGGTGCATGAGTTCTAGCTGCATTTAGGGCTCTGTGCTGACAGCTTGGAGCCTGGAGCCGCTTCAAATTCTGTGTCTCCCTCTCTCTCTCTGTCCCTCCCACATTCATGCTCTGTCTCTCTCTTTCTCCTTCAAAAATAAATAAACATTAAAAAATTATTTAAAAAATGTTCTCTTCTTTTTTCAAAAGTTTTATTATGATGTGCCTCAGTATAGTTTTCTTTGCATCTAACCTTGTTGTTTCTGAGTTTCTTAGATCTCTGGAATGATGTTTTAAAGCAAATGTGGTAAAATTTCAACCAATCTACCTTTAAATGCAGTTTCTCCTCTCTTGTCTCTCTTCTTACTCTGGGGCTTTAAATATAATTATTTTAAATCACTTGATAGTGTTTCACAGCCATTGAGATTCTGTTCTCTCCTCCTTTTCAGTTTTCCTTCCTTCTGTGGTTCAGTTTGTTTTTCAGTTTATTTATTTATTTTGAGAAAGAGAGAGAAAGCATGAGTTGGGGAGGGGCAGAAAGAGAGAGGAGAGAGAGAATCCCACGCACTGACAGTGCAGAGCCTGATGCAGAGCTCGAACCCTAAAACCTTGAGATCATGACTTGAACCAAATTTGGATGCTCAACCGACTGAGCCACCCAGGCGCCCCCCATTTGCATATTTTTTTATTGACTTGTCATCAACTTTGTCATCAAACTTCATCAAGTTTCTTCTACCATATCTTTCTATAATTCTCATTTGATAAATGTTTGATTTCAACATTGTTTATTTCACTTCTAGGATTTACATCTGGTTCTTTTTCAGAATTTCATGTCTCTGTTGAAATTTCCCATCCCTTAACTGATTGTATCAGTTTTTTTCTATTGACTTTTTAAATATATTTTTAATAGTTTAAAGTACCTGTCTACTAGCACAAACATCTGGGTCACCCCGAGCTCTTTATCAACTTTTAAAAAAAATTTATATGATCTCATTTTCCGGTTTCTTCACACTCCTAGAAATTTTTTCTTATATATACCAGACATTGTCAGTGATACATTGTAGAAACTGTGGATTCTGTAATCTTCCTCAAAGGTGTGTTGAGGTTTGTTTTTTTTTCCCTAGCAGACAGTTAAATTACAGATGAATCACCTTGATCCTACAGAGGCTTGGTTACAGGCTTTGTTTTGGCAGGTTCATTTTGTGTTTCCATTAGTTCTAGGGCATAGCTGTTAGTCCTGGATTTCGGTGGTTACTCTTAAGATTTGGCCCTTGAAATTTCAGCGGAAAGACCAAGGTGTTTACTAAACCTTCCAACTTAGCATGATTTGAACTCCATAATCAGGTTTTCTAACGCTAAGTAATTGCTAAAATCCTTGCCCATCTCTTTCAGGTTTCCAGAGTTGTTCTCTGGCTGAGTTCCGTGGAGACTTTGCATGGACATGCATAGTTTAGGAGTCAGCCAAGCATTTGAGGTATGTTTGTATTTGGATTTTGGGACTCACTTCTGTGTAGCTCCCTCATTCCTGGAATTTTCTTTTCGTTTTCCAGGTGTGACTATAATAACCCTAAAAACTATCCTCTGACTCTTCAACTCAGCAAGACTGCTGTTTTCTGCCTGAGTTCTGTTCCCTTTGCATCGTGAAGTCAAGAGAACTCTCTCAAGAAAGTGATGGGGAATGTGATATTTTACCCAGCATGCCTCCCTTTCTTCAAGACTGTCTCCCTTTCAGTTTTTGTCTGTTCTGAGTTGCTTTCCAGGGCTTTGAAACAACGGTTATTTCTTCTTATATTTTGTTCAAAACTTATACCTGTTGCCAGCAGAAAAGTAGTCCAATACAAGCTACTCTGCTATTAAGTTGGAAATCCAATAATGACTTACTCTTAAGAATGAGGAAGAACTTTTCCAGACATCTCTGGCAAGTTCTCCTAATGATTCATTGGCCAGAATTGGGTCCCCTGTTTTTTTCCATAAAGATTTTCAGATTGTTCTTGAGCAATGAGCATTAATTAGCAATGAAAAATTACTCCTGCAGTCAAGAGTAGAGTTAGCTTCCTCTGAGGCAAGGAATTGCATGGAGCACAGGGGATAAAGACAAATACATAAAGAAACCAATATTTGGTTAGGAAGAAAAAGAGGATATTTCATAGAGAGAAGAGAGAATAGAAGAAAGGAGGGCCAAACCACTGGTTCTCAACCCAAGCTGCACATCAAAACCATCCTTTTAAAATACTAATTAAAATCCAGTATCTTCTGGACGCATTGGGGCAGAGGTTGGGCCTCCAAGGCTCTGGTGGCCCTGCTCCCTTGGCTTTGGGTGGTCCTACCCCTGTGGAGACTCAGGGCCTGGGTTGTGTGAAGTTCCTGTTGAAGTTCTGGCAGCTCTACCTGTTTGGGCCTGCAGGGGTGGCCCCAACCCAATGGCTCTCTGCAGTGGCCCCCCATACTCGGGGAGAGCCCTCTTGAGCCTCTTTTGGAAAGACACTAATCCCATTCATGAGGACTCCACCTTCATGACCTTATCATCTCCCAGATGCCCCACCTCCTAATACCATCACATTGAGTACTGGGCTTCCACATATGAATTTGGGAGAGACAAAAACATTTAGACCATAGCACCATGGAACTTGTTTAAAATAAAAACCCCTGGGCCCAATCCTAGAATGAAACCTAGAAATCTGCTGTTCATACAAACTTACCAAGTGGCTCTGAGGTAGAATCTTTTTTAAATAAGAGGAGGGTTTTTTTAACCATTCACGAAATTTGCTCTGTTCACATTTGCACCCAAGGACTCCTTGCTACTCCGTAACCCTTCAGGGCCTGCAACCTTCAAGTGGGGGTCTACTGGTGGAGCCTGCATTATTGGAGTGGCACAAAAGCCCAACGTGCAACACTAGAAGGATGGACAGGAATATCCACATGGGAAAATGGATGGGTACAAGTAGCAACCGCATGGGACCAAAGGAAAGCAATGGTCCGTTCCCACTGAAGAGGGACATGAGAGTGTTCATAGGGGATATTAATGGAGTGTCTCAGGACATCCATGTAGGTAATGTAAGGGCACACAAGTCTATGGGACCTGGAAAAGCCACACACAAATGTCCCCATGAGATGCTGAAATGTAATATATAGCCACATGGGTTCTTGCAGGACACATGGGTTCTTGCGGGACACTGAGGGTAACAGGCTTGACAGCCAACAGGGTGAGAGAACGCTACAGCAACACCAATTAACTGGGTCTGAGTGAGGGTGACCAGAAGGGAAAGACAGGTTGGGGTGAGCCATCAAAGATAATACCTGCTCAGAGATCCTTGTACCATGTAGAGATAAGGTTCTTGAGTTTGTGAGCTCCTAAAAGGAAGTGACTTTGTTTAATGTATCCTTGCATCATTAGGACCTGTCACAGGGCAGGCCTATAGCATGTACTCAATACATAAGGTGACCAAATAACTTATCCCCCAAACTGGGTTGCTTTTGGTAGTAAAAGAGGATGCCATTAATAACTATGCCAGGATAAAAGGCATAAACCAGTACCATTCTGGTACACTGAGAAGTATCATTGCCCCACCAATAAATTTTGGGTAAACAGGTGGGTGGATGAAGGAACGTATTACTTTTTAAGTGGAAACAGTAACTGGAAATACCTGAAGATACCATAGACTGGCGTCTCAGACAGGATGACAGGCCTTCTCAAAAGTGATAAAGCTGTGGCATAGGGGTGGCTGCAGACTTTCTGTGAAGTGGCTTGTGTGGTCCTGGATGAGAACAGCACAGTGGGAGATGTGCGAGAGCACTCACCTGGCAGCTGCAGATGCATATCAGACACTGCGTTTCCAATAAGATTTGTGTTTTTGTGATGGGGGGTGGGGGGTGGGTGTGATGGGGATGGGAGTGGTGAGCTAAGGCAATGCCCTTACCGGCTCCTGGGGCTACTACAAACAGCCGTGTCACTTCTGCAGGGAGCCTTGATGAGCTGTGCTGGCAGGTGCAGACTTCCAGCTCCCATGCACAGAGCAAAGTTAAGATGAACTCGGGAAAGAAGGCGGCTAGGGAGCAGGAAGCAAAATGACTTTCTGAGCACAGCCTTCCAGAAGTGGCACTTTCCCACTGACTTTAAAGAAACATGAAATTTGTTAAACAGTGATATATAGTTTAAAAGAAATGAGCAGAAGCAGTGGGAAAGCGAAACCATCAGGCCTTCTGAGGAAGTGGTTCTGTGCTTGACCTTCTTCACCACAGCAGGCCCCAGTGTTGCGCCTCATGCTGCCACTCCTGTCAGAAGGCCATGCCCCTTCCCCATGGCCTGCAGCCCTTGCTCCACCTCTAAAAGACAGTCTTCCGGGCCACCTGGGTGGCTCAGTCCATTAAGTGTCTGACTCTTGGTTTCATGATCCCCCAGTTCGTGGGTGTGAGCCCCACACTGGGCTCTGCGATGACAGTGCAGAGAGATCCCTGCTTGGGATTCTCTCTCTCCCTCTCTCTCTGCCCCTCCCCACTCATGCTCAATCTCTCTCTCTCTCTCAAAATAAATAAAAACTTAAAAAAAGAGAGAGAGATGGTTTTCTGTGGTAATGCAGAGGAGCCCTCGACTCTGGGAGCAGGAAAAGATCAAGAGGCTCTGCAAGACTGTGTGGGGGGTTGGTCATGCATCTCAGAAGGAGACCATATGAGCTGTGTGCTCCCGGGCAGGCCAATTAACTTCTCTGATCAGAATTTCTCTTCTGTCACGTTGGGATTCTAACAGCTACATGGCATTGGGAGTAGGCAGAGGATGGAAGTGAGGTGAGAGCAGCTGCCTCGCTTCCCGCCAGGCCTTCCTCCATTAGCCCTGCAGCCCAGAGACTGCTAGGTTCAGTGAGTTTAGCCCTGAGCCGATGATAAACAAAGACCAGGAAGTCTGCTTGGCGGGAGGAGGGAGAAAACAACTCCAGTGCAACCTCACAGGGAAACGCTTTTCTATTAATCTTTGATTTTCGGTGCTATGAGTTCCTGGCACTTCAGCACTTCATAAAGAAGCGGTTAAGTGGGAAGGAAGAGGTGGAGAGAAAGAGAGAGAGAAGGCGGTCCCGGCAGGGCAGAAGTGTCACACAGTGGCCTTGTTACAGGAAGGGAGTGAGCAGGAGCATGTGCTCAGAGGAAGAGAGGAAAAGGTGGTGGCTTGTGGTTGCCAGGTGCCAGTACTGGAGGGCAGGCCTGAAATGTTTCAGTGTGCTGGAGAAGTTTCCACAACTCATCCTGTGTGGTGGCTCAGCCTATACCAGGTCTGGGATACAACGACTGGGGAGTATTCTGGGCAACTCTGGGTGTGGATCTGTGACCAAGAAGTTCCTTTTAAGCTGGTGATATGCATACCAGTGTGGGAAAGGAGGTCAGGGGGCTAGCCTGGCCTCTCAGTAAGTTAGTAGCTGCCCCTCTCCTGTGCTGTCCTGAGAAGGGCAGAACCAAATCTTGAATGCCTGCTGAACGGGGTATGAGATGCTGAGGGCAGAGACCCTTTGCATTTGTCTCAGTAACTCAGCATTAAACTGGTGCATAGTCAATGTTTGTACAATTTTTCAAATTCGCAGATACTCCTGTGTTTCCGTAGGTTTTGCAAACTTTCCTCTGCTTCAGGAAAGAGCACTCTGGGATTCCTGTGTCACTTCCCTTGTGTCTTTGTGGGACATTCCCAGAGAGAATTTTAACCCCAAATAGTAATAATAATAATAATAATAATAATAAAATATTTTATCTAAACAAGTAACCTAATTATGAGTTTGGTTTGACTTTCAAACTCACAAAGCTATGGAAACGAAATGATAGAATCCAGTGTAAACAGCCCAGCTCACAGTGAGCTCAGCCTCTTTTTCAGACAATGGGCTAAATTAATTGTTGTCTGAAAGAGGAAATCCAACTGCAAATGCCACCAGGCAGATTTGCTTTTCTTCTCTATTCCAGAGTACAGTTAAACAGTCTCTGCTGGTCTACAAAACAGCACCCTTTGGGATATTTTCCCCTGCAAAGAAAGGAGAGAACAAAATAATTTTTGAAGGGTTGTTGTACCTAGACTGGTGCCTCAAAAGCTTTTAGGTCACTTCTATTGAACACAGAGGAAAATAGGGCTGTGTAATTGGCCAGGAAATAAAGGAACACGATCTGTTTTCACCTCCATTATCTAACTAATGGAGGTCACTATGTCTGATTGTGACTAAGGTTAATCATTCTGACAGATGTACCTGTGGAGACTCAGCTAAGTTGTTTTGCTTGTCCCTTGGCTGAATCGGATTGTCGTCCCTTTGTTGGGGTGGGCAGGAGTGGTTTATGGCATCCAAGTTATTATTTCCCAGTAGGTTTCTTGCATTTTCAAATGGGAACACACATTTATTTTCTTTGGAAAGTGCATTTACAACCAAGCTAATTGGCTTGCTTCTCCACTGACCAAAGACCACGGTTATTGGTGGTGTTAAGATCATTTATAAACTTGCTGAATATAATCTTACAGGCTGATAAAGGAAAGGAATGAACAAAGACCACATCACAGCTGGAACCTGAATGATTAGGGAGGGACAGCAGTGTTGTTAGGATGTTGGGGAAGAGAGGACTTTGGTACTAATGCTGTTTCTCACTTGCAAACAGTGAGAAATACCCCCAAAATACCATTAGTCAATGATTCCATTTAATGTAACGTTTTAACTTCAAACTAGTTTCTATTAAAAAGTGTTTGGGGCACCTGGGTGGCTCAGTCAGTTAAGTATCCGACTTCGGCTCAGTTCATAATCTCACGGTTCGTGGGTTCGAGCCCCATGTCAGGCTCTGTGCTGACAGCTCAGGGCCTGGAGCCTGCTTCAGATTCTGTGTCTCCTTCTCTCTCTGCCCCTCTCCTGCTCACACTCTGTCTCACTCTGTCTCTCAAAAATACATGAAAAAAAAATTTTTTTTAATTGTTTGTCAGTCTGGATTTGATCAGCAGTTTTAAACAACTGGATGGATTCCCAGTCTTAGCTGTTTTCCCAGAAAATTGTTTCCTCATACATAGTGCAGCTAGTTTGCAGAAAGATGTGGGAAATTATTCTCCACATAAGCAAGTCTGCTGGGTATTAAGTATTTTTCTATAAAGTTACATGAAGTAACAAGATTGGGCAAGACGTATGAATAGAGTATAAAAAGTCAAAATGGCAGAGTTTCTTGCTAGGATTCTCTTGGCAATTTTTCCTAATGTTTGTGCCAAGGGCTCTCTGGTATAATTTATTAGCTCCTTTAGTAATAGTGAAATTTTCATTAGAAATGTAGCTCTATGTTACTTACTAAAAATGACTACTATTTTCAAATGCTTTCTAAGTGCCAGGCACTATTCAGAACCCTGCATGAATATTATAAACATCACAACAACCTGATGAACTAAGCCTTATTATTACCCCATTTTACAGATGAGAAAAAGGAATGTAACTGTCCTGTGCCATAAAACTATTAAATGGTAGCATCATGGTTCCAGGCAGCATGGCTCCAGAAACCATGATATTCAGAGTGGGTCTGTGGACCAGTTATAAATGCAGATTCTTGGGTTCCCAGAACTCCTGAAGTCAGAATCTGCATTTTAATATCTCAGGAGATTCATCTGCACAATAGAGTTTAAGGAGTTCTGGTATACTATCTCCTTTTTGACTGGATTGATTTGGGCAAGGCATTTAACTTTTCTGAGCCTCAGATTTCTTGTCTATAGAACAGATACAATAGCACAATCTTTGTAGATTTGTTGTGATAACACAAAGAAATGTTGCAAAGAGTCTGGCATTCAGAAAGTACTTGATATCTAGGCAATGGAATGATGCTTAAGTATCCCCAGGCTTTGGGGCACCTGGGTGGCTCAGTTGGTTAAGTGTCTGACTTTGGCTCAGGTCATGATCTCACCGTTCGTGAGTTCAAGCCTGGAGCCTGCTTCGGATTCTGTGTCTCCCTCTCCCTCTGCCCCTCCCCTGCTCATGCTCTGTCTCTCTCTGTCTCTCAAAAATAAACATTAAATAAAATTTTTTTAAGTATCCCCAGACTTCAAAAGTAGTCCATGATATTATCCAAAGAACTTAAAAAGACTATCCACTACTCTGCTTCTCCTTGCTCCAAATACTTTTTCCACTACTAAACAGTTGAGTGACTAAACGTTTACAGAAACCTGTTTTTTTTTTTAACATTTGAATTTATGGTAGTACCTCCTGACTCCAAGCCTAGTACCCTTTCTTCCATATTGGTTTCATTGCCTTTTTTAAAAAAATGATTTCTGTGGTGCAAAATATATCATACATAGATAAGGTAATATAAAACATACATATGTGTAATATAAACAATAATCATAAAGCCATAAAAGCCATAAACTATAACCCAAGTCATAAATATAAGACTTCGATCTAGAATAAAATCTCTTACCTTGTCCAGTAACTTGGACACTACCTTGTGCTCTCTTTATTCCCAGAGAAAATAGCTATCTTGATGTTTGTATTCCTTTTTTTGCTTTCAAAAAAAAATTATTTTAATGTTTATTTATCTTTGAGAGAGACAGAGACAGAGACAGAGAGACAGAGCACAAGCAGGGGAGGCACAAAGAGGGAGACACAGAATCTGAAGCAGGCTCCAAGATATGAGATGTCAGCCTGATGTGGGGCTCGAACTCACAAGTCATGAGATCGTCACCTGAGCCAAAGTCGGACACTAAATCGACTCAGCCACCCAGAAGCCCCAGTTTTTTGCTTTAACAAAAATAATTTTACCACACCTGAATTCTATGTACAAGGGATTGTACAGGAAATATTCTTTTGTGACTTGTTTATTTCACTCAGTCTTATTATTTTTACATTTCATTCATGTTGATGTGTGAACCGTAATTTGTTAAAATTTTCATTGCTTTTGGGTATTTAATTGCATACATGTTCCACAATTTATCTGCTAAAAAGACTTTGGGTGCTTTCTCGTGTTTTGGATAGGTAGTGCTGCCATGAGTACTTTTACACATTTCCCTGACACACGTGTCCATTTATCTGGGTTGTGGCTTATGTTCATGTCGCCTCACTAGGGAAAGTTTCCAAGCGCTAGCACCAATCTGTAATCCCACCTCCAGTAAAAGAATTCTTATTGCACCGCGCACTCATCAACACTTAGTATTGTAGAAGTTTTGGGCCAGTCTGGTGGGTGCATTATTGGAAGTCATTGTGGCTTTAATTTGTGTTTTCTTATAGTGAGATTGAATATCTCTTGCTAAGTTATCGTTCATTTAGGGTTCCACCTTCTATGCAGTAGCTGTTCAAATGTCTTTAACATTCTTTTTCTATTGGAATGTCTTATTCTTATCAATTCATGGAAAATCTACACATATCCTGGATACATGTCCTTTGTTATTTACATGTGTTGCCAGTATCTTTTGGTATTTTTGTGGATTTTCTTTGCGTTCTTTTAATAGTGCGTCTTGATAAGCAGGTGTTTTTAACTTTAATGTAGTCACATTTATTAATCTATTTCTGTATGTTTTGTGCTTTCTATGTCTTGTTTAAGAAATCCTTTCCTACTCCAAGTCATAAACATGGTACAAAATTCCACGTATTTATGTCTTAACATTTATGCTTTCAATCTACTTGGGATTAAAAAAATTTTTTTTTGTTATGGAATGAGGTAGGATGTGCCATGTTATTTTTCTTCCATATGGGTAACCAACTGTCCCAGAACCTTTTATTGATAAATGCACTCTTTTCCTGTCCATCTCTAGTACTAACTCGGTCACATATCCAGTTTCGATAAGTGCATAGGTCTTTTCTGTGAGTTCCCGATTTTGTCCTTTGATCTATTTGCCTGTTGCTTTGCCGATACTACACTGTCTTTTATAAAAAGCTATCTCAGCTTCTTCTTCAAGAGAGAGTCTTAGTTATTCTTGTTTTTTCTTTAGTTTTCTTAGCTGTAAAATTAGGAGCTAGTGCTAGATAATTTCTGTGGTTCTAACTCTGAAAGATTTATTGGATTCTATATGACAACATATTAGGTAATCACATGGTGGTTTTCCCTTGATGATACCATCATATTTAGGGATGATTTTACAAAACTGTATTAATCTTTTGAAATAATTTTACATGGTTCTGTTATGAAATTAACACTGCCCTTTTGTTTGTTTTTTGAGAACTTTAAATGTTTATTTATTTTTTTTTTTAATTTTTTTTTTCAACGTTTATTTATTTTTGGGACAGAGAGAGACAGAGCATGAACCGGGGAGGGGCAGAGAGAGAGGGAGACACAGAATCGGAAACAGGTTCCAGGCTCTGAGCCATCAGCCCAGAGCCTGATGTGGGGCTCGAACTCACAGACTGCAAGATCATGACCTGGCTGAAGTCGGACGCTTAACCGACTGTGCCACCCAGGCTCCCCTAAATGTTTATTTTTTTAATGTTCATTTATTTATTTTTGAGAGAGAGAGACAGAGAGAGAGACAGAGAGAGAGAGAGAGAATGCGAGCAGGGGAGGGACAGAGAGAGAGAGGGAGACACAGAATCCGAAGCAGGCTCCAGGCTCTGGGCTGTTAGCACAGAGCCTGACATGGGGCTCAAACTCACAAGCTGTGAGCTCATGACCTGAGCTGAAGTCCGAAACTTAACTGACTGAGCCACCCAGGTGCCTCTGTTTTTGAGAACTTTAATGCTCTTAGACTCTACCATCATTTTAGGATAATGGCATTGTTGATACACAAGAGTTTTTAGAGTGTTACATGTGCCCAGCAGTTGCTGGGATTTAAAGGAAATGTAAAGAAGCATAAATCACTGTCTCTGGTGTAGAAGAATTCATGTTTTAGCTGGGAGACATGGCAATGACCCAATGCTATCTCTGACACATCTGGACTTGGTTAGTTAATTTTCAGGACCTTGAGTTTTTGTGGGGTTTTTTTTCTCCATATGAAAAATTAAGGTCTTATACTGTATTATGGTAATGCCTTTTTATTAGCTCTAACATTTGATGAATTTCCATATGACAGCTCTTTCTATTCTCCACCCATATGAAGGCCGTCAAAACACACATAATCTGCAAATAACTCATCCAAGACAAAAACTTGGAAGAGACACTCTTTCTCTTTATAAACATTTTGTTAGGAAGAGGGGGGTGGGGAACCATATCTGTGGCAATAAAAGAAAAAAACAACAAAAAACAAAAAAACAAAAAATAACCTTTCTGGGTTTTTGCCCCCTCTGTTGAAATCAGAGTCTGTATTGTAAAGTTCTGTTTCTATTAACTAGTTTATCTTGTTTAGTTTGTAAACCTGGACTCATGCCATGGTAATGTGTTAGCTACTTTGTATGCCATCCAAATGCTGGATATGCTAACAAAAGAATTGCCTGAAAACAGCAAAGCACAGATGATCTTTGACACATTTTGAACCTAAATTTAAAAAAAAAAGCCAAAACGGAAACCTGTTTCCCAAGAGAACCGCTGCAGGGTGAATTTGCCTTGCCCTAAGGAGGAAAGGGAACTTTCCAACTACACAGAGGTAACACCATGACTAGAATACTGATTTCCAACCCCAAATTGGCTCTTTCTCCCCAAAGAAGTATATGACTCTGACACAGATGGCCTTTTGGGGAAGGGTCTGTGAGAGAGGAGATCCACTCTCTTCTAAGTGATGAAATGATTTTAAAATGATTACTCTGTATGCAAATAGCATTTCCCTAGGAGTGCAGAGAGGAAAGTCATACCTTGCAGTACACTATAGCAGTAAATATTCATAGATGAACTCTTTCACTGAGGTCAAGGCTAATAAATATTTCTTCAAGAGATAGAATTTATGGCAGCCAAAAAATATGTCTGATCTGTATTTTTACCGAATATGTTATGGACTGAATTATGTTCCTCCCAAAATCATATGTTGAAAGCCAATCTTAGAATGTGATTTTTTTCAAAGATGGGACCTTTAAGGAGGTAAGTAAGTATAGTAGGTCTTAAGTCTGGGACCCTAATCCAATAGGACTGGTGTCCTTATAAGAAAAGGAAGAGACATCAGGGATAGGCACATCTGGAGAAAAGGCCATGCAAAGACACAGTGAGAGGGTAGTCATCTGCCAGCCAAGGAGAGAGGCCTCAGCAGAAACCACACCTGCCCACACCTTGATCTTGGACTTCCAACCTCCAGACCATGACAAAATAAAAACTCCCAGTCTGTGGAGTTTTGTTATATGGCAGCCGTAGCAAACTAACATAATACCTACAGAATCTCCTTTTCTGAAATTTTCTCATTATTATTCTGGGAATAAAGGAACTGCTTTATTGACTTAATTCCATAAAAATGTTCTAGCTGAAGCCTCCTGCCCTATCAAGTAAAGCACAAGCACCTTGCCTCTTACTTTGGCTCCAGCTACTGCTCTGCTATTACAGAGCCTCTTACTCTTCCTGTCCCATTGTGCTCTCTCTGATCCCTCCCAGGGGCGCTGGGCCGGGTTGGGGGTGGGAGCTGTAAATAAAGTAGGGTCACCCAGACTCGAGATGCAGGGGGATTCCAATTTTTCAAGTTGACACATAACATATAACTAGGTAAGCAAATATCAAGAATACTTGGGCAATCATGTAGCCAAAGTGGAAAGTTAGCATTGATTTGGAAAATACAAGCAAGGCAGGGGCTAATTTTCTTAGAATTAAAATAACGACTCTTTACTTTTGGGTTTTTGTTTTGTCTTAAAATTTTTGTTTTTTACATTTATTTATTTTTGAGAGACAGAGAGAGACAGAGCACAAGCCGGGGAGGGGCAGAGACAGAAGGAGACACAGAATCCGAAGCAGGCTCTGAGCTGTCAGCACAGAGCCCAACGCAGGGCTCAAACTCACAAACCATGACCTGAACTGAAGTCGGACGCTTAACTGACTGAGCCACCCAAGCACCCCTGTTTTGCTTTGTTTTTCATGCAGAGATCTCTGAATTGTCACTGGGGGTATTTGCCCAACTTATCTTGCTTAACTGTTTACCTGGTTCACATTCTTACGTAATGCTGTCTACTTTGTAATGAGTGAGCATGATTCAATTTCACCAAATCAGCATTTTCTGAAATGCATCTTTTGTTTTTTTCTCTGACTCGTATGTTTTTTAAAAAAGAAAGGGTTCTGTGGTCAAGAAAATTTAACAGTCTTCTCCTCCGCAACTAAAGGCACTTATTTTTATTTATTTACTTGTCATGATTTATTGCTGATTACTATGTGCCTAGCACTGTGTTGAGTGCTTTTTGTGCATTCTACTGTTTCATTCTTGCATTATAATTATAAGGTATATGCTCATCAATTTTATGTATAAGAAACTTGGGATCAGAAAAGCTAAATGATGATCCCAAGCCTGATTAGTGGCAGAGCTAGGATTTGAAAACAGATCTGTTGGGGCATTTAAGCACTGGGTGCTGCTACCTCACAGTCTTTCATGGATCACGTGCACGAGTCTCCCAGGCTGACACATACATTGCAGGGTTTCTCAAACCACTTGACACAAAATCCTTTACTGTTTTGTGTGTGTGTGTGAGTGTGTGTGTGGACTATCTTGGGAACCTTGTTTCCCACAAAGCACACTCTGGAAAAACTTAAAAACTGGAAAAAAGTGACCCAAATATAACAGTTTTAATTGGCGAAAGGATCTTTGTTACAGAAGTACAACTAAAATACCACCTAAGACATCAAATTCTTTGTAATTAATAAGAAAGTCTTTTTAGGGGCACCTGGGTAGCTCAGTCAGTTAAGTGTCTGACTCTTGGTTCTGGCTCAGATCATGATCTCATGGTCCATGGGTTCGAGCCCCACATCAGGCTCCACATTGGCAGTGTGGAGCCTGCTGAGGATTCTCTCTCTTTCTCCCTCTCTCTCTGCCCTGCCCCCCCAAAATAAATAAATTTTTTAAAAAGTCTTTTTAAAAAATATTTAATGGTGACTATTCAAGATCACCCTAGAAACAGAGCCTGAGATGGGTATGCGTATGCGGGAGATTTGTTGAAGGGATACTTTCAGGAGAGAGGGAACCATGAACCCAGGATAGGGCAAGGGAAGCTGGCTAGCAAGGAGGAGGCCTCAGTGGGGGCCCACCTTCACGCTGATCCCATAGGGAGCTCTGGAGCATAAATTGCACCACATAGTTTATCTCATATTGAGACAAGGGGACTGGCTTTTTGTGGTCCTGTGTCAGTCAACCTTTGGCTTCATGCTGCTCCTACATGTGGTGGGGTGGGAGGGCAAAACTTCTCGAGGCAGCTCCTGTTGGCTGGAGACGGTTCTCTGGAGAAGGAGCACAGCAGCTGGGTGGTGACTGATGCCCCAGCTCAGTAAACTGGATCTGGGTGACATATCAACAGCACTCACCATATCCTCCCCATGTACTGGTCAGATCCACTCGCTTCTTATATCAAGTTCACTCCATCTACGTATAGATTCTTCACAATTTTTTTTTAATGTTTATTTTTGAGAGAGAGAAAGAGAGAGAGAGTGGGGGGTGGGAGGGGGCAGAGAGAGAGGGAGACACTGAATCTGAAGCGGGCTCCAGGCTCTGAGCTGTCAGCACAGAGCCCAAGGCACGGCTCAAACCCACAGAATGAACCATGAGATCATGACCTGAGCTGAATTCATGACCGTGAGATCATGGCCTGAGCTAAATCAACTGAGCCACGCAAGCGCCCCTGATTCTTCACAATTTCTAAGGGAATCTTACAAAGGCAGATTTGATGGGGGGCACTATAGCCCCACTACTGCAGTTTGTCCTGGGACAACAATGGACATTCCACCACCTTCCTCCTCCACTTGTTTAGATTACCATCCTTTTCTGTTAGTACTTATGCTAGCCTGCGTGGCTAGTCTGCGTGGCTTGCCTGGTTAAGTGACCCAGACCTTCCTCCCTGGGGTGGTCTGAGCCACTGGCGTGTGGTTGCACTTGCCCGTGTGCAACTAAAACTGGGTATGGAAGTGTTAATATATGCCCCAGTGGAACACTGAGAGCCAAATATATTCCCCCCTAGCCCATTATGTAGCGTAAAATCTACCTTCATGTAATCATCAGTGACTCCTTCAAGTGTGCTAATTATTTTTGTGCCTGCTGTTCTATTGGCACAAGTAGACTCAAATGACAAGGGGGCAGCTGTAGCTTTAAATTCAGTGATACTCTTACTATGTGCATGGTGTAATTGATCTCCTGTTGGGAACCAGGACACTCAGACTCACAGAAACTAAAGTTGCAGGAATAGGAGGTATGAATTCCCCAAGTGTGTCTGAAAGTGATGTTAAGGGTTTCATCATCATGGCCGTTCATAATGGATAGTTGACATTTTGGCTGCCCACTATCCAAACACGCTTCTTCTTTGAGGAGACTGTCAACAATAGCCAGGGGGTCAAGCTTCGACTCCCATTACAGAGGCCAGGGAAGATGGACATTACACTTCCCCTGCCCCCGGCAACGAGAGTGGCCAGGCGGATGTCTCTCCCAGTTCTTGACTGTCAAGTGGGATCAGACAGCTCTTAGTCCCTGCAACTGCAGCCATGTGTCCACAGCAACAACAGTAGAGACAACGTTCTATGAGGCAGTTTCTGTGAAAAGTTCTTGGCTATGCTTTCCTGCCTTGTTTTTGCTGGGATCTGCATGTCTGGCCTTTTCTGCATTCTGTCTGCAACCCAAGACTCTTCCAATGATTTCCCTTTCTAACTAAAGTATTCCGAATCAGTTTTTTGTCTTCTCACCAAGAACTTGGACTAACATATGCTCCTTTGTTGGCAGCAATAAAGCGTCTGACAAGGTAGTAGTGCTAGGTAACAGACACAGAAAGATGTGAACCATGGCCCCTAGAAAGAAAAATACTAGATAGAATGAGAAGATGAGTCTGTGGCAGATATTCACAGAACGTGACCAGGTGGGGAAGGGCCTCACTGAAGAGGAGAGACTTGAATCATGTTCAGGGTAGCTGATACCTAGTTATTGGAGTTACCAAACGTACACCAAATAAATACCACCACATTTACCCACATTATCTTTGTTTTTAAACTCCAGGGACCAAAGTCCACCTAATGGGAACTATTAGCTCTTATTATCTTTCAGCTCATGTGTCTTTCTGTCCCATATCATGGAACAGTTTGAAACGGAGAAATAGTCATATCTGTACTACCACATTCATCAGTCCAACCAAGATTTTCTTGTTTTCTTTTTCAGAATAACATTTTCCTTAAAACACTGATTTCAGAGTGTCTGACTCTGAAATCAGTATTTCCAAACCACTCTGAAATCAGTATTTTGTCTTCCCTCCCTCCTTCCTTCCCTTCCTTCTCTTCTCCCTTCCATTCTTTTTTTACTTTAAAAATTTTCATTTTATGAATATTATTATTCAAAATATTATTTCACTTTAATATGTATTCATTTCAGAGGAATTAGAATAGGAGAAAAATGTACATCAGAAAGCAGTAATTATCAGTAATCATTCTTGCCATATCTTTTGTTTTTGTTTCTTTGGTATATTTCCTTCAAGATTTTTTTCCTACTCACTTAAGCCTATATTAACCAAATCGTGACAAGGAATTAGTAATGTGAAAAGATTTACACGTATACAATTTATGTATATATAATAAATATATAATATGTTCTGCTTTACCCACTTAATATTTTCATTTTCCATTTATGAAACCATTTGAAGACGTCATTTTTTACTACACAATTTTCCAGCATATGACATAACTTTTTATGCGTTCCTCTAACATTTGGATTGTTTCCAAACACTACAATCAAATTAATAGTACGAATGTTTCATTTGTTCATGAATCTTTCCCCACATATCAAATGGCCCTTTTACTTTAGCAGAACTACAAGGTTAAGAGATACAAAAATGTTAAGTTTATTAAAGCATAGTGTCACTTCATCTTCAGAAAGTTTGCACTAATTCACACTGTCAGCAGCACTGGTGTGATTACCAATCTCACTACTGTAGCTTTTCAAAACTATTACTAACTGGATAATTAGAATTTTGGTGTTATTATAACAAACTTTAAGTTACAAATCCTGCTCCTGCTTTGATAACCAGAGTTATCACTCACCTGTCATTCCAGATTTACAAATGTACAGCTTGTGAGTGGGGAGGTGCAGATGATTTTTAAAACATATTCTTTATCAGGAAAATGTCTAACAGGAAATGTCTAATATGAGTTGAGGTTTTCTATGAAAGGAGGAAGACTACAATGACTGTAATTTTCTTATCTGCCTTGATAACCCCATGTGCATATTGTCTGTTTTACACATAAGCAAATTATGTGGATATATTTTCTATCAGGTTGTACATTGTCTATTGCAATGTCCTCTTTCAAATTTAGGTAGTTTAATCTGAGTCTAAAGACAACAAAAGTCTTTTCTTGTCTCCCGAAAGCAATTTTCCCCAAAGCAACTTGAGAACTATAAAACTAGCAATTACTAGATAAGTTCCACTGGCAAAATAAGACGTTTGGGGCTAAATTGCCTGATTTGTATAGAAAAGGACTTCAGAAAACTCAGAAGGAGCACTTGAAATACTACTAACTAGACAACATGTGGAAAAGAAATTGAGTTTTGTTTCCTTTCCCTACAAAGATGTTGATTCTAAATTGTCTGGAAGTCCACATAGTAAGAATATTTTAGATAAAATTTTTCAAGTCAAGTGCAACCACGTTCTTAAAGTCTTAAAATAATATCTAAAATGTGATGAGATTTTAAAGCAAGAACTTTCAGATACAGGTTTTGTCACCTCAGCTTTTGACGCATTATGGCTGATACACACTTAAAAAATTTTTTTTAGGGGCACCTGGGTGGCTCAGTCAATTGAGCGTCTGACTCTTGATTTCGGCTCAGGTGGTGATCTCACAGTTTGTGGCTTTGAGTTCCGCATTGGGCTCTGTGCTGACAGTGCGGAGCCTGCTTGGGATTCTCTCTCTCTCTCCCTTCCCCTCTGCCCCTCCCCCATTTGCTCTCTCTCTCTCAAAATAAATAAAATAAAACTTAAAAATGAAAAATTTTAGAACCTGTTAACATCTTTCCTTTACACCCCAATCAATTGCTACCTGTAGAAGAATGAACCCCAGGATTCCCTAATATGCACTCATACACATAAACATGTGCACACGTGTAACTACACCATATCTTCCCTCAGCTTTCCTTCACTGACTGTGTCACTATTCTCCATATAAAACAACTAAGAAACAAAACAAAATAGTGGCTTCTGCATCTTCTAGTGCAATTTAACTTGATGCCCACAAATGAAGCATTGGCCATTTTTAGCATCATACCGGGTAATGCAGTCTAGGGGAATTGACTTGAGTGGAAGGGAAGGCATTTCTTCTAGTTTTTTTAACTAAGCTCTCATGAACTAAAAAGCTGGGTGCTGGGTTCAAGGAGGCTTTATCACTCATCTGCATTAACCATGGATTTATAAAGTTTCTGGGCATGCAAAAATATTGTGTGATAAAATTTAAATGCTGGGAAGGTAACCAACAGTGACATGATTTCCTGCTTTAGTATGAAGATTAGCTAAACAGAATAATTGAGGTTTTTTTTGTTTGTTTTTGTTTTTTTTTTAAGCACTAAAGCTGCCGAAGAGATTATAACTCAGCATTATCTGGAAGAAAAGTTGGCAACATGTATCAAAGGCCATATCAAAGGTCCATCCTTCTTGACTCAGTGATTTCACTACTAACAATATATCCTAAGAAAAGAATCATAGTCTTGCAAAAAGATTTATGTGCAAAGTGTTCATCACATCATTATTTGTAAGATAAAAAATTGGAAATAACCTAAGAATCCAGCGATGGGAAAATATTAGGTGGAAACATATAAAATTGATGATATTCAACTATTTGACCTGCAAAAATGGCAATTTTATGTAGTTCAACCTAAATATATATCAAATATATTATGTTAGATCCAATTTCTAGACCAGATACCTCAACAAAGAATCACTAAGTAGAAGTATACTTAATGATGTGAAAAATATCAGAATATATTGATTGAAGAGGAAAAAAACCAGTCATATAACAAAAGAGTCAACAGGACATGTCCTTCCTTTAGTGACTAGATAGACATATGCCCATGAATTAACATGATTAACATATGTTATCTCTGGCTGTAAAACTATGGATTATTTTATATTTATCTTTTGTGCCTTTGTTTTCCAAATAGCCATGGTAATTATGTATTATTTTTTGCAATCATAAAAATACACTAAATGCTACACACACAATAAAAAGAAAGGGCAGAATATTTCCATGCCATTTTACTTCTGTAGACAAAGCACTTTGCTTCCCTTCACAGTTTTCCACAATTCTTGTCATGGATCCGTTTCCATTTTCAACTGGACAGATCGTCATGGATGTAAAACAATTTATTATCCACCCTTAAATCAAGGTTGGCTTTGGGTTTAGATAGTTAATTTGGAGAGGGGAGCTGTGCCTTCAGAAAAAAAGTTTTCTAGATGGCTGAATGTCTTCAATAGAAGAAAAGCTTTCAAAAGGACAGCCTTCTTTCCCGAACAGTAAAATTCTCCTTAGGTTGGGGGAAGGACATGGTGCTAGTGGGCCAAGACTGAGCCTCCAAGGCTCCAAGCACATGGGGCAGGGCATTAAAGGCTGAAAAAAGAAGAGCTTGGTGCCCTTACAGACCTACTCTAGTTCATGGTAGAGTAATCGAAGCATAAGATGAAAAAAGCAAGAAATGGGCTTCTAATACCTTTGCACTTTGACACATGTGTGGTGAATTGGAAGGAGTTCTTAGGTTCAAGATCGAGTTGAGAAATCTATCTGAACTGGATTCTGTAATCCACTGGAGAGAGGAAACACATGTTGAAATATTAGGGTAAATGATTACAAATATGAATAAGTCCAGATTTGTTTCAAAACATGTAACATCTTGAAGTATGAACTTAGTTACTTCATAATTTGGCAAGTTACTTCATTTGGGAAGTTTGAAATGTGACAGTTCTTTGCTAGGGCCCTCCAGATGAACTGCTTGGATCCACCCAGAATTTCAGAAGTCCTGTTTCACTGACAATGGAGGGAGTTCTCTCCTAGGGTTTTATAAAACAAAGAATTGGGAAAACACAAGTGATGTTATTGGTAAAATGTATTGATTTAGTAAATAGTTCATGTGGACAGGTATTGTGACATATGTTAGTGTCATTTTAACTACCAATTCCTCTACTCAACACCAACTCCAGAGCTTGAGTGCCTGGGCTTGAACACCAGCACTGACACTTATTGTCTGTGTGACTGTAGTCAAGTTACCTAACCTCTCTGTGCCTGTTTCTCTATACAATGACTGTAGTAATAATGCCCGCCTCCCCTTGTTGGATTATTGTGAAGACTAAAGTGAGTTAAAATATGCAAAGTACTAGAATAACTGGACATAGTAGATAAGAGGGAAGTGGTAGCTCTCAGTATCTTAGTACTTTTCTGTCTTTTACATCAGTAGTTATTAGTTTTTTGTTTTGTGTGTTGTTTTTTTTCTTTGACCCAGCATAGTGAGAAACACAGTATCTTCTCATCGGTAATAGCAGCTTATTATGGCAGTGATTTTTAAAGGGAGGGTGTGGAAACTTCCCTTGTGTGTGTCAGGGAGGGGTGGGGGTAGATATTAGACTCTTCAGTGGAGTCCCTCGCTTTGTAAAAGCTTTCCAGATAATTTTGATACCTACTTCATTCCAGTGAGGACGACAGGGTAAAATAGCATATTTGAAGACACAGTTCTGCATCATCCTCTTCCAATCTGTACTAACCTATCTCCTTGGGGACTTGCTGCTCCCGGACACAACAGTTCTCAGACACCCCTCTCCCCTACCAACTTCAAATATTATTGTCATAGGTTTGCTTCTTTTTGCTAAACTTTGGTAACATTATTAATACCACACCTGTCTTGGGCATTCTTTTTGCATCTGCACGCAACAAGCACTAGCCACTCCACTCTGACCCCTCAGGGAACCCTGCTACCTCCCTGAGCAGGAAACAGCTGCCCATAGTCTATACAATGGATGTATTCTATTACAGATCAGCCCTGTGATTTGGGGCAGGAAGAATCAATAAATGGGGATGTTTTTAAGGCACTGCCTCTGCCTTTGTTGTGGGAAAACACACAAGGCCATTTCTCTGCAGCACTCTGTCTTCTACTTCAAAATCTTCCAGTCAGAAGAGACTTCCACTCTGGCCACAACCAGGACGACACTGGGACTCTCATGGGCTCTTAGCACTTTTGCTTTGATGGCCCCTTTCTCCATAAAAAATGCTAAGTTACAATTTTATGTTTGTATTGGTATAAAGATGAATATATCGATATTATATATCAAAACATTTTATTCAGCCTAAACATTTAGATTTTTTCTTCTGACTTAAAATTTTTTAAATGTTTATTTATTTTTGAGAGAGAGAGAGAGAGACAGAGTGTGAACTGGGGAGAGGCAGAGAGAGAGGGAGACACAGAATCTGAAGCAGGCTCCAGGCTCTGAGCTGTTAGCACAGCTAACAGAGATCATGACCTGAGCCAAAGTCGGACACTTAACCTACTGAGCCACCCAGGTGCCCCTTTCTTCTGATTTTAATAGAAATGAAAACATTTTCATAGACCCCTAGGAACACTGTGATCCCGAGCTATAGTGCGCCCCCCCCCCCCCCATGCCTAACGACAAGTCGACAAGTCGGTCCTCACCACAGCACCTGCCTGGGGCCCAGCACAGAAGAGAGTTGTCATTTTCCCCAGCCCCCTCCTAGCGCTCACATTAACTCCAAGGCAAAACCTAGGAGGAGCAATTCAATGAGTAGAGAATCAGGTATGTTAGCATCCTACAGCTTAGCAGATATTGTTGCCTTTGGTCTTGAAGGAATAATAGTTCTCAATGTCTACAATGCATAACTACAAATGCCAGCACCTTATCCCTAACAAATATGGGTTGTTAGCTGAATTGCATGGGATTAAATTTCCAAGGGCAAATCTACTCACATCAGGTGATGAGGTCCTACCCAGTCTGGATACTATCATGGGAATACATATGAGGACTCAGGTTTATTGTCTTATGCATACACTTGCCCCTGCCTTTTATATTTAGAAGCACACCCCATTGTATACCCGCTGGGGCAGCTCTGACTTGTTATAATGCTGTTTATCTCAGAAATAAATTTAAAAACATGATGTGTGTGTCTCCATGGTGATGTATGCGATTTATGTATACATTCACATTTACATGTTTCTTTGTTTCGAGTGCTATGGCACATTTCCAGGAAATGAAAGCAAGGGTTACAGATGGTTTTTTTTAATGCTGTTGGCCAATAAGCTTTAGCTCTAAACACAAAGACTATGAGCCAGTGAGTACTATAGCAGGCTGGTCTGAACTCTGTGATTTCTGAAACGTGTAGTTTATTCTGCTGTAACTTCTTTTTCTGCAATTTAGTTGGCATTTTGTCAAGTACCTTCAATCATTAATGGTTCACCAAGGCTGTGTAAGTAATAGCACCGAAAATGCTGCAAAGTATCAAAGGAAAAGTACCATGAGAACATGAAGGGGCGGAAAAGCTCCTAAAAAAGATGCTTTCAGAATGACATAGGCAGAGATCAACAGCTACATTTGGAATTGCTGTAGATATTTAAGAGGAAACAAGAGGACACTTATTTTATGTCAATAAAAGTGAAAATTTAGATGAAATAGATGAAGTTTTGAAAATGTTTGTTATATTGAACTGACTCAAGAAGACTAAAAATCACCCACTTGAGATAGCACTTAGAGACAGTTAGCAACCTTGACCAGACTGGTTTCAGTGAAATAATGAATGGGAGGAGAATAAAGAGAGACAGTAAGAATGGACAATTCTACTGAAGACTTTTGATGTAAAGGGGACAGATCTGAATCTGTTCCAGATCCTATCCTACACCCACACACACACATGCACACACAGATTGCCTCACCACTTGACTGAATTCACCTACTCTGCGAACTCCTGGATTGGATACTGAATTCTTTTTATGCGATTCCTGCCTGGATAGGTCACACTTGCAGATATTTAGATGACATCCTTTAGGATTATGCATATCTTTGCCTGTCTCTACAGTCAAGGTTAGCTAAAGTTATGCTAATGTTCCAAGTTATTCCATGCTTTTAAATATCTAATTGGATTTTTCAAGATGTCTTGCTTTCCCACCCTTAGTTAGGATCTTATTATTGTATATCTATTATAGTACTGTACCCGTCTTCTACCCTTCAGGTTTTTTCCTTGACATCTGCCTATATAACTCAGCCAGACTGGCATTTGCCAATATGGTTTCTAAGGAACACTAGTCCCATGGGCTACACTACCAAAAAGGCTTCCACGACCAGCTGAGGTTAGGAAGTGCAGAACGCTGGAACCATCACCAGCTTCCCTATCACCTCTTGGAAAAGCAACAGTGCACACAGTGTATGAATGCTTTTAAGGAACCCAAAACCCATTGAGTTTTACTTAACACAGCCTTTTACAATGGAGATACTTGTGACCAGGTCTGACAATATGTCAAGATATCTACAATTTACTTTAAAATAGCTTCAGCATTGACTCAGTCTGTGGCTCTAAAAGAAAAATGCACATTTCAGACGGTCAGCCAGCATTCTGAACTACAGAACTCATTATTTAAGATGTTTCTGTTATACGTGCCTCAAAAGATACCCTTGTTTGTTAACTGGCATGGTGAATATTAGAAGTTTTTTTTTTTTTTTAATTGGTGAAAATAATGGCTGATTAGCCTGACAAATGGTTGGAATGAGTTCTCACTGGGGAAATTAAAGGTATATAGGATATGCGGATTGGCTTGCATTATAACCTGGTAGCATGGTCATGTGAAGTAGATGACCTTCACGCACCTCAAACTTCTGCAGTGACTATCGTTATCAACTAAAAAAATCATGAGTCAGGCATTCTTAAAGATTGTTTAAAACAGAATTTTATTTTTAAAATATAGGCACTCTGGATTGTAGTGTACAAGATATGTAAGTGAAGGATGAGATTTGAGGCAAAACTCTAAATAAAGTTTAAAAAAGCATCACTTCCTTTGAGTATACAGATAATGATGCATTTGCTTCTCTGATTGTATTATCTCAAGCAAGGGAGAACAGCTACAAGAAACAAACCTAATCAAAACTTGTCCAGTATACTTGCCTGGAAATTAGTCATGAATCTCTATAAACCCTACGTGTCCTCTCAGTTCATCTAGAGCAAAATTATAAAAAAGAAAACAGTGCCATTGCCATGTTGATGCATCTATAATTCACAGAGCCCAGGGGATCTAAGTAAAAGGTGAAAACTTCCAACTGTTCAATGCTCTGGTGGGTATTGTGAACTGACTTGAACATATTTGATTGTTTATAGGAATCAGATTCTTTTTGATTAGAAGGAATTAAGAGCTAGAACTCTCCTCCTCCCACAACCTACCTTTCAGATAACAATGAAGTCCAGAACTGCACAGCATTCTGCTACACAAACACACACTTGTCAGCGATGATCATTATCACCTGTCCTTGTCAGACTGATGAACTCAAAACTCTGTTCTATCATATGTCCAACCCATATCTTTGAGGAAGGCTTATTTCAGGGAAAAGTAATAAATTCTGGCAGAATTCAGCTACCTTCCCAGTTAGAGTCAATGAACAACAATCCTTGGGGAAATCTGCTGCACACGGGAATATATCGCAATCCTAAACCTACAGGACCATTATAAAGAGTATGAACTGCTAGGCTCAGGTTTGCTAGAAACTTAGATGCCCTTCAGGCTGACACAGAAATGCTGGTACAAAATCCCCAGACAGCCTGAACATCTTGACCACCACTTGTTTCAACAAAGAATAAATCAATTAGGCTGATTAACCAGGCCTCTTTTGTTGAACAAAAAAGAGCAGAAACACTTGTCGTAGGCTTTTTAAAAGTTACTATAAATTCCAAGAGTGTGTTCTCCATTAAGGTTGAGTGTAGAGTTAATTTAACTAACATAACTTCCTATTCCAATGACTGTGAGGTATCTGGTACTGGACCAGTCTTCCCACCATTAACAACTGGATGTATGTATTCAATGACTGTTTTCAGATGTTGAACAACAGGCGGTTGTAGTGATCCCAGAGGGAAAAAACAAACAGTGTGAGCCTGGTGATCTCCCGCCTTCTGCCTGGAGGCATTTTTCAGACTGTGGCACTAAGAGGAGCTACTCAAGCACCGCATGACCATCTCACTGATCTGAGTACTAGAAGAAGGGAGCTGCACAGAGAAATCTACACAGTGATTCCTGAAGTATCTGCCTAGTAATCTGCTCGTTCCTTGAACGCAACTTCATGGGGCTAGACAAAGAACTACTGAGGAAAGAAAAGCCACCTGGAAACCATGTACTGAATAGCTATTGGAGTTTCCAGAGGGCTGGAAGACGTTTCCATTCTAACCTCCCAGAAAAGAGAAACCTTCCTGTACCTTCTGGGCATTCACTGGAGACCCTTGAAAGGTGATGCTTTAGGAATAGGGCTAATCTACCTCTAGAATAAATGCAACTCAAGATCTTCCATAACAAAACTTCAAAACAATCTTGAAAAGATCAGGCTGATCTGCAGGAATATTAACTACCCACCAAAACAAAATAACACTCCTTAAAGGAAGAAACAAAACCCACCTACTCAATATAGCACTAACAAGATCTATACAATAAAACTTACAAGGTTGTAATGTTTCCCAAGGACTGGAGTGATCACATTTCTGGGTTTGGTAGGATATTCCTTGAGTTTATTATGTGTCTTGGAAAATATCCAGATACAGACCACTTGTCAATCTTACTTGGGAACTTTGGTTCCTTTCATTTTGGAAAGAGCATTGTCTTGGGAAATATGGGTTGGGGTACAGCAGAGGCAGAGTGGACTGAAGCAGCAACATAGGATGCGTGTGGGATCATAACTGCACTTTGACAGTCATTGATTACATGCCTGCTGTCTATATAGCATGGGGCTAGGCACTGACAGCCACAGAGACATATATAGGCATTGAGATATAAACCTAAATACCTATAATTAAAATTTGAGGGGCCCCTGGGTGGCTCAGTTGGTTAAGTGTCTGACTCTTGGTTTTGGCTCAGGTCATGATCTCTCCATTTGTGGGTTTGAGCCCTGCATCAGGCTCTGTGCTGACAGCACGGAGCCTGCTTGGGATTCTCTCTTCCTCTCTCTCTGCCCTTCCCTCACTCGTTTTCTCTCTCTCTCTCTGTCTCTCTCTGTCTCAAAAATAAATAAATAAACATAAAAAACAAAACAAACTTGAGTGAAAAAAGTGAGTTAGTACAGGGGCAATATGGTAGAAGTTCTCACAATTGATTTCAGCCAAAGTGGTGCGGTGAGACTAAGAAGGAAGGCATATGAGGGAAGGAAAGAAGTGCTCAGAATTTTTCCAACCTGGCTGCTATATAGTCTCAGGGATTGTGCTCTGTGGTTGCCTCTGCTCTTTTTCAACTTCTGGTCTGGTTCTAGCATTCTCTCCTCCTGAGAACTCTGAGGTTTGCTTCTGCAGGGATCTCTGTGCCATTGTCCCCAAAAAGGACCAAAATGGAGTCAATGCCTGGGATCAAGAATGGGGTAGTGAGCTATGAAAGAACTTATTCCTTTCATGAATTCTGGAAGCACAAAAGGAAAGAAGGATTAAATGCATGGATTAAATGAGAATGGGGAGCAGGGTGTGTAAGTAGCCCATGGGGAAATGTCAAGAACAATAGAGGAGTGTATTTAGAGATTGTGGAAAGAAAGAAGTTCCAGATTTGAGGCTCCATACAGGAGGAGGAGTTGGAGGCTCAGGGTGCAGAGCTAAGGGCCTGGCTGGGAATTTCTATGGGAAGTGTCTGGTAGTCATGGGTTGGAAGACACATAGCTAAAGAGAGAGAGGTCTGAACCAAGAAAGATGCGCCTGAGTCCTTGTCATTAAAGAAACCTGACCCCTAGAGATAAAGGCAGCTGAGAGAAAATTCAGCTTTATCTAGAATGGGGAGAAAATGAGGAATATAGAGGCTGAATTAACAGGTAAGGCCAGTGAGGACAGGAAAGGAGCGGTCGGTGCTTTAAATCTATGACAAGTTTGTGAATCACTATGAACTAAGAAATCTCAATTCTATGTAGTTAGCTTGTACAACTAAGATTGTCTCTATAGTATTAAATAGTTTTACTTTTGAACTGACGTATTCCTTCCATCTTTTATTAATTCTCACCAGTATACTTATACCAGAATTTACCACGTGTTGGTTCCTAAATTATTCTCTTTATTTCTTCAAATAGTTTATCTGGGACGATATTTACATACATGCTAGTAACCACCACATTTCCTCATCCTTGTTCTATCTCATCTATTTATCTCAACTTTTCTGCTTCTATATTGAGTTCCAACACAAGAATTAGCTTTTCTATGAAACCTTCCCTGACTTCAAATGAACTGGATAGTGGGTTGTAGTACAACGTTTTTCAAACCCTTTGTTACAACCTATTCCTGGGGCCTGAAATCAAGTTAGAGAGTTATGACCAATATTTTAAAATGTGAAATTGAATACAAAAGAACAGAAAATATTAGCGTGCCTCACATGTAGTAATTATAAGTATCATATATCATATATTTATACACATATGGATATTGGAGTGTCTAGTGTAAAATGTATTTCTGACTGTACATTATAGTCAAAGATATTCTGAATGTCACAGATGCTGCAGAAAGAGTGTTGGGGGATGTGAAGGACTGAGAGATCCGGGCTATCATCCCAATTTCATCACTGTAATTTCCAGGTGACCCTGGGCAGGTAAGTCCTTCCTCCCTCTCTGGTCCATAATGATCTTCTCTTGTAAAGTGAGAGGGTGAAATTTGTTCCCCAAACTTTTCTCAGCTTTCAGCTTTTAGGAGTCTTTGATTCTTGGAACTGCAGGGAACAATTTTTGGGAGGAAAACTGCTGAAGTAAAAAGGGGCTGAATTTCAAGGATGCTGTTTTTGGAGGAAGAGGAGGACCTAATTTGTCCTGGGCAGTGGGCAAGGTCCTTAACACAGAGTGTTTCTAGCCCTTATGTAACAGAGGACTTTGTTGAACCCGTCCAACCATGATGATTTGGATTGTGCAACTTTGGGTGTAGAACTGAAATTCTTCAACAAAATAGAGGGGAGGAAAAACAATGGTGAAAAGGATTTTAGGAGAAATATTAGCCCATGAGCCTGGGTCCTGAGTGGAAAGAGGCCACCAAAGAGAAGACTTTGGTGGCTAAAACAGCCCAAGAAGGAACATTAGAGAATAGAAATACTTAAAGTTTGTTCTTTTTTGAATTGAGATAGGGAGAAGGAAGGTTGTGCAATTCAAACGGATCTTCTTCATTTCCCCTCTAACATCTGCAGAAAGTCTAAAATAGTTCTATGCACGTGCATTCTCTGCAGTAACTCAAAGAGCTGAGAGTCTTTACATTGTGAGCCTGGCTTTGCTCAGCACGAAAAAGCACATAAAAGACACAGGAGCCAGAGGAAAGGAGATCTCCAATTACTGCACACCTGAGCAACAACCCTGAAAGAAAGCTGGTGTTATCTCCAGCTCCTCAGGCCATACTAAAAAAACACCCCAGAGGTCCCTCACTGACATTTTATGCAGTGAAGGGCCCCCTCCCCCCTCCCCCTCCCCCAATCAAATATGTTTACAATTCTCCTTGAAGAACCGGAACCCTTTTAGGAAGTCATGGTCTAGGACAGGTTTTATTCTCCATTAAATTCTCCTTTTTAGAAAGAAAAAAACATCCCTATGCTAGTGTTTAGAACCTAACAAACTGCACATGTTTCTGATACTTTATTCTTTCTCTAGGTAACTGAAAAAAAAAATCGTTCTTACCATGGCAACCTCCGTGCTGGCTCCAGAAAATGCCATTTTTTATTGTGCTTTGGTATACTGAACATCAATGGAACATTTCTGTAGGGATCAATTTTTTTAAGTAATCATCTTTTTTATATATGTTATTTAATTCCTATCCTTCAATGCACCAACATTCTTAAATGGCAAATGAAAATTGCGCTTTCCCAGTAGAGTGAATTAATTCTTAAACCAGGGCTTCCAACAGGTTGAGAGAATGTGAATTGGTTTTCTCGCTGGACCCAGATGATATTTCTTCTGTATTTATGAAAGCAAGGAGGCTGCTGTCCCCTTGCAGAACCAAGCCACCCAAGCCTCTAAGAGCATGAAAGCAGCCTGCTAGGAAGGAGATGGGGTATAGCAAAATAAATGTTATTACGAATTTTAGCAGTACTCTTTGGCCTATTGCCTTTTTTCTACCTCTGCTTATTGCTTTAGAGGTCATTTAAAATCTACTACCTCAGGATCTATGAGGACCTTTTTGTTCACACCGCCCTCTTAGATGAATGGCCAGAGGTGGCCTAGGGTTTTGCCTCGGTTGGGAATTCTTGGCCTGGATGGGTTTGAAAATGGGCACATCCATGGGCTGGAGAATATGGATCCACAGGAGGCTAGAAGAATATGCAACTGCACTGGTGTAGCCTCTAATGGAAGGTGAAGTTAATTACCAAACAGATTCTCCAAATTGTCAACTCTGGAACTGCCAGAGAAAGAAAACCAGGTACTAAATACAGAACAGCAGGCAGGAAAACCCAGGATAAGCATATGGTTGTGAGGCAAACCATGACAGGAGGCTGACCTGGGGGATTCTCTGTGATAATTTCTTTTTTTTTTTTATATGAAATTTATTGTCAAATTGGTTTCCATACAACACCCAAGGCTCATCCCAACAGGTGCCCTCCTCCATGCTCATCACCCACCCTTCCCTTCCTCCCACTCTCCATCAACCCTTAGTTTATTCTCAGTTTTTAAGAGTCTCTTATGCTTTGGGTCCCTCCCTCTCTAACTTTTTTTTCCCTTCCCCTCCCCCATGGTCTTCTGTTAAGTTTCTCAGGATTCTCGTAAGAGTGAAAACATATGGTATCTGTCTTTCTCTGTATGACTTATTTCACTTAGCATCACACTCTCCAGTTCCATCCACATTGCTACAAAAGGCCACATTTCATTCTTTCTCATTGCCATGTAATATTCCATCGTGTATATAAACCACAATTTCTTTATTCATTCATCAGTTGATGGACATTTAGGCTCTTTCCATAATTTGGCTATTGTTGACAGTGCTGCTATAAACATTGGGGTACAAGTGCCCCTATGCATCAGCACTCCTGTATCCCTTGGGTAAATTCCTAGCAGTGCTATTGCTGGGTCATAGGGTAGATCTATTTTTCATTTTTTGAGGAATGTCCACACTGTTTTCCAGAGAGGCTGCACCAGTTTGCATTCCCGTGTGATAATTTCTTTGGTGAGCAGGAGGTAAGCAGTTAGGGATGCTATTATTTATAGGTTGAATTATGTTCCCCCAAATTCTTATGGTGGAGTCCTAACACCCATTACCTCAGAATGCAACCTTAATTGAAGACAAGTCTTTGGCGGGGGTAATTGAGTTACAGTGAGGGTATGAGGGTGGGCCGTAATCCAACATGATTAGCTGGGGGAAATGTGGTCACAAATATGCACGGAGAAGAATGCCACATGAAGATGAAGGCAGCGATCAGGGTGATACTTCTATACACCGAGGATGCCAAAGATTGCCCCAGCAAAACCTCTGGAAGCTAGGAGAGAGGCGGGAGCAGATTCTCCCTCACAGCCCTTCAGAAAGGAGCCACCCATGCTGACATCTTCCCTGCAGCCTCCCAGCCTCCACGACTGTGAGACCATCAATTTCTGTCGTTTAAGCCACCCAGTTTGTGGTACTCTGTTATAGCAGTGCTGGAAAACTAACACAGACACACTGAGGGATTTCAGTTGACCATACCTCATTATAACCCTCCTGCTGCTGGTGTTCAGGCGAGGGACAGTAGAAGCCAGGTTAAAAAACAAAACCAGGGGCGCCTGGGTGGCGCAGTTGGTTAAGCGTCCGACTTCAGCCAGGTCACGATCTCGCGGTCCGTGAGTCCGAGCCGCGCGTCAGGCTCTGGGCTGATGGCTCAGAGCCTGGAGCCTGTTTCCGATTCTGTGTCTCCCTCTCTCTGCCCCTCCCCCGATCATGCTCTGTCTCTCTCTGTCCCAAAAAAAATAAATAAACGTTGAAAAAAAAATTTTTTAAAAAACAAACAAAAAACAAAACCACCTGTCCTAGTGATTATCCTCTCACTGTAAAATCTGCCACATAAAAATTAATGACAATTCTGGAACTGCTTACCACAAAAGCAGATGGGAGCGTCAAATACCATCTAGCCCAACCTGTCCTTTTCAGATGTGGAAACCAGAGCCCAGAGAGGAGAAGGGCCCTGCCAGGTCACATGGTGAGTCAGGAGTCAAGGACAGACTCCTATCTTAATGTTCACAAGGGCCGCCACCGCAAAGTACCATGAATTGAATGGCTTAAACAACAGAAACTTGTTTTCTCTCAGTTCTGGAGCTTAGAACTCAAAGATGAAGGTGTTGGCAGGCTTGGTTTCTTCTGAGACCTCTGTCCTTGGCCTGCAGCTGCCCACCTTCTCACTGTGTCCTCACATGGCCTTTTCCTCGGTGTGCACACCTCCCTGGTGTCTCAGTGGAGTCAAGTGTTCCGATCCTCCTGTTAACATCCTTTCTTCTCAACTTGAAGAACTCCCTTTAGCATTTTCTGTAAGGCAGGTCTAGTGGTGATGAACTCCCTCAGCTTTTGTTTCTGAAGTCTTTATCTCTTCATTTTTGAACAACAATTTTGCTGTGTATACTATTCCTGGTTGGCAGGGGTTTTTTTCTTCCTGAGCTCTGAATATATGGTACGACTCCCTTCTGGCCTGTAAAATCTGCTGAAAAATCTGCTATAGCCTTGTGGGGTTTTCCTTGTATGTAACAAGTTGCTTTTCTCCTGCTGCTTTTAATATTCTCTCATCTTTAACTTTCAACAATTCAATTATAATGTGTCTGAGCATGGGTTTCTTACGATTCATCTTATTTATCTTATTCAGAACTCTCTAGGCTTTCTGGTTCTGGGGTGTGTCTGTCAGAGTGCTTTCACCATCGACTGAAAAAAAAAATCTACCCTGAAAATCCAGAATCATCAGGGGCAAATGAAAAACGTATTTTTGAGAGGGAAGAAGTGAGGCAAAATTTTACCCATTTTACAGTCTGGCCACAGGCCACCCTTGATGACAAAAGCCAACCCAGTATGAGTTAATCCAGAATCCTAAGGATAGTGGTCTTGTGTTGCTAAATAAGAAGCATTTACACAATACAATATTTATTTACATTTAAGAAGGCCAGGGGTGTCTTGGTGGCTCAGTCAGTTAAGCCTCTGACTCTTGATATGAGCTCAGGTTGTGATTTTGCAGCACGAGATTGAGTCCTGTATTGGGCTCTGCGCTGAGCGTTAAGCCTGCTTGGGATTCTCTTTCCCTCCCTTTCTGCCCCGCCCCTACTTGTGCTTTCTCTCTCAAAATAAATCCATAAGCTTAAAAAAAAAAAAAAAAAAAGGACATGGTGGTTCAATCGGTTAAGCATCAGACTTGGCCTCAGGTCATGATCTTACAGTTCGTGGGTTTGAGCCCTGCATCGGGCTCTGTGCTGACAGCTCAGAGCCTGGAGTCTGCTTTGGATCCTGTGTCTCCCTCTCTTCTCTGCCCCTCCCTCACTTGCACTCTGTCTCTTTCTATCTCACAAAATGAATAAGTATTTTTTAAAAAAGGACAAAAAGGGTTTTTGTCAAAAGTGATTTTAAGATTTGTCAGCATTAACCTCTTACTTTCACACTTCGTGTTAAATGGTTTCTGCAGAAAATGTAGGAGTCAGGAAACAGAAAGCAGAGAGGGAGGGAGAGAGGGAGGGAGAGAGGAAGGATGCAATCTGGGGGTAGGAGTAAGGTAGTGATACTTGGGTGCATTTGCTATCTTGTCCCCGGATTCCCTGCGACAAGCAAATTTCTGAGAACAGACACTGCCTTGGAGGCCTCCTATTGGCATCCTTTCCTACTAATTGGGCCTTTTCTAAATTATTAAGCAATTTAACTTGTTTATTTGGCAGTATCCTGATACCCTTTGATTTCTGGATTATATAACACCAAACCAAAGACAATGGTCAACTAAAGAAAACTAATAAATTTTTCTTCACATTTTGGCAAGTGTGTTCACAAGTTAAAGATCTAGATCTGAGAAACTGATAAAAACGAAGTTGCAATTAGAAAACCAAATGCCACAGAAATTGACTTACCGGTCTCTTCCAGGAGTGTTTTCAAGGTAATATATTTTCATCGGAATGAATCATACATTTTTTTTTTTTAATCGTCATGGGTCAAGTGGAGGTTGCCCTGGGTAAAAGACATGTTGCTTTGCATTCTGCTGGCATGATTGGTGAGAATGCCCTTGAATTCAAATTAGAGAAATGTTTAGTGCTGGTGCCTACAACAGTGATCTATAACTTTGTTTTGCAGTCATACACAGGTCACCTTTCATGCTACCGGGAACTTGCTTTTCAACACAAGAGATAAGAGAACAAAATGACTTAATTGACATTAAACAGAGGCTATTGTTATCTTTTACACGGTCTCATTTTGGCCTGAGCAGAATCTTTAAGAAATGTAACAAAAACTGTACACTCATTTAAATGTGAAACGAGTTCTTCATGCAGAAAACACAAGGTTATGGCCACCTGGAGAAGAAAGAGCAATAAATAGTAACCCAAAAGCAGGTACCAGCCCCACATCTGGCTTGATTTATGTGATCTTGGAGAGAGTGACCACACCCAAAATGGAGATAATAACAAATACTTATCCTACCTACCTTATAGGGACCCTTAGGGACTACTGATGGGGACCACTTTCACAATAATATGTCTTCTTTTTTACATTGACTTTGTCAAGCCTTATGCGTTATGCCAAGTGCATTGCATTTTATATCTGTTTTTCCCAACTATTCTGAAACCTGAGTGGTCTCTCTCTTTCTCTCTCTCTCTCTCTCTCATAGAAGGAAAAAATTGAAAGTTAGAGACTCTAAGTAATTTATCCAAGGGGTAGCTGAATGAGCTAAGATCATAAGACTGAGAAAAACAGAAGTTATTCTTCATCAGGAGTTCTAAAGCACTTGAGTTTGGATTGATGCTGCTTTTATGTGATTGTTTTCTCTGATAAAATTCAGATGAAAAGGCTGAGAGGTTTAGCTTTTTACATATTAGGTCATTTTTCCTGGGAAAGGTTAAAAGCCGAATAATTGCTAAAAATAATAACAATCCTTTATATTCACTTAAGTGCTTTTCCAGTTTATATAATGCTTTCTCATATATAATCTCTGCTGGAACACTTTCTAATTTTTTACTTTTAGTTCCTAACAAATATGAATTAGTTTTCTTCTTCATAAGCCTCAACAAAGCAAATTGAAATGTAAAGAAGAAATATTCAGAGATGAACGTCTACCACACCACTTTCACCAACTGGCCAAAGTTGACATCATCAACAAGGGACAAATCAATATCATGTGCCTTCTGGTATGATGCATTGAGAAGAACACAGCAACACTTGAGTAACATTCCTGCCAGAGACAAATAATCTAATGGTGAGGCAACATCAGACAAACCCAAGCTGAGGCACATTCTACAAAATAACCAGTTGATATGCTTTAAAAATGGTGATGTCCTGAGATTCTTAACTATAGAGAATAAACTGAGGGTTGCTGGAGGGAAGTTGGGGGAAGGGGTGGGCTAAATTGGTGATGGGTATTAAGGAGGGTACTTGATGGGATGAGTACTGAGTGTTATAAGTAAGAAATTACTAAATTCTACTCCTGAAACCAATATTACACTATATGTTAACTAACTAGAATTTAAATAAAAATTTGAAAAAAAATAAAAATAAAAACTGTGATGTCCTAAAACACAGAATATCTGTTCCAGATTAATGGAGACTTAAGAGACATGATAACTGAATGCAATGCATGACCCAAGGTTTTCATTTGTTATAAAGAACATTATTGGAATAACTGGCCACCTTTGAATGAGATCTGTATATTAGATAATAGAATTGTATCAATGTTAATTTCCTGTTGACAATTAAATGTTCATTGTTGTATAATTATACAAAAGAATGTACTAAAGCATTTAGCAGTGAAGAGTATGATGCTTGCAATTTATTTTCAATTTTTTAAAATCTTTTATGCACTGGCAAAGATAAAAATAAAGCAAAGTCACCAAAATGTTAACATTCACAAAATCTGGATGAAGAACATTCAGGAATTTTTGTAGTAATCTTGCAACTTCTTTGCAAGACCGAAATTCCATCAAAATGAAAAAAAAGTTTTTTTAAAGCACCTATGCAGATTAATTTTTGAAACCTTTCCTATCTTCTGCCTCTTGTACCTTCCTAGGCCCAGACATGGAATTGGCTATTTTTCCAAGGAGTCCTGGTTTGTTTTTGTGGAAAGATGTTACTACAAACACTATAAATATGTGTACTAAGGATACATGCTAAGTGTGTCCCCTCTGGGATGCCATTGTTAATAAGCAATTTTAGTGGATCGTCCCAGAAAAGACCAATTTTTTTCTCTCTCAAGGCATGGGTTTATAATGATATTTCTAACTCAGTGCTACCACTGTGTTCTTACTGAGATTTTTTTCTATAATTATATCTCCGTTTCTCTTGTGCTGAAAAAAATCTTGAATTTTTTTTTTTTTTTACAAAATATTACTGCTTGTTTTACCTAACAGTAAAAAGAAAATAATTCCCAAACAGTAACACCATTAATGCAAACAAGAAGATGAGAGGATAAAGCTTAGGGTTTTCCTTTCAGTTCTTTCTGTCCTTAGATTACATCTGAGGACATGTACCTCTAAGTAAATGTACCGCATCTTACGTTACTAAGATGTAACAGTGAGGTTACGTCTCACCACTGATGTGTAGTCAGCTTACTGTGGTCTCAAATCACTCACAATCCCTCATTTCTATGTGCTACAGAAACCCTTACCTAGTGTATGATTGTTCCTGTTCCTTTTCAGTTTGAGGTTATTAATCGTCTTATAGGTGGCCATTCTCAGATTTTTAGAAGCTTTTACGTTATCTTCAGAGGAGAATGAAAATCGCTTAAGAGACAGGAGGGAAAGTTCTGTGTATTAGTTTCATTTAAGTCACGATTTGATTTATCAACAGTTACTGCATGAATGGTAGGTGTAAGATTCAAATACATAAGTTCTAGCTGGGCAACCAATTCTGCTTTTTACTATTTAACAATCAAAAAATATATTAATATTATGTCTAAGCTCCTGTGGGAAATTTTTTGAAGCTGTAAAACAAGGATTACTTCATATCTAAAGGCAAAATTGCTTCCGGGTCTACTTATTTAAACTTCAGGATCAATGGTTCTTCTAGATTCAGATTCTTTGATAAAAGCAATTGCTCTATTTTCTGTTGTGTACAGTCTAGGCTTACTCTGAGGACAGAGCTACTTCTTGTTCACTATTTCTAATTTCCAACTGTGGAGATAAAATGTTCCAGATAATAAGTCCATTATTTCTAAGATTGGGTTTTCCTAACTTAGAGTTTTGGGAGTTTAGAGATAATATCTCAAAGGCTCACTCTTATTATGAGGCAACCTGGGGGACGGTATTCTGGCATCATTGGATGGTTAACTGGGAAGCTCTTGAAAATTCAGTTCAGGGGGCGCCTGGGTGGCTCAGTCGGTTGAGCGTCTGACTTCGGCCCAGGTCATGATCTCACGTCCGTGAGTTCAAGCCCCGCATTGGGCTCTGTGCTGACAGCTCGGAGCCTGGAGCCTGTTTCGGATTCTGTGTCTCCCTCTCTCTCTGACCCTCCCGCATTCATGCTCTGTCTCTCTCTGTCTCAAAAATAAATAAACGTTAAAAAAAAGAAAAAGAAAATTCAGTTCAGGAAGAATCTAGGGGATTTATGAGGCAGAGAAGGAAAGAAGCCTAACCAAATAGAAGATTTATGTTCCTGTCAAGGGTGGGTGGGGTGGAGACCAGAGTACAGTCTTGGAAGTCATTTTCCAGAGGGATTTTATAGGTGGTTGAGGGGACGCCCACTGAGACTTTTTCTCAAGGTCTTCAATGATGTCTTGGGTATTTGGTAGTAAACCTTATCTGTTAACTACACACACACACACACACACACACACACCCCAAATCTATCTTGGTCAGAAGAGCATTTTCCAGGATTTTCCTTAGATATCTCATGATCTATCAAAGAAAAACTACCTTTTAAAAGATATTTATTTTGAGAGACAGAGAGAAACAGGGGAGGAACAGAGAAAGAGAGACAGAGACAGAGAGAGAATCCCAAGCACACTCCAGGCTGTCAGTGCAGAGCCCCACTCAAGGCTTGATCTCACGAACCAAGAGATCGTGACCTGAGCCAAAATCAAGAGCTGGATGCTTAACCAACTGAGGCACCCAAAAGGAAAAAAAAAAAAACCAAAAACTAGTTTTTGAAGTCATTTCTCTTTATCTGTTCCAAATTTTAAAATATTTCACAGATTGGTGACCATAATGATCCAGCACTCGTGAGCATAGATGGGGCTCCCTTCTAATGTGCACACTGGTGTGTCCATAGCAGGTAGGTTTTACCTAGGGATGCAAGCTGGGCACCATTCTTTTTACAGATCTTACAGAAAATGCATGAGGTGGAATCTCACAGATCTAGACAGATAGATGGGCAGACAAAAAGCCTAATTTTTTTCCCCTCCTTTAGATGACAGAGCTTTTTGAACAATGCAAGATTAGAGCCCAGCTAAGGCAGCCCTGGAGGGTAAAAAAGGAAGCAAAAATCATCATCATCATCATCATAATAATAAGCAGGACTTTAGCTTATCATTGTTTCTCATCCTGCCATCACTGCTGCTGGATTTTGGTAGGAATTGTTCCAAATCTCCCAAGACTGAGACAAATTGCAAAATCCTGTGAAAATGGAGGGCAGGGCCACTGCTTGCTGGTGTTACACCAAGGTGCAGGTGAGAAAAAAGAATTCTTTTCTCAAGACACTTTTGTCTGTTGGAAAATTGAGGTAAAAAAATATACAAATCTACAATATCTACTATATGAATGGCGCCCCTAGGATTGTGTAGCTCACAGTCTGAACATGTGGTAGCTCTGGGAACTGTGGACTGGAGATGTCTATCTGGGAGGATGCATAGAGTGAGGCCCTTAGGAACAACCCTGGTGGTTAAGAGCAGGGCAGAGGAAGAAAAGGAACACTTGGGATAATGTTCCTCCAAAAAAAAAAAGATATCTGAGAGTTGTAGCTGGATTGGAAGGCAGGGTAGGAATTGAAGCCATCCCTATATTTCTTGGTTATGGCTCCCAAACCAGAGATAGGAGATGGGGGGAAGAGGCAAAAAATGTTGGGAAAGGCAGTGTGGTGATTGCAGTCTTTTCGCCCCCACTTAGCCATGTGAGAATGGACCTTGGGCCTGGAATACTTTCTTACCAAGAGGTAAGGAGCCCATGCACCTGCACTGGGCTTATTGCCCTGCGTGGGAATAGCTTTCAGGCTCAAGGTGTATTCCTTTGTTCTGCTTACATGCCTGTGTCAGTGCCTCAGGCACACCTCCAGCTTTCTGTGTGCCGGACCCCACAGGGGTGAGGCTGGAGTCAAGTCTTCACCTGCAGCGTGAAATAGTTGACCCTGGGGGACTGGCATATTGCAAGGGGCTGAATCTTAAGCACCCTTTCTCTCCTCTTGCTATTCACTGATGTATCACTTGAACTTGGTATGCAGGTTTTCTGCTCTCAGTGACCTCAAATCATGCACTGGTTTCTTTCCTGGGTGACCTTACTAGTATTTTAGTCTTGACTCCACTCATATTATATTCTATCCTGATCTATCTATATGATCTATCCTGATCAACCAGTGAAAGGTAAAGCAGAAAGAGATGGTGTGATGGACTAAATAATGGTCCCTCGAACATGTTCATGTTCTAAGTCCCGAAAACTATGAATATGTTATTTTACATGGCAAAGGGGACTTTGCAGGTGGGAATAAATGAAGGATCTTGAGGTAAGGAGAATCTCCTAGATTGTACAAGTGGGTCCAGTGCAATCACAGGTTTTAACATGAGAGAGGCCGGAGGGTGACAGTCATGATGACGTGATGACAGAAGCAGAGGGAGAATAAGGAGATGCAATGTGAGGCCACAAGCCAAGGAATGCAGGCAGCCTCTGGAAGCTGGAGAAAGCAACAGATTCTCTTCAACAGCCTCAAGAAGGAACCAGTCCTGCCACCATCTTGATTTTAGGCCACTGAGCTTGATTTTGAACCTCTGACTTCCAGAAATGTAATGTAATAAATTTGTGTTGTTTTAAGCCATTAAATTTGTAGCAGCAATTAGATACTAATATAGATGGCTTGCAATCAGACCCAAGAGTAAAGCAAGGCCAGGAGTTCTTTCTAATAGGCAAGTCACAGTCTGGAAGAAGAGAACTAAAATTTACTGAGTCCTCTATTATGTACTAAGTAAAAGACTACACATTTAATATGTGTGTTCTGCCTTGCCTAGTTGTATAAAGAGCAGGGACTTTGGAGTCAAATAGCCCAGGACCTGGGTGGGATCCAGCTCAGCCCTAATTTTTGCTGGGTTGCTTTGCATTTCTGAACTTCACTGAACCTCACTATAAAATGCTGATACTATGGGTCCCTGGGGGCCTCAGTCAGTTGAGCCTCCAACTTCGGCTCACGTTCTCATGGTTCATGGGTTCAAGCCCTGCGTGGGGCTCTGTACTGATGGTGCAGAGCCTGGAGCCTGCTTTGGATTCTGTGTCTCCCTCTCTCTGTGCTCCAACCCTGCTTGTGCGCTCTCTCTCCCTCTCTCTCTCAAAAATAAACATTAAAAAAAATTTAAACTAAAATGCTGATACGAACCTTGCAGTGTTGTTCTGAGACCATGAAATAATGTATCTAAAACTCCTATGATAAAGTATTATTCACATTGCTGTTATTGATATTATTATCCTAAGAGCAAAGTATGGTAGATCCATGTGTCTCCTAGGACTGGCAATAAGGCCACATGTGGGTTTAAACAGTCCCTCTTTGTTTCCTGGTCCACTGGCTGCCCCCTGTTCCTACAGCCCTTCTGCTGCAGGCCTTGCTCCGTTATTAGATCATGTCAGCTAGTTGTTGCTCTTTACTCTCTACTTAAATATAAGAGGCCTCAAATGTCCCTGTCCCTACCCGCAGCTTGTACTGCCGAATTTCACAACTTGTCACTTAGAGGGTGCTTGGGCAAAAGCAAATTATAAATGGATAATGATATTTGCATGGCCCTTTACAGTTTTGTGAGCTGTTTTGCGTTATACTTAAGGGCTTCCTTAATGCCTGCTTCTCTGACTGTTGAGCAAGACCTTTCACTCTTCCTGCTCTCAAGAAGCAGGTTAGTCAAATAGTGGTTCTTCTGGCCTGCAATCTGTTTTAGTAGAGAAATCACCTTCTAATGAGGCAGGATAAATTAGAATGCATAGAATACACAAAAGATATTCCAGAGAGTTTTAAATAAGGTGGACTAATTTTGCCTACCAGATTGTCCCTCCTGAAGGGACTACTTTGGAGTCAAACAGAATACCTCTTACAAGCTGAATGAACTTGAGAAAGTTATTTACCCTTGAAATTACTTTAAAATAAATACACACACACACACACACACATATATATATATATTCAGAAATAACATCCCACATGTGATTACTGTATAATTACATGTGTAATAAACTACTCAGCGAATATCCATTTCCTTTCTTTCCTTAGTTCACATGGGCTCATTTTTAATTCTCAGTTCTTTTCTGTTTCTGTGTTGACCATTGTTCAGATATATCCTCAGTTTTGCATTGCCTTGATTGTGAGATTTAAAGAAGTCTTTCATGTCCAGGTTTCAATAAATATAAGAGGAACCTGGGGCATCCGGGTAGCTCAGTTGGTTAAGCATCTGACTTTGGCTCAGGTCATGATCTCATGGTTTGTGAGTTTGAGCCCTGCGTCTGGCTCTGTACTGACAGCTCAGTACAAGCCTGGAGACTGCTTGGGATTCTGTGTCTCCCTCTCTCTCTGTTCCACTGCCGCCCCCCCCCCCTGCCAATTCATGCTCTGTTTCTCTCTCTCTCAAAAATAAACATTAAAAAATTTAAAAATTATATAAGAACCAAAAGTGTCACAAAATGAATAAAAAGAAACAATGGCCATAAGAAGAATACAGATGTGGTTTGGTATGTTGCTCATCAGGTAAACTAACCCATATAGAGAAAGCAATGAGAGTTTATTTTACATTTTCATGGTGGATGAATCCTCATAAATTTTTATTATTGCAAATAAATAAAAAGTTACATTATAATTACATACTCTATTATCTGAAGGACTTTTAAAAAGAATTCACACAAGAATGGAAATACAAACATAGCAACCTTCTTCCTCCTAGGGTTAGTACTCATAGCAAAACCACAGAGGAACAAAAGTGAGACCTTAAAAAAAAAAAGGAACAAGAAACAGCTCCTGTTTGTTCCTGGAATAGAATTTGAATTAAACTTAAAAAGGAAGTTTGCTTCCTCTTGGAAATCAAACTGCATTTTAAAAAAATCAGAAGGAACAAAATCAGTTATATAATTTTGGTTGACAAAGAACTTTATTGTGGGGATGGGCCAGGCGTGTAACTGATTTTGCTTTATACTACAATGACACCTGTTTTCTTCTCAGGTGGGGCAAAGGTTTCAGTTACGCTCATTAACTGAAAGGGCTTTTATACCTCATTAATTCAAACTCCCCTAGATGCTACCAGACTGATACTATGAATGGGTTTCACATTCCATGGGAGACTTTCATTTATCAACTATAATAATGAATGTGAAACCATCAAATACCGTTTTGGATATATGGACTTCATTTCAGAAGCTGCCTTATCAGGGCACCTGAGTGGCTCAGTTGGTTGAGCTTCCGACTTCAGCTCAGATCACGGTCTCCCATGAATGAGTGAGAGCCCCACATCAGGCTCACTGCTATCAGTGCAAAGCCCGCTTCAGATCCTTTGTCTCTCTCTTTCTACCCCTCCCCCACTTGCACTCTATCAAAAATAAATAAACATTAAAAAAAAAAGCTGCCTTATGAACAATCACATGAAATGGATTCTTCCAGAATCTTAGAAGGACTTAAATTACCCCAAACTTTCCCCCTCAATATACAGTAGTTAGACTAGATTTTTCTGCCTGTGTAACACTTTGCCTACACAGAAAAGGTGAAGTCTTGGTGGATGATTCAGATTGCCAAAGGTTTAAAACATTCACAAACATGTCTGAACATCGTAAGCGAAACTCATCCTATCCATGAAAAGTGAATTACTGGCTTTCTTTCTCTTTCAGCCTCATCCACAGCAAAACAGAAAATTTGATACACTAGTTATTTTCTAATATACATGAAACAACAAAATTATTTAAATTAAAATAAATATTTAATTACCATGTAAAATCATAACATGGAATACCAGTAATATCCATACAAACTTTTACAAACTATAGACTGAAGTTGTTTCAGACATGGGCAAGTGACTATTGTCTATCCCATGAGTTAGCAGCTTGAATTTGTTGAGAAAGGATCATTCTTTCTTCTAAGTGTTGCTTACCCAGTGAAATATGCGTCTAGAGATGCTGGTATCCATATAGCCCCCATATGGAGAGAGCCAGCCCTCATGAGATTGAGGTCAACGTGGGATTAGGAGTGGAGAAGGAGAGAGAGACAGAGACAGAGAGAGGTCTGCCTGCATCTTTTAAGTACTTGGTTTTAGTTATGCCCGAATCCAGTCTGATTCCTACACTTTCCAGTTACATAGTCAATACATTCTCATTTTTGATTGAACCAGTTTGAGTTGGATTTCTGAATGCAAATTTTTTGACTCTAAAACATAGTCTGTGGAAATGAGGTTTTACATAAAACAGACCCTGAATTACGTACTCGTGCAAGACAACAAATATCACAGGGCAGTGAAAACTCCTATCCTGGATAAGAAAGAATGATCCCTGTAGACTTTATTTTTTAAAGAAGTTTTAGATTCACAGCAAAATTGAGCCGAAAGTAGAGAGATACACCCCCTGTCCCCATAGATGCACAACTTCCCCCGCTATCAATATCCTATACCAGGGTAGTTCGTTTGTTATAATTGACAAACCTATATTGGCACATCCTTATTACCCCGAATCCATATTTTACCTTAGAGTTCATTCTGTCATATAGCAACAGGTTCTACAGATTTGGGAAAATGTATAAATGACATCTATTTGCTGTTACATTATCATACAGAATAGTTTCCCTGCCCCTAAAACCCTCCGTGCTCCACCTATTCGTCCTTCCTTCCTGCCAACCCCTGGCAACCACTTTTCACTGTCTCTACTGTTTTGCCTTTTCCAGAGAATCATATAATTGGAATAATGCATTAAGCATGATTGGCTTTGCCAATTAGCTTCCTTCACTTAGTAATATGCATTGAAGTTTCCTCTATGTCGTTTCATGGCTTGATAGCTCATTTCTTTTTAATACTTGAATAATACTCCCTTGTCTGGATGTACCATTTTGCATATCCATCCATTCACCTGCTGAAGGTCATCTTGGTTGCTTCAACCGGCGATTATGAATAAAACTGCTGGAAACATCTGTGTGCAGAGTTTTGTGTGAACATAAATTTTTAGTTCATTTGGGTAGATACTAACTGGAATGACTGCTGGCTTGAATGGTAAGTGTGTTTAGTTTTGTAAGGGATGCCACGCTGTCTTCCAAAGCAGCAGTTCCACTTTGCAATCCTACCAGCAACGAATGAGAGCTCCTATTGCTCTACACCCCCACCAGCATTTGGTCTTCTCAGTGTTTTGGGTTTTGGTAGTGGCATCTCACTGTTGTTCTAATTTGCAATTCCCTAACATGCCGTTGGACATCTTTCATACGCTTATTTTTCTGTCTACCTTCTTTCCTGAGGTGTCAGGTAAGGTCTTTGCCCATTTGCCAACAGGTTGTTTGTTTTCTTGGGTTGATTTAAGAGTTCTTTGTAAATTTTGGATAACAACTCTTTATCAGATACACACCCTTTGCAAATATTTTCCCTCTGCTTGTTGGGTTTTTTTTTTTTTTTGTTTTTTTTTTGTTTTTTTTTTTTTTAAATAAAATCAGGATGTATCCTTGTACCAAGCCTTGATTTGTTGGGGGTAGGGGTGGGGTGTGTTGGTGGAAAGACATAAGGAAATGAGGGTGTATTGAGTACTTTCTACAAACTTCTGTAAAGTTACACACATGACAAGTTTCTTTTTTGTTTTTCTCAATGTTTTATTGGTTTTTGAGAGAGTGCAAGTGGGGGAGGGGCACGGAGAGGGGGACAGAGGATCTGAAGTGGGCTCTGGACTGACAGCAGAGAGCCCGATGTGGGGTTTGAGCTCATGAACCATGAGATCATGGTCGGAGCCAAAGTTGGACGCTCCAACGACTGAGCCACCCAGGTGCCCATACAAGTGACAAGTTTCTATCAAATGTGGCCTGCCTGAGAGGCAGACAGGAAGGAAAATACAGTTTTTCTAAGGATATATTTTTCCTATAGCCATAAATCCAATGTGGTTGAATGGCAGATGGGCTTGAGTTTTGCAGAGTTAAAAAGCTAGGATCTCTGCACAAAGCTAAGGGTAGAGGAAGTGATAAGAGGAAATGTAGTTGGATGTAAGATTGCGACCCAGACAGCTCCTAACACATGCTTTTGGGCTTTTTTAATTGGCAAAGTTGACAATCACCTCCATTGTAAAAAACACTCTATGACATGTAACTTGGGACAAGGGGAAGGTGAAATTGTCTTCTCTAACCCAGGCTATAGTTTTTCACAGTCAAAAGGTCCACAGTCATGCTGAATGCTGAAAATTTACAGAATGGATGAAGCATTATAACCTGGTGCTATGTCACAGAATCCCTCAGATTTAGCTCTTGACTCAAGAACCATAACTAGTCAGCATCTGTGGAGCTGAATAAATACAAATAGAGGCTAATTAACTTTAAAGGAAATATGCTACCAGAGAAACCCCAAACCTATTACCCAAGAAATCAAAACCCTGCAAAAATACAAGTCCCAATGAAACCCCTAGGCCTCAGAACCCACACCAACTGGAAATAGACTAACAGTACATCCCCCAGGAAGTGAATTCTCCACCGTGCTCATCTCAGCCAAGGCAGGAGTTTGTGTATCCACATCAATGGCTCAGTGCCTGTGTGCTGCCACTTATTAAATATTTGGAGCAGCACGTCTAATTGAGAGGGAGACACTGCTCTAAATTGTGCTTTGAATGTATTTTTTGTTCATGAATGGTTGTCTTGCTTAATGTAATTGGGACGGCTTCAAGTACAGTTGTAAATCTAAAATTTGATCAAATAATAGAATAATGTGGATTTTAACCTAAAGTATAAAATCAGAAGAAAGACATTAAAAAAAGAGTGCTATGGGGTGTTTGGAAAGGCTTGAGCAAGCCGCTAGTCCTAATTTTCAGGAAAATGTTAGGATCCTTATAGCTCTAAATTTGGAGTAAAGCAAAAGTGAAAGAGCTAAGTAAAAGGAAACTTAACAATACTTTTAAAGGTGGCTAATTCTGGGAAATCAGGTTTCCACTCAAACTTTGCCGAAGAAGCTTGCAGCGAATAAACACACACACTCACACACAGTTAAGTCTTCCACACAGACACGCAAACAGACAGAATCGGTGAAAGAAAGCATCTCATAAAAGCATCTTGTTTTATTTAAACCGGAGGAAGGCATTAGTGAATTCAGCCTGAAATAGTATTACGGGCATTCTTTTTCCTTCTGGAAATTCTGCCAGCTAATCTAGGCATGCTCAGATTTACATCTTTCTACATTTTTACCCCCATTAAATTCGTTCTGGAAGTCTGATTATCAGCACACACCTAGCTTTTTTTTTTTCTTTCTTTTCTTTTCCTGGGTCCATCTTCAGAAACAGGAAAATTTGTTTTACTTTATTAAATTTTTTGACAGAGAGAGAAAGGGAGAGACAGTGCAAGCAGGGGAGAGGGGCAGAGGGAGACAGAGAAAGAATCTTAAGCAGGCTCCACACTCAATGTGGAGCCCAACACAGGGCTCAATCTTATGACCCTGGGATCAGGACCTGGGCCGAAATCAAGAGTTGAGTGCTGTACCCACTGAGCCAGGCATGCACCCCCCAGAAACAGGTAAAATTTGAGAGAGTGGACATGAGGAGAGTAAAGAAAGGAAGAAAGAGAAAAACACAGGAAAAGAATATAGGTCAAGGCCTGCGTGGATGGGTTTTGTACGTTTTCCTCCAACTCAAAGTCTAACCAGTAGGCATTCCTGTTCACGAGGCCAAATTCCCTGAGTGACCCCTGAGGGAACACCCTCCTTCCCGCCTTTCTTCATTCCTGCCTTCCCTCCTTTCCAAGGACAATGCAGACAGCTGTAATTACACTTTGGGTTCTCTGGAGGTAAGGAATTATTACTTTAACAACTAGCTACAAAGATACACACACATAATATATATTCATATACATAAAATGAATATATACTAGTTTGCATGTCTGTATCTTTAAAGCTGCAGAAATGTCTTTTCCAACTTGCTGTTCTCTTAGATGAGAATAGTATTGTCCCTTCACACTTTATTCCTTAGGTAAAGAGGAAGTGTGTGCCAATTCAGGGCAACACAAAGGTATTTAAATGCAACCGAGCTGGTTCAGTCAACTAGAAACTGCTCCCTTGAGTGACCAACCCAGTGCTTCACTAATTAACTAGAATGGGCAGGAAACTATTCTGGAATTTCCCAAGGACTGGGTGGGGTGTTTTAGATAAGTTTTGAATTGAGTCCAAGGTAATGTAAGAGTGCATGTTCATATTGGACTAGGAAACCCAGCAAAAGCTTTATCAATCTAAGAAAGATTAAGAAATCCTAATAAACATGATAAAGAAGGGGAAAGGAATAATAATCATAGTTCTTAAAAGCTATCTTTGGATGTAGATGACCTCAGAATGTATATTTCAGGATTTGAAGTAGTTTGTTTTTATTCCAAATTGCTGCTTCCCTTCACAGGTTGTGCAAGAGACCAAAGGTTTTTGTGCTATTTCTCCTGTCCTAATATGACCCCATCACTTTTTATGTAATCACTCATTATATCGGAAGAGGGAGGGAGTGTGCATTGACAAACCAATCAATGTCAGGGCTTATTAGAATAAACCTTATAGACTGAAAGAGCCTAGAGTTCCATGAGAAAGGACTTTACAAGTCCTGGTGTGTTGCTCCTGTGGCCTTGACCTTCCCCTGGCCATGGACAATAAGTTAATTAAAGAATAGAAAGTAAAACTGACAATGTCATTTGAAAGAAAACAACTCAGGAACTGTGAATGTTCACAGGATCTGTGTTCAATAACTGCCCTCTGTAGGTTCCCCTGAAGAGTGCACTAGATGGGACAGAGATCCCTGAGGGGACTTTTTGCTGGTTTTATCATTACTGTACAAGCCAAAAGCCAGAAACTTCTTCAGTCTCCAAAGTGAGGAGAGATGTGATCTTAAAGCCTCCGTCTTGCCATCCTGGGCGGCCCTCTCAGGAGGGGGACGCCAAAGCTGTTCAGGTGGAAAATGTCACAATTTGAGGGCCATGTACTGGGTGGAGGTGTTTACGGAGACGTTCACTTTGTGGATAAACGTCTCTCCTGACTTCCCTTGACCTCCTTTCATGCCAGGAGACCCAATGAGAAAGAAAAAGGAGCATGTGCTGTGGTCTAAAGGAGTTGATTCCAGTTGGAGCAGTTTCTGAGCTGTGGGTCCTTGGACAAGTCCTTCAGCTTTCTGAGCCTGAGATTTCTGCTTGCCCACTTCTCCACCACCCCCAGGTAGTAATCAAGATGTGGAGGTGTTGTGCTTATGCAAACTCGAAGTACAGGTGTCTAGTCCTGGCTTCAGAAGAATAAGAATTCATGCAAACATCATGTTCTCATTCAAACGACTGAGGATTGGAGAGTAAAAGTCACCTTAGGTTTCTGTCTGTTTCCACTTTTGAGGTCCTAGGAGGCATTCTGATCTAAAAAGTGTAGACTCTGGAGCCAGACAGACATGGATGCAAATACTGTCACTGGTTTTTGCGGGTCACTTATCCGCTCTATGCTTCTATTACATTATCAGCAAAAAGAGGAATGGTATGGACGCAATAAATACATTATATTTCTAAAGTTTTTCACAGAGACCAGAGTTATAAGAAACACTCATTATTCGAGCATAAGTGGTATCAGCAAAGAGCTGAAGTGAAGTAATCCTCTTCTAATAAGGAGCAAATTTCAAGGTAAATAATGAAAGTAGTGATCTTAAAGTTAACAGAATTAATATAATTAGTTGCAATGATGTACTGATTTTCAATCCGAAGAATGTTGAGGGGCTGATTTGACGTGGAGAGGACACATATTTTTCTTGGACAAAACTATAGGATGGCACAGTGCAATGCCCTTTAGCTCACATTACCCTGTGCAACACCATCAAATGAGGATCATTTTTCATGTATAAATAAATAAGTTTTTTTTTCTAACATTTATTCATTTTTGAGAGATGGAGAAAGAGAGCATGAGTTGGGGAGGGACAGAGAGAGAGGGAGACACAGAATCCAAAGCAGACTCCAGGCTCTGAGTTGTCAGCACAGAGCCCAACGCAGGGCTCCAACTCACCATCTGTGAGATCATGACCTGACCTGAAGTCCAAGGCTTCACCAACTGAGACACCCAGGCACCCCTAAAATAGGCACCTGCCAGGTGACAGTAAGTTTTTAAAAAAAAACATCAATCTTCTAGGAGCGCCTGGGTGGCTCAGTTGGTTAAGCATCAGACTTCAGCTCAGGTCATGATCTCACAGTTCCTGAGTTCCAGCTCCCTTTTGGGCTCACTGCTGTCAGTGCGCATTGCGTAGGATCTTCTGACTCCTCTCTCTCTGCCCCTCCCCCACTCATGCTGTGTGTGTGTGTGTGTGTGTGTGTGCACGCGCGCAAGTGCATGCACGTGCACACACTCTCTTTCTCTTTCAAAACAAACAAGCATGACCAAAAAAAGACCTCTTTAAAAAGAAATCAGTCTTCTAGAAGGATTTGTAAAATTCTTTGATATTTACGCCAGTACCTTTTGGAAACATTTATTGTGTTATCATCCTTACCGACTTTCTCTTCTTTAGGTTAATTTGCTTGATTCTTTGTGTACTTTTCCTTCTTTAGTTTTTACCTAGCGCCTTGACACGTGACTATACATGAGACTGGAACAATTCTCCAACGTCATTTTCATTAATTTCATAAAATTCTATACCTTCTGCAAGAATTGCAACTTCGCCTTGCCATCTAGTTGCTTTGTATTGTGAGACGTTTAAATATCTTACCCTCAGTAAAAGACACACTGAAAAAATTTTAACTGATCAGGAATAGTCAGTCAAGCCAAACTGGGAAGGTTGTGTGAAAGGAGAATAATTTTATAAGTATTCAGTTCATCAATAAATACTTACATGTAATGACAAACTTCCTTCCTGTATAACCATGTCTTTTTTTTTTTTAATGTTTATTATTGAGAGACAGAGAGAGACAGAGCATGAGCATGAGAGGGGCAGAGAGAGGGGGAGACACAGAATCCGAAGCAGGCTCCAGGCTCTGAGCTGTCAACACAGAGCCGGACATGGGGCTTGAACCCACAAACTACAAGATGATGACCTGAGCCGAAGTCGGACGCCCAACTGACTGACCCACCCAGGCTCCCCTTTGTATAGCCATGTCTTAAAGGAATTTGGGTAAGGAAAACACAGATGAGTCTGAGTTGGAAGAGATGCCTCTTCCAACCGAGAATTCGTTTCTTTGTTTGTTGACTCAGCCATAATGGATTTAGGCTAAACCATATTTACTGTCATATAAAGGACTAGCATTTGCTTTTCAGTTCACAGCCCGAGTTTAGGAATGCTAACTTTGTCTGGAAAATAATTTTATATTGTATTAAAAACTGTCAATAGCTTAATGTCAAACAAAACTAAAAAGTGATAACTTATTGGATTTATTGTTTCTACCAGTAAAGACAATAGTTTATTTTTTGTGATACCAAAAGCCAGTAATTCAATCAAAAGCACAACTAACAGAATGAAAGATTGGAGGGGGCATTTATAATACATATATTCAATGAAGGACTTGTATCTAGATTTGAAACCTAATTTTAAAAAATGAGCCAGTGTTTAACAGGCATTTCACCAAAGACTGTATCCAAATAACCAATTGACACATAAAAGGTGCTGACCATCATTAGTCATCAAGGAAATGCAAATTAAAACCTCAGTGAGATACCAATATACCTGTGCCAAATGGCTTAAATTAAAAAGGCTGGCAATACATGGGTTGGTAAAGATATGGAGCAACTGGAACTTTTATAAAGAGCTCATAAGAGTATAAATTGTGTAGCCTCGTTAGAATATGGCTTGACAGTATCTACTGAAGCCGAGCGCATGCATACTCTATGACCTAGCAATTCTACTTTTGAGAATATACCCCACAGAAGTGCTATGTTCATCCACCAGCAAAATAGGTACAAGCATGTTTATAGCTTCTTTAATAATAATACCCTCAAACTGGAAGAACTCAGTACAGTAGAACAGATGAGTACATCATTTTCATTTCTATGTCATAGTCCATTGGAATATTGGGTGGTAGTTATATGGGTATATGTAAAAATCAAATGGGGGCACCTGGGTGGCTTCGTCAGTTAAGTGTTGGACTTCGGCTCAGGTCATGAACTCACAGTTCATGAGTTTGAGCCCCGCATCAGGCTCTGTGCTGACAGCTCAGAGCCTGGAGCCTGCTTCAGATTCTGGGTCTCACTCTCTCTCTCTGCCTTGCCCCTCCTCATGCTCTGTTTCTCTCTCTCTCTCTCTCTCAAAAAAAAAATGAATAAACATTAAAAAGTAAATAAAAAATAAAATCACATTCTCATCCTTCATGGAGTATTTCCTAATTTACTTCATGCAGTACTCTTCATGCAGTTTAATTTTAGCCTCTTTGAATCCTGATAACCTTTTGTTTTTCCTCTTATTCAGCATTTCTAACATTCTTTTGTTTTTCAATTATTTGGGTGTTTGTCTTCCCCCTCCACTTCCATGATTTATCTTAAAAGTTCTTATACTGCCCAACATAACGGCTCAAAGAGGAAGATGTCTTTGAATGGATGAATAAGTGAGTTAGTGATGTAGCAGGCAAATGGGTGCACGTTTCAATATATGGTTCATGAAACAAGCTTGAGGACACGTGTCATAATACACAAAAACAGTGCCCTTTGTTGAGATATTTGACTCCAGCAAGGGACTTGCAGATTCTACTTGCATTTCATTCATGAAAAAAATTTTCGAGGTTTTAAAAATAGGATTCTTGCTCAGTTGTCCTTGGATCTGACCTCATTAATAAACTGGAAATGAATTTGCTCTCCTTTGCGGGCACATTAACTCCTACAGGCCACAGAGACGGGGCACTCATAGAAAATCCCCTGAATGTCAAAGAGATGAGAGGGCTGGGGTCAGAGCCCCTCAGCAGCAGATACGCAGCCAACCTTTCTCTGGGTGGGTCAGGATGCTCCTGCTCAGGGCAAACGTCATATTCAACGGGTTTGTTTAACAGACTCCTCAGTATGAATAAGGAGACTGATAGGAAAACCCTCTTAGATATGGCACAGTCAATTATATTATCTGATGCAAAATGTGGTGCTAGAAATTAGGGGAATTATTCATTTCCATTTTTATGCATTTCAATTTTGTAATGTCTCCCTTTCTGACCTCTAAGTTTCATGTGGCTTGAGATATACTTGAGGCAGTTTGTACAGTATATTTTATGTGTTGATGAATACGTACCTGACTGTGCACAGTAAAAATAGAAAAATAAATTTGTATTTTGAGCCAAAGAATCTGTGCTTTTAAAAAATAAATTTTGCTAGCATTCTGTCTCTCTTTCTTAAAAATAAACATTAAAAAATTAAAAAAAGAAAAAGATTCTCTTTCTCTTTGCCCCCTCCCCCACTTGTGCTCTCTTTCTCTCTCTAAAAAAAATTAAAATTAAAAAAAAAGAAATTTTGGGGTGCCTGGGTGGCCCACTCAGTTGAGTGTCCAAGTCTTGATCTCAGGATCATGTGTTCAAACCCCACATAGGGCTCTCTGTGCTGGGCGTGAAGCCTACTTAAAAAAATAAAAAATAAAAAATAAATTTTATGTTTAAACATTTTTTAAATGTTTATTTATATATTTTGAGAGAGAGCTAGAGAGAGAGCGGGGGAGGGGCAGAGAGAGGGAGACAGAGAATCACAAGCAGGTTCCACAGTTGACAGTGCATAGCCCAATGTGGGGCTCAAACTCACCAACCGCGACATCATGACCTGAGCCGAAACCAAGAGTCAGACACTTAACTGACTGAGCCACCCCGGCACTCCATGAGCCACTTTTTATCTCCAGAAATTCTCAGTAACACCAACAGTAAGTGGGTGTGAATTTTGCCAACAAGAAAGTATAGTGGGAATTTCCAGAATATTATCAGAAATGAGTGTATCAGAGGTTTGGAGATGGACCAGATGAAACAAATAACAGCTGGCTGATTGATCTCAGAAAACTTGCTGGGAAGAATTGTGCACTGGTCTGAGTTCTCTAGAGAAACAAACCAATAGGAGATACATAGATGGATAGATGGATTCATTTTAAGAAACTGGCTCACAGTTCACATGTTTGGGAGGCTGAGGACCCCCAACATTTGCAGTCAGCAAGCTGGGACCTGGGAGAACCAGTGGTGGTTTCGGTCCAAGTTCAAAGGCAGAGGGGCGCCTGGGTGACTCAGTCGGTTAAGTGGCCGACTTCGGCTTGAGTCATGATCTTGCGGTCCGTGAGTTGAGCCCCGAGTCGGGCTCTGTGCTGACAGCTCAGAGCCTGGAGCCTGTTTCAGATTCTGTGTCTCCCTCTCTCTGACCCTCCCCCATTCATGCTCTGTCTCTCTCTGTCTCAAAAATAAATACGGGGCGCCTGGGTGGCACAGTCGGTTAAGCGTCCGACTTCAGCCAGGTCACCATCTCGCGGTCCGTGAGTTCGAGCCCCGCGTCAGGCTCTGGGCTGATGGCTCGGAGCCTGGAGCCTGTTTCCGATTCTGTGTCTCCCTCTCTCTCTGCCCCTCCCCCGTTCATGCTCTGTCTCTCTGTGTCCCAAAAAATAAAATAAACGTTGAAAAAAAAAATTTTTTTTTTAAATAAATAAACGTTAAAATTTTTTTTTTTTTTCAAAGGCAGAAAAGATAAACATCTCAGCTTGAAGTCAGTTCAGGATGAGGGGAGTTTCTTCTTATTAACAGAAGGTGGAGACTTTTTGTTCTACTTTGGTCTTCAATTGATTGAGTGAAGTCTACCTTGGAAAAAGCGACCTGCTTTACTCAGGCTACTAATTCAAATGTTAATTTCACCCAAAAGAGCCTCAAGGCATGCCTCAGAATAACGTGTGACCAGAATAAATATCCTGGTACCTTGTGACCCAGTCAAGTTGACACATATAATTACCATCACAAGTTGTTTTAACAGTATTTTCCCCACTGCCCAAAACAGTCAATGCAGCTCTTAAAGTTGGAGCTTAGAGTCCGAAGACTCACTTCCTCCGGTGTAGAGTCATGTGATGACAAAGCTTAGACTTTGGAGTTAACTGGGTCTGAATTCAAATCCCCACCATCTCAGCAACTTTTTAGCTATGTGATCTTGGACAAGCTAATTAACTTCTCAATTTCCTCACCCATAAAGCACAAGATATTGCACATAATTAGGGGATAATATTTATGATGTGATTGTCACATACATAAGCATTTAATACATCATATCTATTATCATTAGTGCTTCCCTCAGGATTTATATAGCATTGCTCCAAAAAATAATTCTTCCTCTTCTTCTTCTTCTTCTTCTTCTTCTTCTTTTTTGAGAGAGAGAGAGAGGGAGCAAATGAGCAGGGGAGGGGCAAAGGGAGAGAGAGAGAATCTTAAGCAGGCTCCACATTCAGAGCAGAGCCCTACTCGGGACTCACTAAATCCCACACCGTGAGGTCACGACCTAAACTGAAATCAAGAGTTGGATGTTCAACCGACTGAGCCACCCCAGCACCCCCCAAAATAATTAATCTGCATTTAGTACTTTAGGTTACATAGGAAATAGTTTGTAGATGGAAGATAAATCAGAGTAGTATGAATGTAGTCTTTTTAAAGGTATGTTCAGTTTTGTTTTAAAATAACTAAAATGGGGGCACCTGGGTGGCTCAGTCTGTTGAGTGTCTGACTTCAGCTCAAGTCATGATCTCACAGTTTGTGGGTTCGAGCCCCGCATCAGGCTCTGTGCTGACTGCCTACTCAGAGCCTGGAGCCTGCTTTGGATTCTGTGTCTCCTTCTCTTTCTGCCCCTCCTGCACTCATGCTTTGTCTCACTCTGTTTCTCAAAAATAAATAAATGTAAAAAAAAAAAAAATTCTAAATCACTAAAATTTATCTGCAACTTTAGTCCAAGAGTCAAACCAGGCCATGGTATTAATTCTTCATATAATCCACATTCCTCTGTAATGTGCTTTGTATTTGAGACATCCTGGATCTTCCTTGGATCACTGGTGTGCCAAGTTGGCAGGGAAGCCCAGGAAGGAACGGGCATGTCTCCATCAACGGTCAGCAAAGTGTTCTCTCTTGTTTACTCCACTCTCCCAGTTAGGTCATGCCAACTTGGAGACAGAGGAAAAACATGATGTTGGGACTGCTGATGGGACATTTTAATTTGGCTACATAGAGCTTCATGTGCTGTTTGGGGCACAAACTCATTGTGGCCCCAGTGAAAAAGCAAATGCTGACCGTGAGGACAAAGAAAACACAGTCTATCACATTAACTTGGTATTCCACTCCCTTTCAGCAAAGCTGGAACAAATAATCCAGGCTTGATTATAATTGGCCTGGCTAGAGACTCAAGCCTAGAAATGAATCCTGCAGATCTGGAGCAGTCATGGAGCAGGGCCGGACCTAAGTGGAGTTGTGAAGTAGTGCTGTTGTCTGTGGGTGACCCTCATCTTCTGTTTTTATACTGTTCTCCTCCTCTCCAGACCAACTTTCACTATGTACCTCCTTTCTTTTCTGTGTTTTCTCAAGGCCTCTGTTCCTGTCAGTTAAAGCTGGTTTGTATTTTGGCATTAAGGACTTGGTATTTTGCCCTTCCGGGTGTATTTGGGTTTCAAAGATGGCAATTGCAGAGCAATGCCCGGCTGAGAGGCGTATGTCCTACAGTTTGGGACAACCTTCTCCACCAATAATTACTGACTAACCATCAGCATCTCAGTTACTCACCTGTAGAATCAGGACAATAAAAATGACTCCCAAGTTGAGGGGCGCCTGGGTGGCGCAGTCGGTTAAGCGTCCGACTTCAGCCAGGTCACGATCTCGCGGTCCGTGAATTCGAGCCCCGCGTCGGGCTCTGGCCTGATGGCTCAGAGCCTGGAGCCTGTTTCCGATTCTGTGTCTCCCTCTCTCTCTGCCCCTCCCCCGTTCATGCTCTGTCTCTCTCTGTCTCAAAAATAAAAAACGTCCAAAAAAAAAAATTAAAAAAAAAAAAAAAGACTCCCAAGTTGAGAGAGGACTCAATAAGATAACATCTGTAAAAAAAAAAAGAAAAAAAATGCTTTGGTAAACCATGGATTATTACAAACACTGTTAGTTATTTTTTTATTTTTATGTCTTATTAATTTTTTATGTATATTTATTTATTTTGAGAGAGAGAGAGCGCACACACACAAGTGGGGAAGGGACAAAGAGGAGAGACAGAATCCCAAGCAGGCTCTGTACCATCAGCCCAGTGCAAGGCTTGACCTTATGAATGGTGAGAGTATGACCTGAGGCGAGATCAAGAGTCCAACACTTAACTGACTGCACCACCCAGGCGCCCCAGTGTTAGTTATTTTTATAACTAGATCAATATCACCAATTTTTCCACTTCCCTCACAGGAATATAAGCTCTTTGAGAGCCCTGGAGAGTGTCTTGTTCACCACTGATCCCCAAGGACTGACACTGTGCCAAGCATTTAGGAAGAATGCTACAACATTCCTTAAATGAATGAAGGAAGGAATGACCATGAGGAAAGTGCAGATTTTGAGATACAGTGTTTAGCTGAATGCATCATCCTTTTGTCCCTTCTTGGCCTGGACAGTCCTCAGTGGCCATAGGAAAGAGGCAGGCCTCTCTCTCCCTTTTTTAATGTTTATTTTGACAGAGAGGAGAGAGAGAGAGAGAGAAAGCATGTGCATGTGAGTGGGGGAGGGCCAGAGAGAGAGAGGGAGAGAGAGAGAATCTCAAGCAGACTCTGCTGTCAGCACAGAGCTCAACACCAGCCTCGATTCCTCGATTTCATGAACTGTGAGATCGTGACCTGAGCTGAAATCAAGAGTCAGATGCTTAACGGACTGAGCCACCCACACTCACCAGGGTTCTCTTTTTTGATTGACCAATAAACTGACAATTTATCTGAAGTATTCACCCCTATACATGTTGGAACTGTAGTCTACATGAGGTCCTTTTTCTACCTACATAAGCAAAATTAGTGCTCAGAAGCATGCAGAAAAAAATCATTCAATCCTAAAATTCATACTTGAAAGGCTAGTAGGGTATTTTTAGGTAGTTCTTGTGCCTATGAATTTTGAGCCAGGATAACCACCAGGCCTAGATATTGAAATAGAGCAACACCTATTATTTCTGCCAAGTTCTATCCTACATTAAACATCACTCCTATTTTTTAAGTGTAATTATTTCAGAGAGCCTAAAGAGCTAAAATTTGCCTGTGTGAAATAAACATGAAAAACACCCACTTCCCTTTATTATCTGTGCTGTTAAGTCTTGGACTACAAAAGCACTAGATGTGGGGCACAGCCTACTTGCTCTGTGTGTCGATTATCTTCTGTTTCCAGATTCATCTTCTGCCTTTCTTACCCTGCTGTGGGCCCAGAGTCTGACCAATATGGACTGTACAAGCAGGGTTCCCCACTTTCAGTTCAGAACATGGAAGGCACAGGCAGCAGAATGAAAGGCAGAAGGAAAAAGTTTGGAGAATTTGTTCCCCCTGTTTCTTCTCCAATGAACCAGCAAAGGACACAGTGGATGCCAGGCTTTCTTCACACAGCTACCCTCAGAATGGGGATTGCTTCCTCCTTTGTGTTACCAGGTCTAGATGAGGTAACAGCTCTGTGTTGCCACAAGCCCCAGAATACTGCATTGCCTGGTGGTGGTGTTCTTAATCCCTGCTCATATCTCTGCACAGGGTCTTTTTGTTAAATGCTTCTCAAATGAACTAGTTTAAGCATGCCTCTTTCCTGTCAGGAAACTAACTGATACACCTCACGTGCAGAGAGAAAATAATGCATCTGTGAGTCAGCCTTTCTAGCCTAGATTCTTAAATATTAGCAAAAGCCTGGATGGAAATCATCTCCTATCCATTTCTCTGAGTAATTCACTAACTGCTATCATTTTTATAGTTCTAAGTAATTTCATTAATATTTACATGCATTCTTTCTGTCTGTCCTGTTTGTGAGATGGGTGACCATCAGTAGCATTAACACATGACAAAGGGCTCTCACAATGTGCTCAGCATCAGCAGCAACAGTGTTACCTGGGACCTTATAAAGATGTAAGTTATTGGGCCCAGTCCCAGTCCTACTGTATCAGAAATTTGAGGGATGAGGCCAGCAATCTGTGCAGCTATTTGTGTTGTAACAAGCTTTCCAGAGGATTCTAACATGTGCTAAACTTTGAAAACCACCATTGTAACATATGGCTACATATGCATTTGAATGTAAGAAACCCCATCATGTTCTACCCCATCCTCCACTCCATTGGAACAGACTTTCTTTAATCCAGTTCAGTGGTCTCAGACTGGAGTACACTAATACACCAGAATGGCCCATGCATGGAACTTGTTCAGAATCCCAAAGCCTAGACCCCTCACTGGATTCAGTGAACCAGAATATCAAGTTTGAGAACCACTGATTGATCCATCAGCTCAAAATGGAAAGAACCACACCTAGAATAGATAGAACAAAGCTGAAGGAAAAATGTACTTCATCTGGATGTTGTGACATGAAGAGCCAGAATTACCTTTGGACCTGACTTTAGCTTGTTGTATACTGGCAACAGGGGAAGAAGGTTTTCTATTGTATACAACTGGATCATATTCATGGCAACTTTGGATGCAGACAAGACTAAAATGTCTGACCTATGTTTTGAAGGTGCCTGCCCACCCATTCTTTTCTTTCTCCTAGACTTTTTTCCCATCCACAACTCCTGCTAAGTGGGCATGCCATACAGTTATCCCAGGCCATATATGCTTGCATCCAACCCAAATCATTGACTGGCTAGCCATTAATCAGACACCTCTCAAAATGTGCGCTAATACTTTGCTACTCAAAGTGTGGTCTGCCGACCAGCAGCATGAAGCTATCACCTGGGTTTCTCCAGACCCACCTAGACCTACTGAATTAGAATCTGCAGTCTAACAAGATCCCCAGGTGATTCACATACAGATTAATGTTTAGAAGCTCTGGTTAAAGAGACATAAACATTTTAGAGAATCAGGAGTGGATGTTTCAACCCCACTCCTGATCAGTTTTGATCATACAGAATTATGATGGATTCTTTTTTTTTAATTTTTTTTTAACATTTATTTATTTTTGAGACAGAGAGAGACAGAACATGAACGGGGGAGGGTCAGAGAGAGGGAGACACAGAATCTGAAACAGGCTCCAGGCTCTGAGCTGTCAGCACAGAGCCCGATGCGGGGCTCGAACTCACGGAGCGCGAGATCATGACCTGAGGTGAAGTCGGCCGCTTAACCAACTAAGCCACCCAGGCGCCCCCAGAATTATGATGGATTCTTAAAGAAGAAAGCCTGTTTGCTGAGAACAGGTGGCTATTGGGGAAGATAAGAAGGAAGAAGCAGAAATTAGGTACATGGAGAAACAGAGAAAGTAGCTGGGTTCTTGAATTTTCTATACCAAGCTCCCTGACAGCAGGCTTTCTTTCATTTTTTGATCATGGATGTCTAAGAGATTTCTGATTGTATCATTATAATAAAACTCCCTTTTTACTTAACCTAGTTGGAATGAGTGTTTCTTGCAAGGGATAATTTGCAAAGAGATGAACTAAATTGCAACTAAAAGAAAATTAAAATAGATGTTTGAAATCCTTTTTAGGGTATACTGTATAGGGTACTACTTATGAGTAAATCATCTTTTTAAAAATATTAAGTAGTACATAATCATTATGAAAAATTCAAATTTTTTGGAGAGAAGCAAAGTAGAAAAAAGAACTTTCTTCCCCTAAGATCCTTCTTCCTATCCCCCAGAGGTAAACAGTTAAGTGTCTTGTATAACCTTTAATAATTTTTCTATGTAACTATAACAACCCTTGTTTTCTTCCTTTGGCACCAAAGAAAGCTGGTCACCTTATTATCAGTATGCCTAGAGAAATACATTTATTTTATTTTTTTTATTTGAGAGAGAAAGAGAGAGTGCAAGTGGAGGAGAGGGGCAGAGGGAGACAGAGAAAAAGAATCTTAACCAGGCTCTACACAGAGCCCAATGTGGGGCTTGATCTCACAACCCTGGGATCATGACCTGAGCTGAAATCAAGAGTTGGTCACTCAACCTACTGAGCCACCCAGGCACCCTGACAGGTTCATTTAAAAATATCTAACATTTGGTCCATCAACGGATAAATGGATAAAGAAGATGTGGTATATATATATACAATGGAGTATTACTCAGCAATCAAAAGAATGAAATCTTGCCATTTACAACTATGTGGATAGAACTAGAGGGTATTATGCTAAGTGAAATTAGTCAGAAAAAGACAAATATCACATGACTTCACATACATGAGGACTTTAAGATACAAAACAGATGAACATAAGGGAAGGGAAGCAAAAATAATATAAAAACAGGGAGAGGGACAAAACATAAGAGACTCAAATATAGAGAACAAACAGAGCGTTGCTGGAGGGGTTATGGGTGGGGGGATGGGCTAAATGCCTAAGGAGCTTAAGGAATAATCTAGTCCTGAAATCATTGTTGCACCATGCGCTAACTAACTTGGATGTAAATTATAAAAAATAAATTATAGAAAGTAAAAAATATGTAACACTTGTTTAACTTACAACTTTTAAAAATGCCCTTCTATAGCTTTATTTATAAAATAGTCCTTGGAGGCCTGAAGTAGGGCAAACACTCTAACTTTCATGGATGTAAAGTATGGATATGCTGAGGTTTAAAATTATGCTCTCAGTTTTCATTGAGGTTCATTAAATAAATAGTTATGTGAAAGTTCCTGTTGTATTTGCTTTAGAATACTCGAAGACACTGTCCAGAAGCACACGTAGGAATTTTCTTTTAGAATTTGGTGCTAGAGAAAGACTGCCACCTCTGAGACGTTGGAATTCTTCATTATGAAGCAAGCTGACTCACCGCCCGCCGTTGTTATTTTTTGCCTTAACCGCCAGGGTGCTCAGAGTCAAACCAGAAATTAACCCAAGCAACTGATTTTTCTAGCTGGCATATTTTTGTTCTTTTCCTTGGCTATGAGCTCCTATGTCTATATAACTGTTTCATTGTACATTTTGTTTAATTATAAGCTGCTTCAAGTATTATTGTGGAATAAGAAAGAAGTTTAGATAAAGACTGTCTAGCTTTTTAAAGGGTGGAAACAAGGCACTAACCAAGACTTACCTAAATTTGCTTAGATATTTGCTGGTTGAGCTGGACATGGAATTGTGGTTTAGTAAATGCTAGTTCGTGCAATTTCCTCTGTCCCATGTGGGCTGGTTGAGTGGCAAGCTTTTCCCCCGTAACCGTAGAACATATTATATGTTTTTAAAATATGTCAGTCCTGCAAAGTCCCTGCTGAATGTTTTTTGAATTGAAAATGTGCTTTAGCTTTTGAAGGCTACCTAGGTCTGCCTTACATATTGTTTTCAAAAGCAGTTTCTTCACATCTAAGGATCCACCAAATGCTGGGTCCCTGGAGTTTGCCAGCAGGCACAACAAAAGATGAAGGTCCTGTATTTTCTCTGGCATTAAATGGTCCTTCAAAAATGCAGAACACCATTCTTCTGTCAGCTTTTTTCCAAAAGGACGGCAAATATCTACCTTGAATACAAACATGTAAGAAAAAATGACACACACACACACTCTGGTGGGCAGGGAAGTGAGTCATGCTTTAACAAAGGATTGATGTGAGTCCTTTTTTTGTTTGTTTTGTTTTGCTTTGTTTTGAGATTTCAGTCATTCTCTACCAGGTGCTTAATGAGGATTTTAAACTCTACTTAAAAAAAAAAACCTCAATTTATTCTGTGATGAAACATAGCGTGGCTTTTTATTTACCTTTTATAAATATAAAACGTTCCAGAAAGCTACTGGGAAATCTTTTTTTGAAATTCCAGATGAAACACAGCAATGTCGAGGATGGTTAATGCCTTTTACTTTCAAGAGTGCCCTCTGCTGGCAATAGCCTTGAATTTAAAAATATTCTATTACAGGCTTCAGGATTTCATTTGTTGACCAAATAAGTTTTTAGTGCATTAGTAAAAGAAAACATCTGAAGGAAAACAAAAAAACAAAACAGAGATTTTATATTAAGAATATAAATAAGCAAATATATATATAATAGTATCAGGCATAATTTTACATGTTATGAGAACACTGTTTTAAGTTGTGATGACATGAGAACATTTGTTCAGCAAAGATTTCTTGAGTGCTTATTCTGTGAGAGGTACTGTGTCAGCCATTGGAGTCGCAAAGGTGGTGCTGACATGACCCCACTCAAGGCTCCCATGGTGCTGTGAGGGAGTCAGACCCACTAACAATTACCTGGCCATGTTTTGAGTGCAATGTGAGACCAGAGGCTGAATCATCCTGTGGAGGGAGGAGTTAGAAAGAGGTACCCTGGAAGAGGCTGGCAAAGGGAGACAAGGCAGGACGAAGAAAGGCAGAGGGAAAAGAATTAAGTAGGAGAACACGTGGTGTATGTTTAGAACCATGATAAGTTCAGCATTGGCCGGCTGTATCTTAGCACAACATACAGGGCCTGCTAAGAGATGATGATGTACAACAGCACTTCTCCAATGTTTCAGTCTCAGGACCTTACATTCCTGAAAATTACTGAGGACCCAGGAGCACCTGGATGGTGCAGGGGGTTAAGAGTCCAACTCTTGGTTTCACCTCAGGTCAGATCTCATGGTCTGTGAGTTCAAGCCCCACGTTGGGCTCTTCTCTGACAGTGAGAAGCTTGCTTGGGATTCTCTCTCTCCCTGTCTCTGCCCCTCCCCTACTCATGTGTGCACACACACGTGATCTCTCTCTCTCTCGAAATAAACTTTAAAAGAATTATTGAGGACCCCAAGAGCTTTTGTTCATATGGACTTTATTTATTGATTTTTAATTTACCATATAGGAATTGAAACTGAGAAATTTTAAACATGGTTACTAATGTATTTAATTACATGTTAATTAAATACTGGATTTTCGTATCTGCTCCACATCCCACCTGCTGCAGGACCACATGTCAAGCAGCAGCTGGAAAACTCCACTTGTGAAAGAAAAACAGTCAGGAAGCTAACTAACATCATAGTATTGTATGGAAACAGTTTTGAGAGAGAAAGAGAGAATCAAGAGTCGGTCACTCAACCTACTGAGCCACCCAGGCACCCTGACAGGTTCATTTAAAAATATCTAACATTTGGTCCATCAACGGATGAATGGATAAAGAAGATGTGGTATATATATATATATATATATATATATGTGTGTGTGTGTATATATATATATACACTTCACCTGGAGGGTGAAGTCTGAGGGCGCAGGGCTGTGAGGGAGAGCTGTGTATGTCAGGTGAGGTGCACTGGACTTAACCGATGGCCTGAAGGATTTTGAGCTTGGAACTAGAGCAGAGGGTCCAGGCATGGAAAGAAGGGAATGGATTTTTGCATGTTTGGGATATTTGATATAGAAACACTTTCATAGGGGCGCCTGGGTGGCTCAGTCGGTTGAGCGGCCGACTTCGGCTCAGGTCATGATCTCGAGGTTGGTGGGTTCGAGCCCCGCGTTGGGCTCTGTGCTGACAGCTCGGAGTCTGGAGCCTGTTTCGGATTCTGTGTCTCCCTCTCTCTGACCCTCCCCCATTCATGCTGTGTCTCTCTCTGTCTCAAAAATAAATAAACGTTAAAAAAAATTAAATAGAAACACTTTCATACAAATATCTTAGACATATTAAATATATAAGTATTTTATCTATAAATGTTTGGGAAATAGAACTGAGTGGTCTTGGGGACTGCCAAAGTTGAAGGCCTAAGATGAAGACGACCTTCACACTCCTAGCCTGGGTGACCGGAGACTGGAGAACTACCCTGCAGTGAAATGGGCCTAGATCAGGCCATGCCAGAGCAGGGGGAGAGGGCAATGTGTGCATTTAGTCTGGGACTTGCTGCACTGGTGGGGCTACTGGATGGCCCAGGAGAGGCATTTAAGTGAGGGTGAAAGTATGAACTGGAATCTTGTGCAGGGGGAGATTTACCATAAAATTTGAGCTTAGGGCCTCTCATAGGCATGGGTCCCATTCAAGGAACTAGAGGGACCCCACTCAAAGGTACACAAGATTATTGCCTTTTTCTTAAACACACAAAGGTTAAAATACCTTTTAACTGCAGCTGGTTACTGTCACTGACTCCACCCCAGTTTCTCCATCACCATTGCCCAGGTGTCAGATGCTTAGAGTGGTGGCAAACATTTTGGGGATCCAGTCAAGGGAAAAGTGAGATGGTGGGGCATTTGGCTTGGGTTTAGTGGGATATGTTTATGTGATTTGCAGCTGTGTCAGTTAAGTTATTGCTGACTCACCCACAAAGAGAATAACTTCCAGGAATACCCCTAACCCTCCCTCTGCTGACGTATGAGGCCAGATGTACTAAAATATGAACTGTCACCAGCACCAGAAGTTGAGGAGTGGTAGAGGAAAAACAAGGTTAAAAACGTATGGGGGCCAGAAGTATGGGAAATTCTCTATGGAAAATTCTCCCCATCATCAATGTACTATAAATGCAAGCAAAGGATTTTGTTCTTGTCAATGGCTCATCAAAATGAAAACATCTCCAGGCAGGAATTGTGGTGCATTGAAGAGGACTGTAATTCTTTGTCACTCCTTCCAGTAAGCAGTGCTGTTTCACCTCCCCTTGAATCTGGGCTAATCCTGTGATTTGCTTTGACCAACAGAATATGGTAGAACGATGCTGGGTAACTTCCAAACCTGGATCTTAGGAAATACAAAGCTTCCCGCTGTTGCACACTCAGGCATGCTCCATCATGGAATCCAGATGCCATGCTTTTAGGACTCTAATCCAGGAGGAAAGGCCATGTGCAGGAGAACCCAGTCACCCTGTTAATAGCCAGCAACAACTGCCAGGCATGCAATGAGCCATCACGATGTTCCAGCCCAGTGGAGTGCTACACTTAGCATATGATCCACCAAGCTAAGCTTAGTCAACATCACGCAGTAACATTTGGCTGGTGTTTAAAATTATGAGTTTCAGAATAATTTGTTACTCAGCAATAGATAGGACAGATTTGGCTATATTTATAAAGCTAAGAGGAAGGAAGGAGTTCAGTGAGAGTAAAAGGTCCAGCAGAAAGTGGAGGTAGTTTAGCACATCTTTGAATAAGTCAATAATGAATTGATCAAGGATGCAAATTGAGGTACTGGTTTTGGGTATAAGGCAGGCAACTTGATTCCATGAGAGTGGTGAAAATGGAGTCAGCAAGGGTGATGTGATGTTACTCGGCTTAGTAAATCTTTTAAAGAAGAATACTCAAAATAAGTTTACTCTTTGGCCAAGCAAGTAAGTACTGCATGAATATTTTTTAAGTTTTAATTTTTTTTTTTTATCAATTTCTATACCCAACATGGGGCTCTAACTCAACTCTGAGATCAAGTCGCACACTTCCAGCTGAGTCAGCCAGGCACCTCTACTGCATGAATTTAACTGGAATAAGGAACATAGAATTTGATTCCCAATTTAAAAATAATGAGACCAGAAAGAAGACAATATCCTAAAGTTCATAGAATTGTTTTGACTGATTAAAATTTCTCAAACTCTTAAATTGACTTCCATGGAACACTTTGAGTGATGTGTTATATAGATCTTTTTTTTTAATTAAAAAAATAATTTTTTTAATGTTTATTAATTTTTTGAGAGAGAGACAGACTACGAGTGGGGCAGGGGCAGGGAGAGGGAGGAGACACAGAATCCGAAGCAGGCTCCAGGTTCTGAGCTGTCAGCACAGACTCCGACACAGGACTGGAACCCATGATCCCCGAGATCATGACCTGGGCTTAACCGACTGAACCTCCCAGGCACTCCTATAGATCATTCTTTTAGGGCAGTTTGCAACAGTTTATTTAAAAACCTCAGTCAATATTTGTTAAGAAAAATACAGAAAGGACCCAAGCTATGAGAGAAATTGAATAAAAAAAAAAAAACAAAAAAAACAAAAAAAAAAAAACACAAACCCAAGCTGCACTTTATCTGATGTGATATAATGTATTCAGGGTCTGGGAGTGAACGGTGAAGAAAGAATTCTTGAGACGTCCTTGGTGCAGAAAAGTTGGTTTTATTAAAACATGAGACAGGACCCGTGGGCAGAAAGAGCTGCACTGGGGTTGTGAGGAGTGACTGACTGGTTATATACTTTTAAGTTGGGAGGGGTTTAGGGATAGCAAAAGTCCCTAAGGAATTTGGAAGCAAGGTTTCCAGGACTGTAAGGGGCTAGCTGCTGTTAGTAAAATGTCATTTACTACTGTCTAGTAAAACCTTAGTTATGGGAACTTCAGATGTGTATCAAGGGACCAAATGTTTGGAGGATGATTGTCAACATATATTTTGGGGGGTGGGGGTGAGGGTAGAGATAAAGGAAGTTTCCAAGGGATTTTCATATGTTAAAGGAGACTTACAGGATCCTGGAGGCTGGCTAATATCAAGCTAAGGTTGCCTTTTGCCTCTGGCAAAATATCAACATAGAGGCAGTTGTCAATTTTTCTTGGCGAGGATTTATTTATTCAAAAACACTTTTCGAAAGTCCACCATGTGTTCTGTTCTAACTGCTGAGGAAATAGAACTGGACAAGACAAAGTCCCCGCCTTCATGGAGCTTAAATTTAAATATGGGGAAAACAGAAAACAAACACATAATCAAGTAGTGAGAATTGCAGACAGAGGACTAAACTACAAACAGGACTAAAATAAACAGAAATCAGAGGGGGCTAGAGAATGGGTGGTGACTGGAAAGGCTGGGTCTAGTTTGGGCAGTCTCTCCAGAAGGTGGAGCTCTCTATCTCAAATGCCAACAAGGAGCCAGCCCTGAGAAAATCTGAGGGAGGGGCCTTCCAAACAAGACACACAAAAAAATGCCAGCAGCTTCTCTAATCACACAAGATACTGGTTCTAAAGTGACAGACAGGGCTACATAGCCCACGTATGCCTACTAGAAAACATATTTACGTTTCTGATCTCCGAGATTTGGGGAATCTGGTACTGGTATAAACATCTTCTAGATGTTTAAATACAGGATCTATTGGAAAACATGTTAAAAAAAATAGTGGGAGATTAAAGAAATGAAAATCACAGAAACAACAATATTAAAACACATAAAGTACATCTTTCATGCTCCAAAGGAGAATTGTTGGAACTGTTAGTGGATCTCTCCAGCCAAACATAGCCATCCAGCAGAGGTTTTGTTGAGAATGAAAGATTGAGTTGAATAACTGAATAGAAAAATATAATTTATATACACATATGTGACCGTTTAGAATAGGAACAATTCACTTTGAAAAAAAGTTTGGACATTCCTACGATGTTGATATAAACTAAGCAAAATAAACTCATGTGTGAAATTATTAGATATGCTTGTAATGTCAGGGTTAATTTGAAAACTTGCCTCTAGTAATACTGATACATCTCCAGTGATATTGATACATCTGTGGATTGAATTCCAATCCAAATTCATCTGCCCTAAAATCATCCCTTTCTAATACGTGTATTGAAAGACCCAAAATAGCCCCAGGGTCTGCCTCACTTTTAAGAATATTCTAGCCAGACCAAGGCAGGTTTCCCCGATATGAGCAGCACATACTGTATCCAGACAAGAATCGATTGTCATCAAGGAGGCCACTGAACTACCTCTCAGTGATTGAAAGGCAACTGGAGGATTCTGACCGGCAGCGGCAGGAGATTTGAGCAGAGCTGTGGCTAGGGATCTGAGATACAGAGACAGAGATGGGAACCAGAAAGGGAGACAAAAAGTGAAAGAGGCACATTCCCAGATGGAGCCATTTTATTTCCAAACTTGAATCAAAACAGATACAGGCTTTCCTATCTCCACACTGGATTTTCGTCTTATAAAATAGATTTGCTACCAAAATCCTTCATAAAATCTGCCTTGCCCTTGGCAGTAGGAAATAAGCAAAAAGTCAAAAGTTAAAAGGTCATGCATAAAATATCATAGCCACCAAGAGAATGATACAATAGTCTCAAATTCTTCACAAATCAATGATAAAACATTAAGATCGATTTACACTTCACTATATTTGTAGCACTTCAAGATTTTTTTCTTCATATATTTATGTTCATATTTCACAAACATTACAAAAAGACTATCAACTTTTTCATAAAATAGAAAAACAAAACAAAGCCATCACACTATAAAAAAAAAATCAATCTGCAGAACATAAGCTTATTTAAGAACAAAAATTAAAAGAAAGCGAACTCACCCCAAACTAAAATATCTTCACCAAAAACTCTGTAGTCTTCCCAAAGGAGTTCTTAACGCTCAGATTTTTGGTTGGTTTAGCCTCTCTTGTATGTACTGGTTTTTGTGTATCCTGATTCCCAGCTGTTATTCCAGGGAGAATTTCAAGAAAGAACTTCAAGCAAGGTCTGGGGTGGGATCCAGTGCAAGTCATTAGGCAAATCATTCACACATAAAAGCTTTAATGAAACTCACGTGTTTCATTAGAAACAGTGGTTGACCCTTTTTCTTTTACTCCCTTTTCATCCAAGAGAACCCTTTAAAGGTCTAGAATCATTTGTTGTCTGTAACTATGGCAGCATTTGGCTCATAATTCTGGGTGAAAATATGCCATTTTAAGAAACTCTGCGCATGTATTATATTTTCTTTGCTTTCTTAGAGGTAGATAACCTCAAACTAAGGTCCAAACATTGGTCCCTTCAAATGATGTAAGAAAACAATAGTATTAAATGAGAGTAGCTGTCAAAGAGGAAGAACTAAAATCCTGTTGTTGTTTTTTTAGGAAAAAAAATCTTTAATGATGTTTGTGTCTGTGTATATATGGAAAAATGACCTACCAAAAACCCCCCCAAAAAAACAAAACAACCCAAAACACCATAGAAGAAGCCAATACAATTTGCCAGTCCAGCCAAATGGTTGGAATTGACTGTTGGAAGACACCTGGCAGATTAAGTAATTCAAATCTCTGACTTTAGAGGAAAGGGAAAAGAGGCTCAGAGACAGTAAATAACTTGTGTCTGTCCATTAGCATGTTAATTTGCATGATTATTTTTATACACATACAGGCACACACACATACACACACTGTTGCATTTACATCTGTTTTGTACATAACAATGCTACTGGCTTGTACAATAAATGAAAAATAAGGGGTGCCTGGGTGGCTCATCAGTTAAGCGTCTGACTTCAGCTCAGGTCACGATCTCCCGGTTAGCAAGCTCGAGCCCTGCATCGGGCTCTGTGCTGACAGCTCAAAGCCTGGAGCCTGCTTCAGATTCTGTGTGTCCCTCTCACTTTGCCCCTCCCCTGCTTGTGCTCTCTCTCAAAAATAAGTAAACATTTAAAACATTTTTAATAAAAAAAAAAAAGAAAAAGAAGGGTGTACACTTTCACTTATTTCTTTGCCAGAAGTAGGAAATGCCCAACTTTCAAATGAGTGAAAAGGTTCCTCTTCCTCTCCACTGATGAACTGGCTGTATCATGACCTGGCCTTGGCAGTCCCTGCAAAGAGCAGGGTGGGGGCAGTGGTAAAAGTGGCAGGAAGGAGGGCAGAGGCACTCAAACCACAACTGGAGTCCCTTGCTATGCCGAAGATGTTCCCACTGGCAGTGAAGGCTTTACACAAAGTCAAGCTTGGGCTATTGTAACTCCTAGACCAGGCTGGTAGGAGACAGAAAAGAGGTGAAGGAACCAGGTATGCATCACCCTGGAGAATATGAGCTAGCGTTCCTCTCACCACAGAGGGCAGAATTGAGCAGTGTGTGTCTTACCTAAATTCTCCAACTGTCAACTTAGATGAATTTACTAAGTGTAGTCACAGTTTCTAATTACTGTAATTTGTATATGCATATAGACATCAAAATATTTAAGCCTAATGTACAGTAGTATTAATAGCTACTTTACCTCTTTCCATAAAATTACATGTGGATATAATTCTAAGGTAGTTTCTTAAAAAATATCGTTATTTTTAGTATTCATCATAGATGTTATTCTGAAAAATCTTAAGTCGAGCTGTATATATTAACATTAAATAACTTAAAAAAATAAACAATACATTTCATATATATATGGTTATATATATATACCAAATATATATATATAATACCATATGTATATGGTATTATATATATATATCAAAATAGCCCAATTTTAAAGCCATGTAAGTGAAAAAGTTGAGTTTTCAAGAATAAACTAGACCTTCTAAAGGTATTTTTTCATAATTTCAATATTAAATGTATCTTCTTTTCTGACTGTGCCAAAAATATACACACTGCTCTTGGTAATTTATGTCAGAAGTATTCATTATGAAAATAAATAAGTTAGTTCATTTGTCTGTTTTCACTTGTTTCTGTAATGACAAATTTATCCTAAATCTAAATGAATTTGCTCCCAAAAGATCTCCCCTATGGAGACAGCATAACCAAAAAACTTTACAATGTACAGATATCCACTACATGCAATCGTGTATTTTCTAATAATAGTGGTAGAAAGTAACCTTCAAGTATCGTCATCATCCAACTGGACTTACAGAGAGCTATCCCATAAAATTAACACTCTAAAGGAAGAAAGTTATTTGAGAAATTTGTCCTTGCTAGAACACCTTTGTTGAAATTCCCATAGGAAACAAAACCATCTATCCATAAAGCACACAGGGCGCTTGGTATCTAGCACTGACCTTAATGTGCACACAAGTAACACTGCTCTGAATGTAAAGTAAACTCTACAAGCTAAAGAAGAGCCCACATATGCCACCCACAGCTGGAAGAATTTCTTCTGGAAAGAATTCCTTGACGAAGACAGAACGCAAAGCTATTTCAGCTCCTAGTCCTGCTTTCTGTAGCCGTGAGTATTGGTGGTAGTTTGGCTAAAAACAAAACAAAACAAAACACAAAAAACAAACAAGAACAGAAAGACTGGTCCACTTGGAGAACCAGATTTAGACATTTTGTACTTATGTTAGTCAAACACATTTTTCAAAAATTAAATTAACATAAAGTCTGCAGGGAATGGAGATTCCATAACTCACAAGTAACAAGGGGAAAGTAATCAACTAAAAAGTGCATCTCTTTCCAAAGCAGGTGCAGGAGGTCAAGATTCTGGAAATTTTCCTCTTTCACAGGTTTTGATCCAGCCACTTGATGTAACTATTCCTAGTCCGGATTCCCACTGAGAAGTTGGTGGGCCAGCTGGTGAAAATCATGCATCCATGGAAGCCATCCTCAAAGTGATCCAGGGTCACCTCCACACCTGCGCTCTCCAGACGCTTTGCATACATGATCCCATCGTCTCTTAGGACATCATGCTCACACGTCAGAATATAGGTCTTCGGGAGGTGCCGTAGGACTTCCTGGTCTGCAATGAGCGGGGCCGAGCGAGCATCCAACAGCTGAGGGATCTCCCTCAGAATCCTGGCGTTGCCGGTGGTCTGCACCACAGGCTTGTAGTCCTTTGTGATGGATGCAGGCAAGAGGGACGTCCAGTTTAGACGGGCCCTGAGGGCAACTGCCTCTTCCACGTCCATCGAAGTGTGGTTGTTAACAATCATCGCCTGGACAAAGTCATAGTTGCCTTTGAAGTAGTCCACCCAGTACTTCACCATGACGTAGCGGGGCAGGATTGGGGTGTTCACATTTTGCTGGTAAGAGGGTGTGTTGAAATCTAAAGCTTGAAGAACTGGATAAATTAAAGCTTGCACTTTGAGCTTGTTTTTGAGGTTGGCATCTTGAGTAAACTGGAGAAGAGGAAGCAGACACATTATTTCCTGCTGCATGGCTCTTTGTATGGAAACCACACCTTTTAAAGTAGCTGAATGCATTACCTGGAATCAGTCAAAAGGTTCTAACTAGGAAATTTCTACCAGACATGGTATTAAGTAACACGGTTTATAAAATAAAAACTTCCCCACCACCCACCACCAGCACCACTCCCCACACATGCATCAAGCTGCTGGATGTTTACTAAGAAAGTTATGATGTTTGCAACCCATGTTTTTAGTGAACACTGCAAATGCATGTGATCTCTTAGGTCTTTAACCCCCCGTGAACACTTCACTTGTATCTATCCTTCGGCACTAGCACACCTTGCTGGGTACTATGGATGGATAACATGAGAACTTTTCTTAGTTCAGTATTCTGTGCAAAGTGAAAAAAGGCAATGGCTTTCTAGGGAGAAACAAACTAGTCTAACTCTTCCAGAGGAGAAGGGTAGGAAAAGCTAAATGAACAGATGATGGGACTCCAAAGTGTTATAGCAGGACCTCAGGATATCTCCTCTGATGAGCATTTAGTCTTCATGCTGCATAAGTGAGAATTTAAATAGTGCTGGCAACATGCCCTCCATTCTCCTTAATGAGCATGTGCCCCAGAGTTGAGGTTAAATGGGAATGTGAACGCATCCTCTACCTCATCAGATCTCCATCCCCCCATGCCTTCACAAAATGTGAACACACTGCCTCATTTTCCAATCCTAGGGTCCAAAATGGTACACATTTGCATGTAACATCTAAAAGGCAGCTAACTAGGTCACTGGGTTTTATAGGCAACTAAACAACCTTCAAGGTCACTTTAGCTGTACAATTTTGTTTCACGTCAGAGTTTAGAACCCCATCCCCCAGGGAAGATATAACTGCTCTGTAAAAGCAAAAGGAAATGATCAGTTAATAGTACTATTAATATGTGCCAGGAATTGCATATACATCATTTCACTAAGTCCCAGCAATAGTCCTGCAATCAGATGGCATTATCCTCATTTTCCTGAGAGTCACAGATATTCAGGGGCTTGCCTGAAGCCCTGCAGCTTCCAAAGCAGGGAGACTGGATTCCATTCCACTGCTAATTTTAAAGCCCATGATCCTCTCCCCACTGCACCAGGACTTTCTTCTTACCACATCAGAACACATGTATACCAAACCCATCAGTGCCCACCGAAGTTCTCTATGTACTGCAATTTGAGAATACCAAAAGAAATCTGGAGATGAGAAGACAGAGATGCTCTTCTAAACTTGTTTAATCCATCAGAGGAAGAAAATATACTTATCTTTGAATTTACACAGCCGCCCAAAATTTTGGGTGCTATTAGAGCTAGATAGTTTTAACCAGAGAATTTAACCAGGTAAGCTCAGGTTAACTGGTATTATAACACTCGAAGTGGCTGACCCATTTTAATTTTTTTTCTTTTAGATTTTAAAAAATGTTGGGAAACACTTTTTAGCTTTTCAGTTTGACTCAAAGTTCTAAGGAAACAATCTTAGCAACTGGAATTTAAGCAAAAATATTTTGCAAGTCCAATATGGAAAAGAAGCTGGAGATACTTGATTTCCATGCATATTGCTGAGGAGCAAGAGAGCCCTATAAACTGTTAGCCCATCTTTCATATTAATTGTAATCAGGGACTTTCCAAGGACTCAGAGGTGACATCTCTTTCAATTACCCCTCTTGCTACTTCAGAAAGATCCGAGAATTCTCCCAGCACAGTCATCTGAATAACTTGGCCCCATACTGACCAGCCTACCTGTTAAGCCTTTGCCATACATAGCGAAGAATATGTGTGTAGGTCTGCAGGTTAGCAAGAATCCTCTTACCACCAGCCTGCCACGGCAATCTGTTACCTGTTGGCCCAGAGCAGCGGCCAAATTCCCACCAGCACTGTCACCAGAAATGCCAATTCTGCCCGGGTCAACCGAATACTTGTGTAAGACTTCTGGCTGCAGAAAATACTTCGTGGCACGTACAACATCATGAATTTGTGCAGGAAAATAAACCTTTGGAACTAGCCTGTATCTGTGAAGACAAAAGTTGTATTCATTTAAGGACTTCAAGTCTTTATAGGCCCTTTAAAGTTTATGGGGAAGCTGGTTCTTTTGACACAGAAGTAAACAGGTAAGGATTGAAATAAATATAAAAATGAACCATTTTCTTTTTTAAAAAAAAGTTTATTTTGAGAGAGAGAGAGGGTTGGGGGGGGGGTGGAAGCATGAGTGGGGGAGGGGCAGAGAGAGAGAGGGAGAGAGAATCCCAAGCAGGCTCTCAGCTGACAGCTCACGAACCGTGAGATCATGACCTGAGCCAAAATCAACAGTTGGATGCTTGACCAACTGAGCCACCCAAGCACCCCTGAGCCATTCATTTTCTTGCAAATCAAATAGTTTAAAAATGTAATGATTTTGGGGTATCTGGATGGCTCAGTCGGTTAAGCATCCGACTTTGGCTCAAGTCATGATCTCAAGTTTAGCTCTGCATCAGGCTCTGTGCTGACAGCTCAGGGCCTGGAGCCTGCTTCGGATTCTGTGTCTCCCTCTCTCTCTGCCCCTCCTCTGCTCACACTCTGTCTATCCCTCTCTCAAAAATAAATAAACATTAAAGAAAAAGGGATTAAAAATGTAATGATTTTGTATTAACAATAATCTTTCCCCCCTTTTTTACCATCAGCCATGAAACACAACTTCAAAGTTAAAGGTGGATGTTGATTAAGATATGGGTAGAACCATAACAGATTTGGGAATTTTATTTCTGGATATCAGTGTTCAATTCACGACACTTATGGATTAGAAGGTGACTTGGCAACATTAACCACTTCATTGATCTCCTGTTTAATGACTCCATATGGGATCCTTCATGATTTACTTGAGAAACATAGCAAAATTGTGTCAGATACCCCATCCATGATAACATCTTACAAATCCATAGTTGCTTGTAGTCTCTGCTTGGAGTGCCCTCTCGGCCTCCTCCTTCTTTCCCTATTAATTCTCACTCAGCCTTTAAGCCTTACTCATGGGTTTGGACTCCTCCAGGTAGATTTCCTTGACTATAATAACTCCACTTGCTTCTGGGGCTGAGCTGGATGCCTTTCCTTGATCCTTCTATGTGCTGGAGTATATTACTGTTCTTACTGCCTCATCTTAAAATGATTTATGTGTTTCCTCTGAAGAGTATGTTCTCTGAAATCAGGACTATGTTTTATTCATCGCTGTGTTCCCAGTATCTATCAATGTGCTAGGCACGTAATCATCCATCCAGTAAACCCTTTTATTAACATACCTTCCTTTTGCAGACAAAAGAAACTGGGGCACCAAAAAGTTACTTTATTTGTAAAATAAGTCAAACACAGATAAAAACAAGGTGGAATAGAAACTAAGTACTTAATTAAAATCTAGTAATATTAAGAATTCAGGTCTCGGGGTGCTTGGGTGGCTCAGGCAGTTAAGCGTCCTACTCTTGACCTTGGCTCAGGTCATGATCTCACAGTTCATGGGTTCAAGCCCCATGTCGGACTCTGCACTGATGGTGTTGTGCCTGGTTGGAATTCTCTCTCCCTCTCTCTGCCCCTCCTCTGATCGTGCTCTCTCTCTTCAAAGAAATAAACAAACAAACAAACAAAAAACTCAGGTCTTTTCATTTTCATTTTATAATTAACATACCTATTCTTAGAAACTTATTTTCTCCCATCTAAAATCCAGCTAATTATCTTTCCATTCAATGCAAATACAATCAAATGAACAAACATTTGTGAAATACTCTGAGAAGTAGTGAATATTGATTACTGCATTTTAAAAGTCCTAAATGTGACATTCCTTCAGTGGTTACCTTATAACAGACAAAATAATTTTTCTAATTTATTTTTTATTTTCCTATCTGTGGTGATCATTTAATCATCCAAAATGTTTTTTGTCCCATTGAATTTCATTATGCCCTAAAGTGGCTGCTATGCCATACAGTACTACTATCCTACTGATCAATGAGTGAAAGGAGTAGGATTATACAATTGTGTCCACTAGATGGCACCATCTTATATGATTCCATTTACCCCCAGTTTTAGGACTTGATCTCAATTTGAACTTCAGTTTACCAAGCTGAATTCTTAATTCTTTCAATGAAATAAAAACACATGTCCTTCATGAGTCAAGTTGTGAGAATAAGGGCTATTTTGTCTCAGCAAGATTCCATATATCATAATAAACTGTTTTCCTGGTAGCCCAATATGACAGAGCATATTCTACCAGTACACATACATGAATTGAATCTTCAGATGTTATTTCCCAAAAGGTCTAGTGACTTTGAACCAAGAGAAATTGGTGGGACACTTGAGTGGCTCAGCTGGTTAAGCATCTGACTCTTGATTTCAGCTCAGGTCATGATCTCACAGTTCTCGAGTGCACACCTGCTTGAGATTCCCCCTCTTTCTCTTTGGCTCCCCTACTCACACTCTGTCCCTCTCAAAATAAATAAATAAACTTAAAAAAAAAAAAAAGAAATTTCTAATTAAGAAAAAAGATACCCTGCTACTGCCACAATCTTATCAGTTGATTAATAACTGGCTCAGATAACAGAGTAAACATACTTAAAAAAAAAAACAAAACAGATTATAATACAAGCATCTTCCTGGTGCCCTTAAAGATCTACCTCCTAAACCCTTCTCTTTGTTCAAGCTGAAAACTTTCTCTAATTTTATTCAATAAAAAGGGACACTATTTTCATTGATTTGAAAATATAGTTGAACTATACATTTCTGAGGTCACCTAATTCAAGATAAGCCTTGAAAGTAACTTGAATTTGACCTGAGAAGTATAATAAAAGTTGTGTAATATTTTTGTAGCCACAGAACACTCAAGAGTCAGAAGAAAATTTATGAGTGCTATAGCCAAAGAAAGCAAGTATATGTGTATTTGTCTGCAGGTTTGTTTAAAGATAGGTCTCTGCAAAGTACTGAAAGGATTCTGACTTTTTTTAATTTCACAATTATAGATCTTGAGTTAAAGCACCTGATGAATTTATGGCAGATATAGTCACAATTTGCCCAGCTCACTGCAGGGATAGATGACTCTGCAGTGCTGGCTTCTGCCTATCTGTTAACTGCACATGCCTCCTGCTATAGAAATACAAAATTTGCTTGTAAACTCAGGAATGAAGCTTAATCAGTTTAACACATGTGTACACTCTATAAAAATTATCTTATTTCTGCTAGGTGAGGCACCCGCCAAATATGCTACAGATGTGTTTCACTCAAATTGCAGGGCAAACCCGTGGGTTTAAGAATGAGAACATGACGGGGTGCCTGGGCGGCTCAGTCTGTTAAGTGTCCAACTTCAGCTCAGGTCATGATCTCATGGTTCGTGGGTTCGAGCCCCGTGTTGGGCTCTGTGCTGACAGCTCAGAGCCTGGAGCCTGCTTCAGATTCTGTGTCTCCCTCTCTCTCTGCCCCTCCTCTGCTTACGCCCTGTCTCTCTCTCTCAATAAATAAATAAACATTTAAAAAATAAAAAGAAAGAAAAGGATGAGAACATGAGGCTCCAGGAGGATGCATAACTTGTCTACAACAGCTGATAAGTGGCAAAGCTGTGTGGTGAATTCACCACTGACTTCAAAACCCACATGTAACCCCTGCCTTAAAAAATATTCTTATTCTTGAAAATCCACAGCCTTTTAAATGTGTGTCTGTGTGTTTTCTCATGACCTCATCAAAGCAGTAAATTCTCAGAACTATAGACTTTTGACATCCCAGGACACCCCTTATGATTTCAATGGTTTTGCAAAAATATTCTCAAACAAACCACCTAGCACAGTGCCTGACATGTGATGCATCTTTATGAACATACTTTTATTTCTTCCAAACAACACTTTAAGGATTTATTTTACACTTTTACATATAAAATATGTCATATGGCACCACCTGTGGCAAGGAAAGTGATAAGCCATATGGCTTTAAAAAAAAACATAAAAGGGGCGCCTGGGTGGCGCAGTCGGTTAAGCGTCCCACTTCAGCCAGGTCACGATCTCACAGTCCGTGAGTTCGAGCCCCGCGTCGGGCTCTGGGCTGATGGCTCAGAGCCTGGAGCCTGTTTCCGATTCTGTGTCTCCCTCTCTCTCTGCCCCTCCCCCGTTCATGCTCTGTCTCTCTCTGTCCCACAAATAAATAAAACGTTGAAAAAAAAAAAATTAAAAAAAAAAAAACATAAAAAAAAGAAATTGTTCCTAACCTACCTACTCTGGGGGCACATTGTCAAGGCCTCTACTTCCTGTATTCTATGCGTAGTTCAGGGTTTCTCAACTCAGCATGCATCCTAGGATAACCCTGGGAGTTTTACAAAAACATTGAGGCCTGAGGCCATCTATGAAACATTCCAAAGTATTTGGTCTGGGGTGGAGCCTAGCATGTCTATATTTGAAGGAAAATCCTCCCCCCACAGCCCGCCCCCAATAATTCTAACGCACAGCCAAACTTGAGAAATATCACTGAGTCCAGCCCATACAGTCACTGTTCTACGAACACATCGGCCTGTTGCCTTCCCCAGTGCTTTGTTCTCTATTCTCTCTGCCCTTCCCCCAGCAACTCATCAAATGTTCCGATCCTGTAAATTTAATCTCAAATGCCACTTCTTTCATGAAACCCTCTCCGAGTCCAGCCAAAAGTCACTCTCCTTCCTTGGAGCTCTCAAAGTCGAACAATAGGTCATAGCACAGACACCTCTATTTCCTCTAGAAGTAGATGGAAAGTCATAATTATGTACTAAAGAATCTGACGTACACGTACCTAAGATAAGCAGTATCATGTCTCTGGTCTGTTACTTTGTTACCTACTTTATTCAGGGTACCAGGGAAATGGAGAGATGCTCAGAAAGACTTACAAGGTCTTTCTTAAGTCCAAAGCAGACATGCACACAAGCCCAGAGTGGGGGGAGTTGATCAAAACCCACTGAAGTTGAAGTCCTGAATGACACTAGCATTCTATGAGCATTGTGATACACGTTGTCCCTCAAAATAACCTCACCTGGCAACAGTGTGTACAAACTTGAGCTGCAGGCAAGGACACTGAGGTTGCTTCATCCAGTGCCACTTAGGTGAAAGATACAGGAGATATACTGGAATGAAATTATACTCCTTTAGATTCAGTAGGATTAAAATAAAGTCTCCTTCCTTTTTTTCTTTTTTGGCTTCCCCACGCTCCCTCTTACCAGCTCCTGAGAAGAGTTCAATAGATTCACCTTGAGAACATAAAAAGGTTAATTATGTTCCTCAGTCTTAAAGAATCCCTGTCTTCAGCAGGGGTTATCTGAAATCAATTACATCCCTACTATGCTCTCTATTTGAGAGAGACAACTCCAGAGGAAGAACCTCTTTATTCATCTACCAGGCAGATGCTTTTTTTCTATTAAAGAAACACAAAAATAAATAAATAAGATTAAAAAATAATAAAATAAACATATAATAAAATTGCACAAAAGTGGAAGCATAAAGGTTAAGGTTAAGGAAAGTTCTTCCTTTCTGTTTCTACTCTCAAAATCTGCCCCTGCAATAGTTTTGACTGCCAGCCATTCAGCAAGGGAGAGCTGAGACCAGTGAAGTCTTGGCTGATTGGACAAGAATGACATTCAAAAGAATTGACAAGAAGTCAGGATGTTTTGCCAAAACCCTAGGAGTGACTGAGCCTAGAACTGTGATCCCACGCTCTTTCTCTGTCTCTCTCAAAAACAAACATTAAAAAAAGTTTTTTTTTAATGAAGTGATTCTTTGATGCACAGTTCACAATTTAAGACTTTCTGAGACTTATCTATATACACAGCAGGGATCTCCCCAGGCTCTTGGTGTTTATCTAAACTGCCTCCTCCCATTCAGACCAAACCTTGCCTATACCCACAAGGGTAACAAAGGCGCCAGAGCACTCCCAGGTGGCCATGAAAGCCCAAGAAGGCTTAGTGCCTCCTCCCCCTGGCCTCCTTTCGCGATTTCAGAAGCTAAACGATTTCAGAAGCTAAACGTAGCTTCCTAGAGCTCAGGTGTGGGTGGAAGCTGGCTTCACAGCCTCACTGTGGTTTGCAGTCAGGTGCTCTGCAGCTGCATCACAGGCTTTTTGTAAAAGCTCCGATTACCCCCTGCTCCCCAGAAATTCTCAAAGACCTAAACCACAAGAGAGGAACCAGTGGATTTTTCAGGTTACTAGAAAACACAGCCAAGAAGACATTAGTCGAATATGTCTAAACAGGAGAGATTCATTAGCTAAGGATAAGGAAGAAAAGAAAACAAGCTACTTCTTAAAAGAAGCACATTATCTCTCTCTAGCATTAAGTTATTTGTGACGTTGGCCTTTACATTGGCTAAAGTTGGCCTGGACTGAGTGAAAGGGAAATTTTCAAATCTTTCCTTCTTCAGAGGAGAACCCTCGGGAATCTGATCTGCCCACCGTCCGGTGCTGCCCAGATCAGAGTGATGCATGAGGATTTCTCTCCTCAGGACTCAGAGGAAGAGCAGGAAAAGGAACAGAGAGCAAGTCACAGCTAGGTCACCGTCACTCTGTGTTCTTCTGAGTATCTTATTTGTACAACTATTTACTGAGATGTGTGGTGTACTGAGCCTCTTAAAAGCACTCTGATTTTGTCAGCTTGCACTCATCTAATTTTGTGGATTAAAAAGAGAAACATAAAGATCCCCTTCCTTATAACCCTGTTTGCCGCAGACTAAGATAAGTACTCCAGCTTCTTTTCTGTCTACATTAGCAATATTCTTTACAGCTCTGTGAAGTTTCAAGTGCTCTGTGCACAATGCCACCTGACATTTGGTGGAATGGGACTATGTCTCCACCTACATAAAATAGGGAGTTTGAGTGTAGAAAAGATTTAATTAAAAGCATAACACAACTTAAAAACCATTTGCCATACCCAAAAAAAGCAACGAAGATGCCTTGTAGAAGTAATGAATTAAGTAGATCAAATAGAATTTAATCACATCCAACATGCCCCCTTTGCTATTATCTGACATTTTATCTTTAAAAAAAAAGATGGGGGCACCTGGGTGGCTCTGTGGGGTAAGCATCCAACTCTTGGTTTCGGCTCAGGTCATGATCACACGGTAGGTGGGTTCGAACCCCACATCACACTCTGTGCTGACAGCAAGGAACCTGCTTGGGATTCTGTCTCCCCCTCTCTTTCTGCCCCTCCCTGGCTTGCTCTCTCCTTCTCTCTCCAAAATAAACAAATAAACATTAAAAAAAAAAAAAAAAGAAATTAGGGGCAGCTGGGTGGCTCAGTAGGTTTAACACCTGACTTTGGCTTAGGTCATGATCTCGTGGTTTGTGAGTTCGAGCCCCACATCAGGCTCGCTGCTGTCAGTGCAGAGCCCGCTTTGGATCCTCTGTTCTCCTCTTGCTACCCTTCCCCTGCTTGAGCACTCTCTCTCTCAAAAAAATAAACATTTAAAAAAAAAAAGAAAGAAAGAAATTAAATCTTCCTTATATCTTATGGTTCCAATACTGTGTCTTATTATATAAACTACAGGTAAAAAGGTACAGTGTTCTGGCTAAAATGCACTATGAAATAGGTTTATGAAAATAGGTTTAGGAACATAAAATAGGACCTTCCTAGATTATATAAATGAGCATGAATTCATGTATCTTACTTGCGTAGTATAAGATGAACTTTATTTGTTTAACAAATATTTGTGTGCAACTGATACGTAAGAACAGCATCGTATTGTAGAAGCAACTGAACAGAAGCATGGTCTATTTTTATATCTTAAGGCTGTTATCTACCTTAGTTGCTGGGTCTGTTCCCAGAACTGTGAGCCAGCACCAGCAACATGAACTGAGGCGTTCCAGCTCCTAGTACTCGCTGCATGGGAGTGATTCCATTACCAGGGCTGCCCTCAACCACTGCCTACCAGCTTCCTCAGGCTATAACCTTCCCCGGAGCCACACCCCATGGGAAGCTAAGCCATGCTGCCACCCAAACCTATGGCCCTCAAGGATAAGGAGCAGTGGTCTCCAGATGGCCTCCCCACTAGAAGGTAGAATTCCAGGAGAACCAGGGGTCCATCATCCTCCTAAGACTCTCAAATCATCCACTCCTCTTTCTTATTTTCCTTATTCATGGCCAGAAATCTCCCCATCTGTCTTCTCATGTGTTTTGTTCCCTTCGCGCTCTCTGCTTTCTCCCCTTCCTCCCAAGCCCTCTCATTACACCACTCTGGACTCTCATGACCAGCTCACTTTGTCTAACTAGATTCTGCTCATTCTTAGGAGCTCAATGCAAACATCACTTTCTTTAAGACATGAATTCTCTGACCCTTCAAACTAGGTAAGATCTTACCTATTTGGTGAGGTACCAGGATTTTTGCATTATTATTACTTTCACCACAATTGCTATAATTATTATTCACATTCTTATTAACACTATTAATAATGAACCCTTTAAACTAGGTAAGATATTACCTATTTGATGCCTTCTACTTCATATCACTTATCATAATTTAACCTTGTTTGTGTTTTGTTTTTTCATCTAGATTGTAACCCCCAGGAGGCAGGATTATGATTGCTTTACACTGTTATGTCAGCAGAGTGTAACAGTAACTGGCACATAACAGAAATTCAATAAACATTTGTGGAATGGAAGAAAGAGGAAAGAAGTGAGCAGTGAGAAGAAATATGTTCCCAAGTTAGATAGCTGAATATACTTTCCAAGAGAAACAGCATGATCACGGACCACGTGGTATTGGCTATCCTTCAACTAGAGCATAGGTTATGTGACTTTTTGTGGGCTGGCTGGCCTAGATTCTAACCACCTTAGCTCTTGATTTCTGCACAGGAGTGCTGTGAGTTCCAAACACACAGTTGATAAATAAATTTGTAAGTTGGGTCTTTCCATTCCATGGCTAGAGCACTGATCCTCCAGACTTGTCTAGTGCATTAGAGTATCTGAAGCCCTCTTACCTCCACTGTCCAAACTGATACTCATGACAATTCTCTGGAGTCACTGACCTAACTCAACATGTGTTTTACTTAGCCTACATGTTCTAAGTCTTGTACTAGGTGATGGGAACCAAAGGAAAGAAGACATAATTTCTCTTCCCAGTAGCTCACATTCTAGATATACAGGAAGGATTCTTAACTCCAGTTTGCACATTTCATTAAATGATCTGCCTGAGGTCATGCAGTCTTGAGTAACAGTACTTGCCTACTGCTGTGACGCCTCCCAGTAATAAACTTGTGGATAGTACACTACATAGATGAGGCACAATGGAAAGGTAAGATGAGAGCAGTCCTTCTAGATTTAAAAGAAATCTTAAAAACATCCTATCTATGTTTTATGATAAGCCTGGAATTAAAAGAACACCTGTTTTACTTGAGACAGATGGTGACGGGTAGAGAAGGGCATGTAGGAAGAATATAGGCACGTTGCCAATTGCTTATATTGAAGCCCTGGATGGTAAGGCCTGTGTGGAGAATCCTCACGGTGCCAAGTTAAGTAAGCCCAGTTTCCCTCCTTTTGTCAGCCTTTTGAGGATTTGAGGAGCTGGAGCTACACAGGAAACCACTGAAAAGTCCATGAGGCTGGTTCCTCAGTTCTGAGCTGTAGGGTCTAGCTCTATAATGGGGCTCAGCTATTTAAACAGCTCCTGCTTTTCTCTGGCCAGCTGCCCAGGCTAGATGATGCAATCCTTTACTTGAAGGTTCCTACATTATAAAAACTGCACTGAGGGCCCTTGAGTGACCTGGGTGGTGTGTGGAGAGGCCAGGGAAGGCTGGGAGCTGTCCAGAGCTGTCTCGGAGGGCAAATCTGCTAAGGAGGAGCAATAACACTGCTCCGTGTGACTAAGTCTTCTGTTCCAGGATCACAGTTTCCCAAGTGACTTGGGACACCAGCCCTTCCCAGACCCTGCAGAAGAACAGATTCTCTTAGGTCTCAGATCTGGAGCAAGGGCACAGAGGGGATGAGCTATGGTGGAGAGAGGCAGAGGGAAGAAGAGAGCTGGATGAGCTCTGGGCGTGGAAAGTGGTTAATGTTATAATCTTGTCGCTCAGCATTATCAGCTTTCTTCAATACTGGCTTGATATTGGATTAAAAATGTATAGGGGCCTCAACACCTGGGTTTAATGCCTCACTCTATTTATGTAACTTGCTAGCTATGTAACCTTATGAAGGTTACTTAACTTCTGGGCTCTCAATTTCCTCATCTATGAGAAAAATAACAAAATACTTATCTTGGATGATTTATAGGAGAATTAAGAAAGACTCCTTATTCATTCCTTCTGTAAATATTTATTGAATACTCACTATCTGCCAGGGATGTCTCCAGGGACTAATGATTAACAATGAACAAAACAGGGGCTCCTGGATGGCTCAGTCAGTTAAGCGTCACACTTCAGCTCAGGTTATGATCTTGCAGTCTGTGAGTTTGAGCCCCTCATGGGGGTCTGTGCTGACAACTCAGAGCCTGGAGTCTGCTTTGGATTCTCTGTTTCCCTTTCTCTCTCTGCCCCTCCCCCACTCATAGTCTGGCTGTCTATCTCTCTCTCAAAAATAAACATTAAAAAAAATTAAAACAAACAATGAACAGGCAAAAATCCCTAAAATCCCTCTCTTCATGGAACTTACTTAGTCTATTTCAACCTAGCACACTACACACATAAGTATTTATTATGTATTAAATATTTATTATGGTCTGTCAGAGGTTGATGACAGTTCTGGAGGAAAATAAAACAGGAAAAGTGGGCTGCAATTTTAAATAGTATCAAGAAAAGCCTTGCTGAAAGAATGATATGTGAACAAAGGTCTGAAGGAGGAGAGACAATGTATGCAATAGCTCCGGCACATGCCTGCCACAGGACAGGTACCAGGATTTCTGTATTATTACAATCACCACAATTGCTATAATTATTAGTCATACTGTTATTAGTACTATTAATAATAATGACAATAACGGCATTGACTGAGATTTGCTGAACACATTACATTTACAAGGTCTGAGATACAGAACGGAACTCCAGCAGAATGACTTTTCCAACTCTTAATTGGTTTTTAAATTTTATTTAAAAAAATTTTTTTAACGTTTATTCATTTTTGAGAGAGAGAGAGACAGAGCACGAGCAAGGGAGGGACAGAGAAAGAGGGAGACACAGAATCCGAGGCAGGCTCCAGGCTCTGAGCTGTCAGCACAGAGCCTGAGGTGGGGCTTGAACCCACGAACCACAAGATCATGACCTGAGCTGAAGCCAGATGCTTAACTGACTGAGCCACCCAGGCACCCCTGGTTTTAAATTTTAAAAGGTAGTAAACAAAATTATTTCCTGCAGATAACTGATCATATATTCTCCTCAGTTTCCATTAATTCTTTTCAGAACTTTTCCAGAAGTTTTCAAAACTAAAATAAAAAGATAATTCAAGGTGTTATAAAACTAGTTCAAGAAATTCTATGTTATATCAGAAAATCATTTTGTGTGACCTTGGGCAAATCCCTTCATCTTTCTGGATCTGTATTTTTCACTTTATTTTACTGATTACAAAGTACAGTAACTAGATGGTTATCTAAGATCCCTTCTTAAAAATTATTTTTTTATGACTAGTATTAATTACTTACTCAATGGAGACAATGACAGCATTCAATTCTTCAGCCATTGCTGTGCACAGTTCATCATAATACCTGATTTCTAAAAGAGACAAAGGAACAATCATTATTAAACAAGTTACTTAACACGGTCCATTCTTAAATTCTGCTAATCGTGGATTGCTCTTAGACTTGTAAGTTATTAATAATAAAAACCATAAAAAGCAAATATCAAAATATGTATCATTAATAGGGTTACATATAAAAATGCAAACATTAAATCTGGTTTCTGATAAAATGCAATTAGTATAAAATAACAGGACATCCATATTAGGTTACCTTTGAATGCGTTTTTAACTAAGTAGCCATTGATTTCATAATAGGCTATGATAAATGCACCAAATTCTGATTTTGTAGCTCTTCAAATATACGTGTTTTCAAAAAACACTGCAGATGAACAGTTACCTCCTTAGAACTACATAATTTTTCTGTTTTAATATCTTTATTTGCTGCAATTCAATTGAATTCTTCCAATTTGAAGAACAGGATATTTTGTTTAAACCAACAAATAAAAAATAGAATTTTAGGAAGTCTTAGCATTCTTAGAAACAGGATCCAAAGGTGTGCAGTGACAAACAATTTTAATACATAAAAGTTGAATCCCTTAGGTCTTATTTCAATAAACTAAGAGATGAATTTGCTTACAGAGAGCCAAATATTACTTTAATTATACACTTTTCAAGGCAGTCTTAGAACCAGAAGTTTAGTAACTACATAACCACCTGCAGACAGCCCACAGCCCGAGCTCTTCCTCTGGCAGGAGTGATCAGTCAAAATTATGGGGAAAAGGCCATGTGAACTCATAATCCATGCCATTTCCAGCACTTACACTTCCTGGTCTCCATGGAATGTCTCACTGGGCAAGTGTCCAATACTATATAGATTGCAATCATTTCTGTTACTCCCTTTTGTGTTCTCATCCCCTAGCACACATTAGGGTAACCAAAAGTGTAAGATTGTACCTAACTATTTGAGTTTTTCTACTGGAAGTCCTGTACCCCCAGAGAACCCCTCAGTCCTGGACAAACCTACTTACTCAGTAAACATCTGTTGAAAACTTGAGCAAATCCATGAAATCAAAGAATAAATAATGAATATGAAATGGGATTACAAGAAAAAGTTATACTTCTTTGGGCTTTGCCACATTCAACAAATGTTATATAAAAACACAAACTGGAACAAGTTGTCATTGCCTTAAACCTAGGGGATGCCAAAAGCTTTGGGCTAACGATGCGGTAGTAGCTCCATAATGACAGGCAGAGATAAGGCCCTTACTTCCTCCTTGGTATTCTTTCCGCCAGGCTGCTCCACTTGGCTGCCTGCCATTTTGAGTGTGTTCTGCTCATGAAAGTTATCCAACACCAACAAGAATATTCTTGAATTTTGCAGCATTGTTTCCTTTTAATGGTGGTACACCCTTTATAGCTTCATCTTTGGTTTCATAAGCAGATGGAATGTGGATGAGTTAATGTAGGTATTCAGAAACACTTGTCCTATTTCATAGAAAAATGTCTTCAAACACAAGTTGGCAAAAGAGCTGCAGATAATTTCCTCATATTCCGGCCCAGCGAAACTTCAACTTGTATTGGTAGAGAAAGCTATTGTCAGCCCTTCACAGGAGTTAGCCTATGATTTCGGTCACAGGAAATATTTTCAAAACAGTGGGCCTGAATTAACAAGCAGTAAACAGGTGGGCAAAACCTTTATGTATGTAGGGTAATCATAGAATCAATCATCAAAAACCAGGACCCTTTTGAGTGCGAAAAGGGGACACTATTAACAATCCTGCTGGGATAATAGAGGTAGCTGAGACTGTCCAGGGGAACCAAGTCAAATGGCCCTTACCCAATAAGGAAGTCAAACTCAATCACACATCCCTCCCAGGGCCAACCACAATCCCAAACAACCTGAAGGTGACCAGGACATACTTGCACTGGCTAAAGCCCAGCCTCCTCCATGGATGTAAACAACGCTGCGTTTCAAAGGCTCTTCTGGCTTTGGGGAGCCCTCAAACACTCTGACCTCCACACCGTCAAAGTCAGTATCGGTCACCTTCACCTGAGGAGACGACCAGGCGCTTTTCTTGCCAAAAGAAACGATGATAAAATTCAGTGCGAGCAGATGATGGCTCAGGCCCAGGTAGTGGATCAGGTTGCTCTGCAGGGAGAGGGAGGGAACACAGAGGGAGGGTATGAGTCAACTCCACCACCACCAGAGCCACACTCACCCACTCTTGGTGTTTGAATTCCTACAAGCAGCTGACAGTACTCTTGAGGACCCACTGCCCACTTTTAATATGATAACAAATTATATTTACTTTTTGCTTTTTAGAGCCTGCAAAGTATTTTCATACATGAGATCTGATTTTTCGGATTAGCTCTGAGAGGGAAATTGGGCAGGTATCATCAGTCCCATTTTACCAAGACGGCTTAGAAATTAAACATGACCATTTGGCTGGATAAGTGGTAGTTCTAGGACTGAAAACTAAGACTTGTGCATTTTAGGATTTAGTCCTTTTCCTCCTCCTCTCCATCAGCAATCACAGATCCAATAACACACTAGGAATCGAGGAAGAATACTTTATCTAAATGCAAATAAAAGAGAGAGAAGTTTCATATTTACTATAGGTATCTTTAAATTTGTAGCTGATATACTTAAGTGTGTCGGTTGTTTTGAGAGTAGAAGAAAGAAATGAGTGTGGGAGAGGCAAACAGCCAGTTAACTCTGGCTCCAGCACTGAGAAGCAGAACGCCTCAGACGTTACCAGGAGCTTTTCAGAAATGTGCAAAGAACATACAGTCTGCCATCACTTGTCCTTTGAACCTGAGGGCATTGAGCTCTGCATTAAGTGTCTGCAGGAAGTTACTTGGTTGGAGAAAGAGCAAAGAGAGAAGAGACCCAAGTCATCCACCCAGCAAAGACCCTACAGAGTATATTCCCCTCTTTGTACTTTTAAAAAAATGTTTATTTATGTTGAGAGAGACCAAGAGCATGAGCAGGGGAGGGGCAAAGAGAGAAGGAGAGAGAGAGAATCCCAGGCAGGCTCCACACAGCCTGAGCCTGGTGTGGGGCTCAATCCCGTGACTGTGGGATCATGACCTGAGCCAAAATCAAGAGTCAGAGAGTCAACTGACTGAGCCATCCAGGCACCCCTCAACCTTTCCACTTCTTATACAAGGTCTTCCTATTGAGTAGACTTATCAAACTAACCTCTCAGTAAGACTTAATGGCCACGGTTCAAAGCCAGATAACTGGAAGCCATGTGGCAGTGAGTGACTAGTCCAACTAGTGTCCAACAAGTGTCAAAAAGAGGCAGGAAACTTTCCTGACACTGGTGCATGAATTTAGATACTATATCTCCTCGAGACTCTCCAACCTAGGAAAGAAGGACAGCTAGAGAGTAACAGTGCCCTTCTGGAAAATATGAAACAGAACGCTGATGATTAGTGAAACATTTCATGTCATCATAAGATCAAGAAACAATGTTACTAGCAGAAATCAGGACTATATAAAGTCTGTGATGCACCATAATACAGCTTCCCAGAATAGGCATGCAACACACTGGTGTGCCTTGAAGAGGGTACACGCGTACTAGAATACTGATCCCCTCAGCCCCTGAGGAGCTAAGCTCCAGAGAGCCCTTTACCCCAATGTCCCATATAAAGTATTATTATTATATACGTATGCCTGGCCATGAAGTGAGCTGGAAAACGCTGCATTATAACACCATGAACCAATGTTTATGAAAAACAAAAACAAGAGGCCATTAATCTAACCACGAAGAGCTATTTCAGTAATTTCATTAATATTTGTTTGCTGGCAATATAGGCAGCAGAGCAAATAAATATTAATAAAATAATTCAACTTCTATATGTATCAGTTGCCCAATTTACTGAAAAAGTTAAAACAACTGATAGTGTTTTTTTAAAGCTTATTTATTTTCAGAGAGAGAGAGAGAGAGAGAGAGAAAGAGGGAGAGAGAACACATGTGCGAGTGGAGGAGGTACACTGAGAGAGAAAGAATCCCAAGCAGGCCCTGTGCTGTCAGAGTAGAGCTCTATGCAGGAGTCATTTGCAGGAGTCAAATGATCCCACAAACTGAGATCATGACCTTAGCTGAAATCAAGAGTTGGATGCTTAACCGACTGAGACACCCAGGCACCCACAACTGATAGTGTTCTTGCTATGAAATAAAGTGTGATAGGAAATAAATTCACATGCACAGGGGGCCCAGTTGGTTAAGCATCCAACTTTGGCTCAGGTCGTGATCTCACAGTTCTTGAGTTTGAGTCCCGCATCAGGCTCTGTGCTGACAGTTCAGAGCATGGAGCCTGCTTCAGATTCTGTGTCTCCCTCTCTCTGTCCCTCCCCCATTCACTCACGCTCTGTCTTTCTCTCTCTGTCAAAAATAAGTAAATGTGAAAAATATTTTAATTTAAATTAAAAAAATTCACATGCACAGAATTCTAATTCTAACCAAATCCAATTTGGCAAATTGGATAAAGATAATCATCGTTTGAGTTTTGTGGTAAAATGTCAGTCTTACTGAGGGTATACTGACTTCTGCCAGGACGTGGCCAAGAATCACTGCATTCACTAAGATTCTAGAGTTCACACAAAAAGCTCTTGTCAATATCATTATCAATTAATAGAGAACACACAGGATCCATCCCATTTCTTGCAGGACAAGTAGCATGATAGCATGGACTAAGGAAATATGAACAAACCAATGGCAGGCTTGCATCTGTTACTTTCTGGACTATTTTTTTTAAGTTCAGTGAAGACTATTCAATACTTTAAACAAATCACATATGAGTTTCTTCAATTATAGGAAAGCTGCAAAAGAGGTGAATTGTCTCTCTAAGACAGATTAGAGAAGATGGCTCATTTTATAGAGAACCCACCTCGGGTTTCCTTCATGCACTGCATGCTCTGAATGCATGCAATCTTGACTCAATTTGCCCATGCCTTTCCAAAAATACCTCTACCGTGTCAGATCGCTTGCATGAACAGAATTTCTCAACAACTATCTGCATCGTTCACCATACTGTCAGGGTGGCGCAGGGGCAGGAGGGTTGACTCAAGAAGGGGTAGTTTATATGGAGAAAAACAGATAAGCAGATAGGAATAAGAAAGGGTCAGAGAGGTGCTAAAATAAAATACGATAAGTAAATACAATTTTATTTTTTGCATCCTTGCGTTTGTGAAGTGAGATTCAGATCCATCTCCAAAAACATTGCAAATTAACAGTTTTCTGAAACCTCTTTAGAAGTAGCTGGAAAATTTCAGTAGCACAAAGAAGCAGGCCAAGTGTTAAGAGCCCCACAGGTTAAGAATTGACCAATTCTTGGCAAGTTCTTGAAGTACTTTAGGGCAGTGCTATAGATCTTAAAACTTGCCCCCATAACCATTCTAGGATTTAGGAGAGAAATTCTACCTGAGGAGATGGAAGGGGTGAAGGGTCATTACTCATTACACCTCAGTGGAACCAGACACAACAAAATAGGTGGGCCACTGGCTCCCTACCCAGGTATGATGGCCAAAGATCAAAGGACAAGCAAGAATCAAAGGAAGCCAGGTACCTGGTGGCTCAGTAGTTACGTATCTGACTTTGAGTCAGGTCATGATCTCAGGGTTTGTGAGTTCAGTCCCACGTCGGGTGACCTCAAGCCCCGGCTTCAGTGAGCCCTGCTTCTCTCTCACTTTCTCTCTGCCCCTCCTGGGATTCTCTCTCTCTGCCCCAAGCTCATTTGCGCTCGCTCTCTCTCTCTCTCTCTCTCTCTCAAAAAACAAATAAAAGAACAAAGAATCAAAGGAAGCCAAGCAGAAACTGTACTCCGTTTCTCAATATACAAGTTAGTTATTATGTTTGTGAATGGGGTTGTTCTCTGTTAATTCATTCAACATGTAAATTATGAGACATATTCCAAGGGCAGGGAAGCTTAAGGTGGAGAGACAACCTTTCCGGAGCTTGGGGAAATAGAAGAGAACCAAGATTTGTAAATGAATAGCTGATGTTAGCTAAGCAATACAAGCACTAAGAGAGATCTAGATAAAGAATTACTTCTGTTTGTTCTTCCTGGGATGAAATCCAGTAAGGCCTCTAGCCTAAACGGTGGCTTAATGGAAGAGGAAGCATGTAGCAAAGAAAAGGGTCGGAAACCAAGATGTGAAAGTATTGGGCAAGTGCTCTAATTCAGATACATATGGGAAGGTCAGGTAAACAAGGGAAGCGAAGGCAGGGGGAACATGGAAATAAAAGGCTAAATCTAAGAGGCATGGATAGCAGGCACCAAGGTCAACAGCACAGACTCCAGACCTAGAGTGCCTGAGTGAAAAGCCCAGTTCCTCCACTTACCAGCGGTGGGATCTTGGGCATCCCAATACTAAACCTCTCTGTGTCTTGAGTTCTCATCTAAAGACAGAAATATAATACTAACTACTTCAAAAGATTGTTGTGAAGCTTAAAATAGGCAAAAACACCTAGATTAGCACCTGGCACATACTAAGCCTTATATGGGTTAACTGTTATTATTATACCCCTGATTCAGCAGGTCATTGCATGAAGAAACGTGAGCCCAAGGACTGTCCAGTATCTCTAGGGAACCTGGGACTATCATTTTTCCTATTATGTGCATTTGTTACGAGGACCACACTGATGACCAAGTTCTGAAATTATTATGGGGTAAACAGATGTAAAGTAATTGTCTCTAAAAAGTTCATTTGTATGCTCATGTCAAAGGGGGAAAGGGGAAACTGGGGAAAAGCTATAGTACACTGACACTACCAATGCATCAGTAACTTAGCCTGGGTTTCAATTTCAACACGAACCAACCACATTAAATACTTAAAACATCTATTGTAACTCACTACCTGCCTCATCTCCCATATTCAAAGGTTTAAATTCTGTCAGTGGTTCTCCCAACTTTACCAGTGATGGCCATTTTATCCTGCAAACACCTTTTAAATTCTCCTAGGCAGATTCTGTTCAATTTCGTACTACAGGAGAAAAAAAAAAATTCAAGGAATATCTGCATGAAAATTTGTAGTCATGTTTTTTTTATTTTTTTTTTAATTTATTTTTTTTTTAATTTTTTTTTATTTTTGGGACAGAGAGAGACAGAACATGAACAGGCGAGGGGCAGAGAGAGAGGGAGACAGACACAGAATCGGTAACAGGCTCCAGGCTCTGAGCCATCAGCCCAGAGCCCGACGCGGGGCTCGAACTCACGGATCGCGAGATCGTGACCTGGCTGAAGTCGGACGCTTAACCGACTGCGCCACCCAGGTGCCCCGGTCATGTTTTTTTTAAACATGCTAAAGTTTGCGTGTATTTTTAAATGCAGATTTTTTATTGGCATGCAAATTATATGCCTCACATTTAAGCCCTCTGTAGGGATCACATGCGATTCACTAATGCAGAACTCTTGTTCTACAGGAAAACATAAGGTCTGTGGCAAGAAACTACCGAAGGTCATATAAGTATACTTCAAGTATTAATTAGGCACTTACCGTATTAAAGACTCTGCTACATCCTCTAAGAATGCAAAGGTCGGTAAAAGATGGACTGAGAACTTTAGTTTAGAATTTAAATCTTCACTGATTCCCTCCCTTTCCCCAAATTTCCATCTCTCCATAAAACTTTCATAGTTCTCTGAACTTTCTCTAAGACTTTAACTTTTAAGAAAAATCCTCTGATTTTAAAGCATTGATTCAATTTTTTTTTAATTTGCATACAAAACAAATCATGCCTGCAGGCCAGATTAGGACTAAGGACTACCAGGTGCAAATTCCGATGTAGAGGTAACCTGGTCCTACGGAAGAAGGTACAGCTGGAAAGATGTAGCAGGTAAATTAATTCCCTTAAGTATAGGCCCTAGTTGTCAATGGTGAAACAGCAAAGATTTTTGGACACTTTTTTTTTTTTTAAAGATTTGATTTTTAAGTAATCTCCACACCCAACATGGGGCTCCAACTCACAACTCCTCAATCAGGAGTCATATGCTCCCCTGACTGAGCCAGCCAGGCACCTCGGACATGTTTTTTTGTAATGAGACTATACTTTGGGAAGAATTTTAGCTGTGGTATAGATAATAGATTGGTGAGAAAAGAGATTGGAGACAGAGGTAACAGCTGTAAGAATTTGGCAACTGTCTGCCGGAAAGAAAAACGAAGGTCTGCCCCTGGAGAATACAGAGGAGGAAACTATACCAAAGAGATCACTGAGGCAGAGTTGATGGAAAGATAAATTCCATTTCAGAATTATTCCCCCTAAAGTCAGCAGAATATCTAGGCAGATGGGTCCAAAATTGCAGGCAGTAAATGTATAGTCAGAGATCCAAGGGGCTGACGCCTGGAGAAAGAACTCAGAAGTAACTATTAATAACTCAAACAACCTACAAATATGCAAACATGGGAACATCCTAGGGATGTTCACAACAGATGATTATGAGAGGATACAGAAATTTCAAAAATAGAGATGTGGTACCTTTAGTACAAAGGTATGTGACCCAGCCTAGAAGAGAAGAGACAGAGGCTTTCCAAAGAGGCTGCCTGGGCACACAGCATCAGCTAAATTGAAGTGAGTTTTAATAGATGCTCAGTTGGCTGGAGACAGGGAGGAGGGCGCGAAAAGGCATGCAGATATATGTGGCTGTGGGGCAGGCGTTCCACACTTCCCTGTCCTGCCCACCACCCACACTTTCAGTATCACTTTCCTCCAACAGGGGTGGAAAGTCATCAAAGTCTTCTTTCCTAGTCCCACCCAGATTACAAAGGATAAACATATTCCCTCTCCCTTGCTGGGGCTGGATCTCCATTTCGACCCAACTCTGATGAAAGGATAGGGCTGTCTGAACACCATTCCTGGGAGGCTTTAGGCCATACAGTAAATTCCACCAGTAAATTCCATCAGGGAAGTCAGTTTTGCTGAGGGAAAGCAGGAATTGTAAAGCTGAATAGAATAAAGACTGAAATCTTGGCAACACCATCTGTTAACACAGCTGGGAGGCAGAAGAGAAAGAACCAATCATTAAAAGATTACCCCACCCCACCCCCTGAAAAAAAAAAAAAAAAAGGAGGAAGAATTCATTGTTAGCATGGCAAGAGAGACAAGAGACTGAAGAAGTTAAGGGGGAAGAGAGTTTCAAGAAAAAGCAAGTTGTTAAATGCCTGTGGAAAGACCAAATCAGTCACGGGTGTTGGCAGTGGGGTCATGGGATCATTGGCGAACCTAGTAAGTACTGTTTAGTCAGAGATAAGGGGCTGGGAGCCAGATTGTAATGGGTTGCAAAGTGAGTGGGAGTGAAGAAATAGAGATAGTGAAGGCAGAGGAGTACTTTCACAGCTGAGATTAGGGAAGCAGTCAGACAATAAACAGGCTGAGGGAGAGTAAACAAAACCTGTTTTGTTTTGTTTTGTTTTAGGTGAGAGCCTTGAGCCCAGTGGTAAGGAAAGAGCCTGTGAATAAGGAGAGATGAATGTTGAACAAGGAGGGGGGGGGCGGGGGGGGTGGGGGGGGATGACAAGTGAATTGAGACCCTAGAGGAAGAAGAAAGGATCTGGCAAAGAAATGGAAGGGTTGGCCTTGGGGGAGGCCATAGCAGGTGAGCTTAGAGTAGGCAGGAAAAGAAGCGAAGATAAATCTCTCAATGGAAGCTGACTTCTGTTGAGATTGATTCTGTCTTTACCCCAAAGAAGACAGGGGTTTTTCATAGATCAACCTCTTTGAAGCAATTCATTACAGCTTGGCTCAAAGCCCTGAATCTCTGGCAAAAAACAGGCCTTACTGGGTTCACCAATGACCTACCTACTTGGCCTCTCTGTAGGCAGTTAACAACAATTTGCTCTTCCTTGACACTCTCTTCTCCCCCTTAACTTCAATATCTTGTCTCTCTTACCATACTAATAATTAACTGACATCAGGGTCAGTAGCTTGAAATTGGCCATGATGGTAATATGCACATCACAGAAATCAGCAATAGGTACAAATCAGGGTTCCCTCGATTCCGGTTCCCCCTCCATCCCACAGAGGGCACTCCACCACTCTATTTCACCCCTTCTCCTTCCATACTCATCCAGAGGATAGCATAGTGTTTTACAGTGCAGACTATGAGGTCAGTTGGCCAACATTCAATCCTGGCTCTGACACTTACTAGTTGGGTGATTCTTAACAAGTCAGCAAACCTCCGTGTGCCTCAGTTTCTTTACCTGTAAAATTGGAAGTGATCATAATATCTACTCTACCGTGTTTTTTAAAGGATAGCTGGCATAACAGAATAGTGTTGCCTCTTTTTATTTGCTTATGTCAGGCCTTCACAGCATTTCAGTCTGCCGTATAATATAGTCTTGCTCCATCAGCGAGGAAGAGCCAGGCTAAATCACCAGCTGCATGTTCCTAAACTGGGGGATATACAAGGACTTCAAGGCAGCAGGGCTCTTTAACTGATAGAAACCCCATCTTCCTAGGTATTTCATGCTTCTTGGTGCAATTGTGAATCGGATCAGTTTTTTTATTTGTCTTTCTGTTGCTTCATTATTAGTGTATAAGAATGCAACTGATTTCTGTACATTGATTTTGTATCCTGTGACTTTGCTGAATTCATGTATCAGTTCTAGCAGACTTTTGGTGGAGTCTATCAGATTTTCCATGTATAATATCATGTCATCTGCAAAAAGAGAAAGCTTAACTTCATTTTTGCCAATTTTGATGCTTTTGATTTCCTTTTGTTGTCTGATTGCTGATGCTAGAACTTCCAACACTATGTTAAACAACAGTGGTGAGAGTGGGCATCCCTGTCGTGTTCCTGATCTCAGGGAAAAAGCTCTCAGTTTTTCCCCGTTGAGGATGATGTTAGCTGTGGGCTTTTCATAAATGGCTTTTATGATGTTTAAGTATGTTCCTTCTATCCTGACTTTCTCGAGGGTTTTAAGAAAGGATGCTGAATTTTGTCAAATGCTTTTTCTGCATCGATTGACAGGATCATATGGTTCTTATCTTTTCTTTTATTAATGTGATGTATTGCATTGATTGATTTGCAAATGTTGAACCAGCCCTGCATCCCAGGGATGAATCCCACTTGATCATGGTGAATAATTCTTTTTATATGCTGTTGAATTCGATTTGCTAGTATCTTATTGAGAATTTTTGCATCCATATTCATCATGGATATTGGCCTGTAGTTCTCTTTTTTTACTGGGTCTCTCTCTGTCTGGTTTAAGAATCAAAGTAATACTGGCTTCATAGAATGAGTCTGGAAGTTGTCCTTCCCTTTCTAGTTTTTGGAATAGCTTGAGAAGGATAGGTATTATCTCTGCTTTAAATGTCTGGTAGAACTCCCCTGGGAAGCCATCTGGTCCTGGACTCTTTTGTTGGGAGATTTTTGATAACTGATTTAATTTCTTCACTGGTTATGGGTCTGTTCAAACTTTCTATTTCCTCCTGTTTGAGTTTTGGAAGTGTGTGGGTGTTTAGGAATTTGTCCATTTCTTCCAGGTTGTCCAGTTTGTTGGCATATAATTTTTCATAGCAGTTCCTGATAATTGTTTTTATTTCTGAGGGATTGGTTGTAATAGTTCCATTTTCATTCATGATTTTGTCTATTTGGGTCATCTCCCTTTTCTTTTTGAGAAGCCTGGCTAGAGGTTTATCAATTTTGTTTATTTTTTCAAAAAAAACCCAACTCTTGGTTTCATTGATCTGCTCTACAGTTTTTTTTTTTTTTTTAGATTCTATATTGTTTATTTCTGCTCTGATCTTTATTATTTCTCTTCTTCTGCTGGGTTTAGGGTGTCTTTGCTGTTCTCCTTCTAGTTCCTTTAGGTGTGCTGTTAGATTTTGTATTTGGGATTTTTCTTGTTTCTTGAGATAGGCCTGGATTGCAATGTATTTTCCTCTCAGGACTGCCTTCGCTGCATCCCAAAGTGTTTAGATTGTTGTATTTTCATTTTCGTTTGTTTCCATATATTTTTTAATTTCTTCTCTAATTGCCTGGTTGACCCATTCATTCTTTAGTAGGGTGTTCTTTTTGTAAAATATCTGTATGCTGAAAACTATAGAAAGCTTATGAAGGAAATTGAAGAAGATATAAAGAAATGGAAAAACATTCCATGCTCATGGGTTGGAAGAATAAATATTGTCAAAATGTCAATACTACCCAAAGCTATCTACACATTCAATGCAATCCCAATCAAAATTGCACCAGCATTCTTCTCGAAGCTAGAACAAGCAATCCTAAAATTCATATGGAACCACAAAAGGCCCCGAATAGCCAAAGTAATTTTGAAGAAGAAGACCAAAGCAGGAGGCATCACAATCCCAGACTTTAGCCTCTACTACAAAGCTGTCATCATCCAGACAGCATGGTATTGGCACAAAAACAGACACATAGATCAATGGACTAGAATAGAAACCCCAGAACTAGACCCACAAAAGTATGGCCAACTAATCTTTGACAAAGCAGGAAAGAACATCCAATGGAAAAAAGACAGTCTCTTCAACAAATGGTGCTGGGAGAACTGGACAGCAACATGCAGAAGGTTGAAACTAGACCACTTTCTCACACCATTCATAAAAATAAACTCAAAATGGATAAAGGACCTGAATGTGAGACAGGAAACCATCAAAATTCTGGAGGAGAAAGCAGAAAAAGACCTCTCTGACCTCAGCCACAGCAATTTCTTACCTGACACATCCCCAAAGGCAAGGGAATTAAAAGCAAAAATGAACTATTGGAACCTCATCAAGATAAAAAGCTTCTGCACAGCAAGGGAAACAATCAACAAAACTAAAAGGCAACCAACAGAATGGGAAAATATATTGCAAATGACATATCGGACAAAGGGCTAGTATCCAAAATCTATAAAGAGCTCACCAAACTCCACACCTGAAAAACAAATAATCCAGGGAAGAAATGGGCAGAAAACATAAATAGACACTTCTCTAAAGAAGACATCCAGATGGCCAACAGGCACATGAAAAGATGCTCAATGTTGCTCCTCATCAGGGAAATGGAAATCAAAACCACACTCAGATATCACTTCATGCCAGTCAGAGTGGCCAAAATGAACAAATCAGGAGACTATAGATGCTGGAGAGGATGTGGAGAAATGGGAACCCTCTTGCACTGTTGGTGGGAATGCAAATTGGTGCAGCCACTCTGGAAAACAGTGTGGAGGTTCCTCAAAAAATTAAAAATAGACCTACCCTATGACCCAGCAATAGCACTGCTAGGAATTTACTCTAGGGATACAGGAGTACTGATGCATAGGGCCACTTGTACCCCAATGTTTATAGCAGCACTCTCAACAATAGCCAAATTATGGAAAGAGCCTAAATGTCCATCAACTGATGAATGGATAAAGAAATTGTGGTTTATATACACAACTGAGTACTACGTGGCAATGAGAAAGAATGAAATATGGCCTTTGTAGCAACGTGGATGGAACTGGAGAGTGTTATGCTAAGTAAAATAAGCCATACAGAGAAAGACAGATACCATATGTTTTCACTCTTATGTGGATCCTGAGAAACTTAACAGAAACCCATGGGGGAGGGGAAGTAAAAAAAAAAAGAGGTTAGAGTGGGAGAGAACCAAAGTATAAGAGACTCTTAAAAACTGAGAACAAACTGAGGGTGGATGGGGGGTGGGAGGGAGGGGAGGGTGGGTGATGGGTATCGAGGAGGGCACCTTTTGGGATGAGCACTGGGTGTTGTATGGAAACCAATTTGACAATAAACTTCATATATTGAAAAAAAAATAAAAATTAAAAACAAACAAAAAAAAACCTGAGAAAAACTGAGGGTTGATGGCGGGTGGGAGGGAGGGGAGGGTGGGTGATGGGTATCGAGGAGGGCATCTTTTGGGATGAGCACTGGGTGTTGTATGGAAACCAGTTTGACAATAAATGTCATATATTAAAAAAAAAAAAAGAAAAAGAAACCCCATCTTCAAGGCTTCTTTACAAGAAAAGGCTATGATGAATCAGTTTGCATTATCCCTGCCTTGAAATTCTTTGAACAAGGGCAGAATGGGTTAAGGAAAAAGGACTGAGAAGAAAGAACACAGACTTTACATAGAGACAAGTCCTGGTTCTCTTGTTTATTAGCTATATGACCTGGGCAAGTCCTAAGTTCTCTGGGCCACAGTTGCCCAGATAAAAAGAGGGGGAAAGTACACATGAGGAGTAAATCCACATTACCTATTGTTGTCCCCTCTCTCTGGAAGTCCTGAATTGACAGAACCCCATCTGGCTAAGGACCCTTCCCACGCCTGACCTTCCTCCAAGTTTCTCTCATTTCTTTTAGTCAGCATTATTTTTATAAAAAACAAACAAAAAAAGAAAAGAAAAACAACTTCTGTCTCACAGAGTAGGCATGGACCAAAAGAGTTCAGTTTGGGGCCCTGTCATACTCTCTCCATATACCCAAACACTGGAGAGAATTATTAAGCAAGCCTGTGAAGCACAAATATAATTATGTAACAGTAGGACTCTGATGAGATTACTTTATTACAAAATTTCAAATTCGTTTAGTGTCATATCCAAGGATTTCATTACAGGCTACAAAGCAAACCTGAGGAGAATCTCACTGCTGCTAAATTAGCAGGGTAATCTAGAATCACAGGATCTGACACTCTAGCCCTTTCGCCCTAAAACCTTCACTTTGTTCTCACACTCCCAGGGTGGAAATTCAGTCTGGGGGGAGCACAGAAAAGGACAGGCTTGTCTCTTTCCAGTTCCTAAAACCTTTTGTTTCGTTTTTACTATGACACAGAAGACAAACATTTCTTTAAAAAAACTTTTTCTTAATGTTTATTTTATTTCTGAGAGTGAGAGAGAGAGCGAGCACACAAGGTGGGAGGGGCAGAGAGAGAGGGAGACACAGAATCATCACAGAGCTGATAAGCTGTCAGCACAGAGCCCGATGAGGGGCTCAAACCCACGAACCATGAGATCATGACTTGAGCCAAAGTTGGATGCTTAACCGACTGAGCCACACAGGCACCCCAAGACAAACACCTCTACATCAGAAAAGCACTTGCTTAGCTCCAAAAGCCTCCTATATTCTCTCAGGGTATGTCAAGGGGAATAATAGCTCACATGTACTGATGTTTGCTCTCTGCCAGTCTCTGTTCTCAGTGTGGGGGAGTCTTGGATCAAGTGCAGGTCCTGTCAGTCACCCAAGGTCACACAGGCAAGAAGTGGTGAGCTGAATTTGAACTCGACATTCTGATTCCAGAACTCTTAACCTCCAGAACTTCCAAAGGACACTCATAAGTCAATGTAGTTTGCAACCCATATCATAAAACCATAAGATTTTACATCTGGAGTGAATATTTAGCCTCCCCTAAAACACAAAAGGAAACTAATCTCAGGGTCAGCTGCTCTAGCATAGTCTGGCCTTGACACTTGGGCTGAAGAGACACCCCCATCTTCCCCTTTCCTCTTCCAGCTCTCCCTTGCCGGCACATTTCTCTCGTGACATCTCTTTCTAGCTCACTCTTCTTTGCCTTCCAAACACATGCTTGTGACAGTTGAAAGGAGACTTTAAAAACTTACTTTGAGTTCTTTTTCATTCACAATTCTGTTATCTCTAACAGCAATAACTAATTGTGAACTCCTTGGGACAAGGTCTGAGTCCTCGGGATCTAATTTCTTTTTGCCAGTGCCTCATGTACAGCTGGTCATAAACAAATGTCCTTCCTGAGGCTACTCATGCTGCTAAAAGCCTCCCTTGACTGCCAGGACAAGAGGCATTTGTTTTCATTGGAGTGTTCCAAATAGCAGCTGACTAAAGGCAACACAAAAGAATTAAACTTGGAAACAAAACCTTCCAGACTCCCTTCTGCTATATGGCAATCCAGGGCTTGCCCACTCACACCCCTTGCTTGACTTCACAAGGGTGTTGCACAGGACACCCCAGAAGCTGGGGTCACCTTCTGCTTTACGGAAAATGCGGCCAGCAGCACATTAGATGTGACCTTTGAAAACGGGTTCTTAAATGGCATGTAAATCCAAAAGATAAGGCAAATGATTTTTATAGATATCTACAGACGTCTGAAGGGTCAGATTCAGATGGTTATTATAATAAATTGAGACTCCTTTGTGCACAGAGTGTGATTATAACAAATTAATGCATGCTATGTGAAATATTTAAATTATAAAAATTATAATACTCTTTTGTACAACGCTTTACAGCTTAGAGCCGCTTGCACTTTCGCCACTTTGATCTCACGAGGACCTGTGAAGTAGGAAGAGCAGGTATTGCGCTCATTTTATGCTCATTTGAGGCTGAAAGAAGTTAAACGCCTTCACCAGGATTCTAAAGCTCAAGAAAGCAAGTACTAGAACCCAAACGCTCAACTGACTGACCCATCATTCTCAGGGTTATGACTCAGAGCTCGGACAAAAATCAGTAACCAAGCCACTACAGAGCCTCTCACATCACACAAGTTTTGAACACTTAAGAGTGAAAGGTTTAAAAGCAGGGTGGGGAAGGGAAGTAGGTCAGGAAAAGTATCCCAAACTCTACTCCGCCAGAGGCATGCTTGCCAGCAGATCTGCCAGGCTGGTTCACGGTCAACGTAAACAGTACCTAAGAAAACTAACAACAGTACAAAGCTTTAATAGCAACTGGAATTTCTACACCCAGCAGTTTCAAGTGAAGGTAGTTCAGTCCCTCCTTGGCCCATGTGTCCCAGAGGCTCAAGAAGGCAGGCACAGGCCACTGTGATAGAATGTGGAGTCCCTAAAAATGGAGGTTTCACATCTACCCCAGGAGAAGCCTCTCACTTTAACACTCAGGAAACAGGAAAAATTTACTACTCCTTACACACAGTCAGTCAAGATCCACAATCACAAATGTATTTAATATTTAAAATATTAAGTTAAAATAAAAATATCTATACAGCAGATAACTATATTGTCCTCCCGAGGTGAATTTATAGGTTAGATATCCTACTACAAGGAAAAGGCTATGGATCTATTTTTCATCTACTTGTTCAGCAAACATTTGAATGTTTACTGTGTTCCAGACACCAAGACTGGTGGGGAGACAAGGGGAAATACGAAGATAGGCTCCATCTTTAAGAAGCTGACGGTGTATAAGGTGGATATATACAGTGCAATGCAATAGTGTGATAAATACCAGAGATACAGACACAGAGAAAGAAGTAACAATTTCCACCCAGAGGAGTCTGCAATGGGTTTGCAGCATGGGAGACATTTGGGCTGTGTCTTTAAGAACAAATAATAACTTGCCAGGAGAAAAGGGGGAAGAACATTCCACCCAGTGGAATAATAATAGAACACACAAAGGTGCGGAAGAGAAAGGCTTATTGGAAAGTTGGGATGGACTACTGTCCTGTGGTCCCGAGAACAGGGTTGGCCCTGTATTTTAAAATACCAAAATAGTCTTAATTCGATGAGTTTGCATCTGGTCTTTATGATACTTTTAAAGAACATCTGTTCCCCCCACCCTTACCCTATCCCCAGGACAAAACCCAGGGAAGCCAAAGTATGGCTCCACTTAGAGAGATAGCTCCCAACTGAAGAGACAAAAGGAATTTGGTTCACCAATATATTAGCAAATTATTGATTTTTTAAAATTTACCTGTTTTTAAGAGGTTTTTAAGAACTAGTTCTTTTATCTCTTAACTCTATTATCGCCATTAAATAATCATAGAAGCTGTCCAGTCCAAGGCTTCAAAGGGTGGTCCATAGACTGGCATCATCTGAATGCAAATTCTTGTGTCAACTCTCCCTATTAAATTAGTGTGTCTGGGGGTGGGCCTTAGGAATCTCCCCAGGTAGTTCTTTTCCATGTTAAAGTTGGGAAATGCTGGCCTAGCTCAAAGTGTAAAACAGTGTTTCATTAGACAGGTTTTGTTTCAGGTCTTTTTGTTTTGTGTTTAATGTCAGCTCTACGCCCAACGTGGCACTTGAATCCACGACCCTGAGATCAAGAGTCATATGCTCTACGGACTGGGCCAGCCAGGTGCCCTTTCAGCCAGGTGCCCCTAGACAGTTTTATTGTTACTGATTTTCTTTGCAACGGTAACAGGTGAACAAATTTGAGACAACGTTGCTAAGATCAGGGCTTGCGGTGACAAGGCGCTGTTAGGTTTGAAGGAGCACTGCTGGCCTCAAGATCGACTGGTCCCTTTTATCCTTCGAGACACCTCCACTGTGAAGTCCCCCTCCCACACCCCCAACACCCACCCCAGCGGCCCTGCTCGCGGAGAACAAAGCTCTTTCCTCCCGGGCAGGCCAGGCGCTCTGTGCGACGACACCGCTGGAACGCATCTCCACTGCCGCACCTGTCCTTTCTCCGAGTGAGGTTTGCCCTGCGTCTGTCTCCCCCTCGTGAACTCTGAGCACAGAAACCGGGTGGGGCCCTCCGCGCACACGAGCGCCCAGGCGGGCGCGCAGTGGCTGCGCACCGAGGAACGAGGAACGGCTGCGGAGAGGGCGTGAGGTCGCATGAAGGCCGCGGGGACAGGGGGCAGGGGAGGCGTCTACTTCCTACCAGCCTGGCTGACTCACAGCCACAGCAGCCGGCCGGGTTTGGTGCAGGTGCTGAGTCACAGGCCCACCCCTCCCAGTTCCCGCCGTCTCGTCCGCCGGCCCCTCGCCCCGCCCCCAGCGGCTGGGAGGCCAGTGCCCCCTTCACCTCTAACCCTCATCCTCCAACGTGGCAGACCCAGGGAGCAGGAACCTCCGGAGCCCCGCCAGGAGGCGGAGGTAATGAGGAAAGGAGGCTCGAGGAGGGGGGACTGACAGGGCAGTGGTCACTTGTCAGAGGAGCCCAGGCCCCGGCAGAAGAGTGCACCCAAGTCTAAAGTGCCTTTAGGGTGAGCCGGCCGCGCTCTGAAATGCCCAGTCCTTGCCCTCAAAGCTGCAGAAGCGGCGTGATCCGAAAGAGGTCAGTTAATAAGGAATTTCAGATTCTGGGAAAGAAGTCCAATGACCTAAGATCTTGTCAAAATCCATGAGCTCACCAAGGAGGGATACGCGTGGACCTTACAGGCTGAGGACCTGACCAGGTGGGAGCCGGAGGACAAAGAGGAAGAAGATAAGGTGGAGTCTAATGACGAGGGTCTATCTCTGAAATGTCAAATAATGACACTCTGAAGTGTCTCAAGATGCAGAGAAAGAAGAGGGGACAGAAATGGAGAAGGAGAAAGAAAATGAAAGAAAAGAAACACTAAAATAGTTTAAAGTATTGAACTTCAAAGTAACAATAATATGACAATGTGATATAAACAATAAATATGATAATAAAATAACAATGTGAACCTATTCATACATTCCTAAATCATGTTAAAGGTGAACAATTAGATCCTGGCCAGCCCCTTGGTTTCAAATTTGACTTTCATTCTGTTTGTGTTTTTTTTTTTTAATTTTTTTTCTTTATGTTTTTGTTTATTTTTGAGACAGAGAGAGACAGAACATGAGCAGGGAAGGGGCAGAGAGAGAGACACACACACAGAATCGGAAACAGGCTCCAGGCTCTGAGCAGTCAGCACAGAGCCCGATGCGGGGCTCCAACTCACAGACTGTGAGATCATGACCTGAGCCGAAGTCAGACGCTCAACCGACTGAGCCACCCAGGTGCCCCTGTTTGTTTTTGTTTTTAAAGTTTATGTTTATTTTGAGAGAGAGAGAGAGAGAGAGAGAGAGAGAGAGAGCATGAGAGGGGTAGGGAGAGAGAATTCCAAGCAGGCTCCACATTGTCAGCACAGAGCCCGACACAGGGCTCAATCTCACATAGCAGGAGATCATGACCTGTGCTGAAATCAAGAATTGAACACTCAACTGACTGAGCTGCCCAGGCACCCCTTGATTTTCATTCTGAACACAATACATCCAAAAGTGTTAAAGAAGGAGTTAAACTTGAGATGATTTTTTTCATGATCTCTTCTAGGAGTATTGGAAATTAGGGTTTATAAAGGTTATCAAGTAGGTATGAAGTGAAGAATTTCATTTTGAAATGCTTTTCCTGTGCTATCACACTACACATGGAATACCCAAGCCCAAACTGAGTAGGTTCTAAGTGCTTAATTTTTCAGCTCCTTTAGCCCTGAAATTTCCTAGTGCAGAAAAAGCATAACTCAAGAAAAACGCTTTTTTTGTAATCCAGAGATCGTCAACTCTGTAATCCAGAGAGAAGGCCTGTGTTGGCGATCAGGACACTACCGTTAATGAGGCCAGGAAAACCACCGATCCAAGAGTGTGCCCCCATCTCCAGCTCAGAAGTGGAAAAGGTTTGTTTGTATTAGTTGTGCCTTCGTTATTTTCCTATGTAAATATAAAATGGTGCATGATCACATTATGCTTGAGGATAGACTGGCAGATAGCAGTTAAGGATTTTCAGGAAAAACATATTTAATTCAAAGCCCCTAGCTTTGGGAAACCTGGGTGGCTCAGTCGGTTAAGTGTCCAACTCTTGGTTTCAGCTCAGGATCTCACAGTTTATGGGTTCAAGCCATCAGGCTCTGCGCTGACAGCAAGGGTCCTGCTTGGAGTTCTCTCTTGCTCTCTCTCTGCCCCTCCCCCACTTGCTTTCTCTCTCTCTCTCTCTCTCTCTCTCTCTCTGTCTCAAAATAAATAAACATTAAAAAAATTTAAGGGCGCCTGGGTGGCTCAGTCGGTTAAGCGTCCGACTTTGGCTCAGGTCATGATCTTGTGGTTTGTGAGTTTGAGCCCCGTGTCGGGCTCTGTGCTGACAGCTCAGAGCCTGGAGCCCGTTTCAGATTCTGTGTCTCCCTCTCTCTCTGCCCCTCCCCTGCTCACGCTCTGTCTTTCTCTTTCTCAAAAATAAATAAAACATTAAAAAAAATTTTTAATAAAAAAAAATTTTAATTTAAAAAAAATCAACAAAAGTTTAAAAAAATAAAAAAAAAGACTTAGTTTCTTTTGTGGGTTTGAATTGTATGCAACCAGCAATTTGCAAAGAAACATAAGTATAGGGGTTATTTACCACTGTGGTGTTAACAAGACTTTGTATTATCAAACATTTTCCTTCTCTCATGCAGTGTATTGGATAAATAAGGTGCCTAACGTATTTTCTTTCTGGTAAAGCTGTGCTGAAAGTTACCGTTTCATCATTCTTTCATAACTTAAAATGAATAGAATAATTAAATCAAAATGAATGAAGAAGTTAATATTTGTGCAGGCGACAGTTCTTTGTCTGAAGCTATGTATGTAACCACACAAATCATGAGGATGCATTTGTTCACTGCTTCATATCACTGCCTGGCACACAGTGTGTATACAACTAACACTTGTGGAATGAATGAGTGTCCAAAATCACACTTAGAAGTATGTATTTAATGCTTGAAATGCTTGAAAAAGTGCTCTCCATACGTTGGAAACTATTTACTGAGACATGCGTTACCAGGTCTCCTAAGATTACTAAAACTAGTTTTACCAAGAACATCAAATCTAGAAAACATCAGAAGACTGCAAACAAAATTGGAAACGGAGCACCAAAGTGTGATTATTCAGGTACTCTATTAACCAGAACAAAACAAACAAAAAACTATAAATCTGGGAAATCCAATCAAATAAATCAACTTCTTAGGACAATTAATGATAACTCAATCTAGTTCGGATGTCTGGTGGGTTTCATTGGAAAGTTAAGCCATGTTAACATAAGAAGTCAACCAAATACTGTCTAGTCTATGTGCAATTCTGTAGAGAAATCCCAGTAGTTGGAACTCAGTTTCACAGAGGACCATTAAAGATCCATCCCCCAGGAGCTTGTAAAGCACCTCTCTTGACCTAATTCTCTCTAATCTGGGTCTCAGCTCTCATTTGTTCAAACATCTTTCCTCACCAAATCCCTTTCTGAAGGACTCAATCCTTACTAACTTATACGGGATACAAATAAAAGATACAAAAAAAATTTTAAAACCTAAAAGGGCCTACCTATATACTCTTTTTGGAAAACTGAGAAAATGGATGCCCAGAGAGATGGGGAAACAAACCCCCAACCATCCAGGTCAGTGGATTACCAGCTACAAGTTTTTTCACTACATCTCTATTGAAAAAAGTTCCATTTCACCTCAAAAAGTTTCTGAGACACTAACTTTTCTGTCTTCCCCTTCATAGCGAAATTGTGTAAGTCTACTTACTTTTGTTCATTTAATGACACCCTCCCACTTTATTGTTCCATCTGCCTCCTGAACGGAGATCAGGAGTATCCCCGTTTCAACAGCATCTTCCTAAATCCTCATGATCTGCAATCTTTTCAGCTGTGTCCGTTGACCTGATCCTGAGCTGTCTTTGACATCTCTAGCTTTCTAGGGTTTTGCTGCCTTTTTACTTAGAATATTAGAATGTTGAGCTAACATTAGCTTTCCCCAAGCTGAGTTTTGTAAAACAGCAAGCAGCTTGAGGAGATAATTTGCACAGAGAACAAAGAATGAAGGGTTTGGTGATGCTGTGATTAAATAACCTGGGAAATGCAGCATATTCATTCTTCTCTCAGAGATTCACAAGGCACAACACTTGTTAAGACCCTGACAAGTCTCGGAAGTGAGAGAAATTTATTTAACTCCGCTTACTCTTTAACCTCCTCACATCTATTAACATCCCTTAAAAGTGGTTTGGGACCGCCTTACCTAGTCCAGTCCTATTTTATAAATCAAAACTTAAACTGAATTCGAATGATTTACAATCTCCTTCTATTTGGGGGCCAGAGCCAGGGCTCCAATCCAGATCCGAGTCCCAGGCAGGGACTACTTTCTAAGTATTATTTCTCCTCTACTGGCTCCAATTCTGTCTGGTCTTCAGCATAACTAGTACCCAACCATTTGCCCTGGGATAGACCATAAATGTCATGCTGTGTTCCTATGCTTGATCTTACTTCAGCTTGATCCTGCATCTAACCAGACCAGAGGACTGTGCTGGGTCCTCAGTTAACCGACTTCTACGTAACACTAAACCCTGTAGAACTTAAGTCTTAAACTCGTGTCTTCAGGGGCCAGAACAGCTAATGCAAATGAGTAAAGTAGGTTGTACTCTGTCAGGGGAGTGGTAGGCTTGTGGCAAACTGAAGAAACAAGGCCCCAAATAAGGAAGAAGCTGTGGTGCCCCTAGGTGATTGTGGGATATGGAAAGTCTGGCCTAGTGTTGCCAGATGATCTGACGTTTCAAGGGAAGTAGGAAGCCCAGATTGTTGTGTGAAAGATCTTGAATTTTAGGTGTTGACAATGAATCTAAAAATACTTAATATATAATGTGGACCAAAGATAACATATCTGCAGATCAGTCTGACTCTCAAGCTGCTGGACTGAAAGTCAGAACACGTTTTTTTCCACACAAATAAGATGCCTAATTGACAGTGTTCTACCCCCACACCTGGATAGTGATAACTAAAACCGAGACATAAAATTAGAAATATTTGATTTTGGGATTTTGTTTCTTTTGCATTTTAAATTGCAATGATGCATAGAAGCAGTTTAGAGAACAATGATAATGGACCTGGGAATTATGGACAATCTGAGAGCAATGATAATGGATATGGCAATTATGGAGAATCTGAATGGGATTTATGGGCTCTCTAAGGACTGCAGAGGCTGATGCACTTGTTTCTTTTTAAAATTTCTTTTCCCTTCAAAGCAAAAAATAAATAAAATTTATTTTCCCTTTAAAGCATAAAGATTTCCTTATCCTTGATTTGAGTATAGTCTCCTTGTCAGAAGTAATTAAGGTATCACTGCTTGGGGATTACAAAAGAAATAGGGGATAAAGATTCATTTTTCTGAGATAATAAACTGGGTTAAAGTTAGAAGACAAAAGGAAAACATGTTAAAGAGACCATAAAATAATATGATGTAGTGTAAGTATGAAAGAAAGCCCAAGCTGCCTAAGTACTGTCTCCTTCACTACCATCACCTCCAAGGATGCTGGGAGGTGGGCTATTTGTAACTGGGTGTTATAATGATAGGTGCCCAGTACTATGCTAAGGGTCACCGGTCCTTCTCCTTGAGGCTGACAGATGTGTTAAATGCTTGGAGGTACTCTGGATGTGCAGTGCCCTACAACACAAGCAGGGGTGGAGGTTGGCAATCCTCACAAACTGAAAACCAAAGCAATTTCTAGAGCAAGTAAATGACTTCACCCTTGCAAAGAAGCAGGAAGTTCATATGTATGATCCAACATGGCTACCACTGACTAACGTATTTCTTTAAAACTGCTTCCAGAGACTTTCGCTCACTCCTTTATAGACTCTTAATAAACACAAGTCTTCTTTCCCTGAGGCTGAGTTAAAATATATTTATGTACTGTACTGAAAAAAAGATCCACGTGTAAGTAGAGCTGTGCAGTTCAAACCTGTGTTGCTCAATGATCCACTGGACAACTGTCCGTGCTGGTAAGGGCACAGCACAACTGGCATTCTCTCACATTGCTATTAATCACGTACAGGAAAATAACTTGGAAATGGGAAATAAGGCCTGTAAAATATTTACGCCCTTTGATGGTAGTTCTAACTGGGGGCAATCACTCAAGGAAAAACCCTAAAAACAAAAAGATTATGTATTCAAATATGTTCACAGTAACATTATTTATAATAGCAAGTAACTAAATAGTCTAAATATCTGGTAACAGGGGAACAGTTAGGTTATAACTGGCACCTGCTCTTTGATACATCCATTCCAAAGGGAAGGGAATATTATGCAGCGATAATGCGACAAACCCTTCTGGTAAATGATAAGTAAAATAAGTTGTGCATAAAACTGTATATACAGTGTGATAGCATCCAACAAAAGTAAGCTAACATATACACAAAAGGAGAGACTGAAAGGAAATATAACAAAAAGTGAGTGGTGGCTATGTTAAGGTGAGACTGTAGTCAAGTTTTTCTATGTTCTGTGTTTTCCATAGCATGATTCTACACCTCTTATGGTATATAAAAAATAATTCAGTCCTGTAATTTGTTCAAGGAATTATGCTTCTATGGGAAAAAATTTTTAAAGCAGCTGTAACAGCTAGGGATTATACAGCTTAAAGAACATTCTCCATCTCCTGATATCCACCTACTGTACAAACATACCTTTTATCTACTCCTATTACTACATACTACTTCCCTGGACACACTTTCGCAGGTACAACCTATCTCGCCCATATACTACATATACCGTCCTCAAAGTTACAGAAGGCTAACCTGCAGGGTTCCATCTGCTATTGGAATTTCTCCCTCTTCCTCTCACAATCAAACTCCTGTTCATCCTTCAGTATGCATCTCAAATGCCGTCTCTTCTATGGCACCCTGCCCTACTCACTCCTCAGACACTCTTCCCTTTGAGCTCTCCAGTTCTTAGTTCAAGCTTCTACTTTTGATACCTGTGGAAATGGATAGTGATAATATAACATCTACCTCCTTCCCTTTTGTTCCCCTAGGACTGGTATACTGTCTGGTACAACACTAGTGCTCAATATAATTGTGAACAGATTAACATAGTGTAGATTATATTTCTCTTCATTGTTGCTTTTAAGTTCATGCCTTTTTAAAAATTTTTTTTTAATGTTTATTTATTTTTGAGACAGAGAGAGAGCATGAACAGGGGAGGGGCAGAGAAAGAGGGAGACACAGAATCCAAAGCAGGCTCCAGTCTCTGAGCTGTCAGCACAGAGCCCGACGCGGGGCTCAAACTCACGGACCGTGAGATCATGACCTGAGCCAAAGTCGGACGCTTAACTGACTGAGCCACCCAGGCACCCCAAATTCATGCTTTCTGAAAAGAGCAGGCAGCTTACCTGCCCCCTATCATTTTTCTACTTGGGCTCTTCATGGAGAGGAACAGGAATCTGGGAGAAAAGCAAGCACATTTTGGTGCTGATCCTACTGATGATGCCTTATTTGAGAAGTGGGGTATATGGGGAAAACTTCTTGTCAGGACATCTTTACCACACCTCTTTACAGTAAAAGGTATCATGGATTTGCTCAACAAATATGTGAGTGTTTACTTCGTGCCAGGTACTTTTACGAGTTGGGTGCATGGTGATGAAACCCACAGACATGCTCCCTCCCCTCACAGAGCTTCCAGCTGGCCAGGAAGACACAATTACTTAGGAAGACAAATTACTTAGGAGTAATTAAACAGGGTGCTTGGGTGGCTCAGTTGGTTAAGCATCTGCCTTCAGCTCAGGTCATGATCTCATGGTCTGTGAGTTTGAGACTCATACCGAGCTGCATGCTGGCAGTGAGAAGCTTGCTTAGGATTCTTGCTCTCTCCTCTCTCTCTGACCCTCTTCTCCTCATGCTTTCTCTCTCTCTCTCTCTCTCTCTCTCTCTCTCTCTCTCTCTCTCTCTCAAAATAAATAAACTTAAAAATTTTTTTAAAGTAATTAAACAGACAATTCCCATCCATCGACAGATGAATGGATGTGGTACATATACATACAATGGACTATTACTCAGCAATCAAAAAGAATGAAATCTTGGGGCACCTGGGTGGCTCAGTATGTTGAGTGTCTGACTTCAGCTCAGGTCATGATCTCATGGTTTGTGGGTTCAATCTCCAGCATCAGCCTCCGTGCTGACAGCTCGGAGCCTGGAGCCTGCTTCGGATTCTGGGTCTCATTCTCTCTCTGCCCCTCTCCCACTTGTGCTCTGTCTCTCAAAAATAAATACATGTAAAAAAATTTTTTAGGGGGTGCCCGGGTAGCTCAGTCGGTTAAGCGTCCAACTTCGGCTCAGGTCATGACCTCACGGTTCAGGAGTTCGAGCCCTGCATCAGGCTCTGTGCTGACGGCTCGGAGCCTGGAGCCTGCTTCGGGTTCTGTGTCTCCTTCTCTCTCTGCCCCTCCCCAACTTGTGCTCTGTCTATGTCTCTCAAAAAAATAAATAAATGTAAAAAAAGAATGAAATAAAAAAAAAAAAGAATGAAATCTTGCCATTTGCAACTATGTGGATGGGAACTGGAGGGTATTATGCTAAGTGAAATTAGTCAGAGAAAGACAAATATCATACGACTTCACTCATATGAGGACTTTAAGATACAAAACAGATGAACATAAGGGAAGGGAAGCAAAAATAATATAAAAACAGGGAGGGGACAAAACATAAAAGACTCTTAGATATGGAGAACAAGCAGGATTACTGGAGGGGCTTTGGGAGGGGGGATGGGCTAAACGGGTAAGGGGCACTAAGGAATCTACTCCTGAAATCATTGTTGCACTATATGCTAATTTGGATGTAAATTTTTAAAAATAAATAAATACATAAATAAATAAAAGACAATTCCAATAGCATATGTTCTGTGGAGGGAAAGAACAGGGTGGAGCAGGACAGGGAAATAGGGAAGGACAGCAACTAGACTGGGTGGTTCAAGCAAGAGGTCCCTAAGCATAGACCCACCCCCTTTGATGTGCATGCAAGAAGCTTTTGTCTCAAGTAAGGCACCATAGCTGTCAACAACTGCAGTGTTTTAAACTTTAAACAAAGAATGACTTTTCTGAAGCAGTGCACTGGGGACACAACAAGGAAGACTGACTTAAAGAAGTTTTTGTTTAAGATGGAAAAACAAAAAACTACTAAATCCACATAACAGTAACAAACAATTTTTCAATCAAATTATATATTTGGCTGCCCAAATTTAAAAGCTATTCTACAGGTTTGTCACAGAGAATATTTTTAGTAAGTAGTTTGAAGCTTTTCTCACTAAGCCATACTTATTCTTGAAAACTCACACTTTTGTTATATGTTTTCATAATTCTATTAGCTGACCTGGAGTTAGCATAATTAAAACCGTGGAATATATCTTAACACAAGACTGGGCCTAGTTCTACATAAATTACATAAATATTAAATTAAATTAAATAGTTCTACATAAATTATAGAAGTTACATAAATATCTCCTTCAAACTTCTTATATATACCTTACAGAGACTCCATAGAAGGAACGCCCTGTAGGTGCCATGCTATCTCACCTCAGAACTGTGCACCTGCTCTTTCCCTGCAATGCCCTTACTTCCCCCTGTCTGGTGTTGTTCTTCATATGCTTGCTTTCAGACTCAAAAGTGGGTGGCAGGGGGAATGGCATAAAGACATTTAACCACTGACAACACCCAAATGAAAGTCCAACTTTTGAAGCAGTTAACGTTCTAGGATTTGCCCCCAAATATGCTTTTATGGAGTAGGGAAATCTTGTTGTTTTTAGAGTAACTGAAAATCACACCACTCAGCTTCCTTCTGTAGACATGACCAATAACAATGTTTCTGTTTTCATCCAAAATGTCTTCATTTAATTTGCAGAGTTATGCCAATTTGGATTTGCTAGGTGAGGAAATGGAACTATCAAGTTATTGGTTTGGATCAGTAAGAGCTTCTAAGGTAAGCTAGCTAGCAGTAAGAGCTGCTAACTAAGGCTCAAATACAGCATATGGTGTGTCCTATAAAATACTGGCCCCCTGTTCTTGACAAAAGTATAGTGTGTGCATTTACATGGTATACTGTTAACGACAGAATTAATAGGCTTCAATCTACAAGGAGAAAGTTGAATATTCGTCTGATGTGAACCTCATTGTGAAGCAGATAGAAAAAGCTACTTTGTTCACTCATATGAGGACTTTAAGACACAGAACAGATGAACACAAGGGAAGGGAAGCAAAAATATAAAAACAGGGAGGAGGACAAAACATAAGAGACTCTTAAATATGGAGAACAAACAGAGGGTTACTGGAGGGGTTGTGGGAGGTGGGATGGGCTAAATGGGTAAGGGGCATTAAGGAATCTACTCCTGAAACCATTGTTGCACTATATGCTAACTAACTTGGGTGTAAATTAAAAATATATATAAAATAAAAATTAAAAAAAAAAAGAAAAAGCTACTTAGCCTATAAAAGTCCAAATTTTAAGATATGTCTCCACATAGATAAATTAACCAACATAAATTTAAAATTAGCTATTTGGGAAAATTAACCATTTTACTTTTTCCCCCCTTTTAAAGTATTTTTTAATACAGGGGCGCCTGGATGGCTCAGTCGGTTAAGCATCCAACTTTGGCTCAGGTCATGATCTCACAGTTCACAAGTTCAAGCTTTGCGTCGGGCTCTGTACTGACAGCTCAGAGCCTAGAGCCTGCTTAGGGTTCTGAGTCTCCCTCTCTCTCTCTGCCCCTCCCCCACTCACTGTCTCTCTCAAAAAAATAAACATTAAAAAATTAAAAATTTTTTAAATACACATTTTAAAATGTACTAAATGGGGCACCTGCACGCAGTCAGTTGGGTGTCTGACTTTGGCTCAGGTCATGATCATGCGGTTCGTGAGTTTGAGCCCTGTGTCAGGCTCTGTGCTGACAGCTCAGGGACTGGAGACTGCTTCTGACTCTGTCTCCCTCTCTCTCTGCCCCTCCCCTGCTGGTGCTCAGTCTCTGTCTCTCAAAAATAAATAAGCATTAATTAAAAAAAAAAAAAGAAAATTAGTTTAAAAATAAAAAAATAAAATATACTATATATAAATATGTATACATATACAAATATATAGTATATTTTATTACATTTAAATGTGTATATATAATATACAAATATATAATAAATATACAATAATATAATGTAATAAATATATATTATATATAGAATATACAAATATATGTAAATGTATATATACTATACTATATGTATATATAATAAAATATACTATATATAGGTATATGTGTATATATACACACATATACATATACATATATATGCATATATATTCATATATACGTATATATGTATAGATATATATACATATGTATACATATGTATACATATACACATATGTGTATATATATATGCATATATATGTATATAGAGAGAGATTTAGTACCTCAGTAATATCCATCAGTAACCTCCATCTCAGGTTTTAATCACAAGCTGTAAAATTTATTTTGGCTACTTCCTGTCAGAAATGATAGCTCAACACGATGAGCATCACCAATCAAAACATTAGTTTTGGCAGACATCCTCGAAATCATTCTAAAAATCAGGCTACAGGTTGAGACCCTGAAATGTAAACTCCACAGCTGCTTGGGAATAGATTTTGTGGCTGATACTTTGAAGAGTCCACCAGGATACAGGGTTGAGGAACTCCATTCCATCCTCACATCCCTCCATTTCTTAGGGAAATTCAACACAGTTGACTACCCTTTCCTGGTACTGCTCTCTGCTGGTTTCTTTGACTCTACTTCCCCCCACCTCCCCCCCACCCTCCGTATTTCTTTGTTCCCTGACTACTCTGTCCCCTTTGTTGGTACCACATCTTCTCAGATCTAAAACTACTCTCTTCTCATCCAACATCGTTTCCTTAGAGGATTCCATGTCTTCACAGGATTTCAATAACCTTTGACATGCCAAAAAATTTCTCAATATTCACATTTTCATTTATATAATTACTTGCCACATATTTTTGGCATGTGATTGTAGCACTAGGAAGGCCAAGTGCTGTTTTTTTGTGAATTGCTATAAGTGCCCAATATATGGTTGTTAATGAATGATAGAAGCCATTGTGAATTTCTTCTGTTACGGTGGTCAGCTGAAGATACCTGCCTTTAATAACTTCAGAAGTCAAAGTCATCTTTTCCATAGGTATAGGCCAGATCTCTAGGCCCAACAGATGGCAATCATTTGAGCAAATCCAAAGCCCTCTGTTGAGAAAAGTATCAGCCCTACTTGCAAGTACTTCACCATTTCACAGCATGGCAAGATGGCCCACCATTGGGACAGAATTCAAATAAAGGACTTTAATTTATACAACAAAATGTCATGTCACTAACTGTACCTTAGGTACCTGAAGTCTAAGGAACTCTTTCCAGGTGACATCATATTCTAAAATGAATTGATACCTTGACGAACTCCAGTGGAGATCTTTGATATAAGACAGTGGAGGCCTAAGAGACATTCAATTTCTTTGGCTTTTAGAGCACTAACTCTAAAGCCAGAATCCCTGAATTAGAGGTTTGGCTCTGGGTGTGTGACTTGGGCAAGATATTTAACCCCTCTGTGCCTCAGTTGCTTCATTTACAGTATAGGAATGATAGTACTTATCTTACAGGATTGTTTTAAAGATTGAGTTATTATGTATGTAAAATGTAGGAGTTAGCTATGATGATGAGGATTCATAGATCTACTCAGGTAGAACACCAGCAAACTAAGGCCATGGACTCCAATACTTTAACCATAAGAAGTTTTTAGTTCTAGCTTTATACCAAGCACTGTGCCAAGAATTTTATATATGTAGTCACATCTAGTCCATATCAAGCTTTGAGGGAAGCACTATCATTATCCCACTTTTATAGATAAGAAAACTGAGTTCAAGTAACTTGCCCAACTAGTTTCAAAACTAGTTAGTGCTAATGCCAGGATTTAAATCCAATAGCCAAAGCCAACAGAAGTTCAAGTTAAAAAGAGCTATACCTGTATAGAGCCAGTCTGCTAGTAAGAACAGCAACAGATTGACAAGAATAACGGTAAAAACAAAAGAATACAAAACAGCATGTTACTGCTGGAGTATACTGTAGACAACTGTAGACAACTGTCAAAATCAGATCTGGACTACATAGATTTCTTATGTCAGGTACTGTTGCAAGTCCTTTACATATTAACTTATGTGTGATAATGATGACAAACAATAAAACTTTATACATATAACCTCAGGCAATCTTCATAACATCATTATGGGTTAAGTATCATGACCATTTACATGATCAAGAAACAAACTCCTAGGTTAAATATGTTAAATAGGTCACACAGCCAGTAGAGCTCAGAGTCTGGATTTGAACACAGATCTCCCTGATTCTCAAATCACTTAAGCACTATGAAAAATTTCCCCCAAATTTGGTAAACACACCATCAGTATCATGAAGTTTTTTGTAAAGAAGGAAGGATCTATAGTTAAGTTTGGGACTCACTATATATTTTCTCATTAAGATTCAAAACACATGTTAGTATGGCAGGGATTCTGAAATGTCTTACAATTAAAAAAGAAATCCAAGTTAACTCTATTTAACTCATCATTCCCCAGTTTATTTAACCATGGAACTTCTTCAGGTTAAATCCTCCAGGACTAAATTTTATTCATTCATTCATTCTTTCTTTATCTATGATGTTATTCTTAAGCAATCTCTATACCCAACATTGGGCTTGAACTCACAACCTTGAGGTCAAGAGTCACACGCTCTTCTGACTGAGCCAGCCAGGCATCCCCAGGACTAAAATTGTAAATGCATAATACATAAAATCCTCCAGGACTAAAATTTGTAAATACATGATACATCCCTGTGTGATGCTTTCGTAATGTGGATCATACAAGTAATACAAAACATTTCAGAGTGCAGGGGATTGAAGGGGAGAAGACTGAACAATCATAATAGGAAGCTGTGGAATATAGTTGAAAGGGCTATGGAGCCTCCTCAGACCTGTTCACAGCCAGCCTCCCCCATCAGTTATTTAACTTTGCTATTGGTTGTATTTATAACTCAGTAAATAGATCCATTGTTTTTTTTAATATTTGTTTGTTTGTTTGTTAGAGGGGAGGAGGGACTGAGAGAAAGGGAGAGAGAGAATCCCAAGCAAGCTCAGCACTCTCAGCACGGAGCGTGACATGGAGCTCAAACCCATGAACTATGAGATCATGACTTGAGCCAAAATTAAGAGTTGGAGGCTCAACTGACTGAGCCATCCAGGTGCCCCAAACAGATCCATTATTATACACATACCTGACAGTAATCTTTCTATTAAAAGCAGATAATTTTCTACAAGCAGAATTGATTTGCCTTACTAAGAAAGTCAAGGAAGCAGGGATTATTGCTACTGTGGACTTGCTCCTCACTAAGAGGGAAGAACAATGCCATGAAATGAAAGGAACTGTAACCCTGGGACAGAGTGAGGCATTAGAACTGAGGCATAAACTAGGAATAAACTCAGTGAGGCATTAGAACTGAGGCATAAACTAGGAATAATGAGATAAACATCCTGCATTTTAGAAAAGCAGACTTCAGAACAAAGCAAAGGTAATTTGGGCAGGGATGATATTATGGGACAGGCAGTGCAGAAGACGGTCAGTGAAATCAATTTTTCATGAAATATTTATCAATTATCCATTCAAGAGGAAAACGGAAAGGTAGAACGATATCAAATGAATGTGGGAATCCACCAGTGATCTTTTAAGGAGACGGCCTAAAGTGTTGTTAGAAACAAGCAGATAAATTCATTACAAATTCAAAAACAAGCATAAATCTGCAAAAATAGCATGAGGAAGTTAGAAACCCAGAAAACAGTGAGGCTTGCAAAAAAGAAAAAAAAATGTTGCAAAGGGCAACAAAAAACTGTTCTGGGGTAAGTTCAGGGTCACAGGCACATAAAAGCATTAAGTCTGCCCTTTCGGACAAATGATGTCACAGAAGACTGAAAGAAAGCAGAACCAAGAATTCCTGTTTTTCTATAATGAATGATCTTCCAACCACAAACAAACGCTAAAACAGATAGGAAGGAAATTGTGTCTATGATAGCTGAGAAAGCCTAGAATATGGGGGGGGGGGGGGGGAAGCTTGTACATAAAGAGACAGCAACCTAAGGAAAGAAACATACAGGGGCCACACACACACACACACACACACAAATGCTAGCAGAGTGTAAAGGAATCTTAATCACCAAGAGAGATTAAGGCAGACTGGGGAAAAAGGTAAAGTTTCTAAAAGAGACAATTTCTGAGTAGGTGTTGAAAGATGAGTGGAATGTTAGCCAAAGTCTGCATGTGGGAGGGCATGAGAGGCAGAAGTAACAGGAAGAAAGTTGTCAGATACAAACATGCAGACTGTCATGGGAACAGGGAGACTGGATTCAGCAGTGTGGGACAGGCTGTGGCAGGCTCTATGTGCCCATTAAAGAATGTAGTACTTTTATTCTGCGACTATTGCAGGGGACAGGAGGCCAGGGGTGAGGGAAGGGATGGCGGCGGGGTGGGGGGTGAGATCCACTGGAGGGTTAACAGTCAGATTTGAGCAGAACAGGGAGTCCAGGAATCATTCTACAACTTTGACTTGATTATGCTGAATGTTGACAAGCCAAATAAATGTAGACGGAGCAGCTGTCCAGATTTGTCTGGGAATAATTCTGGTTCAAAACCGTTGCCCAAGCATGATTATTAATAGCAGCCTCTACCACTCTCAAAAATGTCCTGGTTTTGACAATAAGTTATAGGATTACCTAGATATATGTAACTTGGGGACTATCTGTGTTTAATAGCAATAATAGTAAACTTGTATTTAAATAGCTACAAACTGCAGAGAGGAGAGTTTCCCAACAGGTGTGACACAAATGGATTACAGGTGGACCACGGGCCATGCAACATTGATATTTAAGTGTTCCATAGAAGTAAAAACGCAAAACCATTTTTCATAGCCATTCAAAATTTATCAGAGTTCATATTCTGCTTGAGAATAATTTTTAAATTTCTTATATAAATCTTTTGAGTTCTAGCATTCAAGCCCATACAGACTGATTTCCTCCTTATTCCCCCCAGTTTCCTCTGGAATACTTCTACAAACATAATCAAGTCTAGGGCATGAGAACAAGATTGGGAGACACTACTGTAGATTACTTTAACTGTGGGAGTTCAAAAAAAGGTCAGGATACAGTCAGCTAGCATCAAGTTATCACGAGCATTCCCACAGGTAGGCGTTGGTCACAGAGACAGAACCAGAGGCAAAAAGGAGAAATCCATCACAGAGGACTTTGTTTTCAGGTCAGCCTGGCTCAGCTGTGAGAGTGTCAAAATAGGAGCCCAGGACATGTGACTCCAGTCTCTGTTGAACTAATCATGTGCTCTTGGGGATGTCACTGACCCTTTCTGAGCCTCAGTTTCCTCACTTGATAAGTGGAAGTAATTCATGCCAGCCAGTTACTTATTATAAAAATAAAATGAGGGGTGAGGCACCTGTGCTGGTTCAGTGGGTAGAACATGTGACTCTTGATCTTGGGGCTGTGAGTTCAAACCCCATACTGGGCATAGACCCTACTTTAGAAAAAAACAAACAAAACAAAACTTAAAATACAGATTTTGAGGGCAAAAGTGAGATAGATGGAACCTTTATAAAATCTAGACTGCTGGGGCACCTGGGTGGCTTGGCCAGTTAAGCATCCGACTTTAGCTCAGGTCATGATCTTGTGGATCGTGGGTTCAAGCCCTGTGTCGGGTTCTATGCTGACAGCTCAGAGCCCGGAGCCTGCCTCAGATTCTCTGTCTCCATCTCTCTCTGCCCACCCGCACCCCATTCTCTCGCACTCAAAAATAAATCAACATTAAAAAAATTTAAAAATAAAAAAATCTAGACTGCTATATAAATGTAAAATAATGAAAAATTATGTTCATCAGGATCTCATTTCTCTTAGGGCTGGCTTCCTCTTCCTATGTTGTCACTGGTGTCCCCTTCGGGTGTCCCCAGAAGGATCACACAATCTTACTCTCACCCTATGCACATCCTTTCCCACTAGTTCCACTAACACCCATTCACCAACCGCTCCCAAATGTGTATCTCCAGCCCAGCTCTCTCTCCCTCCTGGGCTCTGGTCTTGTTGCTGTAAGCTATTCGTGAACAGCTGTCCTTGGACTAGTCCCATGGACACCTCAAAACAAGGTCCAACATCTATTATCTTCACTTTCAGATCTGCTCCTTCCCCTAAATCAGGATCATCACCACCATTCACCCAAGTTCTCTAGAGTCTGTGCCAGGAGCTACCTTTGGCTCCTTTCTCTCCTTTACCCCATACAATCCCTTCATCAGCAAATCTGGTTCAGCTGCACTGCCAGCCAGCCTGGCTTTATTAGTTCAGGCTCCACCTCTCACCTGAATTGCTTTCTAAGTGGACTGTCTCCTTCGCCTGCTTCCTTAAACTCCAGTGTCTCTACACTGCTACTGAGAAAAGACTGTTCTAGAACACGGGCTTGATTATGGGGTTTCCCTGTGAAAAACCTTTCAGTGGCTCCTTGCTTGGCCCACAGAGCCCTTCATTATCTGGCCTGTGCTTCCTTCCAGTCTTACCACTCTGAGGTCTAAGCAACTTTTAGTTCCTTGGCTCTATCATCCTCTTCCACCAGAATGTCCCTTCTGACTGGAATGCCCCTTCTTTCTCCCTCCTGTTCTCCTACCCCACCTCCTTCACTAAGGTCCTGTAGAAAGGCAAGCTCGTACAATGGTTAAACTCTAGAGTTCAGAGTGAGACAGGCAGGATTTGAATCGTGATTCTACCTCTCATGAATTGTGTCAGCTTGAGCAATTTTTCTTTGCATTTCAGTTTCCTTCTTTGTAAGATAAGGAAAATAAGAACACCCACCTCAAAGAATCCTAGCATGGACTAAATGAATTGCATGCCAAGCACATAGCACAGTATCTGGCACAGGGTGAATGCTCACTATATGCTTAATAGAGGTTACTGTATATTTTTACTTTAAACACTTAACCTTGATGACGCAGATTAGATGCCCGTGTGAAAGGGTAACAATCCTCAATGCCCAATGACCGGGTGCATATTACAGGTCCTTTCTAAGGCTCTTGCAGCAACCCATAAAGCCTCTGTCAGAACTCTGTCATTCAAGTGCTACTCTGTAACTGTCCATAGGCTTATCTCCCCTTCACCCCACTGGAAACTCCTCAAGATCAGGCATGTGTCTTTCATTTTTGTTTTGCCAGTTGGTGTTTGGTCAATTTTTCTTATATGAGTGATGACTTCCAAATGGTAGTATTTTAAGTTTATTTTGGAATACTGAAGGGCACATTGTGAAAATTTCATAATATGACACAAATTAGTTAGAATATAGCTGGGTTTGCCACTTGGAAATTCAATTACATTTCTTAATTCTTTATAAACATAAAATGGAGAAAATAAGTAATACACATTTCCCACATCAGTTCATTTGGCAATAATATATACTCATTATTTTAAAAGATGTAATTGTGTATTAACAGACTGGTTAAGGGGAGCCTGGGTGGCTCAGTCAGTTCAGTGTCTGACTTTGGTTCATGTCGTAATCCCAAAGTTCAGGAACCCGAACCCTCTTCGATCCTCTGTCCCCCTCTCTCTGCACCTCCCCCGCTCACGCACTCTCTCTCTCTCAAAAACAAACATTAAAAAAAAAAAAAAAGAAAACATACTGGTTAAGAACGGTTACTGCACTTCCACACCTCACAAAAATGTCTTTAGATCAAGCTCAAGCCACATGTTAGAAACAGAAGGTCCCACTAAAATACAATAACATTCCTGTGCTCAGGGCTATATTTGTAGGATTCTCAGAAAAATAACAAGGAAAGCTGTAAATTAGGCATTATCTAACAAACCTGGTAGCTGAGTCAATCTGACCTTAATGTTTGATTGGATCCATCAGAAGGTGTCGCCTATGTAGCCCGACTCAGATTGCTCACCTGTCAGGATTAATACCGATTAAATATTGCCCCTAAAGCTATTTAGAGCCTTTCTGCTGCCATGTGTTTACAAAAATTCCATCAAGTCAACTAAAAACTATTGAGCTTGGTGAAATCTCTAATTTACATGAATAAATATGTATCACAACAAGCCTAGAAAATGGCAGACAAAACTTAAATATTTACAATGTTCTCACATTAAATTTACCAGCCATTAGTAAAAGTCCCAGTTCATGAACGGTTATGAAAAAGGTTAACAAGTTGGAGTTCTTCACGGCATGACAGTGCAGCTGTCATTTAAACCACCCTCACACAGCCTGAAGGCACATGCATCATGCACAGAACATCCAGGAGGAGACATGTTGCATTTTGATGTTTGGGGGCATTTTACAAGATGAAAAACCTTGCTCAACTTGTTCGAAAGCACTGACATCCATAAGAAATAGGGGGAACATTCAGCAAATATGCCAATTTCAACAATCTTTTACATTATGTCATCAAAAAGATACACAGTAGAACTAGTAAGCTGGGAGATGATCAAGGTAAGCCAAGCCACGCCCCTGCTCTGAACTCCCTTAAGATTCCTTATTGCCTTTGGCCCCTCCTCTAAACAGCGTATAACCCCTCCCTCCTATGAGCCTCGTCAGTAATGCCTATCAGCTCTTACCTTTTTAATACCTGTATAGTAACAGGTCTTCTCCATTCCACCAGGCTGTAGGTTCTTTTAGGTCATTTTGGCATCTCCCTAACACCTCACATAGTGGTCTTTTGATCTGTGTCACATCTAATTGAGCATGAAGCATGGCACTGTGACAGCTCTGTCAGGGGATCCAGGACGCTTCTTGTCAAGAAATCTGATGTTCTTATAGAACAATTACTAAAATATTAATCACATTGGCATTGTGTACACATCAATTCCACTTTAGAAGTAGGAAATCTACAAAATTTTTTTTAAATCGTTTATTACTACATGTTCATTGTAGAAAAACTAGAATATACAGATATGAAAATTGAAGCTATAACCTTATGGCCTAGAAAAAAATTACATTTTAAATTAGATCCTTCTACTTTTTCTCTAAGTATAGATAGACAAATATATATATATACATAACTATAGGTTTTGGGATATAAATATTTTAAGCGGGATAATGGCATGCATATATGCTGTTTTGTTGCGTTTTCCCACTTAACATACAGTACAAATCTTCTGTAAGTCATTAAACATTATTTTATAACCTAAAGGTTTTGAATGTATAGTATTCCAAATTATGTGTACCACAATTATGTAATCTCTAATATTACTTGCTTTCATTCTTTTAAATAATGCTGCAAAAAAAAAAGGAAGAAAGAAACCTAGGTTGCTGAATGTTCCCCCAAATTTCTCATAAAACAGCAGTACTTTTTGACTAGTTGAGCAAGGTTCTTGACTCTGTAAAATGTTTCCATCTCCACAGCTATAGCCTTGCCTATATCACTAAGTACTTAAATTCATACTGGGGCACCCACCGGGTGGCTCAGTTGGTTGAACATCCAACTCTTGACCTCGGCTCAGGTCATAATCTCCCCGTTCATGAGATTGAGCCCCAAGTCCAGCTGCGCTGACAGCATGGAGGCTGCTTGGGATTTGGTCTCTCTCCCTCTCTCTCTGTCAATCCCCTATGTACTCCTGTGTGCGCAGACTTCCCCTCTCTTTAAATAAAGAAATAAAATATAAAAAATAAATTCATACTGAGGGATTGTTGGGTCAAAGAATAAACATACTTCTACTGCTTTCAATGAATATTGCCAAACTCAGCAGTGTGAACTTCTCAGGATCTTCACCTGTGTTGGGATTACTATTTTTAAAAAATCTTTCCTTGCACAGCATTCTGAGATCAGCCTCCAGAACCTGCCCAACTCCCTACTTTTGTCCCTCTAGTCTCTGGCTAACCAATCTTCATCTACACCTCTCTCTCCTCTGCCTTTCCCAGACCTTTTTTGTGTGCTGTTCTGCTCACATCTTATGAAGGCTTTGCTATAACCCTGAAATTTGCCTAGCTAGTATTTTATCCCCTTTAGATTCTTACAGCCAAAGTGTCAACCAACTAATCTGATAAGCTAATCCATGCTAATGTAAAAGGGCCCATCCTCAGCAACATGTGTTCAGTTTAAGGAATACATATTGCCTACATCTGTAATGCATTTTATTTACCTTAAGGAGCATTGTTCTCAAATTTTACTGCATATTGAAATCACCTGGGGAGCTTTTAAAACTGATGCCTGGAATTTACCTCCGAATAAATCTGGTATAGGCATAGGATAGAACTTAAGCATCAGGATTTTTAAAAACAAATTTTAATGTTTATTTATTCTTGAGAGAGAGAGAGAGAGAGAGAGAGAGCACATGAGTGAGCAGGCAAGTGGTGGGGCGGGGGAAGGGTCAGAGAGAGAGGGAGACAGAATCTGAAGCAGGCTTCAAGCTGTCAGCCCAAAGCTCAATGCGGGGCATGGGGCTCAAAATCACAAACCAGGAGATCATGACCTGAGCTGAAGTCGGAAGCTTAACCGACTGAGCCACCCAGGTGCCCCCAAGCATCAGGATTTTAAAGCTCCCTAGGTGATGCTAATGCAGCATCTGTGTTTGAGAGGACTTTAGAGAAAGATCTCCAGTACCTTCTTCTTAGGTAATATTGGAGGACCCCCCCCCCCCCCAGGAAAAAAAGCACAATGAACATAATCTCAATAATCTGACTCACCTGCACAGGGTAAAGGAGGGAAGAATTGGCATGAAAGGGTGAAGTGTTTGCCAATGACACAGAATAAAAGCAGCATTCGTATTTCTTGATGCTGGGCGCGAGCCTACGGTGTTAAGAAGTAGGCCAAGAGGCCAAGCTTCACTTCTGAAGTAGCTTCAGTTGCTTTTGTAATTGAGCAAGTCAGCTCTAACTAAAATTGTCTGGGTAACAAACTTCATGCCATGCATTCTAGTGGTAGCTCTCCACATTTCAATGAGATAAGTCATGTCCAGTTTACATTTGTTTTACCATTTGAACAAAGTTGGGCAATCCAACAGATCTTCATAATCCATAGTGGACCTTTGGAACAACTCTTAGAAGAATAACTACAAGGTCCAGGCATTTAAATGCATTACTAAACCTCACAGCAACCTTGTAAGGTAGATATTAACCCCATTTTACAGGGAAAACTGAGGACTAGTAAGGTTAGTAATTGCCTGGCCTCGCTGCCAGCAAGTAGCCTGGCTGGAACGGGACTCAGGGAGCCAGGACTCTACCTGTCCTGCTCTTACTCACAATGTGTTAAGTCACATTGCCTTGTCCTCAGGATGATGTGGAGTGACATTGGTAAAATGCTTTATTGGGTAGAATGTGCTTCCGTGTGGTCTGAATGATCTAATATTTCACAATTTAGAAGAAAAGTGAGGAGAGCCACTTCTGTGCAAACTGACTCCCAAGCCACAGTGTCAGGTGAGGATACTTGGTTACCTCATTTATCTTGTGACCTGGCTTTACACTCATTATCACTCCCAAACACCAGCTGAGAGCACATTCTAGCTAGAGGACCATAGGGCCCAAAGGCCTTGCCCTTGATGGGTTGACAGCCTATAGTTAGGGAAGAAAGGCTTTTCTCCAAACCTGGCTTTTCCCAAATTACATATGATGAGGAAGACTTCTTTGGTGACCTGAAAACCATCTATCTCTGCAGGCAATATAGCCATTTTTCATGTTTTTCTTATTCTTACTAGTCATTATTCTTATTGTTGAAGGCCATTATAACCCATCCAGGGTAAATGCCATTGTACCCCAAAACCTTAAAAGGATATCACTCCTAAATTACAGAATTTCTGAAGGAAGAGAGGGGCCGTAGGGCTTGCTACAAGAAGATTGCCTTTCTTGAAACAAACGCTAGAGAAGGGGATGGTCACTCTTTCACCATGTCAGTAAGCAGGAGGGAAGGAGGGGGGTCTGTAACTTCATAGACCATCCCTAAGGGACAACAGGGGACTTTGGGATTGAAAACATGGCTGGATTTAAGAAAAACAAATCCCTAGTAGGAAGGTGCTACCATACCCTACTTAAGGTGCTTTTTGGTAGGACAAAGCCTCAGAGACTCCGTGATCCTACACACAGAACAGACAGGGGAAAAGGAACATCAGCCCTCTAGGAAAAATCACGATTTTTTTTCTCTTTGTTTAGTCACTCCTGAAAAAAAAGGAGCTTATAAAAATAACCTGCGATTGAGGAGGGTTAGAATAATAAGGCCCAGCTTTGCGGATTGGAGTTCAGATTTCAGATTCTCTGCCACTAAAACGAATGCCTCTTACTATAGAATAAACTCCAGTTCTATTTTACTGTCTATGGGGAAGAGATGCATCCCCATGATACAAGAGACAGAAATGTCACCCACCAGGGTAAAAGCAGGAGTATCCTGGCTCGGGTAAAGATTGTCTCCTTGACAGCCGAGGACATAAAATAAATGCCGCAGGGCAGGCAGAAAAGTGCATCATGCTGCCGCCCCCCTCCACCGCCTCTCCTCTAACCAGGCTGCCAGGCCTCCTGGCCTCCTCCGTGGGCTGAGCTGATAAGCCCCACGCATGAAACGGGAGATCCCTGCGGTTACTCAGGTGCTTAGACGAGCCCTGCCTGCAGCCCCCGGGAACGGAGAGCTCCACGGTCCGAGGATGTTGGGAGGCCGCCCGTGCCGGCTTCTGCTTTTAAGGTGGCTGCATTACCAGGAATCAGAGACTGCCCCCCCCCCCCGCCCCGTCCCCCGCCAGCCTTCCTAAAACATTTAGCTCACTCTCTCCTGGCCCCTACGGGAGAATGAAAATGGGGGGAAGGGTGGCTTCTAAAATGCTGTAAGGTGTTTTTTTTGACGTTGCAAACCAAGAAGGAAGGGGGGCGCTTAGGACAGACGAAGGGTTAAACAGTTGTCAAATTCGATTCAAGAACTTCACCTTCTCGATCACCAACGCAGAAGAGAAGACACAGATCTAGCCCGCTGCTAGCAAGGAGGCAAATGCGACACCCTGAAAAAAAGCCCGACTGAACCACCTTAAAAATCGATCGCCTAAATGCGTTAGAAAAATATGCGTTCTCGTGGGACGCGGTCCGGAAATCTTGCTTCCCCCTCCAAATATTGCTTAAGAGGGAGAGAGAATCAGCGCTGGGCTGCATCTCACCACTTGCTGTGCGCTCCGGAAAGTCGCGTCCAGCAGCATCAGCTTCCAGGGATCGGACACGGAGCTGGGCAGGGGGATGTAGATGTAATAGGCGGCCAGCGCCACCAGGGCGGTGAGCAGGACACAGGACGACCTCATCCTCCCTCGGCTCGGCTTGCCCGCGGTTGGACGAGGGAGGAAAGGTATATGCCACCCGGAGACCTCCAGCAAGTTTCTGCAAGGGTCAGCCGCTCATTCACCGTTTCTTATACGCCCAGCAGCCAATCAGAGGCGGCGTAGGGAGGAAGTCGGAGCGCTGACGTGCCCTGTCTTCTGTGTCCTTGCAAAGTGTTGCAGACGCTTCAGGTTTGAGAAAGCTCGTGGGCTGAGCTGGGCGAAGCACAGCGGACTCTGGAGGACACAGGTCTGTATTGCACGCCTGTGACTAAGGCCTCCCTCCAGAAGGATCCCAAACTGAAACCGGGAATAGTTTCAATGGGATGAGTCTCTGTGTGGGTGCAAAGTACGTGGGCCATTCTGACTCAAAATGGAGAGACTGAGAAAGGGAATAAAAATCCACTGTCTTCCCGAGCCAGACTTGCAATGGATACGTGGTGAAAAAGGATAATAAATTCCCGTAGCTCAATGACAAGCCAGTAGTATATCTAGCATCCAAGTCTTGATTTCCAAATCTCATTCTCCAGTGAAAAGAACCACGACTCTGCTGTCTCTTTGGAGAAAAGGGTGATTCCAAGGCTGGGGCAGGTAAAATAGAAGATGAATCTGTTGTGCTGGAAGGTAAGGAAGTGCTCAAAAATTATGGAATTGGTCAAAAGGACACAAGGGACAGCCTGAAGGATCTCCCAATAGCTGGGTAATTTTAGCATCAAAATAAATAATTAATGGATTGTAAATAAATGAATAAAATCCAGGAGTCTATACTAATATAAATGAATAAGTGGGGAAATGCCACCTGAAAAAATTCTTCCAGTGGGTCAATAGTAACAGAAAAAGCATTTGAATCCCGATTTCCAGTGTGGGAGAGGGTGGATATAGAATGAGGCAAAGAACTTCACCAGCAGAATTCAACTGGAAATCCAGAAGGAAACCTTTGGGAAGAACTGTTTAAGGAGCTGGTAAGAGCACAGCTTTATCCAATCTTATTGAAACTTAAACATCCTTAAAACATCTGGTACATACAATTTTACATCTTAATATAGTCTTTTAAATTTAATCTGATCCAAAGAAGTGAAATAGTCATAAATTTGGGACTGATAATGAGATTATTAGGAGAAAATTGGTTTCTTGTTCACAGTTGGAAAAAAACATTTATATAAGGGGAACACTTCAATAGTGTTTCAAGCATTCGAGTTTGAGATAAAGGTTTTGTATCTTTTTTTTTTTTTTTCTGTAGTTACTGGTTAAGCAAATAGCTCTAAACAGAAAGAGATATATATGTTTGTGGGTGAATGTATGTGTATAAGGTTAGAAGCCAAATCTTTATGGGTGATTAGAAATAATCCCAGAGATATGGACCGAACTGACTACTGAATTACTATAATTTACTTTCAGGTAATCTGCAAAATAATTCAAAGTTTTACCTCTCAGACTTTAATGTTTTCTTCCTGGATTTTGATTGTGTTCATAAAATCATAGTTCTTAGAGCTGATGACAAACCACAACAACCCTCCCTCCCCCCACATCTGATTCATCCTTCCATTTTCAGCAGTAGTAACAAGCTCAGTTTTATAGATGAAACTCTCCAGGCCTAGAGCAGCTTGCTCATAGTCCTCTGGTTTGTAAGTGATGGAACCGACGTTTCTTTCTCCTGCCTCCTAGTGCAGTACAGCTTTCCTGAAGCAATACACTAAGACATAGAAACCAAGAAGGAACAAAGAAACCACTATAAGTCTCAGTGCTTCGTCTGTAAATCTCAGGGTTTTAAAAAATGAGACCACTTTGGGATAAACTTAAACATCTTCATTACTTGTATCCATTACTTCGTACATTCAACAAATATACCTGGCCTACCCTGGGAAGTAAAGGAGTGGGGCAGGGCAGTAAGTTCTCTGCTCTTTTTGATTTTACGCACTCAGTGGTGACAGTGGTGGTCTGGGGAATGTAGGTTAGGTACAGAGATATGCTCTGCAATAAGATACAAGTTGGGGTCTTGGACCAGAGGTAGTTATTGCTTAAAATCAGGCACATTCTGTTTTCTAAAAACTCTTGTGCTCCCCAGGTAACTGAATGTTATTTTGGTGTCCTTGGTGGATCTACCTACCAGAAAAGGTGTGGCCTATGCAGGTGACTGGGCATAGTTGTTGGTCCTGGGGTGAATTTGATGGAAAGTTGTGAACTGGTGGTAATCAGGGTTCCAGGCTGTGAATTTGAATATCATCTTCAAATAAATTCCAAACTCATTTCCAGACCTATCAACCTGGGCTGGTCTGCCTCCGCCTACCTCTGTAACTCACCTCTAGGCCTCCCTACCTGTCTTCTATGCTGCAGCCGCTGGGGCTTCTTTCCTATCAGATATATGAGGCTTTCTGCGTTGGGGTCTTTATGCATGTCATTACATGCTGTTTCCTCTGCCTGGCATTCTGCCTCCTACTTTCTCCTAGTTGCCTCACTCTTATTATTGGGATATGTACTTAATGACACTTCCTCAGAGTGACAGTATTTTATAAAATTTAGCATGTAATTGGGCCCAGAAGCTTGTAAGTACCTTCTGTAACTGCTAATTAGAGTCTTATCTTTCTCACAAAGCTAATTTAAATGACCTTCCTCTGAGTAAAGATGGAAATGAGTTATGTTGTTGAGTATTTGCATCCTGAAGGAACCTGTTTTAAAGTAATTTTCAATATATCTGAAAATACTAAAATGATTTTCTTTTTTTTTCTTTTTTTTTAATCTTTATTTATTTTGAGAGAGAGAGAGACAGAGTGTGAACAGAGGAGGGGCAGAGAGAGAGGGAGACCCAGAATCTGAGGCAGGCTCCAGGCCCTGAGCTGTCAGCACAGAGCCCGACACGGGACTCGAACTCACAAACCGTGAGATCATGACCTGAGCCGAGGTTGGATGCTTAACCAACTGAGCCACCCAGGTGCCCTTAAAATGATTTTCTTATTTCAGAATCTTGTTTCAGAAAGACTATTGAATATTTACCTGCTTAAAAGCCAATCTTTTGGGAGAGTTCTGGTTAAGTCTCTTTTCTCCATTTTCCATTTTTTTCAGATTTTCAGATGGAATCAAACAAGTATGGGTACCATATTTAAGGTTTATATTCCTATAATCCCTGAGAAAGTGATTTCATAATTCTTGGTATAAAATGGCTCCTTCCATTTCATGTGTGCATCCAAGAACCAGATGTCTTGTATGTATGAAACTACGTATCAAGGAATTGATAATATGAAAACTTATATAATATGACAATATGTTATAATTACCTTATCATCTTTGGACATAGATGTCATTTATTTTCTAAAGTCTGCAGATATTTACCAATGACTTACTCAGTATTGAACGTTGTATCATGTTGGGGATGGCACGTAATAGGACAGAAAATACATAGTAAACAGGAAAGTTAAAGAAAACTTGCTAGGTGCTATAGTAGAGGTGTAGAAAGAGTAGACTTCAAAGGCTTCAAAGCAGACAGACGTGGGGAGAAAGGCATATGCTAGCATTCTGTGTAATCATAGGTCTGGAGAATGTTCTAGGTACACTTGAGAAGAATGTGTATTCTGCTGTTGTTGGATGGAATGTTCTGTACACTAACATGTCTGTTAGTGACATTGGTCTAAAGCATGGTTCAAATCCAATGTTTTCTTATTGATTTTCTGTCTCGATGATCTATCCATTGTTGAAAGTGGGGTATTGAAGTCCCCTGCTATTACTGTATTGTCTCTTTCTCCCTTCAAATCTGTTGGTATTTGCTTAATATATTTGAGTGCTCTGATGTTGGGTCCATATATATTTAGGATTATTACACCTTCTAAATGAATTGATCCCTTTATCATTAGGTATTAATATTACCTTAGCACTGTTTTAGGGTTTTTTTCCCCTGAAGTTTGTTACTCAGTTATGAAAATTTGATATACATAGTAAAAAATGATATGGCAGACTTTTGGTGCATTTGTTTAAATAGTTTAAATATGTATTATTTTAACATATATCAATATAAAAATCCATTGATAAAAATAAGTACCTTTTAACAATGTTCATGTTCATGAAGCAGAAAATACAGCTACTAAAGAGATACATGGGAAAATGTTTAACCTTACAAAGAGTCAAGCGATGTAAAATAATTTTCAGTGTCCTGTTTTTCCTCCAAAAAATTATGAAGAGAGAGTAGATCATAGATGGAAGAGATGTTATAAAAGGTAGGTAAATACGCAGTATCCAGCATCCTTTTATAAATGATGCCATGATATGAATCCTTATATATAAAAAAATTCCTTAATAAAGATTACTTAAAAAATTATATGCATAAAAATAAATATTTAAAAATAAGTTTTTCCTACATATCAAAACAAGTAAATACTGTATCTAAATGTAAATAGAACACTTAGCTTTTACAATAATTTAGGGGCACCTAGGTGGCTCAGTCAGTTAAACGTCGGACTTCGGCTCAGGTAATGATCTCACGGTTAGTGAGTTCAAGCCCCACTTAGGGCTCTGTGCTGACAGCTCGGAGCCTGAAGCCTGCTTCGGATTCTGTGTCTCCTTCTCTCTCTCATGCTCTCTCTCTCTTTCTCAAAGAATAGATAAACATTAAAAAATTTTAAAATAATTTTAAAAAGCAGGATACTGCCACAAACAACTGCTTAGCTTATAATAAATAAATATGTATTCTGACAATAATTATGTTTTAAAAAATGCAAAAAGCTTAAATACAACAACTGGAGGTAAATACACCCAAACCTCAGATGTATTTTTGTTTATGTAGAACTATGAATAATTCTATTTTCTTTTTATTACTTTGAGTTTTTCAATTTTCTTCATTCATTACTGTATAATAATGTTTTAAAAATAACTTAGAAACAGGAGGTCACAAATGCCTAAGAAAATTGGTACTGGACCCATCTTATACCAGATAAACCTGAACTTTTATTGAAAATTACATCTATTAACATTTATTTACCTAATTTAAAAATTGTGTTTATAAAACATCCTCTATGTTTATCTCAAACTGCCTGTCCTAACAAAGACATTTGAGTGTAGATTCTTGACTCAGCTGACTCAGCTGTATCATAGGCTGCTCATATGACCTTGGGAAAGTTCCCCATCATTCTTGACTCTTAGTTTCTTCATCTGTAGAATAATGATTTGGATCCAGGATCTCTAAGATTCCTTCTAGTTCCAAGAGCTGCCAGTTATATGAGAATGCAAATAAATACAAGCTAAACATATTACAAAAGGCACTTTAAATAAGGCTCTAAAAATGTACTCTTATGAGAAAAATGCAAAAGCTCCCATGAGAAAGTAATTTGTGTGTGAAAAAAAAAGCAAGGAATGCTTAAAATATATTGTTAGCTCATTAAGTGATCATGATCAAATCACAGAATGTGTATTTGGCAAGAAATTCTATTCATGGGAAAAAAAACCCATAGAGCATAATTAAACTCTTCTAGATTCATTGGCCTAAAGTTATTTTTCCTTTGGTAAAATAAATCATTCAGTTTTTGCAATATTCATGACTAACTCATTACAAATTTATAAATGTGTATATATATATATGTATATATATACACACACATATTGATATGTATACATATATACCGTTTATTGTATATGATGGCCTATTTCTATTAAATGAAAATCCATTGATTTTAGAAATTATTTGATATCATCTACTTCATAATAGCTTCATATCACTAGTTTTTTAAAATTATTATTTGGGGTGCCTGGGTGACTCAGTCCGATAAATGCCTAACCTTGATTTCAGCTTAGGTCATGATCTCACAGTTCATGGAAATCAAGCCTCACATCAGGCTCTGCACTGAGAGTGGGGAGTCTGCTTGCGATCTCTCTGCCTCTCTCTCTGCCCCTCCCCTGCTTATGCCACCCATGTGTGCACACATGTGCGCGTGCTATCTCTCTCTTTCAAAATAAATAAACTTAAAAAATATCTTTTATGCTTTTCTAGTTTTGTTGTTATAATATTTTATCCTTTTCAGCCTTTCCAAGTCCATGTGTCTTGTTCTTCTCAAGGCCTGAAATAGGTTGATAGGAGCTGAGCCATTTCTCCAATTAAATTCTGTTGTGAGGGCTCTTGGCATTCTGAAAGAAGACCCATTTCCTACACATTATTTGCTGAGTACAACACCTCCTGATTTTGTAGGCTAAGCTTTCATTTTAGTCAGGTTATAGATTGTCATAACTGCTAGAATTTGTGGCAAAGTGAAGAAACTTGTAGCAAAGTAAAGAAACTCAACACTAAAGCTATCTGAAGGCCAAACTCCCTGCCATACTACAGAATTAATTACTGCTTGGGGTTTAGTACTTTTCTGTCCAGGTCACTCAGTGATAAAATGAAGACAGCAATGTCCCTTATTTCACCTTGTTCAGTCACTAGGACTACTGTTGTACTACTGTCTACATTCTGGAAATTGTGGAATTTTCATTGATAGAAGCTCTTTCATCTGTGTGGATTTTTCACTTAATTCATACAACTCTATGAAAGTGGTGGAATGAACATTATTTTTTATGCAACCTTATAGATGTGAAAACTAAGGCTCAAATAAGGTAAGTGATTTGCTTAACATCACAGAGTAAGCAGCATCAGGACTTAAGTCCAATGTTCTAGTAATGAATCCTATTTTCTAAAAACATCATCATCCCCTATATCACTTCTTGAAGTGATGTTGAGGAAGAAGGGAGGAAATTATTAATCTGAATGATAAAGTAATTGTTTCATTTTTATTTTTCCAATCAATAAGCATATGCTTTCTTTTTTTTTTTTTTCTGTAAGTATTCTCTCCTTAGGATAGAGTGAGTAATTCCTCTATTCTTTCACCAATCAAAAATAATGTTTCAAAGTATTTAAAACTTTCTTAGGTTTTCAACCCTTCAAACCAGAAACACAGTTATGATGTTTAGTAGATGGATATTTAGACATTGTGCATTGTGTGCAAGAAAGGGATGAGGATAGGGAAATATTCTGGTTATCTCAAGAATTATATCTACCCCAACTAAAATTAAAGTCAGACTCTTTATTGGACATATCTATCTTAGAAATGCTAAGGTTGCAGATTATAACAACCTTAGGAAATAATGATAATTTTATTCTAATGTTTATTTATTTTTGAGAGAGAGAGAGAGAGAGAGAGAGAGAGAGAGAGAGAGCGAGCCCAAGCAGGGAAGGAGCAGAGAGAGAGGGAGACGCAGAATCCAAAGCAGGTTCCAGGCTCTGAGCTGTCAGCACAGAGCCCGACACGGGGCTCAAACCCACGAACTGTGAGATCATGACCTGAGCCAAAGTCGGATGCTTAACGGACTGAGCCACCCAGGCACCCCAGGAAATAATGATATAATGTATTCTATTTTTTTAGAGCTCAGTTTCTCTGTATAAAATATGAAACATAATTTTCTAGTGTGGTTGGCTATTATATTATTGTCATTCTCAGGTATGATTTTTGTTTGGTTTCATATATTTATTCTTTCACTTATTTATTTAAGCAGTATTTACTAACTTTGTATTACTATGCTAGGTTCTGGAATATAAAGGCAAAAATACAAAGAACTTACAGTGTGGTTTGGGAGGTATGGTCTAGTGATTAAAAAAACATCATTCCTCCCTTGATATTAAAATTCATAATACATAAGCTTAGTTCTCCCATGTCTTTGTTTCAGTTTTTAGATAAAGGATTTTGGGGTCTTTGTTGATACCTTATCAGCCACTACATTCAAAGAATATTTACTCATTAAATCAAAAGTATGCCAAATATGGATACATATTATACATACATTCATTTACAAACTGGTGACTAAAGGGATTTTGTAAACACTTAAAATATCCCATTGCTATTAACCAGTTTTCATTAGCACAATGCTTTTTAAAAATGTTTTAAGGATTGGAAATACTTAACTTTGGAAAAATACTAAATTTAGCTTGTTCTCTATGTTCAAAAGTCCTACTTACATATAGTGTGTGACTGTAAAGCAGTAATATTGATTTCACAAGCCACCTTCATGTATTCAGCAATAACAAATAAAAACCTCATAAACTTCAAGGTGTAATGTATTAAAAACACTAACCTGCAATTTGGTCAAGTCCAACAAAAATATACTGAATGGATACCATATTGCATGTATTATGCTAGAGGGCAGTGGAGGGGGATGGCAGGTAGGGATGGTAAGATTACAAAGATGTGACTTTCCTGCCTTTTAGAGAGGGCCTCTCAAAATAATACACTATGAGCAGCAAAACACAAAAGTAATACTGTACACGCACCACTGCACAGCGTGATTTGAGTGAAGTACTGCAGGAACACAGAGGTGGGAGCACTTCGTCAGAGGTTAGGTGGAAGAAGGCTCACAGGAGCAGTAATATTTGTTTGCTTTGAACCTTAAGAAGCAAAAAGGATTTGGAGCACTTGGCTGGCTCATTCGGTAGAGCATGCCCCTCTTGATCTCAGGGTGGTGAGTTCAAGCCCCACATCGGGCTTACTTTAAAAAATAAATAAAAATAAAAGGAGAATTATCTGACTTTGCATATGCCTTATAGTGAATATGTTTGGGGTGTATGAACAGAGCATCATTCCAAAGAAAACCTGCATGAGTATTACCGTGAACACTTGGTATATTATGAACTCCCAGAACCTTTTAAACACTCTTGGGGCGCCTGGGTGGCGCAGTCGGTTAAGCGTCCGACTTCAGCCAGGTCACGATCTCGCGGTCCGGGAGTTCGAGCCCCGCGTCGGGCTCTGGGCTGATGGCTCAGAGCCTGGAGCCTGTTTCCGACTCTGTGTCTCCCTCTCTCTCTGCCCCTCCCCCGTTCATGCTCTGTCTCTCTCTGTCCCAAAAATAAAATAAAAACGTTGAAAAATTAAAAAAAAAAAAAACACTCTTGATAAATGCTGGTAATTTCCCACATTGTGAGTTCTACATCTGCAAGCCGGAGGCTATGTATGTCACTATCCTAGTCCCTCTCGTATCTCAGACACCCAGGATATGCCATAGATTCTGCCATTAGCAGCCCTCGTGGAATGCCTTGGACTCAAAAGAGCATCGTGAGGAAGGAAGTGTGGTGTAGAGTCTGGCTGTGAGGCGCGGAGCTCGCAGTGGCATCAGGGGTGAAGGTTGCTGGTATATCCGTACTTGTTCCCAGAGCACTGGAGACAGCCTGGTGGACGTTCTGGGTATTGCTGCAAGCAGCTTTAGCCTCTGAGAATGATTGGCCTTTTTTTGTTAAAACTAGCTGGAGTGAGCTGGTTCTGTTGTTTGTAACTGAAAGTCCTAATATAATCGTTTATAGAGTCAATTCACAATTATGGTGATTTTTAATACTTTGTAAACCCACCTCAATATATATGAATTCCTGTAGCCAGCGAAGGCAGAGGCTAGCCAGTGGTGGCACATCCATTGGATACACCGGAATTATAACTCAGATTTATTCTCCCCCTCTTCACCCCTTACCCTGTTCTGTCTATCCACAGGTCCATACCACTGCATTTCCAGATTTAATGAATGCACAAAATAAAAATATATACTGAACCCAATATATATTATTTGCCCATGTTTTCCAGGGAGACAAAATAAATACAATATTGAGGCATCTTTAAGAACTTGTCCAGGCACCTGGGTGGCTCAGTCGGTTGAGCGTCCGACTTCGGCTCAGGTCATGATCTCACAGTCTGTGGGTTCGAGCCCCGCATTAAGCTCTGTGCTGACAGCTCAGAGCCTGGAGCCTGTTTCCAATCCTGTGTCTCCCTCTCTCTCTGCCCCTCCCCCAGTCTCACTTTGTCTCACTCTGTCTCTCAAAAATAAATAAATATTAAAAAAAAATTAAAAAAAAAAAAGAACTTATGGAATTGCAGAATGGAGTGGTAAAAGGCAGCTAGGGGTATGAGAAAGAGCATTTACATCTGGTCCTAGTTCAGTTGTAGACCGACCATGTGATCTTTGGCCTTTTTGGCCTAGTTTTCTCCTCTGTGAATGGTAGGATTGTGCCAGTAATAATAGCTATTATTTATTGAGCACATGCTTTGATAGTCACTGATTCAAGAGAGATAAATTACTACATCAGGCTAAGAGAGAAGATTGAGAGGTTAAATAACTTACCAAAAGTCACACAGTTAGGCAATGACAGAGCTGGACTGACGCAGACATACTGTTACTGAAGCTTTACGTCTTAACCTTCATTAGGTGATTTCTTGTGTTTCTTTCAGCTATAACTCTCTAAATCAACTTGTATTCTCTTGTAAATCTACATAACCCTGCAAGGAAGGTGGGAGCTGACTTTCACAAACAACACTACACATTTTAATTATTAAGCAGCCTAAGGCAGTGCTAGGTTTCTTGGTAGACTTAATATTGTGCTAACTCCCATTCAAGCTGATGCAGAAAGAGAAAGAGCCATGAGGTTTGGCTGCTGTGGGAGGAAATCCATGATTATTGATAAACGTGTGTTTGGAATGGCACAATGACAGGGCAGAGCCCCTGGGGTGGGGCCTACCCCAGCAGCGAGGGACCAGTAAGCACAGTGGTTGCAAACTGCAGCAGCTTGGGAACAGAATGGAAATCCTTGATGGTTATAGAAGAGCAAAAACAGAACTGGCAACTGTAGCATTGTCACTGACATCATGGCCATCATCATCATCATCACTGGGAACACCTATTGAGTGTTTCTATGTAGCAGGCAGTGTTCTAAGTATTTAAAATATATTATTTCATTTAATCTTTTTTCGGTTAATATATTTCCACTTTTACCAAGGGTAAATGTATATATTTATTATAGCAGTCTCATACAATATAAAGTTTTATCACCACTTTTATAAGTTCATATAGGGTAAATACCTTCTCTTCTCTTTGAAAACAGCTTCTCAAACTGTCTGTGAAAGACCAGGAGTTTTTTCAATCCTTCCCAATGACCATTTTTGCTAAATTATTCTGAGCATGCACTTGATGTCACAGCACTGTTCAATTGCTGTTAAACTTTCTATACGTTTATAAACTGGTTCTAATCTACAGATCACACTTTGAGTAGCACTGTTTTAAAACACCTCAAATGATTGCACCGCATGAAGAAAAACCAATTGGATAGCCAATCCTGTTGGGGATATAAGATAGCACTGTTCAACGCCAGTCACTCCATTCAGGGGCTCTACCAATTTTACTGCCTTGAGAAATAAGGCAAGCTCTACTGTAAATGTACTAAACCTTGTAGAAAATCAACTCCCTGTAGCATGTTACCTGTTATAAAAATTTGCACTTCGAACTTTATATTATCTTCCTACATCTAATCAGTCACCAGCAAGCCTTCAAGTTTTGTTTACCTTGCCTGTCACATTAGTCTTCTTTTTTATTGCCAGCATCCTTCATCATGACTGTAAACTCATGATTCCTAGATTATTAGAAAGGAATCATAGTCCCCTTGCCACCGTTATCTGATTTCTTTTCTTTTTCTCATTTAGAAAAATGAAGTGAGCAGAGATTGATTTTCAGGTGTCTGTTAGCTCTAATATTCCATGATTTACCCCACTCTTCTTTGCCCAAAATACCTTATCCTAGATTTCACATTAGAGTCTTTCCACAGAAAGTAAATATGAAAAGGAAGTATAGCCTGGAGATCAGTAACTAAGATTTGAAGGGTAGAGCTAGGCTCAATGTGCTGACAATCCAGAATCTTTAACCTAGGCAAGCTTGCACGGATGGTTTTGGTTGTTTTATTTGGTACTATACCCCTCAAGGTAATTAATATTTCTGTAACCTTAGGAAAGCAACCCCTAAGAGGAATGAGGAATGATAATAAGAATAGTATAGAAATAATGAAAAGCATAAATTTAAATTCAGAGTATTAATACTTTTCTAACTACTTGAAGTATAAAAGTAGTAAGAAGTTTTGTAATCAATATAATTTGTATTTAGTTTGATAAATGTGTATGTAATATTTAAGAAAATCTGATGTATTAGACTTGTGATTTTTAATTATGAAATTTCTATTATATGTTTCAGTGTTTCATTAAGTAAATAATCAATGTTTAATTTAATTTGCTTTGTTTTAGTATCTCATGACCCAGGTTTTACAAAGTTGGTTTTACTAAAGAATCCCTTCCTTTTGATAATCTTGTGATAATCAAACACAATTGATTTTTCTTTAGGGACCTAAGATCGTAAGATAGTAAATATATTCATTACAATTCTAACAGATAATGAAATAGACTAGTAGACTAGAAACTCAAGCTTTTCTTTTTATTTTTGTTTTTGAGATTTGCACTATTGTAAAATTTATGGATAGCTGATTTATTTAATTTCTCATTTAAAAATTTCAGATAAATATATGAATTGTGTTTCCTACCTTAAGGTACTCTAAGAGATTCCAGGAAATGGGTCTTTTAATTTATGTTTCTTATTTTCATAGCATGGAAACATATTTGTTCTATCTGGTATGGGGGAGAGTTGGTAAAAGACCTTGAGTGTTCATGGGAAAGTGCTTGGATGTATGCTATTGATAACTAATAGAGAGTCAAAGGTTTGATAAGGAGAATGGCATAATTAGGGCTATTTTGTTTCCCCAACTTTTAAATTATAAAAGTAAACCATGTTCACAATTTTAAAAACCAAGCAATATAGAAGTGCTGTCTAGAGATATCTGCTGTATGTTAACATAACGACTTTTAATTTCATATTGGTGTTCCCAAGAGCAGTGATTTAATGCATATACATTCCTTGGTCAGTCACATTAATGCGAAAAGAAAAGAAAACAAATGAACAATATTTTAATTAGGAAAATAAACCAAGGTAATTTTAAAATATTGATAAACATCTCAACTTGTTATTATACTCTACATACCAGCTCCATTTAATTTTCAAAAAGAGAAGCAGGCAAAATGTTAATGAAAAATTAAAGCAAATTATGCTTAATGAAGGAGAAAATAGCCTAATATTTTAATAGCCTCTATAAAATAAATTCAACTGTGTGTGAAAGAGTAGGTAAAAATAATGAGAGATAAAGCATTGGGCTTTTTTATCACATCTGTGACAATATCAAGCATCACAACTTTCATGTTAGTGTACATTAGGGAAACATTTTTCTACTTTATACACATTACCATGAAATTACCTATCTACCATGGATGGTTAGGATGTCGTATGGCCTTGTGAACTCCAGTTGTATGAAGAGGAAAGTAGTGGGCTGGAATGGGGATTGTTGAGATAGACCTCAGTGAACTCTGAGCTCTACGAGGGCAAAGACTGCATCAGCTTGTTCATAGTTTTATCCCCAGGGTCCAGCACAGTGCCTGGTGTATAATAAGTACTCATAAATATTTGTCAGATAAATAATAATAGTAATAGCTAGCATTTAGTGAATGCTTTCAATGCACTGTTCTCCACACTAATACTATTTTATGCAATCCTCACAAATGCTCGCAAATGACATCTATTAAGTGCAGGAATTGACAACTTATGGGACATGAGCTCAAAGGCACTAGAATCTAAGAGAAGTTTCTAGTTCACTCACTATAGGGCAAAGGTTAAGAACTTTAGGAATCATACAATTCCCTGAATTTTAAGTTTCCTCTGATTTACCTTTGTTGTCCAAAATAGAGAATTTCTTTGCCTGTCTGTGCTCTCTGGTCCTTAGCATCTCACACAGTTTACTTGGTCTCATATGCTTGCTGCAATTTCAGTAGCCTAGTCATCACAGATTTAAAACTTATCTTTGGTTTTCAGCAATTTGACTATGATATGTAAGACTTACTTTGTATTTATCCTAAGTTGGGTTTGCGGATCTTCTGGAAGTAGAAACTTTTCTTGTGGCAAAAGCTATCCATGTCTTTTGACAAATTTGAGAAATTTGGGGCCATTGTTTCTTAACAATGGGACTCCAATTACATGTGATATTTTCCCACAGGTTCTTGAAGCTCTCATTTTTTTTTTTTAAGCCAAACTTTTTCTCTCTTGGTGTTACTATTGCATAATTTCTATTAATCTATTTTCAAGTTAATGGACTCTTTCCTCTATCACCTATGTTCTACTGTTAAGTCCATCCAGTTAATTTTGGATTTTAACTATTGTATTTCCCATTCTGGAAAAATTTTGAAAACAGATTCCATTTTGTTCTTTTTAAAAGTATGTTTATCGAGGTATTGTATGCAGTAAAATTCATGAGTTTTGACAAAGGTATACATTTGTGTAGCTATTACCACACTCAAGACGTGAATACTTTACCATCCCCAAAAGGTTTTTTGTGGCTCTGTAGTAAACCTGTCTCCTTACCCTCAGCCTAATCTGTTTTTGGCCTTATCTTTTTCAGAATCCATACAAATGGAATCATAACAACATTTAGCTTTTTGTTTCTGGTTTATTTCACTTAACGTAATTCTTCTAGGAATCATCCTTTTGGTTGCATGGAAATTGCTGAGTACATCCCAAACGTGGGATGTGATGTTTCACTCTCTGTTGATGCATTCACTAATGATATACGTTTGAGTTTTTTCCACTTTTTAGCAATTGTGAATAAAATTTCCTCAAGCATTCTTATATATGGGAATGGGATTGCTGAATCTTAAGCAATTGTGTGTTTAATTGCAAGAAACACCCACACTAGCAATGTATGAGAGGTCCTATTTTCTACATCCTCACCAGACTTGATACTATCTCTGTTTAAACACTTTTTAAAAATTTTGTTTATTTTATTTTTATTTTTTGAGAGGGAAAGAGAGAGAGAGAGAGAGTGTGCACACACACAAGTGAGAGAAGGGTAGAGGGGCGGGCAGCGGTGGGGGAGAGAATCTCAAGCAGGCTCCACACTTAGCACAGAGACCTATGTGGGGCTCAATCTCACCACCATGAGATCTTGACCTGAGCCAAAATCAAGAGGCAGATGCTTAACTGACTGAGCCACCCAGGCGCCCCAAGAGTTTTCATATTCTAATAGCCATAAAATTGTGAAACTTATCCCATGTCAGCCCAAGCTTTTACTCCTCTGCAGAATCTTTTGATCACTGCTTTTTTCCACTGTTCAGAACATTTTTTTGCACTTTCCTCAATATGTATAGTTGTTATTTGCAAAAGAATTGGTTATTTAACAGTTTATTCAGATATAGGAGAAGCAGAAATACTATTCTCATGTTTTTTTTAAAGTTGGAATCATGATCCAAATTAAATCCGTATATTGTGCTTGGTTATATGTCTCTTAAGTCAGATCTATTGATTACCCCTTTGTTGCTCATTTTCTTCTTGCTGTTTATTTGTTGGAGAAACCAGATTTTGTTGCAGAGTGTCTGCAAGTCTAGATCTTGCTGATTGTATCCTTATGGTGTAATTGATCATTTCTCTGGTTCCTGTATTTACTTAAAAAATCAGATTTGGAGATTAATTAGATTCAAATTCAAAAACAATTACCTTTTTTACAAGATAACTTCAAAAATGGGTGTGAATTTCTATTAGGAGTAAATCTCAACTTCTTGTTCTATAAATTAAGGGTCTGATCCCTCAAATTCAGTGGTCAGTGGTTTTCAGATTTTGTGTTCTAGAAAAAACTTAAATTTCTGCAGAATCTTCATGAAGTCAAGTCAGGATCTCTCTTCCCCTTTTCAATTCAGCTTGGCTCTTATCTGTTTTATATATGGGAGTTCATTGTGATGTTTCATTTGAAGAAATATTCAAAAAGTTTGAAAACCTGGGGGGCTCAATTGGTTAAGCTTTCTGATTCTTGCTTTTGGCTCAGGTCATAATCTCATGGTCGTGGGATTAAGCCCTGCATTGGGCTCCGCACTGATCATGGAGCTTGTTTGGGATTCTCTTTCTGCCTCTCTCTCTCTCTCTCTCTCTCTGCTCCTCCCCCACTCACATTCATTCTCAAATAAATAAAGATTTTTTTAAAAACTTGAAAACTTAACTATAGAGAACAAACTGATGATTACCAGAGAGGAGGTGGGGGGGGGGGAGGGTGGGAAAATGGGTGATGGGGATTAAGGAGGGAACTTGTTTTGATGAGCACTGGGGGTTATATGGAAGTGTTGAACCACTCATTGTACAACTGAAACTATTATTACACTGTATGTTAAGTAACTGGAATTTAAATAAAAACTTTTTTAAAAGAAACTTTAAAACAATTGATAAATGACTAAATTTTCATTATAACATGTAGTATTTAAAATTTCTTAGATCTTTCCCTTCTTCCTCCTTTTCATTTTTCATTCCCCATTTCTTCTTTTGCTTATTCTTTCTTTGAAAAAAATGTGAGTACCTATAATGTGGCAGGTAGTGACTTGGTCACTGGAAATATGTCAGGGAACAAAACAAACAAAATGCTCTGCCTTCATGGAACTCACATTCTAGTATGGAGAGACAGAGGATAAACAATGACTGAACTGCAGGTAATAATGGTATTGATGTGGAAATGTTTGGGTTTAGAGCCAACAGCCAAGAAAGAATTCTTGAGATGACTTCAGTGCAAAAAGGTGGTTCTATTAAAGCACAGGGATGGGACCCCTAGGCAGAAAGAGCTACACTGGGGTTCTGACAGGTGACTGATTATATACTTTCTTTTTTTTTTTTTTTTTTTTAAATTTTTTTTCAATGTTTATTTTTTTGTGACAGAGAGAGACAGAGCATGAACGGGGGAGGGGCAGAGAGAGAGGGAGACACACAGAATCGGAAACAGGCTCCAGGCTCTGAGCCATCAGCCCAGAGCCTGACGTGGGGCTCGAACTCCCGGACCGCGAGATCGTGACCTGGCTGAAGTCGGACGCTTAACCGACTGCGCCACCCAGGCGCCCGATTATATACTTTCAAGTTAGGAGGAGGTTAGGGACAGAGCAAGTCTCCAAAATATTTTGGAGGCAAGGTTCCCAGGATCCGAGGGGGCTAGCTATGATTAGGAAAAGTCATTTATTACTGTTTAGTAAAAAACTCAGTCATGAGATCTTTCAGATGTATATCAGTGGGCCAAATGCTTGGAGGATGATTGCTAATGTATATCTTGAGGGGTAGAGATAAAGGAAGTTTCCAAAGGAATTCTTATGTGTTAAGGTAGACTTACAGGATCCCGGAGGTCAGGATAATGTTAAGCTAAGATTGCTTTTTGCCCTTAGCAAAGTGTCATCGTTGAGGCAGTTGAGTTCCTAGAGGAGTGTCATTCTGCCTGTCTCAAGGACTTGCCAGTTGTAAGGAAATTCAATTTTTGCTTTTGCCTTTGTTTCCCAGATCAGGTATGAAATGAAAAAAACAAAAAAAAAAAGTGAGGCAAAGGGGGACCTGGGGTGGCTGTGAAGGGGAGAGGAGTAGGTGATGAATGGGAAGCTATTAAAGTTTTTTGAGCACAGTGACAAGAGCTGACTTCTGTTTTCACAGGAATGCTCTAGTTGCTTTACTGAGAATAGACAGCCAATGTTTAAGGGTGAAAATGGGGAGATGAGTTGGGGGGGCTACTGCAATAGTTCAGGTAAGGGAAGATGTTAGTCTAGAAAAGGGTAATGGGGGAGGGGAGAACAGGTCTGTTCTCGATATATTTTGAAGGTAGAGCTGACAAGATTTGGATTTGTAAAAGTAACACATCTTGTCATTCTTGGTCACAAGCAATAGAAACTAACTATCTTAAAGGATAAAAAGATTTATTTTTTTGCACAATTAATGTGAGGATCAACCTTGGGAAATGGGCAGGAGCTAGTGAGGAGTAGTAGGTGGTAGAAATACTAGCAAAGATTATTGCATCCACAGACTCTGGTTTGCACATTGATGTTGGCTACTGGAATGCGTATGATCTTCACTTCTTTCCATATCTTTAGCACATGCTAAAAAACAAAGTCCTATAAAGATAGCATCTGATTGGCAGAGCTTTACTCAAGGGAAGACTGCAACCCCATTCTTATCTGTGGTAACAGAGAAGCATTACCTCTCATTAAACCATATTCCATGAGGGATTCCTCAAAAGGGATATTGGAGTATTAGGAATGAAGGGTTAAATGCTCAACAGCCAGGAAAACAACAATTGTCCACTAAAACACACTCAAGATAAAATATTTGAGAAGTACCAAAAAAAAAAAAAAAATGGAGGGGTGCTTGGGTGGCTCAGTAAGTTAAGCGTCCGACTTCGACTCAGATCATGATCTCGTGGTTTATGATTTCGAGCCCCGCATCGGGCTCTGTGCTGACAGCTCAGAGCCTGGAGCCTGCTTCAGATTCTGTGTTTCCCTTTCTCTCTGCACCTCCACCATTTGCACTGTCTCTCTCTCAAAAAGTAAATAAAACATAAAAAAAAAAAAAAAATGGAAAGGAGAGGGAGAAATAATCTCAAATGCTACTGGCCAGATACAGACACTAAAAACATTTATTGCATTTCTTCATAATTAATTCTTTTCTACATATAGGATTTATATATAGTTGCATTATGCACTTAAATATCACTTGCAACCCTATTTCAGGTTTTAAAAAATGTTCCCAATGTACTATTATTATTTCTTACACGTAATTTTTCTCTCATTATTAAACCCACAGTTAATCTGCTTATTGCAAATGGGCATATAATTGAGGTCAAGTCTTCACTATTTTTTTGATGACCTGTGTTCTATTTTCATTTCACCTTAACAATCCCATTTTTTTCCATTCATTTGAACAGCAGCAACAAAAATATTGCTAAGTACGATCAAGGTATTCATATTGTTGTCATAGGAAATACTAGTCTACAAGATAAAGCTGCTGTCAAAACTTAACTGGCAGACAGTATTACTTTAGGATACCTCAGATATTTTCAAGTTAGTTGATAGTGTGGAAGAGGTAATTTATGAGTGTCAGTGCATAATAAATGAAAGTGCAGGTTGTAGGAAAACTGAATTTTTGATATGGATAATTGCCTATGTTCATAAACTGTCAAATCTTAACTAAATCAATTCAGTACCATTAACTCTCTCCCACTCATAGCTGGGACCAGCTGTGATGCAAAAATCATTCAATTCTTGGGTAATTTACTCGAATGTCAAAGATGTAAATTATTTTATCCTTGATGTAAATGTATTAATTTTGGAAACATGCCACTTAGTTTTTCCTGAAAAACTGCCATTAAAAATAGGTTAGATGAAAGTAAAAGTAATACAAACTTTCTTTAGTGTCTTTGGAAAAAACATAACTGATATTATAATACAAATGAGCTCATCCATTAATTCATTTACTTGTTATTTCAATAAATATTTAATCGAATGCCTTCTAGGTGTTAGGCACTGTGGTTAATATGGTTCTGATAGTGTGGCTAGTTAGGAGAGACCTTCCAAGGAGTGGTAAAGTGAGCAAATGCTAAAGGATCAGTCAAAGTTGCCTTCTCTAGGTGAAAGGAATACAGATCAGAGGGACTGGTAGAGAGAAGAGCAGGTGCAAAAACTCTTGAGAAGGAAGGCAGGTATAGAACTCAAAGAAAGTGCACATGGTGTAAGATGAAGCTGGAAATGTAAGTAGAGGTCAGTGCTTGCAGGCCCAGTAGGATGGAAGTGTTTTAAGGAGGTGCTCTGATGAGTCTGGATTCAGATAATGTCACCCTGAATGCAGGCAGGAGAATGGATTAAAAGAAGGCAATATGTATTCTTAGAGATCAATTACACCTTTTTCCTGCAACAACTTTAGAGAAGGTACTATATGCCAGGAACTGTTGCTAGGTGCTGAAGATACATAGGTGAAGAAGACCAACAAGGCTCTTATGGAACTGGAAGTATCTTAGGGATAGTGGTACTTTTATAAGTATGATATAAAATATAGATATTAATATTTTAATAAAAAGACAGAGTAGATTAATGAAAATAAAACTTTTGATCTTGATTTTGCCACTAACTAGTTATCTGACCTTGGTAAAGGAATAAAACCTCCAAGATGCTGGCATTGGTAAAAGTCATCTGTAAAATGAAGAATGAGACTAACAAGCTGAAATTTTTTTCCACATCTAGAATTTCACTAATCAAATTACATAATTTGAAATAATGGCCTCATCATATTTGGAAACCTCTTGCTCCATCAAGCAAAGCTAAGTCTCTTTGTCCAAGTGAAACTTTATGTGCTAAATTTGTATAGTCTTGCAAATCTATGTTAAGTGATTTATAACCTAATGATTCATATGAATAAAGCTACAATTCAAATCCTAATTGCTGGCTATTGAGGTATGTAAAATAGCTTCTTCTGGCTCCCAGTGATTATAATTTCTAAAGCTTCTTTTATTGGCAGAGATGATGGGTTAAGAGATGCCGCATTATAACAAACTTGGAAATATGACATTTCCATTGGAAAATATTATTAATTCCAAGGAAGGACAGAATTCCAAGGCTACTCATTAAAATTTTTGAAATCAAATCTTAAGAGATAAGTACTTAGAGAGACTGCATCTTTGTATCTCCTGTGGCATTAAATATACCTATGTACTTCAAAAACGCTTTGAGGAAGGGCACCTGGGTGGGTCAGTTGGTTAAGTGTCCAACTCTTGATTTTGGCCCAGGTCATGATCTCATGATTTGTGAGATGGAGTCCCACGTAGGGCTTTGTATAACAGCACAGAGCCTGCTTGGGATTCTCTCTCTCTCTCTCTCTCTCTCTCTCTCTCTCTCTGTCTCTCTCCCTCTGCCTCTCTCCTGCTTGTGTGTACACACTTGCACTTGTGTTCTCTCTCCTAAAAATGCTTTGGGGAAGTAAGGATGGTGATAGAAGGAGAAAAACAATTTCATGAAATCTATGTGGCATCCTAATGTTAATATTTAGTTACAGTAAAATATTTAATCCTATGATGAAATGTTTAAATTTACTATAAAATAGTATTACTGATTGATGATGTAACATCTCACATTTTATTTATTTTTTATTTGAGAGAGAGAGCAGGGGAGAGGGGCAGTGGGAGAGAAACTTAAGCAGGCTCTATGCTCAGCACAGAGCCCAATGCAGGGCTCGATCCCATGACCTTGGGTTTATGACCTGAGCTGAAATCAAGAGTTGGCGCTCAACTAACTGAGCCACCCAGGCAGCCCAACATTTCACACTTTAAAATAAAATCTAGAAGTTGTAATATATTTCATTACAACTTTAGGTAATAAAATCAAAGTCCAGTACAACAAACATTGCCCATTTGTTGCAACAGATTTAATAATTTTCCAGATATACTAGCTCTTATTAGGGAGGGTATGGGGTGGAGAAAGATATCCCATAGCTCAAAAGTAACTTTCCTAACTCCCCATTCTCTGCTGCTCTGAAGAAGCTGAAAGATGGAGGCGGAGGGGAAGGGGATGGAGGAAAGAGGAACTATGAAGAAGAGGGAATTAACTAGAAGGAGGAACAAGTGTGAGATGGGAGTCAAGAGAGTCCAGAGTGTCACCCAGCTTGGAGATGGAGGTGGGAAAGCTGATCCTCCAAAGGAGGAATCTCAGTAGTTCTATCTTTCACATTTCATTTTCTCCATCTCCATAATTTTTACCCCCCCCCCCTCTAGAAACTATTTTATTGCTTGAGGGAAAATGTCAACACACTTCAATATATTAAGTACTTAAATTCAGTTAAATTCCTTCAGTATTTTGTATCTTAAAACCTGTTCATTCAGTATCTTGGGAGTTGTGGATGACACATAAGAATTAAAGGTTTATTCTTTCAAGCTACTCCTCATTTTCATTTATCTATCTACCCCATACAAACAGAGGTTGATATATAATTATTATAACTGTATTTCCAGTGAAGGGGCCTAGAGAGAGAGGCTAACATTTAACACAAAGAATCTTACCTAGGACCTGTCTTGGAAGGGGACAAAGGCCTGGCCAAGGGTAATAGCAAGAGAGCCATGTCTTCCAGACAAGAGGAGACAGCTCGAGCACAGCAGGACAGCAGGGTTTCTTTAAAGGAGAAAAGGAAGACTAGATTTGGTGTAGAAGAAAGATTGTCCTCCTTCTGCTAGAAAAGAAAGCACTGGAGGTCTTGGCTGCTTCAAGCTTGGAGCTTCGTTGGGGAGGGGTTAGTTTGTGGCTAGGGTATCGTGGGGCAAAGGGAAGCATAGGTGCCATTGCTGCGGTGGTCAGGGGTGAGAAGGCAGTGTAATGAACATCAGTCCCATCAGGCAATTACAGGGCTTAGCTGACACAAGAGCAGTAGTAAAAGTCATAGTAATATTAACAGCTAACATGTATTAGATGTTTACCATATACCAGCATTTTTTAAAAAAATTTTTTATTAATTTTTTTTTTTTTTTTTTACTGTTTATTTATTTTTGAGAGACAGAGACAGCATGAGCAGGAGAGGGGCAGAGAAAGGGAGACATAGAATCTGAAGCAGGCTCCAGGCTCTGAGCTGTCAGCTGACGAGGGGCTCCAACTCACGAACTGCGAGATCATGACCTGAGCCGAAGTTGGACGCCCAACCGACTAAGCCACCCAGGCACCCCCAGAATATGTTTTAATTACCTATATTAATATATATTAAACATACAGAATATGTTTCAATATATGTTAACTCTTTCACAACAGTACTATGAAGTACTATTAAACCCTTTTATAGAAGGTAAAACTGAGGCAAAGAGAAGTTAAATAACTTGCTTGAGGCTATACGGATAGGAAATGTAAAAGGAGGTCACATGGTTATGAAATGGAAGAAGACTATTGCCTGTTCGTTAGTCAAACTGCCATATATCCTAAAAGCAATCAAGCATAGCTTTTGCTAGGCTAGCATACATTTCGTGTGCTGATACCACATAGTTAGTCATTAGATTTGGGTGCAAACTAGTTTAACATAGACCAGTGCACAGAGGAAATAGGCTGCTTCCTTCGCTGGCTTAATATATTTCAGTGATGAGAATTTTTGGAATGCTGGGCACACCCCGGTTTCAGTATGCAAAAGCACATTCCAAAGTGAAATTTCAATTACTATTTTTTTTTTTTTTCCGTTTGCCTTGACAGTTATCACAGCATTGTAATGAAGGGCAGACTGCAAATATTCTTCATTTATAAAGAAGGAAATCAATGATTACCAGATTGTGTCACTTTTTAGATTACATTATGAAATTTTCAGGTGTTCTAAGTTGGCCTGACAAAATCAGGAAAACTTGTAAATTCTCACCTGTGTGTGAGGTTCGGAAGTATTCCATTCCAAAATACAAGTTTTCCTTCTCTTACTGGAATTTAAGATTTGGGCAAAGGATTCCCCTCCTTTCCTTAAATCAGAGATTAGGTGGGAACCCTGGGTGGGGGATAATTTTTTTAAAGAGATAATATTATAGGGTATTATATTTAGAAGTTGAAGAAAATAAAAGATTGTTTTTACAATAGCAGGACAAATGATAAAATCTTGGCTAGACTTCACAGGAAAGAAAAGATCTCACGGTGACGGGAGGAGGCAGCAGGAAGCTGCTCACGCTGGCTCCAGGAGATTCTAGAATCTCCCTAAGTATTTTTACATTTGTTCAAATACAAGCTTATGTTTAAAAAAAAAAAAAAAAGTCCGAGAAACACTAAGAATTTATTCCAGTCACCCGTTAAATTTGCCAGACCAGAGAAGTGCCTACATACATCAGAATTTATTTATTTATTTATGCTTAAAAAAAACCTTTAATGTTTATTTATTATTTTGAGAGACACAGACTGTGAGCAGGGTAGGGGCAGAGAGAGGGAGGGAGACACGAAATCCAAAACGGGCTCAAGCCAGTTGTGGGGCTTGAATTCACGGAGCACCAGACCATGACCAGAGCCAAACTCTGATGCTTAACTGACTGAGCCACCCAGGCGCCCATACATCAGAATTTAAATAACTGGCTGCTGATTTGAAGTCTACCTGGAGAGTCCCCGAATTCCTAAGTCCTGGCTCTGTCACTCCAACAGAACTACCAAAGTGAAAACACTTTTAGCCAACTTTAAATAACATTCCTAAAGCAGAAAGCATACAGGCAGGAAAATCAGCTCCAGGGGCTGTGCCCGTAGGGGCACAGATTTAAAGGATTTAGTGACAGTTAGTAATAAAGTTGGCAGGGGAGAAGAATCCACTCAAACTTGACTCAGGAAATGGGATGATTACTGAGTAAACAAGGGTTAGCCACAGACACACCTGCCACTCCCAGAGAAGCCCAAGAGCTACCACTTCCACCTTCCGGCCACATCCGGGCACTTCTCTTACAACCCGTCCTCCCCCCCCCCCCCCCCCCCGACGTTCGGACGTCTGAGCCGTTGGGTTTATTTGAAACACACGCAGAACCAATCAATCGGCGTCTGAGGCGAGGTGGGCGGGGAGCAGCGGCCAATCACCGCCCCTCTGGAGACCCCAGCCTATGGGATGGAGGTTGACATCACGCGCCAATCGGCATGGCTTTTAGAGAAAGCGGCTCACTTTTTGAATTGTTTGTTGCTGACACCGGCGAGGAATGGCGGTAACAGTGTGGGGAATCGGTGCTTGAAAAGGTGGACTTTCAAGGCGATTTTTGAGAGTGGTGAGGACTTTGTGGGTGTGGGTAGGGGAAGTGGGAGTGGGCCAACCTTCCCGGAGCAGTGGACCCCTTCTCTAGTCCGACTGCCCCGCCCCGATGACCGCGAATTCCGGAGCATCCCTGCCCAGGCTTCCTGGCTCTGGAAACCCCCCCACCGCACTCCCGACAGCTGGGCCGTGACGCGCAGTGGGATCCCGAAGTCCCCCAGGTTGCTGGGCATCTTCACCCGCTCACCTGGTTAGATATTTCTTCCGGAAGAATGTCTGGGTGAAGGGAGGGAGTTGGGAAGAGTGCTCTCGACTAGCCGCATTGTCCTCTGCGGCTCTGGCGGCCGGCAGCTGCAGTCTTTGTGGGCTTATCTCAGAGTGTTTAGTGGTTTCACTCTTAAGATTCTTCTTGGTGTCTTCTCTGTAGGAAGCTTAGTTTTTAGTTTTTAAAACGCCAGCTTATTCCGGCCTCTCCCCAACCCCTCCGCGTGCGCCTTCCTCCCCGGTACAGATTTGTTTGGCTTGGTGGTTAAAAGTGCAGCCTCTGGAATCAGCCGGGGTTTGAATCCCTGTTTTAATGACTTGAGTGGTTACTTAACCTCTCTTTTCTAGGCTTATTTATGAGATGGAGACAATAATAGTACCTGCCTCTTAGGATTGTTTCAAAGATTAGATAAATACAAGTAAAAGACTTAGAACAATATCTGCCACATATTAAACATTAAATCGATATTAACCAAAATTTTTATGTTAACACTAATGTTATTATTGTCAGTAATAACAACCATCATACCCACTATTGTATTTAGCTCCTCTGAAAGACGATTGCTTTAAAAAAAAAAAAGTAAAAGGAAACCTAAAGTGAGTATTTAAGTGACAGGTTTTCTGTTTGGGATGAAAAGAGGCATGTTTTGCTGTTATTTAGTCAAAAACTGCTTGAGTATGTTCTTGGAATGAGAAATAATGAGCTTAGTGTAGTTTATGAACACTGATCCTCTTGTCTTTATTTAAAAAGTTTACAGGGTGCCCTTGGTGGCTCAATCCATTAAGTGTCTGACCTCAGTTCAGGTTATGATCTTGTAGTTTGTGAGTTTGAGTCCCCAGCCCTGTGTTGGGCTCTGTGCTGACAGTTAAGAGCCTGGAGCCTGCTTAGGATTCCGTGTCTCCCTCTTCTCTCCCTCTCCCGTTCGTACTCTAATCTCTCTCTCTCAAAAATAAATAAACATTAAAAAAAATTTTTTTTAAAAGCTTGCAGAATGCGTGAATATGAAAATGTAATTAGTGCATTTCCATTTGTAATCAGAGTGTTGGATATTGTCATCAACTTTCCATGCAGCTCTTTTTTTCCCTAAAATTTGAAGCTATTTCAGCAATAAATTGATCACATATAGTATTATCAGAGACAATTTTAATTTTTAATTACCTATTTTGATGATATTTAAACAGGCAAAGGAGAGGAGTGCCTGGGTGGCTTAGTTGGTTGAGCCTCCCACTCTTTTTTTTTAAGTTTATTTACTTATGGGTGAGAGAGAGGGAGAGAGAGCACAAGCTGGGGAGGGGCAGAGATTGAGAGGGAGACACAGAATCCAAAGCAGGCTCCGAGTTGTCAGCGCAGAGCCTCACCGAGGGGCTTGAGCTCACCAACCCTGAGATCATGACCTGAACCAAAGTCAGACACTTAGGTGTCCCAAGCCTCCCATTCTTGATGTTGGCTCAGATCATGATCCCAGGGTCATGGGATCGAGCCCTGTGTCCAGCTCCATGGTGAGTGTGGAGCCTGCTTGACTGTTAAGAATCTCCCTCCTCCATTCGTTAAAGTATGTTAGTTCATCTCTCGACTTTTAAGTTTCTTTTAAGAGAACTTTGAATGAAAGCCTTTTCTTTTTCACTGGTAACAATTAAGAGACTTAACCAACAAAAAAAATAAGGGCTGGATAGAATATGTTGATTCTAAATAAAGACTCTTATTAGCAACTATTGGAACATTCCTTTGGAGATCCTTAGAATAATGATTGATATAGATGTATGGGAAGACAATAAAAAATGTCTACATTGTGAATATTAGGAAGGTTAGCAATTGTTGCTCATTTTAAGATGTCATCTATTACGTTTTCATGACAACTAAATTTGATTTTCTTTCACCGATTTGAAAACTGAGTGCAGAGTTAGATGGGAACCTGAGTCGCCTGGCTTTGAAGTGCTCACCTAACAATGATGCTGAGGTCTGTGGTTATCGTTAGTGTGCATATCTTCACTTCCGGATGTATCACCATCCAGAAATGATGCTAATGATACCGTACTGTTTCTCTACAGCATGTAGTTTACTTAAACTATTACTTTGATAAAAACCAGGTGGATGATATTTGTATATTTTATTAATCTAAAAAAAGTAGGGAAGTATAAAATAGATCAGACATGTACCTCCAGATAAAGATAGGACCTTCTCTTTATATTTGTCCAATATTCTGGAAATTAACTTAAAGATAATAATAAACTTACATAACAACCTTTGATTTGAATTGATGAAAATTCACTTAACTTTTCTTTATTCCCTGCTTGCCTAACTTTTCAACTCTTAAGTCCTGGAAGTCTAAAAAAAAAAAAGATTTTCTTTCATTGTCCACAGTCCTAGTGACACTAATCCCTGCATAATTATCTTGTTAAATCTTTTAAAGGAGAGATAACTGTAAAGTAATAAGAAAATACAGATAAGCGGGCAATCCACTTATACATGAGATATACAGAGAAATCCACAGAGAATGAGTCAAGAGCAGTGGGTTGGGGGTTGAAAGATGTGCTAGGTAGAGAACTGAGCACTATTAAATGTAAGTGGGTATGGAGTAAATTGTGACCTGTGTTTAAAAAGTGTTGAGAAATACACTGTGGCTGGAGCATACAGTATATGTGGAATGTGGGAATTGAACAGGAGATGAGGTTGAATAGGTAGGCTAGGACCAATTTTAAACCTGATGGTGAATTTGGACTTGGCCTTATCAGGAGGAGTGCCCATGGAAGTTCTTAAGCAGGGAGGTGATATGGTCACTTTTGTTTTTAGGACTGTACCCCAGGAAACCATGTGGAGAGTGACCTGAAGAAACCGATGATAAAGTTGTTTGGGGCTGTTGTATTTGACCATTGTGGCATTGAGCACAGAGAAGACGGACTGGGTCTCAGCTCTCTTTTTCCTACAATTTGATGCTGCTCTGGCAATAAAATCATAATCAGAGATACTTCCTATGAGGTTCCAGAGTACTTGAGTTGGGATTGATAGGGATTTGGGGGAGGACAAAGAACGTAGAGGAAAGAGTAAGGATAGATCTAGTTTTTGACCGGGATTATTTGAGAGATGGTAATAATATAATGAACATAGGAAGAGGAATAGGTTGGTTGAGGGCAAAGGTGTGGGGGAGGGAGACAGAATATTTATGACTACCTTCTGAATTTTCATTATATGTCAGATAATGTTTTGAGTACTTTTCATACATTGTTATTTTTACTATATTCCTATGAGTCATGCATTAGTATCTTTATTTTACAGAAGAGGAAACTGAGGCTCAGAGAACTTGAATGACTTTTCTTTGGTTCAGTATTAAGAAAAATGAGTAATGCTACTTTTTATAGATTCTAGATATAAAAGTAGAGCCTCTAATGCTTGTTTTTGCCCAATGATCATGTATTTTTATTCAAACTCTATTTTTTCAGTCATCGTAGAAGAGTACAAACAATGGCTGACAGTAGTGTATTAACATCCACTATTGAAAGGACAAGCTTGGCAGACTCCTCTATTTTTGATTCTAAAGTTACTGAAATTTCCAAGGAAAATGTACTTATTGGATCTGCTTCATATGTTGAAGGTAAACTGTTAATCAGCTTTAAAACACCAAATCACTATTTTAATCCTAAGCTTACTAACTAGGGACTTAGGATTTAAGTGTAATACTAACTGTTAAGGTAAAGTACAGGTATTCAGTAAATATTTGTTGACAGAATCTCTTTATACTGTGTAGATTTTTTTGTTTTTATTTTAATTCCATGTTAGTTAACATACAGTGTTAATATTATTTTAAGGTATACAATATAGTAATTCAGCACTTCCATACATTACCCTCTGCTCATAACCTATTTAACCCATCCCTCCCACCCCCTCCCCTTCGGTAACCATCAGTTTATTCTCTATAATTAAGAGTGTCTTGCTTTGTCTATTGTCTCTCTCTTATTTTTTCCCTCTGCTTGTTTGTTTTGTTTCTTAAATTCCACATGTGAGTGAAATCATATGGTATTTGTCTTTCTCTGACTTATTTCTCTAAGCATAATACTCTAGCTCCATCCATATTATTGCAAATGGGAAGATTTCATTCTTTTTTTTATGGCTGAATAATATTCTATTGTATTTATATATACCATATCTTTATTCATTCATCAATTGGTGGATACTTGGCTTCCATAATTTGGCTATTGTAGATAATCCTGCTATACATATAGGGGTGCATGTATCACTTTGAATTAGTGTTCCTGTATTCTTTGGGTAAATACCTAGTAGTGTGATTGCTGTATCACGAGGTAGGTCTATTTTTAACTTTTGAGGGACCTCCATACTGTTTTTCAGAGTGGCTGCGCCAGTTTGCATTCCCACCAGCAGTGCACAGGGTTTCTTTTTCTCCACATCCTCACCAACACTGTTGTTTCTTGTTTTGTCGACTTTAGCCATTTATATATACTGTGTAGATTTTTGGTTATTGTTTGGATTAATGCTTCCCAGCTTTGAAGGAGAAAGCATCTTATTGTTCAATATTGCTTTTTTCTGTATGGGAGGGCAATGTAGCTGCAACACTGTTGGTTAGAATTTATTCAGTTATGACCGGTCAGGCGAAGAGCCACTTCTTCACTTAACCGTTTTATAAATGGGTCTGTCCTGAAGCAGCATCCACTGTTGAAGAGGATGGCTGTGCAAGATAGTGAATGCTTTTTTTTGATTAGGAGGGGTGCTGATGTTTGTATCTACTACAGTGTGTTTTCTCTTTCTCTAAAGTGATAGATGGCCAAATTTGTAAAAATAAACTAGGAGTTAAGTCATTTTGATCTGAGAGAATATTATGATCTCCTCAAAGATGGAAAACATGCCAGATATAGCCAAAAAGAGATTAAGGAACTGCTAATTTTGATGTTGTTACCTGATAAACATATTTAAACATTTTTGATTTTAATAGAAGAAATGCCTCAAATTGAAACGAGAATGATATTGGTTCAAGAAGCTGGAAAACAAGAAGAACTTATACAAGCTTTAAAGGTATGGAGTTTTAGCTTTTTTTAAAAAAGGTAATTTTTCTTCCATCAGCGTTTAAATAATTTTATAGTTTTCTTAATCTTATACTTAAGTCTCTTTTCCACAGACTATTAAAATAATGGAAGTCCCTGTTATAAAGATAAGAGAAAGTTGTCCTGGAAAATCGGATGAAAAATTAATAAAAAGTGTTGTTAATATGGTAGGTCAAGCATTTCATTGCATGTGGCATGCTGCACTACTCTTGATTGTGTTCTTATATTCCACTTAATGGTGATTGGACCTAAATTAGGCACAAGGTATATTTTGTGCACTTCGAAGCTAGAGGAATAGAAACTTTTATATTTATTTTTAAAATTTGGATATTTCTGAAACCCCAAACTATAGTATGTTTCATAAGTAGCAAAATCCTTACTACTTTGTTCTTGTTAAATTTAAAAGTCACATCATATGTATCTAGAAAGATCTGATGTTTTTCTTTCTTTAAACCCTTTGGCTTCTTTTTTTTTTTTTTTCATTAATTTTATGTTTACTCAAAATTCTTGCTTTATTTCCAAATTATAAATCATAATAAATGACAGTCATCAGGGAATTTGTCCCAGCATATGAAATATATCTAATTCTGTATTAGCAGTTATATTAGTTTGTGAGGGCTGTGGTAACAAAATACTGAGACTGGGTGGTTTAAGCCACAGAAATGAAATGTATTTTCTCAAAGTTCTGGAGGCTAGAAGTCTAAGATCAAGATGTTGGCATCTTGATCTCTCTTGAGATCTCTTTCCTTGGCTTGCAGATGGCTGCTGCTTTTTTACTGTGTCTTTCTTTACATGTCCTTTCTGTGCATGCACATCCCTGATACCTCCTGTATGTCCAAGTTTCCTCTTCTTAAAGTACACCAATTAGACTGGATTAGAGCCCACCTACGTGATCTCATTTAATCTTAATTACCTCTTAAAAGGCCCTATCCAAATATAGTCTCATTTTGAGGTATGGAGTTTAGGGTGTCAGTGGTTTAGGGCATCTTGAGGATACACAATTCAGTTCATCACATCAGCCTAGCAATAAAACCCAAACAATTTACTGACCTTTCAGAATTTTCTTTTAAATGGTTCTGTTCTTTTGGGGCGCCTGGGTGGCTCAGTCAGTTAAGCGTCATGATCTCACAGTTCGTGAGTTCGAGCCCTGTGTCGGGCTCTGTGCTAACAGCTTGGAGCCTGGAGCCTGCTTCGGATTCTGTGTCCCCTCTCTTTCTGCTCCTCCCCCACTCGTGCTCTGTCTGTCTCTCTCTCTCCTTCAAAAATAAATAAAAACATTAAAAAGAATTTATAAAAAAATAAATGGTTCTGTTCTTTTTGCACAGGAGCCATGCAGGTACTTAAATACCTTCATTCTTTTTTGTAAATGCACATTATAAAATTTTATGCTAAATGGTAACTTGCCTTTTTATATCCTACATTTGCTGTGTGGCAACTGCCAACATATTTCATATCTTTCTATTTCGCTCATATATACTGAAATGATTAAGTTAATCTGCACCCTTTTTGTAGATTAAAAAAAAATTTTTTTAATGTTTATTTTTGAGAGACAGTGTGAGCAGGGGAGGGGCAGAGAGAGAGAGAGAGAGAGAAAGGCACAGAATCAGAAGAGGCTCCAGGCTCTGAGCTCTCAGCACAGAGCCTGATGTGGGGCTCGAACTCACAAGCCATGAGATCATGACCTGAGCCGAAGTTGGATGCTTAACTGACTGAGCCACCCAGGTGCCCCCCCTTTTTGTAGATATTAAGTGCCATAGTATCCTATTTTTGTGAAGATAATTTATGTAGGAAGAACTATAAGTGTGGCATCATTTTCTTGGTGAGAATAAAAAGTAATAGTGGATGTATTTCTAATGCATCTTGTGTCAAAATGTATATACTTAAAAATCGTTTTAATTTTATGTGCATTGTAGGTGATTTATAATGACTACTAAGTCACATTAAAAGTTATGCCTTTATGATATTAATATTCAAAATTTAATGTCAATATGGATGGAGATATGTATATGTAAAAATACAAATAAGTAATGAAATAAGGCTGTTTATTATTAAGTATAACGCTCACTGTGTGATTTTACAGTTTACTACAAATATAAAAATAAAAATGTTGAACTGGTTTTTAGATTAGTTATTTGAATTAATTTTATAATCTATAAATAATTTTTTTTTCTAATAACCACCTGGAAAAAAAATCAAGGAAATTAAAGTACCCTTTGTAAAGATGGAATCAGTGGAAGAACTTGAAAGTTTGGATTCTCCAGAATTTGAAAATGTATTCATAGTCATGGATTTCCAGGATTCTGTTTTTAATGAGTTATACAAGACTGATCATAGAATTATTGGGCCACCAGTTATCTTAAACTGTGCCCAAAAAGGAGAGGTAAGAAAATACACATTTATCATGACTTTTCAAGGTTAAATTTTTATTAATGAATTTTCTGAAATTCATAAGCAGAAAAAGCCTGTTAATTGTTGGGAGTATGTAATATTTAGAATAGGGATAGTAGTGGCTACTTTATTATAGTCCTTTAAATCTTTCTATTATAACTTGCAGGAGTGAAAATCTAAGACTTTTGAAAATTAATAATAACAACTAGATATTTGTGTGTATATATACCAGCAATGTCTTGGGAAGAAATAATTTCTTAAACTTGGCTTCCAGAAACGTATACACGTTCATAAACTTATTTTCTTTCATAGAACAGATACACATTTCCATTTTTGTTAGTTACCGCATGGTTTAAAATTATTTTAGCTTTTTGTTTGTTTGTTTTATATTGGGTTGTAACTTTATTTATTTCAAGTAATCTCTATACCCAGCATGGGGCTTGAACTTCCTGCCCCAAGATCAAGTATCACATGCTCTTCCAACTGAGCCAGTCAGGCACCCAGCTTTTTGTTTTTGTTTTTGTTTTAAAGTTTACTTTTGGTGGGGGAGGGACAGAGAGAGGGAGAGAGAATCCCAAGCAGGGTCTGCGCTGTCAGAGCAGAGCCCTACATGGGGCTCGATTGTGCCACAACCATCAGATCATGACCTGCAAAATCAAGAGTCAGGTGGCTTAGTGGACTGAGCCACGCAGGTGCCCCACCCTCCTCCAGCCTTCACCACCGACTTTTTGTTTATAAATAACATTTCAGGCTAGAGTTGTAATAAAGTTAGTCCCTATTCTAATGGCACCGGGGGGCTCAGTTGGTTACTGACTCTTGATTTAGGCTCAGGTCTTGATCTCATGGTTCGTGAGATTGAGTCCCATGTTGGGCTCTGTGCTGACAGTGGGAAGTACTTGGGATTCTCTCTCTCCCTCTTTCTTTGCCCCTCGCCTGCTCACTCTAGCTCTCTTGTGCACTCTCTGTCTCTCTCTCTTTCAAAATAAATAAGCTTAAAAAAAAAAAGTGGTGCTTTCAAAAATCAAGACCAAAATTATGAAATAATCTTGTATAATGGTGGGAATTATATATTTATACATTTTTTTAAAATAATTTTTTTAACATTTATTTAATTTTGAGAGAGAGAGAGCACGAGTTGGGGGGGGGGGGAGACACACACACACACACACACACACACACACACACACACAGAGTCTGAAGCAGGCTCCCAGGCTTCGAACTGTCAGCACACAGCCCGACGTGGGGCTTGAACCCACGAACCATGAGATCATGACCTGAGCTGAGGTCAGACGCTCAAACTACTGAGCCACCCAGGTGCCCGAAACAGATAAGTAGATAAGTAGATAACAGATAAGTAGATAAGACTTTGAATATGTCAAGGTATATTTTAAAACTGGAGGTTTGCACGTAAATATATTTTAATTTGCCATTAGTAAAGTATTTAGATTATGTGTGTCAAATATGATTTTGGAATCCTGGGAAATGTTTTTATTGTAAAACTTGTAATTTTTTTTTTGTTTTGTATCAAAAAAATGTAAGAAATCTTTGGATTGACAAAGTTGATTTGGATTGACAAAGTGGAGGGGGAAATATATTTAGCTGGGGAAACATATGTTTTGTTCTCTACTATAAAGAAAGCTGACAGATTTAAAACTTGTATCCTTCAGCCTTTGCCATTCTCATGTCGTCCACTCTACTGTACAAGCATGATGAACCTAGTCCTGTGCTTTACTGGATTTAGGAAGAAAGAAGAACTAGTAAGTATTTTAAAACATTCTATTCAAGGAATATTTCTTCTAGCCTAATAAGTTTAAACTGACATTTTTTGTGGGTGGTTATATCATGGTTTTATTTAAAACATATTGAAGGACAAGTTTTAAATTTTGTGAAGAAACATTCTGAAGACCCTTGTAAAGAAACCTTTTGAATTTTTTTTTTTTTTTTTTAACGTTGATTTATTTTTGAGAGAGACAGACAGAGCTTGAGTGGGGGAGTAACAGAGGGAGAGGGAGACACAGAATCTGAAGGAGGCTGCATGCTCTAGGCTCTGAGCTGTCAGCACAGAGCCCGACGTGGGGCTTGAACCCACGGACCGTAAGATCATGACCTGGGCCGAAGTCGGATGCCCAACCGACTGAGCCACCCAGGCGCCCCAAGAAACATTTTGTTTAGGATGGCAGGCATATGAATGAACAGAAATACTTCATAACTATCATCTGTTCAAATTGTCATTTTGTTAAGTATTATATCAGCTACATTATTTGAAGTTTTTGTTTACAAATTGTAATTTATTTTTTTAATAACATTTACATTTTTTAAAAAAATGTTTATTTTTGAGAGAGAGAGAGAGACAGAGCATGAGCAGGGGAGGGGAAGAGAGAGAGGGAGACACAGAATTTGAAGCAGGCTCCAGGCTCTGAGCTGTCAGCAAAGGGCCGACACAGGGCTCAAACCCAGGAGCTGTGAAATCATGACCTGAGCTGAAGTCGGATGCTTAATTGACTGAGCCACTCAGGCGCCCCTACACATTGCAATTTCATGTTAAACATAATTTAAAATTTTTTCAAGTTAATCATAAAGTTAATGTTGCTTAATTTTTCTTTTGAGGTCAGATTGGTGACATTGGTTCATCACATGGGTGGAGTTATTCGAAAAGACTTTAATTCAAAAGTTACACATTTGGTGGCAAATTGTACACAAGGAGAAAAATTCAGGGTATGTAAACTTGGGTGTATTTCAATACAGCATTTTGGGGGGATGGATTTAAGCCTATCTGTTTCTCCCATTATTTATTGAGGATCAGAAATTCAATTTTTGCTACATATGCATTTAGTAAAAATTTTAAATTGTAGGAGTGTGGTCCTTTCGATTTTAAGGAAGCAATGGAACCTCAGTTAGGTCTTGAAATAAGTAGGATTTGTGAATGAGTAGGATTGTGGAGGTTGGTAGATGGGTAACATTTCAGGCAAAGGTTGGTTGGTGAATGAGCATTGGTGAATTGAGAGTTGGGAAGTGTTGAGCAGATATTTCACTCTTGTCTAACTGGTCTTAATAAGAACAGAGCTATATTCTTATAAAATAGTTCTAAGATTTAACTAGTGAAAACTATAAAGAATGGGAGAAGTTACTTCTATTAGAATTAAAATCTTTAAGTTTACACTTGAATATCTTAGGGAGAGTTTATCACGTTCCCACCCTCCATCAGTGTATTTATGTAACAAATGGTAATTTTGGGGTAATAACGAATTCTTGGGAGGTATACTTTTCAATTCATATCTTAGTTTTTAGTGACTTAATTAGATATTTTCCTCTGTTGTGTTGTCTTGGGGGTCAGTACTTCCAAAAGGAGGAAACCCAGAGAAAGGAAACACAGAGAAAGGAGAAATAGAAATGTAGTAAAATAAACTTCAGAGTTGTATTTATTTAAAATAAGGAAATGGTTTAGACATCATGGAACTTGTTCTAAATTATTTTAACCTAAGTTGTACAATTGAAAGACAATTTTTTGTTGATTTTTATTTACATTTTGTCATAAAGTAGATGAATAATCTAAAACTCTAAAAAAAAGTATGTATAAAATTGCTTAGAACTTCCATCAATGCAGTTATTTAGGGTGAAAACTTATCATAATTAATGCTCTATATTTTTAGATTGCTGTGAGTCTGGGCACTCCAATTATGAAGCCAGAATGGATTTATAAAGCTTGGGAAAGGCGGAATGAACAGTAAGTATTTAGAAATTCAGTAGTTTATTGTTAGAATTAAATATATTATTAAGGTAAACCTATGTGCCCCAAACCCTAAATTCATAGCTAGTATAGACAAAATGAATTCAGTCTTTGGGTGGCCTAAGGAATAAAGTCTAGGAGGAACATAGTTAAAAAAAAATTATAAAAAATTGAAAGACATCTGTGGTACCGTTTGACTTTACCTTGTGAAATAATTGTGATTATCATTAGCATTCTTTTTTTTTTCAATTTTTTTTTAATGTTTTTTTATTTATTTTTATTTATTTTTGAGACAGAGAGATAGAGCATGAGCGGGGGGGGGGGGGGGGGGGGGGGGGGGCAGAGAGAGAGGGAGACACAGAATCTGAAGCAGGCTCCAGGCTCTGAGCTGTCAGCACAGAGCCTGACGCGGGGCTCGAACTCACGGACTGTGAGATCATGACCTGAAGTGGAGTCGAATGATTAACTGACTGAGCCACCCAGGCACTCTGATTATCATTAGCATTCTTTTTTCCCCCCAAGATGTTATTTAAATTCAAGTTAGTTAACATATAGTGTATTATTGGTTTTAGGAGTAGAATTTAGTTATTAATCACTTAGGAGTATATAAAACCCAGTGCTCATCACGACAAGTGCCCTACTTAATGCCCAATATCGATTTAGTCCATCCCTGTACCCATCGCCCCTCCAGTAACCCTTTCTGTAGTTAAGAGTCTCTTATGGTTTGCCTCTGTTTTTATCTTATTTTATTTTTCCTTCCCTTCCCCTATGTTCATCTGTTATGTTTCTTAAATTCCACATATGAGTGAAATCATATGGTATTTGTCTTTCTGTGACTGACTTATTTCACTTAGCATAATACACTCTAGTTCCATCCACGTTGTTGCAAATGGCAAGATTTCATTCTTTTTGATGGGTAATATTCCATTTGACACTACATCTTTATCCATTCATCAGTTGATGGACATATGGGCTCTTTCCATAATTTGTCTATTGTTGATAGTGTTGCTATATGTTTACATTGGGGTGAATGTGCCCCTTCAAATCAGTTTTTTTGTATCCTTTGGATAAATACCTAGTAGTGCAATTCCTGGGTTGTAGTGTAGTTCTATCTTCAACTTTCTGAGGAAACTCCACACCCATTTTCCACAGTGGCTACACCAGTTTGGATTCCCGTAAACAGCTTACTAAGAAAATTCGTCTTTCTCTGCATTTTTGCCAACATCTGTTGTTTCCTGAGTTGTTAATTTTAGCCATTCTGACAGGTGTGCGGTGGTATCTCATTGTGGTTTTGATTTGTATTTCCTTGGTGATGAGTGTGTCTGTTAGCCATGTCTTTGGAGAAGTGTCTATTCATGTCTTTTGCCCATTTCTTAACTGGAGTATTTATTTTTTGTGTGTTGAGTTTGATCAATTTTTTAAAATTTTTTAGTGTTTATTTTGAAGAGAGAGAGTGCGAGTGGGGGAAGGGGAGAGAGAGAGAGAGAGAGAGAGAGAGAGAGAGAGAGAGAATATGAAGCAGGCTCCAGGCTCTGAAACTGTCAGCATAGAGCTGGACATGGGGCTCGAACCCATGAACTGTGAGATCATGACTTGAGCTGAAGTTGGACGCTTAACCGACTAAGCCACCCAGGCACCCTGATAAATTCTTTTTAGAGTTTGGATTCTAGCCCTTTATCAGATCTGTCATTTGTAAATATCTTCTCCCATTCTATAGATGGCCTTTTAGTTTTGTTGATTGTTCCCTTTGCTGTGCAGCTTTCTATGTTGATAAAGTCCTAATAATTCATTTTTGCTTTTGTTTCTCTTGATAATAGTTTCATGCATCTGGGTATTTAGATCATATTATGTTTTTTATGTTTATCTGGTAACATTCTAAGTGGTGATTGCACTTCATAACCATGTTAAGCTCTCTGACCTCGTAATTCCTTGCTATTCTACTTCATCATTATTTAACATTTCATGAAACCATAGTAAACCCCTGGAACACAGAAAACTTCATGTCCAAAGCAGTGAGTTGAATCTTGTAAAGACTACTCGTGATCAAATTTTGTCAGAAGTTACTCTGAGATGACTGAGAACACATCAATTTTTTTTTTTTAACTGATGTTTTTATGAACATTTCAGGACCACATGTAAAATATTTTTGACATATGGATTACACTAAAACTTTAAGAATTAGTATAGATTTATAAATTCACATTTAAGTTAAGCTGGTTTTAGAACAGTATATTTTGTTTTTAGGGATTTCTGTGCATCAGTTGATGACTTCAGAAATGAATTTAAAGTTCCTCCATTTCAAGATTGCATTTTAAGTTTCCTGGGATTTTCAGATGAAGAAAAAACCAATATGGAAGAAATGACTGAGATGCAAGGTAGAATTTAGTATAATTTAAAAGTTATATTTTTGTATTTTCTTCCCCACTCTTGCTTAATTCCCTCCTGGTGAATATGCCTCTCTACAAATTCAGGTTTGGAGATAAATAGTTAAGCTTATTTATGCTTGTATGCATTTCTTTTTAGGAGGTAACTGTTTACCTGTTGGAGATGAAAGATGCACTCACCTTATAGTTGAAGAGAATATAGTAAAAGAACTTCCATTTGAACCTTCGAAGAAACTTTATGTTGTCAAGCAGGAGGCAAGTAATTGTAGAATAATTTTTTAATAGACTTTTATTTTAATTTTGTTATTTTAAGTAGGCTTCACATCAGTGTGGGGTTTGAACTCAGGACCCTGAGATTAAGAGTTGCATGCTCAACAACTGAGCCAGCTAGGTGCCCTAAGATGGGTTTTTGAAAGATACTACTAATAGTTTCTCTTTTCTTTTCCTTTTTTGTTTTTTAACGTTTATTTAGTTTTGAGAGATAGGCAGAGTGCAAGAGGGGGAGAGGTTGACAGAGGGAAGCACACAATCTGAAGGAGCCTCCATGCTTGGAGCTGCCAGCATAGAGCCTGATGCAGGTCTGAGACCCATGACCTGTGAGATCATGACCTGAGCAGAAGTCAGTCGCTTAATCCACTGAGCCACCCAGGAGCCCCTTCTTCTTCTTTGTCGTCTTCTCTGTCTCTGTCTCTGTCTCCTCCTCCTCCGTCTCCTCCTCCGTCGTCTTCGTTGTCGTCTTTGCCTTCTTCACCTTCTTCGTCTCTTCCTCCTCCTCCTCCTCCTCCTCCTCCTCGTCCCCCTCCTCCTCCCCCTCCCCCCCTTCTCCTCCCCCTCCCCCCTTCTCCTCCATTTTATTTATTTTTGAGAGAGAGACAGACAGACTGAGTACTAGCAGGGGAGGGGCAGAGAGAGGGAGATACAGAATCCAAACCAGGCTCCAGGCTCCAAGCTTGTCAGCACAGAGCACGATGCGGGGCTCAAATTCATGCACTGCAAGATTGTGACCTGAGTTGAAGTCAGATGCTTAACTGACTGAGCCATCCAGGCTCCCCTCTTTTTTTTTTTTTTTTTTTTTTGTTTAATGTTTATATATTCATTTGTTTTGAGAGAGTGAGAGAGCTCAAGCACGGGGAAAGAGAGAGAGAGAGAGAGAGAGAGAGAGAGAGAATTGCAAGCAGTCTCTGCACTGTTGGTGTGGAATCTGGCGTGGGGCTCAATTTCACAAACTGTGAGATTATGACCTGAGCCGAAATCAAGAGCTGGATGCTTAACCCACTCAGCCACTCAGGTGCCTCACCTAATAGCTTTTCTGAGAAGGTAAAATCTTAATTAAAAAAAATTTTTTTTTTGTCTCTCACCTAGTGGTTCTGGGGAAGCATTCAAATGGATGCCCGAGCTGGAGAAACTATGTATTTATATGAAAAGGTATGCTTTTTTTGTCCCTTAGTCATTTGCTCTGTGAATTTGGTGATATAAAGATAACACTTCTGTCTGAAAAGAGCATATAATTGGCATACCAGTCATCTTTTACGTCACGTTTAGGAGTTTCAGAATAATTGGATAATTGGATATTGAGTAATAGGCTGTGTAGCTTTAAGTAAAACTTCAATGCAGTAGATATTTTAATCTAATCTATGTCATTCTGTGCTACTTCTTAGGATACCATTATGAACAATAACAATCCTATCTTTAGAAACTTAGAATCTTAAGGAAAAGATGGATATACAAACAGTTACAGTGTAGAATATGTGCTATAGTTGAGTAATTATTTTAACTAATCTCACTCTGAGAGACTCAGGAGGGACTGAAAAGAGCAAGTAAGTGTTTAGTCAATTTACTAAGTTAACCTTGTACAGACATTCAGGTTAGATAGCAGGTGGGAGATGGTGTTAAGCTTGAAAAAGCAAGTAGTTTAGTTTACTATGGCTTTAGAAAACTGTGGGAAAGGCCAACAAATATAGCTTATGATGTAGGCAGAATCAAGGAGTTTATAATATGTTAAAGAATTTGGGAAGTATTGGGAGCCATTGAATAATATTAAGGATTGGGAACTGGTGAAGAATATACTAGGTAAGGAGTATTGGGAGCCATTGAAGAATATTAAGGGGAGAGATGTCATTAAAAAAATGACTCTAATAGCAGATTGTAAGCCAGGAAAATGCAGCCTTCGTCCTAGATTGGTGAAAAGTGGTATCATTCACCAAAACATGAAGGGAAGATTTTCTTTATTTGGAGATTTAATTTGAATGGAATATTGAAGACAAGGTACAGATTTATTATGTTTCTATAAAATCTAAATAGGTACTATATTGTCTTCTGACTCTTTTGTTCTCAAGGTTTTTAACGTAAAGTTTAAAATCTGTGCTTAAAATATCAAGAGAGAGCTTTTAAAGTCAAGTGTTATTTGGCAAATATTGGAGAGCAATATGTCCAGGCGCTGTGCTAAATGCTAAGGATACAGTGAACAAAATATGAATGGTCCCTGCCCTCCAGAGTTTATGGCCTAACGGGACTAGACAGTAAACAAGCTTACAGATGAATACGTAATGGTGATAGAGCTATGAAGAAACAGAATGAGGTGCTTGGGGTTAGGCAATTACAGTGGTCCCTTGACTATTATGTTTTATGAATCTTCTGAATTACCTGGCAGAGTGTATAGTTGTAGAATCATTGTGCAAAATCCAGGTTTTGTCAAACTTGTAAATACATTTTTCTTCTGTTCCTGTCTCAGTGTAGAACCAAGAAAGTAAAATAGAGCTTTTGTGCTTTTGATTGCAGGCTAATACTCCTGAGCTCAAGAAATCAGTGTCACTGCTTTCTCTAAATACCCCAAACAGCAATCGCAAAAGACGTCGTTTAAAAGAGACACTTGCTCAGCTTTCGAGAGAGACAGACATGTCACCTTTTCCTCCCCGTAAGCGCCCGTCAGCTGAACATTCGCTTTCTATAGGGTCACTCCTAGATATCTCCAACACACCAGAGTCTAGCATTAACTATGGAGGTAATTCACATTTTAAAAAATTGATGATTACAGTTTAGCAGAATGGGATAATTATTAGAGTATAGGTAAATCACTACTACAGTGAACATGAAAGGTTCTACCTTTTATTACTGTTGTTCTTGCTGAGGAGAAAAGGCACATAAAAATGCTTCCATGTAATGATTGCTTACTATATGCTAAGTGCTTTCTATATTTTATTTGTATATTACTGTAGAAAATGATAGAGCTGTTCAAAGAGCAAATTCTTAACTAGCAAAAAAAAGATCACAGAAGGTGTCACATGAATTATGGAGAAAATAGGTACAATTAAATCACTGTAGGGTAAGTTCGGTTTGTCTTAAATGATAGAAGAAAGCCAGCCTTATAATTAACTCTTCTCTCTTGGTCATCAGTTTTTCTATTTTTGGTTTTCAATCTGCACATAAATATGTTGTGTTTTTTACACTTAAGAAGCAATCAAAGCCTTCCCTTAACCCCATGACTCTATTTACTATCTCATTTCTCTCTTTCCTTTTATAGGAGTACTCTTCAAAGAATTACCTTGATCTATTGTGTCACTTCCTTGCCTTTCATTGTCTTTTTAACCCATTCCAATTGAACTTAAGTCCCTACTGCATGAAATTGCTCTTACTGAGGAGACTGACCTTTTTTATGCAGTCAGCAACATTGAACACGTGAACAGCTATTTCTTCCCGGAGATAGTTTTCTCTTCGATTTTGTACGTCATTTCTTGTTCTCTTTTGCCTAACTTCTCCACCTCTAACTATTATTGAATGTTATTTCTGAGTCATTTCTTCTCTATTGTATTCTTCCTAAATTGGTCTCATTTTTAATTCCATGGCTTTAGAAACATTCATATGCTCTTGACTCCCTAATTTGTCATCTCTGTCCAACTGCCTTTTTTTTTTTTCTTTTTTTTTTTTTTTAACGTTTATTTATTTTTCAGACAGAGAGAGACAGAACATGAACAGGGGAGGGGCAGAGAGAGAGGGAGACACAGAATTGGAAGCAGGCTCCAGGCTCTGAGCCATCAGCCCAGAGCCCGATGCGGGGCTTGAACTCACGGACCGCGAGATTGTGACCTGAGCTGAAGTCGGGCGCCCAACCGACTGAGCCACCCAGGCGCCCCCCAACTGCCTTCTTAATACCTATTCCTATTTGTCCATGCCTAATACACTTCTTAAACTTAATCAAATTAGAACTCTTGGTTTTGATTTTCTCTACCACTCTCAACTCTATTCCTTTGCCACCCTTCCTTTATCGGCCTTTTCTATAAAATGGATCTCTCTTAGACAATTATTTTTGTCTCCTAAATGGTCTCTCTCTATTCATTTTTGCCTTTTTATTTATTATTCATTATTATTATTATTTTGTTAATGTTTATTTTTGAGGGGGGGAGGAAGGGAGGGACAAAGCATGAGTGGGGGAGGGGCAGAGAGAGAGAGGGCAATACAGATCTGAAGCAGGCTCCAGTCTCTGAGCTGTCAGCACAGAGCCTGACATGGGGCTCGAACTCATGAACCACGAGATTGTGACCTGAGCCAAAGTCGGACATTTAACCAACTGGGCCACCCAGGTGCCCCCTTTCCTTTTCTTTCTTCCTTCCTTCCTTCCTTTCTAATTTTAAGTTTATTTATTTATTTATTTTGAGAGAGAGTCAGCACAGGTAGGGGAGGGACAGAGAGGGAGACAGAGAATCCCAAGCAGGCTCCACACCATCAGTATGGAGCCCGACATGGGGCTCGAATCCACAAAACTATGAGATCATGACCTGAGCCACAATCAAAAGTTGGACACTTGACCAACTGAGCCACCTGGGTGCCCCTTCTTTTTTTTAAAGTTATTTATCTAAGTAATCTCTACACCTATCCTGGCCTCTAAACACACAACCCTGAGGTCAAGAGTTGTATGCTTTTCCGACTGAACCAGCCAGGCACCCCCAATTTTGCCTTTCTGCATGCAGCACCTAGGTTTCTAAAATACATATGCCACTTCTCTGCTAGAAGTCATACAGTGGCTTTTTATTACCGTAGCTTCCAAGTTCCTATGTGATCCTTCTTCACTTACCTCCAACCTCATAGGATACCATGCTCTCCTGTAATATTTTAAGTTTCCGTCACACTATCTTTGTTATTCTTCAGATATTCCCACTACATTCATACCTCAGGAACTTTATACTTGCCCTCTTTGCTTTAAAGAAATCTTGTTGGGTTTTCTACAAAGTTACATCCTTGTTTGAGTACTTCTCACCAACCCATTATGTGGTTGTTGTCTTTAGTAGTAGTTTTTACTGTTAGAAACTATATTTTTTGTTTATTTTATTTGCCTCACCAGAATGTAAGCTTTAAGAAAACAAGAACAGTGCCTCACTAAATATTCATGGAAGGAATTGAGTGTCAATTTAGGGTAGGCCCAGAAAACCAAGGTGGAGTTGAGAAGTAAGATGAGTAAGAATACAGATAACAGTATACAAATTCGTTTTTTAGGAATAGTGAAGAGATTAGTTGACTTGTAGTATGGAGGAGTAATAGTTAAATTAGAAAGGTTAGTTGGGGCCTAATATTAGAGGACTTTAAAATCAGACTGGCATGTCTGAACTGCATATTGTCATTAATGAGGAACTTAAGCTATTGAGCAGTAGAGTAATTGGTTGAGTAGGTAATTTGTAGTGAATTATTCTGAAAAATGATTCAAAGGAAGACAGTTTAGAGATCACCAGACCATGAAGTAATCTATAGTGGCTTGGGCCATAAGGTGATAAGGTCCTGAGTCAGGGTTACTGACTGAACTGACTGAACTTACTGAAAGAAAAGTGGAGATATTGATGGAATGGAGTGACAGGAAGGGAATAAGGATGATGGCAAAGTATTAAAATAGGAGAAATGTTACCTTAGCAAAAACAGGAAGTCTATATTTTGGAGGAAGATAGTGCAGTTTTAGAGAATATCCAGGTAAAATTGAGGTACAAATGTCCAGTGGGTATTTGGAAAAATTGAACTTGGTGCTTGGGTAGAGGATTATGATTAGATACATATGTCTGAGAATTTACTGGTTCCATAATCATGATGGACATACTGGGCATGGGATGGTAAGAGCTGATCATAAAGGACTGAAGCTTGAATATGCAGTTGAAGGAACAGGAGAAGAAAATGAACCACTAAAAAAACCCAGACATGACAGTTGTACTAATATATTAGGTACTCTGTATAGGAGAATGCCCAGTTTGTAGATCACTGCCTACACACAATTAAATTAGATCAATGTATGTCAGTTTCCTCCTCCTGAAATATGTAACGGCAGAAGCTCTTGGATCTGTCGAGAGCAGCCTGAAATAACATATGGCAAGTGGGAGAATCTTTGAAGTCTACTAGCTTTAGAAAACATTCAAAGTTCCATAGTACACACCATTGTATTAATAATATTTAAAATTATCATTGAGTAAAGTTAATATACTGGGACTATATTGTTTTTTTCCATGTCATTCTATTGTATGTTATACATTAGTTTTCTTATTGAAAAACTTGCTATTAGGAGATTCTGTACATAATGTTAAAGTATTTTAATCATAACTGATAGTAAGAAAGTGTATATAAAGCTTTTATGAAATATCATGTTTTTTGAAATACGTATAAAAAATACTAATGTGTCCTCCCGTTTTGTGTTGGACTAGGTGTTTTCATATTATGTTAAGAACTAATGAAGAATTTGCAGTGATGTTGGTTTTTTTGAGGAAGGCTTCCTGCATATATATGTGATAAGTTTTCTGTTACTGTGTAATCATAACAACCTCTTTATCTTTTAACTTAAATATTTTTATGGAGTTTTAAATTTTATTTTTTTTGAGCTTTTTATTTTGAAATATTTTAGATTGCAAAAAGCTACAAAAATAGTACAAAGATTCTAGTACTCTACTCAGATTTCTTTCCCAAATGGAAATATTCTGCCATGATTGTGTTAGCATTCATTCATTCATTCTCTGTCTCTTTCTATATACACACATATTTTTTATGTCTGCACCGTTTGAGATTAAGTTGCAGATACGATGACCCTTTATTTCTAAATACTTAAATGTGTATTTCCTAAAATAGACATTTCTTGTACCACTATAATACACATATTGTAATTAGGAAATTGACGTTAATACTATGTATGACCTACTCTTAATTTTTATTAGTTGTTCCACTCATATCCTTTTTAGGAAAAGAAAAAAAGTTCCTTTTTTTTTTTTTTTTTCCTGGTCTAAGACTCAATCCAGGATCATAGAGAAAGTTGTTATCTCTCTCTAGTCTCTTCTAATCTGGAATAGTTCCTAACTTTCTCTGTTTTTAATGACTTCAACGTTTTTGAAGAGTACAGGCCATTATTTAGTATAATGACAGGCCAAATCTGTCAATTTGGAGTCATTGATACTTTGGACCATTATTTTTTCCTGGCTTTATCCTGTAAAGAAATTTTACTTTAATGAAAAACTAAATGGGTATATTTCTAAGAGTGGATATCTTTCCCCCTTTTTTTTGTTGTTAAATCTGCACAGTATCTGGTACTTGTATCTGGTTTTCATTAAATCTTTCCCCCTTTTTACCTTTTAGAAACACCAAAATCTTGTACTAAGTCTTCTAAAAATTCCACTCCGGTTCCTTCAAAGCAGTCAGCCAGGTGGCAAGTTGCAAAAGAGCTTTATCAGACTGAAAGTAATTATGTAAATATATTGGCCACAATTATTCAGGTAAGAGTTTGGTGCAAAATGATCCCTGTTCCAGTGTTCATAACTAAAAAATCTGAGAAGTGTTATTTCTTACAAGCAAATTATATAAGCATAGAATTTGAACATAGATACTAAAAATGAAAATGTATGATGAAAATCTGCTATTAGGGAAATACCATAACTGTAATAGTAGCTTTTATTCATATAGAAATAGCACCATTTTTTATAGTGACTTTAAAAAGAGAAGGATCCTCAGTAGATAATCTTGGAGAGAACTAACTTTTATTCAATGCAGAACTTTGCATGTTCGCTGTCAGGATACTGCATTTATATTCATATGCGGATGTGGTAGATAACTTTTTCTGAAAGTGTGCATTCTAGGAGTCATACTGTATATATGTGAAAAGCAATAGCAATGAAGCATAACAATATGAATGTAATTTTTGTTTTCAGTAATCCTTTCATGTGTCAAGTTTATTTTTTTCTTTTTTTCTTTTTTTTTTTTTTTAATTTTTTTAATGTTTAGTTATTTTTGAGAGACAGAGCACAAGCAGGGGGTTGGAAGGCAGAGAGTGAGGGAGACACAGAAACCGAAGCAGGCTCCAGGCTCTGGGCTGTCAGCACAGAGCCTGACGCAGGGCTCGAACTACTGAGCCGTGAGATCATGCCCTGAGCTGAAGTCAAACACTTAATGGGCTGAGCCACCCAGGCCCCCCTCATGTGTCAAGTTTCTTAAAGTATGTAGTGGTTAGTCATAAATATTAATTCCTTGCTTATCATTAAAACGTACTATGAAGTTATTGCTGAAGAACAATTCTAATGGATCCTTCTAGGATGAGACTGAAGATGATATTAAAGAAAAAACTGAAATTCAAGGTTCTGAAATACAATAATAGGATATTATTTTGGCATCTGCAGAAAGAGGTAATAGATTTGTTTTAGGTAATGAAGGAGATTGTCAGAAAAATAAAGTTGATACCATCATGCTTGTCTCTGAATAGAAAAATAATAGGGAGCTTCTGATTGGGGTTAATTTTTAACTGACCTGTATTTGAATTCTTAATATAACTCATTAGGGTTCAATATAATAGCCTTTAGTTGCTTGTACTACTGATAAAATGCATGGATAAGAAATGGAAAGACTTCTTTCTTGCTATTCATGGAGAGGTTATTCTTCACAGTTAATTTGTTTAGCAGCAGTCAAGGGTTTATGAGGCCCTTTGCTGTATTAAACTTTACTTGTTTTAAGTCAGCTTTGCTCTTCTTCCTCAAGGGAAATCATTCTGGATGAGTTTCTTGTTGAAGTTTTTATAGTCAGCCAAAATGTAGTCGAGTAGCAGAAAATCCCGTTGGCATATACTGTTCATGTACTTTGGTAGCATTTATTACCCAGAAATGTAAATCCTTTCAGACCATGGTAAATGCACTGGAGTTTCAGAATTCTAATTTGCATATCAATTAACTTTGTTAAAATGCCTTAAAAAGGCCCTTAGAATTATTAGACTTACATCATTTCATACCACTATGCTTACTATAAACTCACCTAAGATTTTATTTAAAAGATTGTGATCTAAATTCATAATAATGTTCTTTTCAGTCTTTATTTTAGGACTGATGTTTTCCTTCCTTTTTTTTGAAATTGGATTTGGAATAATTTAATTTAGCCCCAGAAGCTTCTTTATGTATTTCATATAATACTTGGGTGCCTATTAATATAAATTAGTTTCCCAAGTGTCAAAGAAGATTGCTGTTTTAAAGGAGCTTAGATTGGAAGAGGAGATAAAACATACATACCTAATTATAATACTGAGTAAAAGGGTATGAACATCATGAGGGAGGTTTAGTTAAGGTATTTGGAGATTTGTGAGGTGGGAGTTTTACTTTTATGAGCTTAGGGAAGGTGTTGGGTTGGAAGTTTGGTGGGTTGAACATTGGAAAAAGTATCATAAAGAAGATAAAAATTGAAGTGAATTTTGAAGTAGGAGTATGATTAGTACATGTAAAAAATATGGGTAGGGAGTGTATTTGAGATTGTGCAAATAATATAGACAATTGAAGATGTATACAACATTCAAGGTATAATTACTAGTCTAGGGGATTAGCGTTTAGGGTGATTTAAGGGAACTAAGGTGCAAGGGGTAGGGTGTGGATACAGTGAGAGTTGAGGTCAGGCTGTCTATGCCAGACTAGAGAAGGCCTTTGTATAGTGTTATATGTAATATAGAGAAGAATTTTTTTTTTAATTTTTTTTTTTTAACGTTTATTTATTTTTGAGACTGGGAGAGACACAGCATGAACGGGGGAGGGTCAGAGAGAGGGAGACACAGAATATGAAGCAGGCTCTAAGCTCTGAGCTGTCAGCACAGAGCCTGACGCGGGGCTAGAACTCACGGACCGCGAGATCATGACCTGAGCCGAAGTCGGCCACCTAACCGACTGAGCCACCCAAGCGCCCCTAGAGAAGAATTTTTGATGGGAAGGGGAAGATGGTATCTGACTTGCATTTTTGGAAGATAACTTGTTTCACTTAGAAGGAGGTACTGAAGAGGGGAAATTATGGAGACAGGACTAATTTGGAGGTTATTTCAGCAGTCTTAGAGATTTTGAGGACTTGAACTTCTTTCAGTGAAAATGAAAATAGGACAAATTTGAGAAATGTTGGAAAGGTAGAATCAGAAGTGTTTGGCTATCTAATTTTTTATGGAGGCTTAAAGCAAGTACAGAGAACAGTTTTGTATAGTTTAACATGTCTTAAGACTACTGGGAGGTTTTAAAGTAAAAAGTAAAATTTTAAAAAGTCAAATAGCTATTTAAAGTAAAAGTAGTAATGTATTGTTGGGTTCTTAACATACGTGGAAATAAAATGAATGACAATAACACAAAGGCCAGGAGGAGCAGAAGTAAAATAATAATAATAATAATAATAAATAAAATAAAAGATAGTAGTAAAGAACTACATGAAAATTATGGGGGCATCTGGCTGACTCAGTCAGTAGAGCATGTGACTTCTGGTCTCAGGGTTGTGAGTTTGACCCCCATGTTGGATGTAGAGGTTACTAAAAAATAAAATCTTTAAAAAAAAAAACCAAAACACTTCAAACGAAGATTATGAATTGTTACTGGTTTTAAGTATTACATTTCTATAAGTTTAGTCACCCAAAATACTTATATACATAAAAACATATTAAATAAATATATTTTTCCAGGCCTTCCATTTCTGCAATTATGAACCCTACCCACTAGAAACAATAAAAATACTGAAATCAGAAAAAAAAAAAAAAAAGAAATCAAAAAAGAAAAGCCTTTATTATTCTAAATACATCAGTAAGCTGATAATAAAGTGAGGTATATTCATGGGGCGCCTGGGTGGCTCAGTTGGTTGGGCAGTGGACTTCAGCTCAGGTCTTGATCTCGCGGTTGTGATTTTGAGCCCTGTGTAGGGCTCTGTGCTGACGGCTCAGAGCCTGGAGCCTGCTTTGGATTCTGTGTCTCCTCTCTCCCTCTGCCCTTCCCCCACTTGTGCTCTGTTTCTCTCTGTCTCTCAAAAATAAATATGAAAAAAAAATGTTTTTTAAATGAAGTGAGGTATATTCAGAGGCCAAAATCTAAGTAGGGAGTTGTGTACTAAAACCAGCTTTTACCCCAAAGACCACAAGGCCTCAGTGGACACAGAAAACCAACACAAAAACTAGTTTCCAACCTACTGTCAAACTTCCAGTAAAGTTAAAAATGTGTATAGCCGGTGACCCAGAAATTCTAAATGTCAAAACATTTAGTATTTCTGTTAAGCGTATGTCTGGAAATCACTGATTGCTCATTGCTTTCTTCCTTAGTAATTTGAAAGAAAAGTGCAAATTACTCTTGTATTATACTAGCAATTTCATGTTATTAGATTCTAATATAACATTTTATGATAATATATATACACACAGATGTATAAATAAATAGGATAAAATAGAAAATGTTATGAGAAAAAAGGTCTCAAATTTAGGGAGAGATTTCTTTTTTTAATTTTTTCTTTTCCATCAACCTCTCTCTTACCACTGTCAATATGTTTTTTTCTAAGTGTTTTTTTAATGTTTATATTTGAGAGAGAGAGAGAGAGAGGAAGGGAGTGTATGCGAGAGAGGGGGAGGGGCAGAGAGAGAGGGAGACACAGAATCGGAAGTAGGCTCCAGGCTCTGAGGTGTGGGGCTCTAATTCATGGACCTCAAGATAATGACCTGAGCCAAAGTCAGACACTTAACCAATTGAGCCATCTAGGTGCCCCTCACTGTCAACATGTTTGCTTTTTTCCCCTATAACCTATCTAAACTAGTGTGTTTTTTTTTAACCTTTTAGTTATTTCAAGTACCATTGGAAGAGGAAGGACAACGTGGTGGACCTATCCTTGCACCAGAAGAGATTAAGACTATTTTTGGTAGTATCCCTGATATCTTTGATGTGCACACTAAGATAAAGGTAAATTTGTGTATGTTAGGTTGGTAGTAATTCTTTTTGGATTGTGTTTATCTAATGTTTTTTTAAGGTACTATTGATTGTCTAAATGAGTTTTATACCTAAAACTTCTTATTCTCTCATTTATTCCTTTGAATCATTTATGTCCCTTTGCTCCAGTGCCTTATTAATATTTGTTGTTGGTCTGTTTTTTAATTTTGATTAATCCTGAAATAAGGAATTAAACCTTTTGAAGTTTTTTCTATAGAAATATGTGGTTGCTGGTGGTATTTTTCTTATTTTCCTACTGTTCCTCTCAGGTTGTATGTTTTGCTTTGAATTGTTTGAAAAACTGAAGCTGCAAGAGACTTAGAGACCATTTTGTTCATTTCTCTGTTTATAGTCAGGTAAATAAAAAAAAAAAAACAAAAAACCAACACATAAGACAATGCTGTCCTCTTAATGATTTTTACTTTGATGAAGGGTCCATGATTTATAAGTACCAGTCTGTCATAGTAATTTGGGGGCAGATTTAGCTGAACTTTTAAAAGTAGTTAAACTTTATTTTCTACTTGGTACTTGAGCAAAATTGATCAGTTTTCTCTTCAGAACAACCCATATGAATGGTTATTTCATATTCCAATAAAAAGATCAATCTATATTATAGAATGTTTTCAAACAAGTACATGATATTACTTTTGATTTTACTGTACATTATAAACAAAAGTATAAACGATCTATAAGTTAATAAAAATGCAATTTTAAATGCTTGCATTTGTACTTTATCAAAATCCATGATCATATTTCACTTATTTCTAGATCTAAAGGGACTCTGAAGGAGTCTTTACTTTCATAAAAAGCTATTGAGTTTCAGCCTAGGTTAATCTTATTCTAGTTTGGTTTCTGGATATTCAAAAAGTGTTTTTGTTATATTTTTTCTTTTATAAGAAATACTGAAAGGCATAAAGGTAGAATGGGAAGGCAAGTAGGTTTTCATCTTGGTGTCCTAACACTAATTTGTGGATCAATTTGAATTTGTGTCATTCATTTAGTTCGTCTGGGTGTTAAAGTACTCTTCTAATATAAAATGTTACACTTGTTATGTGTATAGGATCATAATCTCAATAGAGAAAGTCATGTTCTCTGATTCACTGGAGCTTTGAAAATGATTGTTACTCTTTAGTTTTCTCATGTGTAACATTCTTCAAGCTTCTTCTATAAAGTTGGATTGCTGATATTTAAACTATTGTTTTTTTAGCTGATTTCAAGTTTGTCACACATTTAAAACTTTCAAAGCCTGTGTTCTTTTCTACCACAAAACCAATAATACATGTTGTCAAACATTTGTAAGATCAGGAGTAAAGGAAAGAGGAGTATAAAATACCCACAATCCTATCACCCAAAATTTTAAATTCTATTGTATTTTCTTGTCTTTTTTTATACATCGCAGTTTTTTCCTTCTTTTAAATGTAGCCGGCCATCAAGTACTGGCACATGTAGCGAGCAGTATCAAGAAGTTGGTATTATTGTCTACATTTTACAGATGTGAAACTGCTACACACAGAAATTAAATAATTTTTCCCAAGCCAGTCATCTAATAAATGTTGGATCTAGGATTTAAATACTTGTTTGTCTGACTTCAGAGTCTGTTCTCTTAAATCCTAATGCTATCTTGCTTTTTTGTTTTTGTTTTTGTTTTTGGAAATTGAGATCTAATTGACATATCATTGTATTAGTTTTATTATACAAATAATAGTTTGATATGCATATATATTATGAAGAGATCACCATGATAAATTTAGTTAACATCTATCACCACACATAATTACAAATTTTTTTTTCTTTTAAAGTTTATTTATTTTTTGAGAGAGAGACAGTGTGAGCAGGGAAGGGACAGAGAGAGAGGGAGAGAGAGAATCCCAAGCAGGCTCTGCACCATCAGCATAGAGTCCCATGCGGGGCTTGAACCCATAAAGTTGTGAGATCATGACCTGAGCCAAAACCAATAGCCAGATGCTTAACTGACTGAGCTTACCCAGACACCCCACAAATTCTTTTTCCTTTGTGATGAGAACTTTTAAGATCTGCTCTGTTAGCAGCTTTCAAATATGCAATACAGTATTGTTAACTATAGTCACCATGCTTAATATTACATTCCCCAGGACTGTGAGGGATGTCTCACAAACTGTGAGACCATAGCTGAGCCGAAATCAAGAGTCGGACACTTAATCGATTGAGCCACCCAACCACCCCGATTACATTGCTTTCTGATAGCAATGTTCTTATATAAATATACAGCCATCTTGCAGTTTTTTTACACTTTTTTTTTAAGTAGGCATTATACCCAGTGTGGGGTTTAAACTCATAACCCTGAGATCAAGAGTCTCATACTCTATAGACTGAGCCAGCCAGGCACCCCCAGTTTTTTATACTTAAAAGAGGACTACTAGATTATATTGGCAGAGCTTTAAGTTTTTTCTCTTTTGTATCACAGTTTTCCAAATATCCTGTGTACTTTATATTAAATACATTGGTAAATAAAGTTAATAGTTGCTTACTCAGTATTACAGTCTGTTAAGGATTCTTTTTTTTTTTTGAGATCTTATTTATTTTTAATTCCTTTTAGAGAGAGTGCATGTTTGGGAGAGGGATAGAGGGACATGGGGGGGTGATAGAGAATCCCAAGCAGGTTCCATGCTTAGCGTGGAGCCCAACATGGGGCTTGATCCCACAACCCGGGGATCGTGACCTGAGTTGAAATCAAGAGGTGGGACATTCCACCAACTGAGCCACCCAGGCGCCCCTAAAGATTTTATTTTTAAGTAATTTCTATACCCAACATGGGACTCAAACTTACAACCTGGGATCAAGAGTCGCATGCTCCCCTGACTCTGAGCCAGCCAGGCTCTCATAAGGATTCTTCTAAGTGCTATACAAGTATTAGCTAATTTAATCCTTTGAAGTAAGAATTATTACTATCCTCATTTTGCAGAATAGGAAATTAAGGCACTTCGAGGTTAAGTAACATGTCCAAGGGCACAGAACAAACTCCAGAGCCAGTATTTTTTTTTTTTTAAATTCTAGTTAGTTAATACGTAATGCAATATTGGTTTCAGGAATAGAATTCAGTGATTCATCACTTACATACCACACTCAGTGCTCATCACAAGTGCCCTCCTTAGTACCCATCTTCCATCTAGCCCATCCCACCACTTCCCTACGCCAACCCTCAGTTTGTTCCATGTCTCAAAGTTAGGGCCAGTATTTAAAACTAGCAAGTCAGTATCAGAATCTACTATATTATATTGCCCAAAGGTTAGTTTTATTTATGAATTTTTTCTTTTCTTTTGTTGTAAATAATAACCTTTATGGAAAATAGCTTATTTCCAAAGCTGAAATAGTAAGGGGAGTGATGCTGTTTTACATTTTTTCTGTCTTGCTTAAGAGAAGACTGTTTTCTTATATCGGCTCTGAATTCAGTCTGTTGTCATATCACACATCATGTAACCTCTAGAAAAGTCTCTAGTATGCTTGTGACAGAATTAGAGTGGAAAAGTCATATGGAGCTTTAGTGTTGTAATGAAAATAGTTTTAATCTCATGAATTCCACTACAGAGATTTCCTGGGGAGCCTGTGGATGACACTTGGAGAACTTTTGGTTATAAGGGCTTATTGATTAATTTCTACTTTAAAGTCACTTTTAGAATTTAAATTAGGGAATGTCATTTCTTGGCATCTCATTTTACCATCTGATTTGTATTTTATTATCTTAGAATACTTTTAAATGTCTTCAAAATTTTTACAAATATTTAATATTTTAGGATTTTATAGGTCAGGAATTAGCAAACTATGGTTGATGGACCAAATCTAGTCAGATTAGGATTTTGGTAAAGTTTTGCTTGTTTTGCTAAAGAAAGTTATTGAAACACAGCCACATTCAATTGTTTATGAATTGTCTGTGGCTGCTTCCACACTACATGGACAGAGTTGAGTACTTGTAACAGAAACCATATGGCCTTCAAGGCTTGAAATATTTACCTTCTGGCCCTTTAAGTAAAATTTGCTGACCTGTTAGAGATTACAGTTTCAGATGGGTGCTTTAGCAGCAAGATCAAAAGTAGTTTTCTACAATTAATAATGGCAATCAATTTTATAGTTAATAAGAAAAGATGTTGAACTGGCCTATCATTTTGGAAAGTTAGGCTGTCTTATTGACTTGACACTGTGTTTTCTTAATTATTTTTCAAAGGGTATTTTCCTCATAGTCAAAAGTTAATTCCTTATTGAGGAGAAAGAGTGTGTTATTGTTTTGCACATCAAATTAATATACTTTGTAAGGTACTTCTTTCAAATGAATATTTCAAAAATATTGGAAAATGTTTAAGGGACTGTCAAATTCAAGCTTAAATGTTGCATTTTGTGCTCTTTCAGGATGATCTGGAAGACCTTATTGTTAATTGGGATGAGAGCAAAAGCATTGGTGACATCTTTCTTAAATATGTGAGTATTTAATTTCTTTTTTAGGTTTTCAGGTTAAAGCATCATCTCATTAAGTACTCTCAGGGAATGACAGGTACTTGTTTAAATGTGTGAGCTTTCAAAACTTTGACATAGTTGTGTTTAGAAAATATATCGGAAGTGTTCTTGTCTTCTGAAACATATTTGCTATATATAATTTAACACTTCTTGATACCCCAAGGTCATCGTTAGGAACACTAATTGTCCTACTGTGCCATAAAATTTTACTATATATCAAGTTATTTTTCTTTCATAGTCACAGATTAATGATTTTGTGAAATTTTCTGTAATTGAGTTTTTAATTTTTTCTTTTTAGTTGATATCATTTTTTACTGTCTTTGTGTCTGCTCTGCATAAAAGCTTATAAGGAACTGCTTTTCTTTGCTAGGGCAAAACCACATGGCTTAAGTTTATCAAATAAAGTAAACTCATTTTGAATGAGGTGCTGTGAATGGGATTTCTAAGTGTCTTTCAGTCTGTTTGAATACATTTTATAGGTTTCAGTGCCTTGGGTTCTGGCACACATACTTTTCTTTTCTGAGGCCTCCTCCTAACTTCCATTCTTACCATATAGTCTTACCTTTTTTTTTCTGGTTGGTTGAGAATTCCAAATATGCAAATTATTGTCACATATCTTTTTTTTCGGTCACATATCTTTTTGATACCTGTTAGTCTCCTCAATTAGCTGAGACATTTTTCCTTTTTTGTTGCAATTTTGGGTACTATAATTGATATTTTTAATGTTTATTTTGAGAGAGGGAGCATGTGTGCCAGTGGGAGAGGGGCAGAGAGAGAGAGAGGGAGAGAGAGAGAATTCCAAGCAGGCTCCATGCTCAGCACTCAGCACAGAGCCTGTTGAGGGGTTCCATCTCCCAACCATCAGAGCATGACCTGAGCTGAAATCAAGAGTTGGACGTTTAATCAACCGAGCCACCCAGGTGGCCCTATAATTAATCTTTTAAGTAGTGGTTTGGGGGCACCCAGGTGGCCCAGTTGGTTAAGCATCTGACTCTTGGTTTTGGCTTAGCTCATGATCTCACAGTTCATGAGTTTGAGCCCCACATTGGGCTCCATGCTGGTGGAACCTGCTTGGGATTCTCTCTCTCCCTCTCTCCCTGCCCCTCCCCAACTCATGTACTCTTACTCTCTCTTTCTCTCTCAAAAATAAATAAATAAACTTTATTTATTCTTTTAATTTTTAAAAAACATTGATTTATTTTTGAGAGAGAGACAGAGTGCAAGCAGGGGAGAGTCAGAGAGAGAGGGAAACACAGAATCTGAGTCAGGTTCCAGGCTCTGAGCTGTCACCACAGAGCCTGATGACCTGGGGCTCAAACTCCCAGACTGTGAGATCATGACCTGAGCCAAAGTTGGATGCTTAACCAACTGAGCCACTCAGGCATCCCTAAATAAATAAACTTTAAATGATGGTTTGGGTTTGTCAATAAATAATAGCATGTCATGTCCTGGGGTGCTTAGTACTATATTCTGAACTTATAGAAGTTTTAAAACTTTGTCATGTTTATGTCAATACAATATGTATGAGTATACTTTGTTTCTTTCTGAGTCTTTGTTTGCAGTTTTAGGCTTTGTGTACCAGTTGATGCATTTTGTTTAGCAATTAACTTGCTAATGAGAAATGTGTAAAATTTCTGTATTTAACTTGACAAGCTTATTATAAATTTTTCTTTTGTATGCAGTATGTCAGATTGTGACTATTGATTATTTGGTTTTAAATTTCATTATCTAAGGATAATATCCATAACAAATTAATATTTTTTTCTTCTTCTTCCCCCTAGTCAAAAGATTTGGTAAAAACCTATCCTCCCTTTGTAAACTTCTTTGAAATGAGCAAGGAAACAATTATTAAATGTGAAAAACAGAAACCAAGATTTCATGCTTTTCTCAAGGTAATGTGCATTTCTTTCCAATAAAAATCTGAGAATAATTTCTAAAGGAGTTCATTTAAATTATACATTTAGTAAAAATATATCCATGTAAGAACCTCTTAGTGTGTAACCTATTAACTTTAGCCATATCTGATAGTGGCAGTGATAGTAAAGCTTCAGAAAAATTTTATCTGTTTATTTATTTAATGTTTATTTATTTTTGAGAGTGAGAGAGCATGCATGCAAGCAGGGGAGGGGCAGAGAGAGAGAGAGAGACCCACAGAATCTGAATCAGGCACCAGGCTTTGAGCTGTCAGCACAGAGCTGGATGTGGGGCTCAAACTCACAGACCATGAGATCATGACCTGAGCCGAAGTGGGGAAGTGGGATACTTAACCGACTGAGCCACCCAGGATCCACAAAGCTTCAGAAGATTTAGATAGCAGGGGCCACGAGGGAACTGAGTGAATGAGAATGTTGTCTGTAGTTATTCATGTTTTTTAAAGTTATGCATGTTTTAGTTCTAAAACACCTAAAAATTTTTCAGTGTGATTTGATTTTGCCTTTAAGAATTTTTTTTTTTCTTTACCAGGGCTTTATTTTGTTTATTCAATGATATCAGCATAATTAATACTTCACAACTATTTTTTTCTTGTGAATTGTGTAGACTCAAGAGAAACTTAAGATACAATAGATAGGAGTGTGCAGAGAAACTCATTTTGTGTTTAAGATGTCAATCCTTGAGTGGCCAGGAGGTCATTAAAGTCCTTGGAAGATTATTCAGTCATAGTAATCTTTAATAGCTGCCATCCCATCTCTTCTATTAATTCTTTTCAGGGCATTAGTGATAAGGTGTAATCTAGTAAATGTAGGGCATTTAATCTTTGCAAAAAAACTTTTTTTTTTAAATTGTTTAATTGATTCCTTTCAGATAAACCAAGCTAAACCAGAATGTGGACGGCAAAGCCTTGTTGAACTTCTCATTCGACCAGTACAGAGGTTACCCAGTGTGGCATTACTTTTAAATGGTACTTGTCTGATCTATTTTCAGACTATTTTGGATGTTTTTTATGGAATTGTTTTATTCTAAAAATTTTGAAAGTCTTCTCATTTTCGTAGTTTTCTTAGATTTCAGCACTAAAGTTTATATCTTATATAGAAAATACCTTTATGGATGGTTTTAATAATCACTGGTGCTACAATAATTCAGTCTCCTAAAATGCTTTATTTGTTATAGTATTAATTGACTATTATTTTGTCTTTTGTTTCTCTACTGAAAGTATTAAATTTCACGGTGTGTCACTAATTCAGTTAATTTACATCCAGTTGAACAAAATTCAGCCACAGAATCACAAAACGAGAGATGATTCATATGTCTCCAGTTACATAATCCTTTTCTGAATCTTCATAAAGTTCTGTATACTTGCTCTAATGCTTACTTTTTTTCTTAGATTGTGCAGAACACTCTTGAAGCATGCATCCATTTATTCTAGAGCTTAAACTATACATATCAATGGAAGGGAGTTTTACAAGAGTTAATTTTCATGAATAAATTTTGCCTGTAGCAAAAGAAAAGCATATGTATATGACTTTACATTTAGTTAAGGTAGTGAATATTTTTAGGAAATATTTTTTAAATTACGTATGAAAACTAAATTACTAACAGGAGTAAGTCTGTAATAAAGTATTTTGAGCCCTAAATCTTAAGTATAGTAGTACGGGTAACAGATAAGGAGGCTAATTTTGTGACTGTTTAATCTAGTTTTCTCTTTAAAATATTTTGGGAACTGTATGAATTATAGTTGTAATTTAAAAAGTAAATCATTTTTGTTTTCTTCCTAAGGCTATCTAATGTAGTTTAGAATTGTTAGTTTATAAGATGATTTCCCTAGTCTTTAAAAGCAATCCTGTTTTTTAGATTATAAGGAGAATACATGAACAAATAGTGTGACTTAACTTTACAAAGTAGTGTGATTTTTTTTTTTGGATTATTTACTTACCTTCATTATTTTTTCATTAGGTACTTGTAGAAATCCATCAAATAGTTTCTAAGCCTTACTTGTATCATTCCAACTTCAAAGATTGGGTAGGAAAAAAAAAAAAAAGATCGGGTGGGTATGGTATTATGGAACCATCAGATGGAATATGGCATAGGGAACTTAACCTGGGTAAGAAGAGTCCAAGTATAAGCATCTCATGAACCTCTAAGATAAAACCTGTGCTCTCAAGGTTACTGAATATTCTCTGTGATAGAGCCATGGGCCCCAACATGAAATATACCATATATGATAACTTCTCAGCTAATTGAGGATCATGCGTTTTCATTCAAGCACTATGGAGAGAGCTTGAGGAACCTAGGTGTGAGCAGTGTAAGAAAATCTGTAATATTCTAAACATTTAGTCAATACAATACCATTCTAAACAGTTAGTGGAAACCTTAACAAATGTATAAGAGAGCTCTTAAGGGAACATTGTGTAAGACTTTTTTAAAAGTAAAGTTTAGATATTAGCTTTAAAAATGAACCTGCCTATATCAAAATGGACAGTATTCTAAAGTCTTTGATAAAAAACCACTGTATTTTTCTAATCACAGAAAAAAAAACCATTTTATCGTAACAGATCTTAAGAAGCATACAGCCGAAGAAAATCCTGACAAAAGCACTCTAGAAAAAGCTATTGGATCACTAAAAGAAGTAATGACGTGAGTGCATTATTTCAATTTCTTATTGTTGCCTAGATTAAAATAGAATTTTTAAAAAAAAAAATTTTTTTTTTCAACGTTTATTTTTGGGACAGAGAGAGACAGAGCATGAACGGGGGAGGGGCAGAGAGAGGGGGAGACACAGAATCCGAAACAGGCTCCAGGCTCTGAGCCATCAACCCAGAGCCTGATGCGGGGCTCGAACTCACGGACCGCGAGATCATGACCTGGCTGAAGTCGGACGCTTAACCGACTGCGCCACCCAGGCGCCCCTAGATTAAAATGGAATTATAGAGCAATTAGAGTCATAAATGGAGAGAAGAATGTCAAAGCAAATTTTTATGTAGTGATATCTAAATTATTTTTCTAGTAGTGTAGTTACACATTAAAACGATGAGAGAGAAGTATTTTAAGAATACAGTCATTAATCAAAAACATTTAACAATGTTTTAGAAAGTAACAACAATTTAGAAATTTGGTAATGTTATAAATGCACTTTTAGACATTTTCTTCATATACCTCCAGTCATAGCTTGTTCTTGTCTTCATTTAAACTATCCAAATGTAACTCAGGAAGATGACTATGGTGAAATAAAAAGTAAACATTTATAATATTCTTTCACTTTTACTTTTGACTTTTTATTTCTTATTTTGAATTTAATAGAATATAAATTGATGGTGTTTCTTGGAGATGTATTAAAAGTGTAAAACTCCATGGAATTAATTGACTTGGGTACTTGATTGTTAAACTTAGGGTAATTATTCTAGGTCTAACTTGGAGACCTAGCTCTAATCAGAAATGATCTTTCTTGATTATTATCAGAAATGAATACTGTTGCTATTAATTGTTCTGTGTCATGGAGGGCAAGGGCACTTCAACTCTTTGGACTTCACGTTATCAACATGTTTAATAGATTTAGTTAAATGACTTCTGAGAGTCCCTGAGGTGCTTCTATATGTAACAGTTTCTTAAAATACTTGCTAAGGAGCTCTTACAGACTTTGCTAGTTCTAGAGAGAGGGCCCAGCAGTAGAATAATGCTCAAATTGGCGAATACCAGGTCTGTTGCTGCCAAAAGGGTTGCGCAATTTTTAAAATTATGTTTATATTTTACATGTTGATCAGCCAGTCTTCATGCTTCATGCTTTTGTTATTTTGATGTCAGGATAATAGTTTTTTCCCCACACTTCATGGTTTAACATACTCTGCACATAATTTACCTTGATCCTTTCAACAAATTCTATGAAGTGGGCAGTCAACACCTTCTGTTTTCACAAAAGAGAAAGCTGAAGGGGTTGGTATCTTAATAGTATTTGTTATTTATGTATAATATGTTTTGTAAACAAAGATTGTAAAGTAACCTAAATAGGGAATAGTCTTTTGACCTGTTGTGTCCCTTAGAATAGTATCAGTTGGCTGCTATAGGGATAATGAGCATACTGATAAGACAGGTGATTAAAGATTTACTTCTTTTTCAATATTACTTAAGTTTCTGAAACTTTAAGAATCATGTCTAATATATCCTTATCCTAATTTTTTTTTTTAATGTTTGTTTATTTTTGAGAGAGACAGAGACAGAAAGCGAGTGGGTTAGGAGCAGAGAGAGAGGGAGACACAGAATCCGAAGCAGGCTCCAGACTCTGAGCTGTCAGCACAGAGCCTGGGGCTCCAACTCACCAGCTGTGAGATCATGACCTGAGCTGAAGTCGGACGCTCAACCGACTGAGCCACCCAGGCACCCCTAATATATCCTTATCCTAAATGCCATGCTCTTAATAGGTTTTCAATAAATGTTGAATTATAGGAGCTGTTATTTTAAGGATGAATTGTGATGCTGACTTACAAACCTAATAGAGTTTGACCACATCTCCATCTCATTTCTTGAGATTTTTGAATATTTAGCCTAGGGAGTAAATGTGTATTGTGGTTGACTGAAACAACCATAATTTTTCAGGTAAAGGAAATAAAAAGATAGTGCCATTTAACTAGCCTTTGCCATTTAGGCAAACCAAAAAACTCTAAAATTAGATTCTTACAATATTAGTTACATATACTTAGCTTATATAGATTAATTTGTTATAGATATATGCTCTAGTAGCTTCAGTATGTGTATGTTTTGTTTTTAGAAACTATGTATGTTTCAGATGTAGTTTGTTAATTTTGGTATATATACACTCCCACAGAACCATCACTACCATCAGGATAAGGAACACTATCACCTCCAAAAGTGTACTCATGCCTTTTGGTAATAATCCCTTTTCCTGCCTCTCCCAGTACTTCCTATCCCAGGGCAACAACTATTCTTTTTATTTGTATAATTTTCATTTCCTAGGATTTTATCTAAATAGAATCAGACAGTATGTTGTGTTTTGTGAGTCTTTTTTCACTCAGCTGATTATTTTGAGATTCATCTTTACTGTTGCTTTTATCAGTAGTGCATCCCCTATTCTTGTTTGCTATTGTATGGTTGTACCACAACTGATTGATCCATTCATGTGTTGGACATTTTAATTGTTTTCCCAGCTCTGGTTCTTACCATTAAAGCTGCTATGAACATTTGTGAACTAGTCTTTGTATGAATATATGTTTTCCTTTCTCTTGGATAAATACCTAGTAGTAGGAATGGCTAGGTTGTATAGTAGGTAATATGTGTAACTTTTAAAAAAATTGTCAAACTGTTTCCAAAGTAGTTGTAATGTTTCACATTCCTACCAACAGTAAATGGTGAGTTTCAGTGTTTCCATGTCCCTACCAACTCTCGGATGATTAGTTATTTTAATTTGTGAAACTTTAATAGTTGTGTAGTAAAATCTAATTGTAGTTTTGACTTGTGTTTTCCCTAATGATAAATGATGAGCATTTTCTTACGTGCTTATTTGCCATCCATATCATCTTCTTTGGTGATATGCATGTCCAAATCCTTTGTCTGTTTTGTTTTGTTTTTGTTTTTGTTTTTAATTTGGATTGTTGTCTTATTGAGCTGTGAGAGTTCTTTGTTCTGGTTAAAAGTTTTTTGTCAGATATGTGATATGCAAATATTTTCTTGGAGTCTGTGGCTTGTTTTTTCTCTTAACAATTTCTTTCAAAAAACAGGAGTTCTAGATTTTTATGAAGTCCAACTTATCAATTATTTTTTATGGGTGGTACTTTTATCTAAAAAAATTTGATCTAACCCAGGGTCACAAAGATTTTTTTCTGTTTTCCTCAAGAAATTTTTTGTTTTTGGTTATTAGGTAAAAATTATCTAGGTCTATGATCCATTTTGGGTTAATTTTTGTATGAGGGTTAAATTTTGTATAAGGATCAATGTTTATTTCTGTATATGGAACTCTCTTCTAGTACTATTTGTTGAAAAGACCATCCTTTCTCCACTGAATTTCTTTTGCATCTTTACTGAAAATCAGCTGACCATAAATGTGAGGGCTTATTTCTGTCCTACTCTTAATTCTATTTCATTGATCCTAAATGACTATGATTATTCTAGTACTACACAGTCCTGATTACTGTGCTTTGTGTATTAAGTTTTAAAATGGGGAAATGTGAGTCTGTCAACTTTATTCTTCCTTTTCAAGATTGTTTTGACCATTCTGGGTCCCTTGAATTTGCACTTAAACTTGTATTCCTGTGGTAAAAATCTTACTTTATTATGGTGCATAATCTTTTTTAAATGTTGCTGGAGTTGGTTTGTTAGTATTTTGTTAAGGATTTTGGTGTCTGTATTCGTAAGGGATATTGGTCTACAATTTTCTAGTGATGTCCCTGCTTTGGTATCAGGCTAATATTGGTTTTAAAAAATACATTGGAAAATGTATTCTTCTGGGTTTTTTGGAAGAACTTGGGAAGAACTTGTATTAAGTCTTTAGGTGTTTGGTAGAATTCATCAATGAAGTTACTTGGGCTTTAGAATCACTGCTTGAATTTATGGTTATAGACCTAATCAGACTTTTTATTTCTTCTTGAGTCCGTTTCTATAGTTTTCTTTGTAGGAATTTGTCCATTACATCTAAGCTATCTACTTTGTTGACATGCAATTGTCCATTGTATTCTCATAATCCTTTTTATTTCTATAAGGTTTGTAATGATGTTCCATTTTATAGTCCTAATTTTAGTAATTTGAGTCTTCTTTGTTTTCTTGGCCAGCCTAGCTAAAGGATTGTCAATATTGTCAGTCTTTTCAAAGAACCAGCTCATTCTGTTGATTTTGTTATTTTTTTTATTCTCTATTTCAGTAATTTCTACTGTATGATTTCTTTCTTTCTCTTGCTTTAGATTTACTTATTTTCCCTAGAGTCTTAAATCAGTAACCTAAACATGTTATTGATTTGAGATCTTTTTTTATTACATGCACTTATAGCTATAAATTTGTAGGTACTGCATTAGTTGTATCTCATCAGTTTTTTGGTTTTTTTTTTTTCCCAAAGAATTTGTAATTTCCCTATGATTTCTTCTTGACCCATTGGTTATTTAGGGGTATGCTGTTTATTAATTCCCACATATTTGTGCATTTCCAAAGTTTTCTTTTGTTATTTCTAGTTTTACTCCTTGTTGTGGGAGAAGATTCTTTGTATTGTTTCAATCCTCTCAGAATTTTTGAGGCCTATTTTATGGCCTACCCTGGAAAATGGTTCATACACACTTGAGAAGAATGTATTTTGCTGTTGTTGGGTAGAGTATTTATTTCTGCCATTTTACTTTTGGCCTATTTATGTCTTTGAATCTAAAGAATGTCTCTTATAGACAGCATATAGTTAGTTGGGCTTGCCTTATTTGTCTCTTGTCTCATAGGAATTGACTTCCTAGTATCTTAACAACACTTGATTCTTTATATTTTGATGGTTTTTAGTTGTTTCAGGAAGAAGGTGTATCCTTTCCTTCTTAATTTCATCTTACATGGAAGTAGTAGTCTTAGTTTTTGTTTTACTGAAATGATTAACATATGACTTGGGAATGAGCTACATAAAACCTTAACTAATAGAACTTCTGTTAACTTGAAGTTGTACAGGTTTAATGTATTTTAGGAAATACATAGTATAGTAAAAAAGGAATATTGAAAGAAGTTAGTAAAACATAATTTTCTGAAGGATTCTTTAGAATTTTTTTAATATGGTAGGATACTTTTGGGAGGTGTTTTAACTGATTCAGTTGTCAAAATTAAGATAGATTTGCATGGAAGATCTTTTTTTGTGACAAGAGATATCTTTGAATGCAGTTTTCATATTTTAATTTTTTTTTAAGTTGAAGTTCTAAACTAAATTTATTAATTTTTCAGCCATATTAATGAGGATAAGAGAAAAACAGAAGCTCAAAAGCAAATATTTGATGTTGTTTATGAAGTAGATGGATGCCCAGTAAGTATTCATTTTTGATGATTGTTAGTTTATTTTCTTTTTTGTTACTGAGAGTTTATAGTTTTAATATAAACAGAATATCGGTATCATTTTCTTTTAAATTATAACTTTAAAAAGATTACTACCAAGTGATCTCTTTTACTAATATTTTCAATCTATACAGGCGAATCTTTTGTCTTCTCACCGAAGCTTAGTCCAACGAGTTGAAACAATTTCTCTAGGTGAACACCCCTGTGACAGAGGAGAGCAAGTAACTCTCTTTCTCTTCAATGACTGCCTGGAGGTAAATTTGTACTTAATATAGTATAACACTGCTGATCTGTGTGACTTGCCTGAATGTTTAAAGCCAAGCTTTGATTGAAGTATAATGTAGAAGTTAAAGTTAACAAAACACATTTTTTTAAATTGAGCCCAATTGTTGGTTCAGTAGTATTAATAGAATACTTTTAGGAGAAGGCCTAATACTAAGAAGTATGATGAATTTTCATGACTTAAAATCCAAGTCAAAATGAAAATTTAATTTATTTCCATGCTAATAAATGTTTAGATCAAGGATTTAGGAACTTACTGGCTCTATTAAGTATGTTTATTCAAGATCTACAAAATAATTTGAAATTGAAGTAGCTTTTTCAATCAAAGAAGGAGCCAATATTTTGTTGAAGAGTAGAATAACTTGATTATTGAATATTAAGAATCATGATCCCCTGATGATCCCTTAAGACAACAGATTTTAGGGTAAATGAGTGGTTGGCATATCAGATGGGCTGCACTGATTATAATTCTAAAATTCTCATCTATTAAAGCTTTTATTTAAAGTCTGTACCTCTTCCTTTTATCCTTTTCTACTATACTTCTCTTGAAGTGCTGCCCTCTTATATACATTATTATTTAGTATAAAATACAGGGAATCTTAGAGAGCCAACCATGTACAGTTATAGGCCTAATAAAATCTCATCAAAAATTGACTTGTGTTAAATGCAGTGTTTTGTTGTAGTGAGGTTAATGAAAAACTATTTTTATTTGATCAGTAATGTCACAAAATACAAAAGACAGTGAAAATACTATACATAATTGACCACACCCTAACTGAAAAAGTCATGAGGCAGATAATTCTGAACTACTTGTTTTCTCCATAAGGAGAACTTCAGCCTGCTTTGTTTTGGAGAACAAGGGTAGGGGAAATCAGTTTCCAATGGGGTTTTACTTTACATAGTTGCTCAGTACTTCTATTTGTTTGCTTTTGCTTCTCTTCCTATTAAAGTGCCCAGGTCAGCTGGCACCTTTCATCTAATAGGTTAGGTTGCTAATCCATTCTGGGTTTTATCCCCTGAATCCTGAGAGTTGTGGCTTTAAATTTTTGATCATACATCTTCTTCAGATTCCATGAAGTTTTTTATAACTGGCTCATTGACTTACCTGCCACTTTAATTCCTGTCATTGCTTACTTCCCATAGCTTTTGAGTACATTATGTGATACCCTGGTTCCTCATTTCCTTTACCTTCTTAAATCCACTGACTTTTGTTCTAGTTTCTCTTAAGCCTCCCTAACTCAGAATCATATTAACTGAAACAGCTTTATGTCTATTATTAAATTTGGACTTCAAGACTTATAATCCTAAACTTTTATTCTTTAGCTTATTAAAAAAAAAATCTTAGCAAATCTGGAGTGAAGAAAATGATAAAACTTAGAAACATTTAAAATGGATAAAATCTATACTGACTTCTCTTAAATAGGACAGAGGATATTTTACTGAATCTAAATTGAGGATTTATATATTTTCCTTTTTAAATTTTTTTTTTTTCAACGTTTATTTATTTTTGGGACAGAGAGAGACAGAGCATGAACGGGGGAGGGGCAGAGAGAGAGGGAGACACAGAATCGGAAACAGGCTCCAGGCTCTGAGCCATCAGCCCAGAGCCCGACGCGGGGCTCGAACTCACGGAGCGCGAGATCGTGACCTGGCTGAAGTCGGACGCCTAACTGACTGCGTCACCCAGGCGCCCCATATTTTCCTTTTTATATTTTATCTTTGAGTTTTTACCTTGATGTGCTAACATTTGTGTCATCGATATTGGCACTTGTCATTGTTTCTCCTTTTTAAAAATGAACTTTAAAATTATTTGCTTAGTTGGGAATGCAAGCTGGTGCAGCCACACTGGAAAACAGTATGGAGGTTCCTCAAAAAACTAAAAATAGAACCACCCTACGACCCAGCAATTGCACTACTAGGCATTTATCCACGGGATACAGGTGTGCTGTTTCGAAGGGACACATGCACCCCTATGTTTATAGCAGCACTATCAACAATAGCCAAAGTATGGAAAGAGCCCAAATGTCCATCGATGGATGAATGGATAAAGAAGATGTGGTATATATATACAATGGAGTATTATTCGGCAATCAAAAAGAATGAAATCTTGCCATTTGCAACTATGTGGATAGAACTGGAGGGTATTATGCTAAGTGAAGTTAGAGAAAGACAAAAATCATATGACTTCACTCATGAGGACTTTAAGAGACAAAAGTCTCTTAAGGGAAGGGAAGTCTCATAAGGGAAGGGAAACAAAAATAATATAAAAACAGGGAGGGGACAAAACAGAAGAGATTCATAAATATGGAGAACAAACTGAGGGTCACTGGAGGGGTTGTGGGAGGGGCGATGGGCTAAATGGGTAAGGGGCATTATTAAGGAATCTACTCCTGAAATCATTGTTTCATTATATGCTAACTAATTTAGTTGTAAATTTTAAAAAATAAAAAATAAAATTAAAAATTATTTGCTTAGCTTAGCCAAATTGATTTAAAACTATATTCAAATTTATAGTAGAAACTATTTTATCTTTATTGCCTATTTTTACTATATTAATGTAAATTAAAATTTAGTATTTGATATGTAACATATATTTGAGTTGTATTTCTGCTTCAATGTGAATATGATATTGACTGCCTTTTGATCTTTTCCAATAGCCAACCCAGGGTAGTGCATTTTTAGCCATATTGAATTCATGATGGTGACCAATCTCAATTCATCAAGTAACAACCTAAATCATTTTGTGTTAATGTCTTTCAGTTGATGATTATAACCTCAAAAGAGACTTTCTTTTAAAAAGGCAAAATAATACATTAGGCTTTCATGGAAATGAAAATAATAAATTTAAAGACCTTATAAAATTCACAGAATTCAGTACATCATGAATTACAAGGCCCTTTCTGATTTTGCTCCTGTCTTCTCTAGTTACTTTACCTATCTCCTCCTTTTGTAGGAGTTCCCAGCTTAGGTAAAGTTATATCTTAACACTGTACCTTGAGTTTATAATTTGTATCATTTGTTTAGTGTATTAGTTAGTTAGTTACTTCTTTACCCTGCCTCTTTCTCAATGATACCTAACTATCATGAGCGCCAGAGCCATCTCTATATTATTTACTCTTTTGTCCTCAGTGCCTTGTACAGGATTTGAGATAATTGTGAATTCTCCTTTTCAACTAAAATCAATTACCTTTTGAACCCACGACTGAGATCCCAGAGCAGCTATTCCCTTTCCTGAACTCAGGGCCTTCTATTGAAGGTTCCTGTATCCTATAATGTTATTCCTTCTCAAAATGCTTCTAAGTTCTTTCACACCTCGCGGACCTTTTGCTTAGATCCTGTCCCTTGGTCTGTTTTCCTGACTTTTTAAGCTCTTCTTATATATGCATGAACATTTCTGCTATACAATTATATGTATGAATTTGTTACATGGTAACTGCTTCTTATTGCATAGTAATTCTGGGATGATTAATAGTCAAGTGAATTGCATGTAGATTTATGTCATTAGTGTCATTTTTAAGTATTTAGTCTTTAATAGTTTTCATTCATATCATTATTATTTTTTTTTCTGTAATCAGATAGCAAGAAAACGGCATAAGGTTATTGGCACTTTTAGGAGTCCTCATGGCCATACCCGACCCCCAGCTTCTCTTAAGCATATTCATCTCATGCCTCTTTCTCAAATTAAGAAAGTGCTGGACATAAGAGAAACAGAAGGTATGCTCATTGGATAAATGTTGGTTAACTGAAAATAGTTCATAATCATTGTAGGTTTGATTCACTCCCTTAGGTTTTTTTTTTTTTTTCTTTCTTAAAACTGGTAAATTATCTTTAAATACAGTTGGTTAGTATTGGTAAAGTAATTTTTCTTATACTTCTATCCAAAGTCTTCTCTAGAACCTACTTGATGTTTTATTTTTCTCAAATGAAAATGCTATCTCATCCTGTGGGGTGTCTTCATCCCTTAAGGGACAAAGAGCTTTTAAATGGTTTCATGTCAAGATAGTGTCCTAACCTAGCTTTTTCCCACATCAAAACTTATTTCGTTCCTTTAGAATCCAAAGGAAATCACCAGTCTATTACCTGTGCTCTGCATCCTATTGCTTTCTTGTTGGCAATGGCTGCATTGCTAGAAATATGTTTAGAATATGACCAGAAGAGATGTGCGTGAATAAATGTACCCAAAGTAACTATGGTAGACTCAACATGGGTCAAACGTGTGTTAAGGAGAGCTTTTACTCAACTGTGGTAGTGTTAGGGAGGGTTCTCTGAAGGCCTGAAATTATCAAAAACAGTATCAACTGTTTGTTTAATTGGCATTTAGTAATGTGTGTGCATGGCCATATTTTAGATGTTAGGACCTATTTTTTTTTTTTTACAAGTAAGCTGTTTCCATTACTGATCTCATCCTCTAATGATGGAAGGATTTGAGTTTATGAGAAACAATCACAGAAAACATGAATAACAACTTATTTTGTGTCTTTATTTGGTTGTCAGATTCTGGATGTATTAAGTGTTACAATAGTGCATTTATTTAAATCCTCTCCATGTTTTTGGATTTGAATTATGGATTATTATTTAAAATAGGTTCTGTTTTAGTATTTTGGTCCAAAACCATTTTGTAAAAGTTTTAATATTTGGACATTTGATTTCTTTGAACTTGATTTAAGTTATCAAATTAGTCTTATAATGCCATTTTAATTTAAAACTTAAATTCTGGAATTCTAAGAAATGATCTAATTCAAAAAAACTTTCTCAGAAAATATTAAATTTCATAGAAAATACTGCTTAATGTCAATAAATCATCATTGTTGGTCTCTCACATGGTACTTACTGTTATAATTCTTGCCAGTTTCAGTGTAATATCATGTTCCTTGTGTACTTAAAAATATAGAGGATGGAAAGGGTGGGGAAGAGATCATTTCACTGGAGTTTTGTTGCTCTGAGGGAACTAAACTTGCATAAATCTTTCATTTTGCAAGGAGTAACACTTAATGTCTATGATTGTTCTGGAACCCTAGATTGCCATAATGCTTTTGCCTTGCTTGTGAGGCCACCAACAGAGCGGGCAAATGTGCTGCTCAGTTTCCAGATGACATCAGAGGAACTTCCAAAAGAGAACTGGCTAAAGATGCTATGTCGACATGTAGCCAATACCATTTGTAAAGCAGATGCTGTAAGTTCTTAAACCACTATTATAATGAAAGTTTTAACTTCATTACAATGCATTCAGACTAACCCTACATTTCTAATGACTTGGTAATTATGAAATTATGAATGTAGGAAAGTTCTAACTTTATGTGTGTTGAGGAAAACCGGCTTAATAAATTGTTTTGGAAAGATTTTTAAAAGTATAGGCACATGAGGGGCACCTGGGTGACTCATTTGGTTAAGCATTTGATTTTGGCTCAGGTCACAATCTTGTGGTTCGTGAGCTCGAGCCCTGCATCAGGCTCTGTGCTGACAGCTCAGAGCCTGGAGCCTGCTTCAGATTCTGTGTCCCCCTCTGCCCACCCCCCCCCCCCCCCACTCATGCTCTCTCTCTCTCCCTCTCTCTCTGTCTCTCTCAAAAATAAGTAAATATTAAAAAAATTTTTTTTAAGTATAGACACATGAGACCATTTTGAATGCCTAGTTTACTGAAAGGCTAATAGCTCCTGTGCCTCTGATTTAGTGGGGCTTTGGGGACTTGTTCTGATGTACCCTGTGATTTTCATTAGTGTTCTTTGACCTGGCTATTTGTAAAATAGAGGGTATTTTGTTCCATTGTTCTTTTACCTTTGTTGAAAGCAGTAGGTAAGTTGTAACAAGTTGTTTTTCTGTTAGGCAAGTTGCCAATCCAGTTTTCTCAGTCCATCCTCTGAAAATCAAATACTCTTATGAATATATAATTATCTTATACAGATTAAATGCAGCTACATGAGAAAATCAAATTATTGAAGTTAAATGACTCACAGAAATCAGGTAGTCTATAGTATATCTTGGATGAAATCTAGGTCCCTTTACAAATAACTTGATTTCTTCATTATATGTGGGAGAGACATGTGATAGACAGGTATAGACCTTTTCATCTTTGGACAAATAACATAGATAGAGAAGAATGTAATGATAAGCAATCCTTTACATTACCCTAGTACTATAACAGATTGCCTTGGACATTTCCTGTTGGAAATAAATGTTTATTTTATCATAGCTAAGTCTGACGTTGAAGGCTGTTGAGGTATACTTTAGTGATTTATAGAATAGGTAGTGTTTGATTAAAGCCTCTTGCCTAGGTGTTGAACAATTAACAGACATTTTGAATTATTATTTTTTTAAGCAGAAGATTTCAGTTTCTCTTTTTCAACAAGTGACATGACAGGGAAAACCAAGGAATAAAACCCTGAAATTGACAAATTTATCCTAATTATTATAGAATGCTTCAATCCAGCATGATTTTTTTTTTTTTAATTTCTATGTGCTAACAATATGTTGTTATAAAGGATTGTTCCACAAAAAGTTTCACGGAAGGAAATACAGCTAGTGCTGACTGGAAAAATAATGGAGACGGCTTTTGTTATAAAGCTTACAAAAGTGCTCATTGTTAAGAGGGATTTTTTTTTTTCATAGTTCTAGGTATCCATATAAAAAATGGATCCTTGCAGTATAGTGACTGCTTATTGTAGAAATTAATCCTACATTTATCACAATGTCAGACTAGATTGCTTATGAAGTCCTTTCCAAATGTATAACCATAATACTTTAAATAGTTAACGGAAAAATTTCCGTAAAATACAATCTATTGAATTACTAGCCACAAGATGGCTAATAATTCTAGAACTGATGTATAAAACAGCTAATGAAAAAAATTTCATATAAGCTAGCCACAAGATGGCAGCAAACGTTTAGCAATGTCCTGATTAAACAGTAATGGTGAGAGTGGGCATACCTGTCTTGTTCCTGAACGTAGAGGAAAAGCTCTCCAATTTTCTCTGTTGAGGATGGTATTAGCTGTGGGTCTTTCATATATGGCCTTTATAATATGGAGGTATGTTGCATCTATCCCTGCTTTGTTAAGGGTTTTTATCAAGAATGGATGCTGTATTTTGTCAAATGTTTTTCTGCATCTATTGAAAGGATAATATGGTTCTTATCCTTTCTTTTATTGATGTGATATATCACGTTGATTGATTTGAGAATACTGAACCAGTCCTGAAGCTCAAGAGTAAATCCCACTTAATTGTGGTGAATAACTCTTTTAACATACTGTTGAATTTGATTTGCTAGTATCTTGTTGAGAATTTTTGTATCCATGTTCACAGGGATATTGGCCTGTAATTCTCCTTTTTGGTTTTGGAATCAAGGTAATGCTGGCCTTGTATAAAGAGTTCGGAAGTTTTCCTTCCACTTCTATTTTTTGGAATAGTTTGAGAAGCCTAGGTATTAACTCTTCTTTAAATGTCTGGGTAGAATTGCCCTGGGAAGCCATCTGGCCCTGGACTTTGGTTTGTTGGGAGATTTTTGATTACTGACTCAATTTCTTTGATGGTTATGGGTCTGTTCAAATTTTCTATCTCTTCCTCTTTCAGTTTTAGTAGTTTGTGGGTTTCTAGGAATTTGTCCATTTCTTCCAGATTGCCCAGTTTGTTGGCATATAATTTTCCACAGTATTCTCTTTTAATTGTATTCCTGTGGTGTTAGTTGTGATCACTCCTCTTTCATTCATGATTTTACTTAGTTTGGTCCTTTCTCTTTTCTTTTTGTTAAGTCTGGCTAGGAGTTTATCAGTTTTATTAATTCTTTCAAAGAATCAGCCCTTAGTTTCATTGATCTCTACTAGGTTGTTTCTATATCATTTATTTCTGCTCTAATCTTTATTATTTCCTTTCTCTGCTGGCTTTAGGCCTTCTTTGCTGTTGCTTTTCTAGCTCCGTTAGGTGTAAGGTTAGGTTGTGTATTTGAGACTTTTCTTGTTTCTTGAGGTAGGCCTGTATTGTATATACTTCCCTCATAGGACTGCCTTTGCTGCATCCCAAAGGTTTTGGACTGTTGTGTTTTCATTTTTATTTGCTTCCATGTACTTTTTTATTTCTTCTTTAATTTCCTGGTTAACCCATTCATTCTTTAGTAGGATGTTCTTTAACCCCTGTATTTGAGGGCTTTCCAAATTTTTCTTGTGGTTGACTTCAAGTTTCATAGCACTGTGATCTGAAAATATGCACAGTATGATCTCAGTCTTTTTGTACTTGTTGAGGGCTGATTTGTGACCCTGTATGTGATCTATTCTAGAGAATGTCCCATGTGTACTCAAAAAGAATATGTATTCCATTGCTTTAGGAGGAGATAGCCTAAATGTATCTGTTAAGTCATTCCAAGCCAGTGTTTCCTTGTTGATTTTCTGCTTAGATGTTCTGTCCATTGTTGTAACTGAGGTTTTAAAGTCCCATACTATTATTGTATTATTTCCAAAGAATTTCTTTGTTATTAATTGATTTATATATTTAGGTGCTTCCAAGTGGGGGCATAAATATTTACATCGTTAGGTCTTCTTGATGGATAGACCCCTTAATTATGATGTAATGCCTTTCCTCATCTCTTGTTACAGTCTTTGGTTTAAATTTTAGTTTGATATAAGTATGGCTGCTCTGGCTTTCTTTTGACCTCCATTACTATGATACATGGTTCTCCATCCCTTCACTTTGAATCTGCATGTGTCTTTGGGTCTAAAATGAGTCTCTTGTAGGCAGCATATAGATTTTTTTTTTTTAATCCATTCTGATACCATATGTCTTTTAATTGGAGCATTTAGTCCATTAACATTAGGAGTGATTATTGACAGATATGAATTTAGTGCCTTTGTGTTACCATAAAATTGGTGTTTTTTGTGATGTTCTCTGTTCCTTTCTAGTCTTTGTTGCTTTTAGTTCTTTTTTCCCCAAAGAATCCCTTTTGATATTTCCTGCAGGGCTGGTTTAGTGGTCACAAACTCCTTTATTTTTTTTGGGGGGGGGGGCTCTTTATCTCTTTATTCTGAATAATAGCCTTGCTGTCTGAAGTATTCTTGGCTGCATATTTTTCCCATTTAGGACATTGAATATATCTTGCCACTCCCTCTGGCCTGCCCAATTTCTGTGACAGATATGCTGCAAACCTGATCTGTCTTCCCTTGTAGGTTAAGGATGTTTTTTCCATGTATAAACTAAAAAAAAAATAAATTAAAAAAAAATTGCCTTTTCCATATCCCAAGGCCCAGGGTGGGGGGGGAAGGCGCAGAAAATAAACAAGAAAAAAAACAAAGGAGGCTATATCCTTTTTCCCCTAGAGCTGAAGCTTTGTAGCACTCTATGATCTGCGGACTTGGTGTGTGGGAGGGGTTTGTGCCAGTCTTCTGGGGGTGGGGCCTGCTGTGCTGACTCTCAGGTGGCTTGCCCTAGTGGTGTAAGCGGCCCTGGCCTCCACTTGGTGGCACTGATTTGCTCACTGAAGTCTGTCAGTCCTGATAGGCGGGGTGAAAATGGAGTTGCCCTGCTCTCTCATCCCCAGAGCAGGGAGCTCAAGCCTGCCACTCTTCATGAAGCCCTCACAGAACAATCTCCTGTCTCGTGTCCCGGTTTCCACCAGATCCCTGCCTTCACCCTGCCTGCCTTTGAGCTGTCCACCTGCCAGGCAGCACAGCATGTCTGTATTTTATCTCAGGTACATAGGTAGGTTTCAGAGCTCCAAATTTTGGAGACCCATGCTGATCCTTTGGGGGAGGGTTTCACTGCGCTGTGGCTAGGTCCAGCTTGTTCCAGAAATCGGTTGCACCACTGCGCAGCAGTTTGGAGTTTATGATAAAGTACAGCTGAAAGCTGGTACCAAGGCTTGCTGCCCTCAGTTAGCATTCTTGTTCCAGTGTTAGTGAACAGGTCAGCTCAGTGGCACCTCCTGGGTCTTTTGTTCCCAGAGAAGCCATGCCACCTTTCCCAAATGCACTCCAGGCAGGGGAACTGCTTCTCCCTGTGCTACTCGGAATCCTCAGAGCACGTTGCCCACTCCCAGGTCTCTGACCTCATTTCCTACTGGAACATGGCAAATTTGCCAGGTGCAACACTGGCGATGGTGCAGACATCCAAAACTTCAGGCTCTATGTTCTACTGTTTATGAAAACTAGGGATATTCAACCCCTCTCCTTTTCCCAGTCATTGGTTTTGGGGAAGAGTGTTTCTTGTGAAATTCCCTATGTGCACTTTCACTCTTCTTTCTCTTTCTTTTTCTCTTGCTCTTCTCTCTGTGATCAGGCCTCCTCCATTGCAGTTCCCACAACTCTTCTCTCTCCACCCAGTTCAACTCTCTACAGCCCTTACCTTTCTTAATGTGGCATTTTTATTCTCCTCCAGTTGTACATTTTTACTCTTTGCCCTCAGATTGATTTCTTGGGTGTTCGCAATGATCTGATGTTTATTTAGCTGTTTTTGAGGGACGAGACAAGACTAGTGTCTCCCTAATTCTTGCCATCTTAATCGAAAGCCTCCATTACTACTTTCTAATCTTGAACTTCGCAGATTTGTTTTCAGAACTAGTTTTAGGTACATGTGGATTTGGGGCTCATTATTATGTTGAGTAAATCATGAAATGTTTTTAGAATTATGTTAGTATGTTATTAAAAATTAGTTTTTGTTATGGTATAATTTTATTTTGGAGATTTAGAAGAATAAGGTTTTTTGGGGGAGGGGTTTCTTACTTTTACTGATTATTTTTTTTAAAAATCTGGTATATGGTGATGCAATATTTCATTTATTCTGTTAATAACTAATACTTGAGAACATTTATAATATTAATGGAAATTAATCTAAGAGAAGTTCAACTTGTTTCTTACATTTCAACATTGGGTATTAATAGAATCAAAATAATTATGGTCAAAATTAATACATCAAAAACATAATACCTGCTTGGTGTTGGTCTACATACAATTAACTTTTTTGGCATAAAGTTCTTTGGCTGCAAGAAAGAACATTTGGTTTACTTTACTAATAGGAATATCTTTTTTTTTTTTTTTTAATGTTTATTTTGAGAGTGAGAGAGAGAGTAAGCAGGGGATGAGCAGAGAGAGGGAGACAGAGAATCGTAAGTAGGCTCCACACTCTGTCAGCATAGAGCCAATTACAGGGCTTGAACTCACAAACCATGAGATGATGACCTGAGCCAAAACCAAGAGTTGGAAGCTTAACTGACTGAGCCACCTAGGTGCGCCATGGAATATATCTTAATGCTGGGATAGCCTTTTCTTGGTATTTCTTCTGCCCTTGGTTTTTAGCATAGTTATCTGTGATTGTATGAATGGAGTTGAGCGGAAAGGTACTTCTCATGTTTATTCCAAGTAAGTGTACATAACCAATTACTATAGGAATAAAGAGGTAGATGGGCAGTGCAACTGCACAATATTTTTGAGGCCAGTAGGTTAGTAAGTCTAAGGAGTTTAGCCAAGATTCGGGAATAAAATCCCATATAATACATAGTATGAAGCCAAATTGGGAGCTTAAAAAAGAACAAAGCCACAGATCGCTTTTTCTGGCAATAGCGATGGTGAATTTTCCACCATTTTCCCTGTGCCTTTAACCACTCTCAGTACCCAGTCCCCTGTGCAAGCGCTGGTCTGCAAGGCTCAGGGGGGCAAGAAAGGAAAAACTGAGGGAAAGGCCAGGTTGCAACAGCACCCCTAGAGTAAAAATTTTTAATATTTGGAAGAGAGAATGGGAACTATTAATAAGAAAAGGAGAGTAATAGGAAAAAAAACTTGGGAATATTGAAAACAAGTTTCCCCTATTTAGAGTTTTTGTCTGTGATTTGCCCTATTTACCTTCCTCTATGGAGAGAGAACTAAAAGAAGTACTTCATCTTTACATCTTAGTAAACAGCTATATTGTCTTCTCAGCCACCAGAACTACATAGATGTTTACCCTTTCAGCCATTCTGAACCCAGAGCCTTCTAGAAATGTGAAAGACCTCATATCTACCCTCATCAAATCAGAAGTAATTGAATATGAAATATGAAGCCATCTGCTCTCTTCAGTTCATATGGGGTTATTATATACTTAATAACAGTTCAGATAGCAACAGGAAAGACCGAGAGTCTCTTTTCTTTGTTAGCAACTGCTTAGGGATTTAAATTTCAGGGGCTTTTATTATTAAAAAAGCATTTCATCAAAATTAAACACACTTGGAGTTGAGTTTCTTTATATATACATTATACATTATGCATCTAAAAATTTTATTCAATGAGTAAAGTTTACCAGTATTTAGTTTTATATTCATATTATGAGTTTTACTAACTTAAATTGAACAGTAATATTTGCACATAACGAAACATTAAACAGGAAAGTGTGCTGCAGTAAAACTTATGCACCTGTCCCGCTATTTTCAGCAGTGCCACTTTTGATACTTTCATCCCTCTTTCCAGAAAGACAAGTGTAGACACATGCATTTCTTGTTAAATGTATTCCTAGGTAATTTTCTCTTTGTAATTCTATTCATAAATGAGATATTTTAGCTAAGTTGTTTTCTAGTTTTGTATGCAGGTTAATCTTTGATATGTATGTTAGTTTTGTAACCACTTTTATTAAATTAATTCTCTTACTGTTTCTAATTGTGTCCCACCTAATTCCATTGTATTTTTCAGCATTTAATTTTTAAAAAAATGTCATAGGCTGACCAATTTAGCATGAGCATTGATGAATTACTTTGTGTTTTGAAATCAAAACATCATGAAGGAAAATATATGTGTGTCAAAACATCCTTTTTCTGAATTTGTCTCTGTATCTAGGACATAAAAGGCTTCTATCAAATAGCTTTTAATATACATTTGTTGATTGAATGAAAACCAATTTGAAATGAAACTAAAATTGAAAATGAAATGAGAACAAAATCAAGTTTATAAAACTAAAGTGACAGCTGTGCTTAGTTTATGGTGTAATATGTACAGCAGTGTAGGAAATGTGATCCCTCTACTATAAGATGTAGGAAATCTTAATAATGCAGAGCCTTGCCGGTGTATGTGAATGAGGATGGGGGAGACTCGGGGATAGGCAGAGCTTGAATCACAGTCCCAACTGCTTTGTTTCCCATGGGCTGTCAAGATATTTTACTATTCAGAGTTATTTTGCAAACGATTATCTAGATAATTAACAGGAACCAATTGAAAAGTATTAGAACTTGTAACAGTTTAGTTTAAGTAACCAAATAAAAAATAAATACACACATATCAATAGTTTTCTCTATGCTGGCAGTAACCTACTAGAAAGTGTGGGAAATGGAGACCCCACTTCCCAGTAAAGCTTGGTGTGTAGATTTAGGAAATTTTAGTATAAATCTAGGAATAGCCTTAAAAGAAATGAATGAAACCTATGTTAAGAAAACGATATACTTTACAGAGAAATCCATTATGTTCTTGAAAGAGAATGCTGGCTGGCATAAAGATGTCAATTCATTATAGTTTTTATAAAATCCTACAGGAAATTTCTGGATTTTGACAGAATGATTCCAAAGATAATTTTTAAAGAAAAAGCAACAACAAGAAAAGTAGAGAACAGGGGTGCCTGGGTGGCTCAGTTGGTTAAGCATCTAACTTCTGCTCAGGTCAAGATCTCACTGTTTGTGAGTTTGAGTCCTGAATTGGTGAGCTCAAGCCCTGCTTTGGGTGAGACCGGCCCCTCCCTCCCTCCCTCCCTCTCCCTCCCTCTCCCTCCCTCCTTCCCCCTCCCCCTCCCTCTCTCTCTCTCTCTCTCTCTCTCTCTCTCTCTCTCTCCCCCCTCCCCCCACCCAGGCCCTTGCTCACTTGCGCCCCGCTCGCTCTCTCTCTCGCTCTCTCTCTCTCTCAAAAAAAAAAAAAAACACAGTGCTTCTCTGATGAGATATTACATTATATTTTTTAAGTTACAATGATGCGAACACAACTGCACTATTAAAGATGGATCAATGGAAAGGATACATGTCCCTGAAATAAGAGTTTATTGTATGATAAATGTAGTACTTTAACAATTTAATAAGATTGTTAACCTATGTTGCTAAGATAGTTGGTTAAATACTTAGGGAAAATTAGATGTATATCCTAACCTTATATCTACATAAGTTTATAGGTAGATTCAAGAGTTGAAAGTGAAACCATCTCAAAAACCTGTAAGAAAATGGAGATGTAGGTGGTGAATGTAGAATCTGGTTATTTGTTTTTTTGATGTTGAGTTTTGGGCATTTGCTATATATTTTGGATACTAATCCCTTCTCAGATATATCAGATATATGATTTACATTTTCTCCCATTTTGTGGGTTGCTGTCTCCTATATTGAATGGTGTCTTCTGCATATTTACCAGTTTTTATGAAATCCAATTTTCTGGCTTTTGTTGTTGTTGTTACCTCTGCCTGTGGTGTTGTGTTCAAGATATTGCTGCTAAATCCAGTGCCTTGAAAATTTTGACCTCTGTGTTCCTTGTCTTCAAAGGTTTTGTAGTTTTAGTTCTTATATTTAGATCTTTGATCCATTACAAGTTAATTTTTGTATATGGAGTAAGATAAGGATCCAGCTTCATTCTTTGGCTTGTGGATATTTAGTTTTCCCAGTACCATTTATTGAAAAGACTGTCCTTCTCCTGTTGAATAGTCTTGATGCCCTTGTCAAATCATTTGACCATATTATATGAGGGTTCATTTCTGGGCTCTCTAGTCTGTTTCATTCCATTCTATTCTGTTTCTTAGGACAGTACCATATTATTTTGATTACAGTAGTAGGTTTTTAAACCAAGAAATTTAAGACTTCAAACTTTGTACTTTTTCCCCCCAATATTGTTTTGGCTATTTGGGGTCCCTTGTGATTCTGTATGAATTTTGGAATGAACTTTTTTTTTTGCAAAAATATTGGGATTTTTGTAGGAATTTTATTGAAGCTGTAGATTGCTTTAGGTAGTATTGACATCTTAATATTAAATCTTCCAGTTCATGAACACAGGGTGTTTTTCCACTTATTCATGTCTTTAATTTTTTTCAGCAGCATTTTACAGTTTACAGTATATGTCTTTCATCTCTTTGACTAAGTTTATTCCTAAGTATTGTATTTTTTTGATGTTGTTATAATATTTATTTCTTAACAAGAAGAAAGTAAAGGCAATTTTTGTTCAAAAATAATGAAATAAAATTAATTCTCATCTAATCAGAAGAGACTTTTATCATTTGTTCATTAATAGTAATTTCTTTGAGTATCCAATGATATGGAAAAAACCAATAACATACAGCGAATTGGAAAATACAAGATATAAAACTGAATAGAATGACTCCAGTTTTGTTAAAATAAAACATTTCGTGCATATAGAAAAATATATGTAAGGAGTATGTTTAAATGTTAATAGCAAACAGTCACTACATTTGTGGAAATTTTTATTTTTAAAATTTTCTTCCAAATTTTTTATAATAGATGTGATTTTTCTTTTTTTAACTTAGAAAAAAAATTGTGCGTTTAAAAAAAGGCACAGGTACCTGAATGGGGTTAGATAAGCTGTGGACTCATTAGCAAATGGATGAAGTGGAATGAGAGGGTCTAGAGCTGGCAGGGTGGATTTGCTTGTTTTAAGAAAGTTTGGCAAAACCAAGCCTGTCTATGTGGGTGTCCGTGGTGAAGAGCCAAAAAGCAAGCATTTATAATTGTAGAATATAATATTTAAGGCTGTTTGTAAAGGAGCTTAACATTTTATTTCAAAGGACTACTATGCATTATCTTGTTTTATGATTCCTGTGGGTTAATTATACTAGATATTTTCTACATTTTGTAGATGAGAACATTTCCTGAAAAACCAATATTCACAGGGTTGTATAAAAGTCTCTCTAGCCACAGAATGACAGTGCTGGAGGATAGTCTTAATAGTGCTAGATTAGCGGGGGAACTTGCCGATGGCCTAGATTTATAAATGTAAAGGGCAAATTGGTATAGAAATATGCAAAACCTTTTTGTCTAACCTGCTTTTTTTGAAAAACCCAAATGTAATTTGAGCAAGTGATATTTTGGGTTACTTGCAGATTAGTTGTCTCATTTAAGGTTAATTTTGACCAATGGTTCTTACATGAAATCTTTGACTCCTTTTAGAATGTAACATGATCTATGAGCCCACTCCTCAGAAAAATGTCCTTTGCATTTATGCATACACAGAGATTTGCACATGATTTCAGGGAGGTTGCATACCTCCTGATTTCTATCCATTGCCACTTCTAGGAGCTCTTGATCACAGGTTTAGAACCTCCAATTTAGAATCTACCTAGATGTTAATTGAGGAAGAAAGGAAAACGTAGGAGAAAGTCTATGTTTTAATTTTAGATAGATTATCTCAAGAAAATTGTTTTTGATATTGGTTTTACAGCAGGCTTTATGCTTAGACATTTGTCCACTAAGTTTCTAGCTTGTTGGTTTTAGTGTTGTTAAAAAGATTTTATACTGAGTTCTTTTTCCAGTTGCTTTGGTGTCCATGGTCCTTGCAATGAATTTTTCATTTAGTGAATGCTAATTTTTTACTATCCTTAAATTAGTACATTTCAGAGTAGAAATTATGTGAAGCATATAAAAAATCTTGAGTAACTTCATTTATATGTACTTCCATGTGTATATATATGGAAGGTTTGATTTTAGAAACAGTCGTGTATTTTTATTTTCTATTTTACTTACTTATTTTAAAATAATAAAAAGTGTTATATTTTCAACAGGAGAATCTTATTTACAGTGCTGATCCAGAATCCTTTGAAGTAAATACTAAAGATATGGACAGTACATTGAGTAGGGCATCTAGAGCAATAAAAAAGACTTCAAAAAAGGTGAGTCATAGTGAGCTTATTATTTAATATGTCTCCAAGATGTATTTTTCAGAGTATATTAAAATTATATTGACACAGACATCAGTGTAAGGATAGTCTGTATAGCAGAGCTGTTTTCTTGGTTCTAGGAAATGGCCCATAGAGGTAATAAGTTTTATTTCAGCACGTTCTATAGCGCTTGTTATCCCTTCCATTGATAGTGATACTTCTGTGACCTGTGCTTCAGTAGAAATGTACTGATGGTGGCTTAGATGCAGATATGTGTGCACTCATCTTAAATATTGTCTCAGATATTTTTCAGCAAAGGGCACATGACAGAGTCAGGAGACCTCGGATCTATTCCTGACCTTACGTATGTTTCAGTCTTCTAATGATGAAGATCACTTCCCTTCTTATCAGAGTTGAGGACTATGTAAGAATGTTGGTAATGGGCTTTTAAAAAGTAGAACTAGCATTTTAATATTTTAAGCAAAATTTGCTGCCATCATCTGCTAAAGTTACATTTTTCTGTTGTTTGCTTTTGAAGGGAGGCTTTCTCCTTTATTTAACTATCTTTGTATCTCCAAGCATTTAATGTGTATGATACATAGTAGATAAACATGCTGAATAATGATTCAGTGAGCTCCTTCACTTTTTAATAAATAAATTGAGGTTCATGTGGCCTTGGGTTAGAGATTTCATGAGTAAATTTTAGCAAAATCAGATAAAAACCCAGATTTCTCCTCTTTGCAGACCCTGTTTTCCCTCCTACCTTTTTTCTCCCATCGACTATGGTCCTTTATGAATGCAGAATGGAATAGTCTACAGTGTACTACCACAACTTTTCACTGTTTTGTCCAAAGAGATTCTAATTCTGCCGTATAATCTTTGTAGAAAATCTTCATGTGTATTTGGCTTTGTTTATGTTCTTACCAGTTATATTACATTTATTAGGCTTAATTAATTGTAACTTGTTTTAACTGTAGGTTACAAGAGCGTTCTCTTTCTCCAAAACTCCAAAAAGAGCTCTGCGAAGAGCCCTCATGACATCCCAAAGCTCAGTGGAGGGAAGAAGTCCTTCCAGCAATGACAAGCATGTAATGAGTCGTCTGTCTAGCACATCATCATTAGCAGTAAGTGACTTTGATCTAATGGGCTAAATGACTTACTCACATTTATGGAGTTGGTATGGAGTTTGTTAACTTTTTGAAGATGGAAATGTTAATACCTCCATTTTTTTTTAATCTCTAAACTTCTAACTTGTTTATTGGGTAAAGGTAACTGAGAAAAACTTCACTTAATGAACTAGAGATATAGAGTGTAGTTTGATATGAAATTTTATTGGGATTGAGATACATTAAAAAATCTCTCAGAAAAGAAACCTATTTTAATGAGTCCCATCACTTTATTTATTTATTTATTTTTTCAACGTTTATTTATTTTTGGGACAGAGAGAGACAGAGCATGAACGGGGGAGGGGCAGAGAGAGAGGGAGACACAGAATCGGAAACAGGCTCCAGGCTCTGAGCCATCAGCCCAGAGCCCGACGCGGGGCTCGAACTCACGGACTGCGAGATCGTGACCTGGCTGAAGTCGGACGCTTAACCGACTGCGCCACCCAGGCGCCCCGAGTCGCATCACTTTAACTCATGTAAATAATGATGGTTCTGTTTATGTAGATTGGCTCCAATAAGATAGCGGAGATTGAGGGGTTTTTTTAAACCTAGAGGTTTTTTTTAAAAACGTAGTTCTGTGACGAGTAGAATATAAACTCTGAAGCTGAAGGATGATATGGATTCTAAATTCATGTGTATATTTTTAAATGTTTCCTGAATAATTCAAATTTCTAGTGGTGTTAGATGTATTTGATATTTAATATTGGGGACATTTCTAACATTCTAAGTATGTGAGTGATGTATTTGTTCTTTGTAAAATTATTATTGATCTAACCTACTAAGGTTAACAAAAGCAAGTAACACTTTTTTTTTTTAAGGTGTTTTTTTTTTTTTATGTTTATTTTATTTTTGAGAGAGAGAGAGTGAGTACCCGAGCGTAAGCAGGGGAGGGGAACAGACAGAGAGGGAGACATAGAATCTGAAGCAGGCTCCAGGCTCTGAGCTGTCAGCACAGAGCCTGACCTGGGGCTCAAACTCACAAACCTGTGAGATCATGACCTGAGCTGAGGTTGGCGCTCAACCAACTGAACCACCCAGGTGCCCCAAGTGACTGTCACTTCTTAGTTGTGTGTCCTTCAGCAAGTTTCTTGTTCTCTTATCTTCCTTTTTGCAGCTGAGAAAAAAAGAGGTTAATAGTACTTAACCATATAGTGCTATTATAAGGATTAAATACACACACATACACACACATATATGTATGATGTGAATTTATATGAGAGGCAATTTGAATAGTGGTTAAGAGCATGAACTCTGGAACTCACATGTTCAAATCCTGGCTCAGCTATTTGCTAGCTGTAGGACTTTTGGCAAGTTATTTAAGGTCTCTCTGTTTCAATTTCACTATTAGTAAGATGAATTTAAAGTAGTAGCTGCAAGGATTATATAAGTTAATATATGAGAAGTGCTTTGAACAGTACCTGGCACATCATGAATGGTCTAGAGTTTTATGAGTGGTCACCTCTTATATAAAATTTATAGATAAGGTACATAATATTCAATAATTCTTATTTTTTTTAAAGCCAATTAAGCCTTGGTTAATACATCAAAGACTTACAGTTGAATCTATGAGTATGTTTATAAAAATTTTGGATGAAGGTTAGCCTTCCAATGGGAGCGAAGTTGTGCCTGATAATATAAATTTGTGCAAAGAAATTTGATAAATGAAAATGAATTAAAATGGACAAAATACAGTTAGGCCAAAGTACTATCCCTTGTTTACTTCCTGCATCTATAGTAACTATTATAAACATTTCTCTTCAAATGAATATAATTGGACTTTACGGAAAATTTTTAGAAAATTATTTATAATTTTGTCACTCCTATGTAGATAATATAAGAAGTACCTAAAATATCTTTAAGACATTCATGTCCTTTTCTCAATTGCTTATTTCTGTTCTAACAGATTGCCCATTTTGTTTCCACAAGCAATACAGTTGGATTTACTAAGTATGCTTATGTACAGTGCTCAAACTCTACTGGTGGGCGCTCTCAAAACTCCTGGTTTTGATCTATACGCCATTCTACCTCACAAGCTAGCTTTTCAGAGATACTAGACGGAACTGTTGATTTTTCAAATTTGCAAAAAAGTCCTATCCAAGTCATCTTTGACATTTGTGAAGAATTAGGAGATCTGCCAGCCAGTAATGGAAACAAGCCTCGTGAAGTTTAATGTGAGCTTATTAGCTATTTGAAATGTGTATTTGTGAAAAAAGAAAGTATTCTTTCTTCATTGAATCTTTATTAGGTGGGTGGGGACTTTTGAATTCACAACTTTATACCTTCTTTGAATTCACAACAGTTTAGGCTTAATAGAGTTTGTGCTATGTGTTATGTGTATTGACACATAAAGATATTTTTTGCTAGGTAATTTACTCTTAAGTCCAGAAAAAAGTCAATCCCATTAGAAATTTTCCTGTTTATGAAAATGATCGTTTTAAAGAATAGTAATAATTGTGATCTAAAATGGATTTTTATTCCAAATCTGATTCTTAATCTTAGATTTATGGCACTTACATAAAATTTTGCTTTTTAATATGGCAGATCATAAATGTTTCACCTAAAAATAAAGTAAGCTTTTATACTATCTACTTAAATCATCTTTGTTATCACTTGAATGGCAGTACTTTACCAACCCAGCTCTTTAAGCACTACATTTTACTACCTTGTTGATGAGAACTTACAGCCAGCTACCTGTGGACTCTTAGTATGGTTAGCCATTCATGTATGTTAAAATAAAGTAGTAGCTTTCTTTAGAACTCATTTTGATTTATACCCACTCTTAGATTTTGGCTGTTCTTGTGCATGTTTTTTTGTTATTGTTGAAAATTCTGAGGATATTTAACTTTGACCTCTGAAACCATAAGTTTAGATAGCTTAGTAACTTAATCTCTATTATAAGAAGTGCTGCTATTTTGCTTTTTATATGGAGCAAACTTACACACACACACACACACACACACACACACACACACACCTATGTATGGGTTGCGCACATGATACAGACTCTCTAGGAGTATATGACCTTTAATCATAGAGAATTATTTCTCATGAAGTAATTTCACTCCTCTGAATTTTGCTTTATGATTAAGAAGAAACTACTAGGGTTTGTTTTTTTTACCTCAAAAACTTACTAATTTATAAACTTTTAAAATAGCCTGAAGTTATTTTAGTACCTTCCTAGCAGTAAGCCAGTATCTATTCCATTTGAGTTAATATGTAGTTAACTAGTCCATTTTTTTTTCAGAATGCTAAAATAGTTTTATGTTTTTTCCCTATCCCCCTCCCCTAATTTAAATTCTTTTATTTATTTGAAGAGTTTAGAATTTTCAGATGTTTTTTAATTAATTGTATTAATTTTAAAATGATATGCATGATCCTAAATTGTGTTATACTTTTTTAAAAGAAAACTTTTAAGTATAAAATATTTGTCTTGTTTTTACAGGGTATCCCATCACCCTCCCTTGTCAGCCTGCCTTCCTTCTTTGAAAGGAGAAGTCATACTTTAAGTCGATCTACAACTCATTTGATATGAAGCTTAAAAATCTTAATTTAGAGCAACTTATAAACACTTCATACTTTAAAAACTGACTTAAATGGTACTTGTCATTAGCACTTGGGGAAAGCTGGAAAGAATGTAGGTAACACTAAACTATGCCATTTGATTTTCTTCTTTAAAGTGTAAGGTTAACCTCTTACATTTTTTTAGGTAATTCATGTAAAAAATTATATTGATTTTGATGTAATTTTTCTCTTCCCTCGAGTCCTTCATTCAAAGACCAATAATTTAAGTTATTCACGATATTAGTAGCTTTGCAACTTGATAACAGTAAATAAATTTTATTGGTGGATGCGAAATACCGCTGTGAATCTCTTTGTATATAGTGTCAATGAATTTTTGGAAATACCTATTTGTGTATCTCAATTTGTGAAGAAATTAAGTGATATCACAGTACTTACTAGATAAAAAACCACAGATTCCTGATTAATAGTGGGGACTTGTTTCACATGTGCTATTTGAAATAGTTGTTTAACTGCTTCTGTTGCAGTTTATTTTATTATCAAGTGTTTTCGAGATCTAGAGTGGATTTTTAAAGATTTGCCCTTATTAATAAGAATAATGGTTAAAGGAGATTGTTTCAAAATACTTTTGCAAATTGAGATAAGGACAGAAAGATTAAAGAATAATGTATATTTTGTCAAACATGATATTAGGGTATACTTATAACTTTTTCAGAGACCATATATTTTCGGTGATTTTAGCCACTAGCAAATCTTCACTTAGTTTGATAGTGTGTGAAATTTTATTGTGAAGGATAAGACCATGGGAGAAGTTGTGTGATAGAGTGTTTATACTTTTTATGAAATAATTCTAAAGTTGGCACCAGTTTTACTAATTTGCTGTAAAATACATAGGTATGTGTATGGTCTACCTTTTATTTTGGTCCTATAATTAAATGTAAAATCAAAATACATTTATTTGCTGTTGTAAAATATTTTTCAAACCCTGATGTTAATTTTCACAATAGTTTTTGTTTTTGTTTTATAGTCAGTGATAACAAAATAATCAAGTTCCTATGAATAAATGCACTTTTAGTTCCTATCTGTAGGGAGTACTGCAAACATTTAATTGTCATTTAACAATTTCAATCATCTCCTTTATTAGTATAACTGACTATATAGATTTTTTTCTGTGCCACATATTTGCCATTTTTAAATAGTAAATGACTATTGATATATTTTAGAAGCAGTGTATTAGTAAGAACTTTGTAAATAAATACTTAAAACTCAAGTATATCTTGTTTCATGTTTTAAACAATTCCTTTACACAGATTTTCATAGCTCAGTATGAATGCTTGCATCTACCTCTGCTCTCATATATTTGCTTGCGTATTTATTTGCCTATTCCTTTCTCCATTAATATTTTTGACCATTACATCTACTGAGCTTTATGTAGGATGACAGTTTTTAATCTAGAATCTATTTTGCAGAATGGGTGTAGTGAATCCTATGATAGTTTATATAAAATTTTGTGTTTATGTGCATGTATGCATTTTTCTGGCGGAAATTACACAGCTTTTATCATTTTATTAGAAATGGAGCTGTGATTCCCTCCAAAAGTATGGTGTTTCCAGTGAGAGAAAATAACCTGAGATAAGGCATGAAGTTGGAAACATATTGGATGAACACTGGCAAAATATTAGCAGGTAGTTAATTTAACTTTAAAAGGAATGCCTCTAGTTTTTCTCATGATACCTGCTCTACAACTAGTATTTTTGTTATATCCCCGTTATCAATTAAAGACTGTTTGTATGGGGGTGCATGGGTGGCGCAGTCAGTTAGGTATCCACTTTCAACTCAGGTCATTATCTTATGATTCGTGAGTTCAAGCCCCACATCGGGCTGTCAGCACAGAACCCACTTCACATCTGCTTCTCTTTCTGCTCGAAATTCTTCTCTCTCTCAAAAATAAATAAACATGAAAAAAAAAAGAAAGACTGTATACTTAATCTGTTAAGATGCTTTATCATGTATGGATATTAAATATAATTAAGCTTTCCTTCTCTATTGAGAACATGTTTTATTTATTGATCTTTAATCAGTTGCATTACAGTAATACATTTTGTAATGTTAATCTATTCTTGTATTTGCAGGCTACACCATATAATTTTCCACATGAGGTATTAAACGTAGAACCATAGCAATAAAGAATCACATTTATGAAAGAGATGTAAGAAAATGTTAACTCTATAACAAATTTGAAAATCTGGAGGACCTAGACAAAGTATAGCCAAAGTTGACTCAAGAGGAAGTAGAGAATTCTAATGGCCCAATAAATAGCACAAGTTAAATATGCACTGCTAAAAAAAAGATGCAAATTCCAAATGATTTTAAAGCTGAGTGCCAGCATTTAAAGACTATTTTAATGTATAGTAATAGTCATACTTTGCAGAATTAAAAAAGATTGTCAGCTATCCAGTTCATTTTGTGACATTAACATAAACTTTATATTAATGTTTTAAAAGGATAATGTAAGAAAGAGAAGTACTGATTAATTTCAATTATGAATATAGAAGCATAAATTAAATAAATTATTAACAATTAAGTCTAGAAGTATAATTAAAATAAGAGTCCAGCCAAATATATGACCATTGGACTGATTAATAAACATGGTAAGTCTAGATCGACATAATGATCATGGTAAATGGAACATACTTCTCTTGACTGAAGGAAGAAGGATCAGTCATGTGACACACAACATGATTACAGGATAATGGTGCATTACATTGACTTGAAATCTGAATATATCCTCATCTATTGCTTTAGCCTTCTTAGACTAAAACAGTTTGATTCAAGTTTATATCTCAACTCAGTACCATTAGGGAGCCAAAATGGGAATCAGTTTCCTAGATGGCTGCAATATTAATGCTAAAGAGCCTTTTGAATTGTTTTAGGGATTTTACTGCATCAAATAGTGTTCTTTCAAGAATACAAATGTGGTTCAACATTTGGAAGTTTACCAGTATGACTTATTGACAGTTTATAGGAGAAAAAAAAAATGACATCAATATTTTCTATAAGGTCATTTAGTAAAATTCAGCCACTGTTCTTCATAAAATTCCAACTAAGGACTTTTGGGCAGTATGACTGAATACATTCAGAGTGGGTGTCCTTCTAATAGAAAAATTAAACGTTTATGAAATATTTATTTACTTAGAAAGCACGTGCAAGCAGGGGAGGGGCAGAGAAAGAGAGAGAGAGGGAGACAGGATCCTGAAGCAGTCCCTGCGCTATTAGCACTGAGCCTTAGCAGGGCTTGAACGCACAAGATCGTGATCTGAGCCGAAGTCGGTTGCTTAAACAACTGAGCCAGCCAGGCTGAAATATAATTTAAAAATAATTTTAGTATATAACTGAGGTTAAAAGAAAAATATGGAAATCTCTAGGTGTGGGAAATTGATAGAAATCTAAGCCAATCAATCAAAATACAGGTTTGTGTTTGTGGTGTGTAAATGACAAGTTGTGTCTAGAATGTATGTGCATATACAAAGGGTTAAGAATGACCAATCAGTTGAAGGAGTGAGAGAACTTACTCTATCAGAAACAAGGTTTATCATAAAACTAATAATCAGGGGCTCCTGGATAGTTGAGTCAATTAAACGTCTAACTCTTGGTTTTGGCTCAGGTCATGATTTCACAGTTTGTGAGATCAAGCCCCTGCATTGGGCTCTGTGCTGATGGAAACTGCTTGGGATTTTGTGTCTCTGTCTCTCTCTCTCTGCAACCCCCCTTCAAAATAATAAACATTTCACTAAAATAGCTAGTAGTCAAGACAGTGAGATATTGGAAGGCTCAGTGCACTGAACACAAATAAATTAATGGATCATAATTGAAAACCAATAAACTAACAAAAGTGGCACTTTAAAACTGAACACAGTGAACACATTATTCAATAAATGGTGCGGAGGAAAATAGGTATCTTTTGTCTTTAAAGAGAAAAATCTAGTATCTTCACACTCTATACAAAATGAATTCCAAGGGAATTAGAGATGTAAATATGAAAAGTGAAACTATAAAAATTTTACTAGATAATATAGGAGAGTATCTTAATCTGTCTGGGGCTGGAAAATGTTGCTCAAATGTGTCACTATGTTTAAGATAATTATAGTAAGAAAGACTGATAAATCTGCATTAAAATTAGGAACTTCTTGTCCTGAAAAGACATCATTAAGAGCAAAAGTCACAGAGGAGATGTTCACAATACACATAGCTGATAAAGGACTCATCTAAAAGTGGATTATAAAGAACTAAAAAGCCAAAAATATTAGACATCCCTGTAGAAAAACAAGCATTTCATAATTGAAAAAATGAAGTGGTTAATATTGCTGGATCGTATGGTAGTTCTATTTTTAATTTTTGAGGTACTTCCATACTGCTTTCCATCGTGGCTGCACCAATTTACATTTCCATCAATAATTCACAAGAGTTGGCTTTTCCCCACATTTTTACCATCTCTTGTTATCTTTTACCTTTCTGATAATAGCCAATTCTAACTGGTATGAGAGGGTATCTCATTGCATTTAAATTTGCATTTTCTTGATAATTAGTGATGTTGAGCACATTTTTATACCTGTTAGCCACCACCTGTATGTATTTGGAAAATGTCTATTCAGGTCCTCTACTCAGTTTTAATTGGATTGTTTTCTTTCTTTGCTATTGAGTTGTATGATTATATATTTTGGATATTACCTCCTTATCAGCTACATGATTTGCAGATATTTTCTTGTATTCATTAGATTGCCTTTTCATTTTGTTGATAGTTTCCTCTGCTGTGCAGAAGCTTTTTCATTTGATGTAGTCAAAGCTTGTGTATTTTTGCTTTTACTGGTTGTCTTTGCTTTCAGTATCAAATCCAAGCCTTACCAAGACCAGTGTCAGGGAGCTTACCACCTATGTTTTCTTCTAGGAGTTTTATGGTTTCAGGTCTTCCTTTCAAGTCTTTAATCCATTTTGAGTTAATTTTTTGTGTATGTTGAAGATAGAGGTCTAGTTTGATTCTTTTACATGTGGCTCTCCAGTTTTCCCAACACTGTTTATTGAAGAACCTGTCCTTTCCTCACTGTATAGTCTTAGCTCCTTTGTTGTAAGTTAATTGACCACATATGCATGAGTTTATTTGTGGGCTCTTCATTTCTTCCATTGAGCAATGTATGTTTTTATGCCAATGCCATACTGTTTGTGTTACTGTAGCTTTGTACTATAGTTTGAAATTGGAGGCCGGGGGTGATGGCTCCAGCTCCATTCTTTTTCAAGATTCCTTTGGCTATTTGGGTCTTCTGTGGTTCCATGTAAATTTTAGGATTGTTTCTTCTTTTCTTGTAAAAAAATGCCATTGTAATTTTGATACAGACTGCGTTATGTTATGATTGCTTTGGATAGAGTGGACATTTTAACAGTATTAATTCTTTCAGTCCATGAGCATGGAATATCTTTCCATTTATTTGAATCTTCTTTAGCTGCTTTTATTAATGTCTTGTAGTTTCAGTGTACAGATCTTTTACCTCCTTGGTTAAATTTATTCCTAGATACTTTATTCTTTTTAATGCATCCTTCCCTCCTTTTATAAAAAGCCTTTCCTCCTTTGGCTTTTGTGTCACTACTTTTTTCCCTGCTACCTGTTGAGCTACATCTCAACAGATCTCTTTAAGTGCATAAAATAATCTTTTCCCATCCTTTATATGTAGATGCTCCCCAAATAATCCATCTTTGGTTCTTATTTCTTTGTTTCTTACATACACTATGCTATTTTGTGTATGTATGTATGTACGTATGTATCTCTATCCCTACATCTATGTCCATGTATCTATAAAACTGTATCTATTTATAATACATCCCCTGATTTAAAACCATCTCACACTTTGTAGTTTTAAATCTGAGGTCTCTTCTCCTTCCTTCACCCCTGTAATACTGTTTTTTTTCTCTACAGCTTTCTGTGAATGGCATTACCATCCACACTATCACCTGAGCCAGACACCTGAGAATCATCCTATGTTTTGGCTTGTCTCTCTTATTCTTCATAGTCAGCCAGCTGATCCCACATCCTTAGGGTCTTATAAATGAATCCATGCCCTCATCTCTATTCCAACTGTTATGCTTTATTTCAGGCATACATGACTTTCTCCTGGATTTATGTGGTAATCTAATCCACTCTTAGCTTCAGATCCACAAAAGCACAATGTGGAACAAGACTTGTATTCAAGGTGGTGGTGGTGGGGGCGGAGGGGGGGGGAGGTTTGTTGTTTTTGAGGTGATTTGTCTTGAGGAGTAGCAATGAAGAAACAGGGAAAGCCAACACAGTTTGCTTTATCAAGTTGGCCACTTGATAAAGTGAAAAAATTTTATTTGTTGTGTGAAAGGGGGAAGCATTGATTTCTCTGCTTCCATCCCCAGTTTTTTTAGGTTAGGATTCCAGCAGTTCCAGGCAGCATGTGCATGAATGTCAAGCAATTCTGACACCACAAAGCCTCAGAAATGGCCTGGGGCAGAAGTGAGGTAGGTAGCACATACTCCAGGAATGGCTTCAGTAAGACAGAGGGGTTTTGAGGTAGATTAGGAAGTGTCTGATTTCCCTTCTCACTGATATTTTTCTTCTTCTGTGGTCCATCCTTTAGAGCCAGAGTAATCTTCCCAAGCCTGTTTAAAACGTTGTGATGTCTCTGCTAGAGACTTCCAGAAAAATGTAGGCTTCTTAGCATATTACAATGGTCCTCCCTTTATGATCTGCTCCCATTCTACCTCCTTAGGGTCCTCACTCACCACTTCCTCTAGGAAACCTTCCCAGAACATTCCTCACTCTTATTCTGGCTCCTTATCTATACTGTACCCTCTTCCTCGAATGCCCATCCTCTCCTTTTTTGCTGAAATATCCTCTCCTTTAAGAAGCCTTCCTTGTCACTAGGTTAGTTCCCCTTCTGCATGTTCTAGCAGCATTCTGTGTTCGTTTGCCTTCATCACAGTACTTATATTTTGTTACTTTTCGGGGGTCGAATTTATCTGTTAAACTAGATTGTCAATTCCTAGCACAGAACCTGATAGGTAACAGATGCTCACTAACTTGAAATTGTTCCAGTATATCGGGGAAAGTGCACCAGCTATATCACTGATGTGAAGAATAACCACATTCAGTGTATGTCTAAATACCTTTGGGGTTTTAGTTCCTCTCAGCAGGTATAAATTGAACATGTTCCTGTTAGATGTGCCATAGGAAGATGCAGATTGTAAACATCGTATGGAAGAGTGTTAGGTAAAGCGAAGAGAAAGGGAGCAGCTCTGACATGCTGCAGTGGTCCAGAGAGCAGTCTTGTTGTTCCTGATGGAAACTGCTTGGCTGATCGCCTGCCTGGAAGAAGTGCGAAAGCTGATAACCTCTGTAGCAATCCATCGGAGGGAGTGTTTCAGCCATCCACATACACTGCCTCCACATGCTGAAGCTAGAAGAGCAGCCACAGGAGCCTGGATGAAATCGGGCTGCGGGCCAGGATCATTTTTGTAGAGTTTGAAAATGTGACATAAGGCACTAATATCGTACCTCCCCAGGATTTGAGCCTCGCTGCCAAGAGGAGTGGTGTTGCTGGAAATAACCCTGGGAAAGTGTGGCAGAGACCTGGGAAAATATTGTAGGCTGCGAGATTATTTTTCACTTCCAAATAAATCTGCCAGGCTGAATTCATTTGCAAAAGAATAGATTAAGCTTGATTTGTTTGGCTTTTGTGGTTTCAACTTCCCTAGAATTAATTCATGCCAAATTCATTATAACTTTATTTTTTTAAAGCAAAGAACTGTATAATTTTCTACTTGATTAAAAAATAATAAATGCTTATACTATTTCTGGTTTTAGTGTTTCTAATGGTTACTTCCCTAACTTTAAATAATAGAAAACACTGCTGTTTCTTCAACTGTCAGCTTTAGGCATTATTTATCAGCTGAACTTCTGACAGGCTGAAAAATACTTCATCTACGTAGCCCCCAGCTTCCACCTCCACTTTAAAACAGTTGTTATTTTTGTTTTATTTCTTTATTCTACCAGGTGGAACAGCATCTCCTAATTCCCAATGATTGTAGATAATATTAAACTTATGGGGTGCTTACTGTATGCTGGGACCCATTCTAAATACTTCATTAACTCATTTATCCTCACACTGGACCTAAGAAATCAAGATGATTTCCCCCATTTTCACACATGGAAACTGAGGCACAGAGCAGTTATGTAACTTGCACAAGGTTACAAGTTAATAAGTGGTAGTGCTGGGATGGCCTTAATATCTGTGCTATTAATTATTAAGCTCTTCCCCCAGAGGAAGCTCTTAGAATGCCTGCCTGCCTTCCACCCGGTCATATCTACTGCCCCCCGCCCCAGGCCTTACCGCTCTTTTTCCTTTTCATTCCCCACACATCCTGTTCACCTATAGCGAAACATTAAATTCTTTTTACTCGGTGGCTCTTCTCCCCTCAGAGGAAGCCCTCGTACCCTCGTGCGCCTGAGTTCTGGACGTGAAAATGCAGCTCCCCCAAGTCCTGGGCATTGGAGGTGAGAAGGTAGTGCAGATGGTGGGCGCGCTTCTGCGTCTGGGGCTCCGTCGTGGCCGGTGCCCTGGGACAGAGGCCTTCATGGAGGACGCTGGGGGCTGGTGATGCAGGTGGAGAGCATTAAACAGGCCGCGCCGAAATTAACTAGATGGTGTCAAGATGGTAGCAGTTACATTCTGTCACATTCTGTTAACATTTTTAAGTTTTGCAGATGTGCTTTATAGGTGAATTCAAAGTTTGAACGTTAATGCACAGCGTTTACGTTGTTAGGATGGAGTGAATACTCTCCATTGTAGAGGCAAATAATGTTAGGATTATAAATCTGTGTTTTAACCAATCAAAGAATGATCCTCGTATCCAGTTCAAATGGGTTTCCATTTCTTCAGCAAGGCCTCTTCCAACTGCTGAAAATCATGCCATATTTTAGTTTACATGCTTTGGGGGACATGCCTTTCTTGTAAGGCTCTTTCCCCATGTGTTCCTCTCACCTGTCCCCACACCCACAACCTCCTCACCCCCATCTCCCAGAGTGTTGTTCAGTAGAAGAATTTTAACTAATCAGTCTTCAGCACCCGATCTTCCCATCTTCCTTACCATAATATATAATAATTTAAGGCAATACAAGACCCCAAAACACCTTTATAACTATGAGAACAAAGTCAAATTATGTTCAAGATTAAGTTTAATACAAATTATTTTAAGCTAGGACTATAGACCTTTGTGATAAATATATTTATTGCCCTACCACATTACATACACAGCACACAAAAAGATAAAAGATAACAATGGCAAAAAGTAGAAATGGTAAGATGAATCTAGGATTGAGGTGGTGACTCAAAGTGCCTGCAAAGCGTCTGGAACATTTGTTAGAAGGGCACCACACATTTTGTTCTGAACATCTTAATAGCTGAGCAATAGCCAATTCCCCACTGAAGGACCATTTCCTTCAGTGAATGCAATATGAAAACGAACAATTCGCTGTGGAGAAGACCTATTTATGGAACAAATACTGGGGCAAGTTACAACTTCCTGTGGGCTCTGGTAAGGAAGGCATGTTTCATGTTGGAGTATGATGTACTCCCTAACTTATTTAAGTAATGATAGCAATGTGATGCATATGGGAGTTGTAGAAACAGGAACAAACAGAACTTGATAGGGCTCAATTAGAAGCAACTTCATTCTCCTGCTCCCCGTACCGCAATCACTATCCATTTAATACCTGTTGATTTTCCCCACGCCTTTTTTTGAAGTTTAGGACATGGTTCATTGGGTTTTCTCATCATCCTCAGAACATGAAATGTTTCCATTCACTTTTGGTCACTAGAATAGTCCCCTTTTTGTCTGGTATGATCTGTCCACTAAATAATGGGGAGGGAACTCACAAACTTGGAATTCTCCCTGAGGAGGAAAGAGTTTGAACCCCACATTAGACACCTTAACTTTTAAGGCCCACACCCAAGAGACAACTTCCTTTGAAATTGAACTTCCCCTTCCTCCTTCCAAGTTGGGCTGGACATCGGTAGTGGTAAAGGAGGAACAACGTCTTGTATCTTGCTTGTTTCCAGGTCCTGAAATTTTCTTTCTCTCCTTTACTACACTCTGCCCCCCTACCCCTGTGACTAAGTTTGGGATTGTTCTGATCTGGGGAAGGGAGAAGAAGCTGGGTCAGGAAGCATCTTACTTACCTGGCAGGGCTGTGACCATGCTGTTGGTGCAAGTGTGGGTATTGTCCCCTGCTGTGTGGGCTTTCCATGGGCTCTTCTACCTCCGGTGGCTGATCCTTCAGGGTGTGTTGGGCACCCGTCCTCTGTGCCCTCCACATTCCAGGAAACACATGTCAAGCTCTCTAAACGTTATCCTCAAATCTCTTTTCTCCAAGCTTGAGGTAAAGGACAAACATCCTTCTTCACGCCAAAGGAGGGGAAGAGAAAATGTCACAGCACTGGTAGGTTTTCTTTATTCACCTCTTTTACAAAATCTTTTTTTTTTCCTTTTTAAAAAATGTTTACATATTTTTGAGAGAGAGACAGAGTGTGATCAGGGGAGGGACAGAGAAAAAGGGAGACACAGAATCCAAAGCAGGATCTAGGCTTTGAGTGGTCAGCACAGAGCAGGGCTTGAACTCATGAACGGTGAGATCATGATATCATGACCTGAGCCAAAGTCGATGGACTGACTGAGCCACCCAGGCGCCCCTACGAAACTCTTTTATACCTTTGATGTGGTATTCATCTCAAGGTAGAAAAATCAGCTTTTTGGTGGCCTCTGTTGAACCAGATTCAAAAAAGAGTCCCATTTTAATACTTTGTTATATTTTAAATAACGTTCTGCAGTATAAGTGGATGAGAAATATAGTTAAAGTTCCTTTTTACTTTGAAGACCAAAACAATGTGGTTCATGTGTAAGGTACTCTGCTGGCCGGGGTAGATGGCATTTTATTCTATTGATTTATCTCGTTTTCCCATTTAAACTACAAAAATGGATACATACTCATTTTGGAGAGATTAGAAGCATTAATGAACAAAAAAAAATTTTAAAACGACTGTCCCATCTTTCAGAGATAGTTACTATTAACCTTGGCTTATATGCTTTCATATTCTTCTCACACTATAGTGGATATGTCTTGCCTTCTGAATCTCGCTATCCAAATCTTTGTTTAAATGATATAACCTTTTTCCCCCCAAAATCCACTATCTGAAAAGAGAACTTGTTACAGCAAATCCACATTGTCACAGCAGAAAAACTGCTTGATTTGTGCATAAAATCAGAGGAGAAAACAGAGCACATGGCAGTGGTTCTCTGCTCTTGCTTTGATCATCCTGAATCCTGTGCTCGCATGGTTAAACCATGTTGTGTGTTCTCTCATCAGATTCCCCACATTATTACATGAAAATGTCTCTAAGAATGCTAAAAAGCCTGTCTGTGAAGGAAGTAGATGGGCCCATGAATTGCAGAAAACTATTGACAGAGGTGATTGAACCACAAAGCCAGTTTTTAATGTTGACAAAACCAGCCTGTTCTTTTTTTTTTTTTTTTTTTTTTTTTTTTAATTTTTTTTTTCAACGTTTGTTTATTTTTGGGACAGAGACAGAGCTTGAACGGGGGAGGGGCAGAGGGAGAGGGAGACACAGAATCGGAAACAGGCTCCAGGCTCTGAGCCAACAGCCCAGAGCCCCACGCGGGGCTCGAACTCCCGGACCGCGAGATCGTGACCTGGCTGAAGTCGGACGCTTAACCGACTGCGCCACCCAGGCGCCCCGAAACCAGCCTGTTCTTGAAGCGAATGCTATCTTGTATGTTCATTTCAGGAAAGGAGCCAAAAATGCCAGAATAAACCATCCAAAATAGGCTAATGTTGCTTTAAAGTGAATATGATGTTAAGCTAAAACCTCGGCTGCTGAATCCCTTCAAAAACCCCACTGCCTTTTAGGGACTATTGAAGAGTAACTTGTCTGTTATGTGATACTCCACTCCTAAAGATTAGGTGACCAAGTCTGTATTCGGTGATTACTTGAGGGGCTAACTGCCTCTATTCATCAGAGGGTACACTGGGATGGAAAACTTGCAAACAAGGCTCTTTTGATAATAGACAATGCTCCCAGATGTCCTTCAATGTTGACAATTATGGAGATAATATCACAGCGGTCTTTTTCCTCCCAGCATTATGTCATTATGGTAGCCTCCGGGCCTAAGGGTGGCTGCAGCCTTCAAGGCATATTGTTTACAGATGGTGATGCAGTCTGTGGCGCTTAGATGCTGATAAATGGTCTGATGATGCAGGCAACACTGCTTCGATTAAGGATTTATGGAAGGGTTTGACATTCAGAAGGTCTTCAAATTTGTCAACTGGGTTTGGCATGTATCATAACAAACAATGAATACAGTATGGGAGAAAGTAGTCCCGCAATTGTTGCTGACTTTCAAGGTTTGGAGCAAGTGATTAACGCAAAACAAAAATCCTAAATCTTGTGAAGAAGGCTAGATTTAGTGAAGTGGCTGGTACAAAGAACTTACGACCAAGCCACTTGTTTAACTTGATGTTCATTCTAGGTCAAAGGAAGAGAAAAAAGCAGAGCCGGAAATACTTGTTGCTGCTCTTTAGAGAACTTGGAATTATGCAGAGAAATGATTGCTCTTGCAAGTTTTGTTCTGTTGCTCCACGGCCATCTACCATTTTAGATAATGGTTCACAGTCATCCACTTCTAGAGATTCAAGTGCCAAAAAGAGACAACTGGCCGTGAGAATCTTGGGCTTGAGCACAGGTGGACCGCAGGTGTTTGCTCCTTCCCTTGCGGTCCCAACTCACTCCTGCTCACCGTCATCATCCAATCTGAGCAGCATCTGCGTCTACCTAACTGCAGCCTCTGCCTTCCTCTCCCTAAACTACTCCTGATTTCATAAGTAATCATTTAAAGACAATTTCCATGCTTGCTTAACTGTTATTTGTATTCACAATGTAACTTTAAAATATATAGTAGCTTTAAACTTACATTATGGTGTGTGCTTGTTGTAGTACAGAAGGAAAACTAATTTCTACTGCATTGTTGCATATTACATGAAGATATATACATTAAAAAGCCCATTAAGAAGTAAATAATTATGTAGTTGACATTTTATATATTTACGCAGAAGTCCTTGGCAATATGATTATATGTAGGTGTTCAAGAATATTTAGTTACATTTTGGAAAATTTGTTGGGGTTTTTGGATGGGCTTAGAACAGATTATCATTTTTCCCATTCCCGATAGTGGAGTACATATAGCTCACTCTCCCACTACTTCCACATTTGATATCCAACATATCAAACCAGAGAAGGATTAGATTCAAAGAATAAGCAATGCCTATATACAAATGTATCTATATTTTACAAAAATTGAGTTACTAATCGTATTGATTTGAACCTACTTTTCTTTTTTCTTTTTCCTTTAAGTAATCTCTACACCCAACATGGAGCTTGAATTTATAACCCCAAGATCAAGAGTTGCAAGCTCTACTGACTGAGCTAGCCAGGCGCCCCTTACATCTATTTTGTTTGTTTGTTTGTTTGTTTGTTTACTTATTTGAGAGAGAGAGAGAGAGAGAGAGAGAGAAACAGAGTGTGAGTGTGGGAGGGACAGAGAGAGACGGAGGCACAGAATCCGAAGCAGGCTCCAGGCTCTTAACTGTCAGCACAGAGCCCGACATGGGGCTTGAATTCATACACTGTGAGATCAGGACTTGAGCCAAAGTTGGCGGCTTAACCAACTGAGACACTGAGGCACCCCTGAATCTGCTCTTTTTGCAACGTATTGTGACCATATCTCTATGTAAATAATAGATATCGATTATAAAATGTATGCATTTGCCCTGTTTGTAATGGATATGCGTATGTGTAATGGATAAGCCATGCCTCAGAATGTCTGGCATACCCACAGCTTCCTGCTGATGATCTCTTGTCCATGGCCCTCTGTTGAAGGAGCAGGAACATATTGTTTCTTACAAATGGGGAACTGTTTCTTATCACCTGACTCCACCACTCTGGTCAGAAATGATTGGAGCATAGGAGGGCAATTAACCAGGGTTTGCAAACTCAAAAGCCACTAGAGGGACAGGCAGGTAAGCAGACAGATGCATGAGACAATAGGGAGTTCACTGGAGACTGCAGAGAACTGAGCAGAGCATGTCCTGTTTTAAGGGGGAGGATAATACTCAGTTTTTGCCAACTATTCTTATCTAGGAAATAAAGACTAAGTATTGCCCAAATTTTTGGATTTTCAAGAAGAGCCCAAAGTTTCCACTTTTGAAATGAAATTCCCTGATCTCTCCACAGTGTGGCCAACACAGTTCAAGCCAAACAGATCATATCTATAGATGAGATTTAGTCCACATGTGGGTTGTTTGCACCCTCTAGCCCTTCTAAGAGCAATCAATGTGTGCATATTCCAAAGGCCTAGGATCGAAGAAATGGCCTGTCACCAAACTTGCTTAATCAGGGATGATGGCAAATGATACAATCAATCATATCCTTTAGAGAATTTGTACAATATATACAAGGATTGGGTCAGCAACAGAGCAGAAGGTAGATATCCTCATGGGAGAGGTTTGCAGGAGAAAAATAAATGCCAAGAGCAGATGCCAAGAGTAAGAGAAAATTATTATTATTAGAAGTTAATAATACAGAGGGTGAGGTATTTGGTTAGCAGAAGCAGTTAGTAGCTGAGTCATGATACAGTCAGGACTAACACTCACAATGACTAGTGGACAAATACTCTGGATTTCTTAGGTTGCTGCCTGAAGAATGACTCCTTAGTTCTTTTAATTACACTCTCATATTTGGTGGATCATTTTTTTTAAGATTTAATTTTATTTATTGAGAGAGGGAGAGAGCCGGGGAGGGGCAGAGAGAAGGGGAGAGAGAATCCCAAGTAGGCTCAGTGCCATCGGCATGGAGCCCGACATGGTGCTTGAACTCATGAACCATGAGATCATGACCTGAGCTGAAATCAAGTGTCAGATGTTTAACCTCCTGAGCCACCCAGGTGCCCCTCATCTTTGGAAGGTCTTTTTTTTTTTTTTTTTTTTTTTTTTAAATTTTTTTTTCAACGTTTTATTTATTTTGGGGACAGAGAGAGACAGAGCATGAACGGGGGAGGGGCAGACAGAGAGGGAGACACAGAATCGGAAGCAGGCTCCAGGCTCCGAGCCATCAGCCCAGAGCCTGACGCGGGGCTCGAACTCACGGACCGTGAGATCGTGACCTGGCTGAAGTCGGACGCTCAACCGACTGCGCCACCCAGGCGCCCCTTTGGAAGGTCTTAATAGACGGTTGCGCTAATGCTTCCTCTGAGAATATTTTTGACTTCCCCTGAAGCATGAAAATGTGGATAAGATTCTCAACTTCATTTTGTGCCATTTACGGTTTCAATAAATATTCACTTACTTGAGACAAATTGAACATGTGTCTCTTTTATAAGCAAAAAATCCTAGTAGTATTAATGTACCATAATTTATTTAATCAATTCCTCATTGTTGAACATTATTTCCAACTTTATACACAATTTTGTCATGAAAACCCTTATACATTCATTATAATGTACTTGATATTCCTTAGGATAAATTCTCAGAAGCAAAATTTCTTAAAGTATATATGGGCATTCTAAGGATTTTTTTTTTTAAGTTTATTCATTTATTTTGAGAGGGACAGAGACAGCATGAGTCGGGGATGGGCAGAGAGAGAGGGAGACAGAGAATCCCAAGCAGGCTCTGCACTGTCAGCGAGGAGCCTGATGTGGGGCTCAAACCCACAATCCGTGAGATCATGACCTGAGGTGAAACCAAGAGTCAGACACTTAACTGACTGCACCACCCAGGCACCCTCATTCTAAGGGATTTGATATGTATTGTCAAAGTGCCATCTAAAAAGATTTTACACACCAACAAACTATTGACACACTATGGGTAAATCTCAAAAACATGCTGAGTGAGAGAAGACAGACACTAAATAAAACATACTGTATGATTCCATACATATGGATGAAATGCTAAAAACAGGAAATCAGCTGGGGAACAGAGGGAATTGAGTCAAGGGAACATGAGGGAACTTTCTAGAGGGATGGAAATGTCCTCTATCTTGACTGTGGTGGTGGTTACACTGATGTATACATTTGCCAAAATTCACTGAACTATACACTTCAAATGGGTGCATTTTATTGTATATATGTGTATCTGTGTAATAAAGAATTTTATTTTATTAAAAAAATTTTTAACATTTATTTTTCAGAGACAGAGAGAGACAGAGCACAAGCAGGGGAGGGGCAGAGAAAGAGGGAGACACAGAATCTGAAGCAGGCTCAAGTCACTGAGCTGTCAGCACAGAGCCCTATGTGGGGCTCAAACCCATGAACCGTGAGATCATGACCGAGTTGAAGTGTGAGGCTTAACCAACTGAGCCACCCAGGCGCCCTTGGTAGTAAAACAATTTAACTTCACCTCCCAAAAATAAATAAATAAGAAGATTTTACAGATTTATACTCCCCATCAGCAAACTATGAGAGTCCTCATCCCTTCCCACATAATATTTGGTATTATTTTTCATTTTAATTTTTACTAATATTTTGGGTGAAAAATGTTGATTTGCTAGACTTTTCTTTAGCTTATTAACAATAATAGCTATTATTAATTTAGAGCTATGTGTCATACATTGTGCTAAGAACTTTATTTTTTTTTTTTTTTTTTTTTTTTTTTTTTTTTTTTGTGCTAAGAACTTTAAAAGTTTTGGGGCACCTGGATGGCTCAGTCGGTTGGGCGGCCGACTTTGGCTCAGGTCACAATCTCGCGGTCTGTGAGTTCGAGCCCTGCGACAGGCTCTGTGCTGACAGCTCGGAGCCTGGAGCCTGCTTCGGATTCTGTGTCTCCCTCTCTCTCTGCCCCTCCCCCATTCGTGCTCTGTCTCTCTCTGCCTTTCAAAAATGAATAAATGCTAAAAACTTAAATGAATAAATAAATAAATAAATAAATAAATAAATAAATAAATAAATAAATAAAAGTTTTATTTAATCCTACAACAACCTAAGTGGTAGCTATTATTAGAGAATGGAAACTGAGTCAAGAGAAGTTTAATGTGATCAAACATGAATACATAATGATCTGGATTACCTAATCCAGATTGTGAAGTTGGTTAACTGTTTGTTTGCTGGGGTCGCAGATGCTGTATTTTCCCCCCAGTTTCCATCTAATTTTATTTATAGTGCTGTTACGATTGATGCTAGAAGTTAAAATATTGTATATTAGTATATTTTTATAGATGCTATAGTTTATATATAACATATATAAAATATTTTATATATGCTATATTTTATATATAACATATAAAATATCTTATATATCAATATATTTTTTTCTTATGGATTGTTTTCATTGTCATGCTTTTTTTTTTTTTTTAATTATTTTTTTTTTTTTTCAACGTTTATTTATTTTTGGGACAGAGAGAGACAGAGCATGAACGGGGGAGGGGCAGAGAGAGAGGGAGACACAGAATCGGAAACAGGCTCCAGGCTCTGAGCCATCAGCCCAGAGCCCGACGCGGGGCTCGAACTCACGGAGGGCGAGATCGTGACCTGGCTGAAGTCGGACGCTTAACCGACTGCGCCACCCAGGCGCCCCCATTGTCATGCTTTAGAAAGACTTCCCCATCTCAAAGTTAAAAGAAAAACCTTTCACATTTTCTCCTAAATACAAATTTTATTATATGCAGGAGATGGAAAGGACTGTATACCTTAGGGATTATACTTCTATATCCTGATTTTTATCCTCAATGAGAAATTTCTCATATTTTTATGTATTCATCAAAAGCTTGATTTTAAATGTCTGCACAGTATTTCATTATGGCTGTCCCATTAATTATCTTCCTGTTATTGCACTGGTAGATATTTAGTTGGTCTCTAACTTTTCACAACTACTCTTTTAAACATCCTTAATGTAACTTTTTGATTGTATCTTGAGTATTTCTTCAAGGTCTATTCTTAGTAGTAAGATTGTTGAACCAAAAGGTCAGGACATTTTTGCCTTTTAAGAATTTTCTTTATAGACTTCATGTTTTTTAGAGTAGTTTTAGGTTCACCTCAAAATTGAGCTAAAATTATAGTTCTGCTATATACACCACCTGCCCCTCGACATGCACCACCTCCCCTATTATCAGCATCCTGCACCAGACTGGTACACTCATTACAATGAACCTGCATTGGTATTTCATCACCCAAAGTCTATAGTTTACATTAAGGTTCACTGTTTGTGTTTTACATTCTATGGGATTTGACAACTTTGTAATGTCATGTATCCACCATTTATAGTATCATACAGAATAGTTTCACCGCCCTAAAAATTCTCTGAAAATATGCATGGTATGATCTCGATCTTTTTGTACTTACTTAGGGCTGATTTGTGTCCCAGTTATATGGCCTATTCTGGAGAACGTTCCATGTGCACTGGAGAAGAATGTATACTCTGCTGCTTTAGGATGAAATGCTCTGAATATATCTGTTAAGTCCATCTGGTCCAGTGTGTCATTCAAAGCCATTGTTCCTTGTTGATTTTTTCGTTAGATGATCTGTCCATTGCTGTGAGTGGGGTGTTGAAGTCTCCTACTATTATGGTATTAGTATCGATGAGTTTCTTTATGTTTGTGATTAATTGATTTATATATATGGGTGCTTCTACATTTGGCGCATAAATGTTTACAATTGTTAGGTCTTCTTGGTGGATAGACCCCTTGATTATGATATAATGCCCTCTGCATCTCTTGATACAGTCTTTATTTTCAAGTCTAGATTGTCTGATATAAGTATAGCTACTCCAGCTTTCTTTTGTTGACCATTAGCATGATAGATGGTTCTCCATCCCCTTGTTTTCAATCTGTAGGTGTCTTTAGGTCTAAAGTGGGTCTCTTGTAAGCAGCATATAGATGGATCTTGTTTTCTTATCCATTCTGTTACCCTATGTCTTTTGATTGGAGCATTGAGTCCATTGACGTTTAGAGTGAGTACTGAAAGATATGACTTTATTGCCATTATGATGCTTGTAGAGTTGGAGTTTCTGGTGGTGTTCTCTGGTCCTTTCTAATCTTTGTTGCTATTTTCTTCCCTCAGAGAGTCCCCCTTAAAATTTCTTGCAGGGCTTGTTTAGTGGTCACGAACTATTTTAATTTTTGTTTGTCTGGAAAACTTTTTATCTCTCCTATTTTGAATGACAGTCTTGCAGGATAAAGAATTCTTGGCTGCATATTTTTCTGATTCAGCACATTGTATATATCCTGCCACTCCTTTCTGGCCTGCCAAGTTTCCATGGATCAGTCTGTTGCAAACCTGATCTGTCTTCCCTTGTAGGTTAAGGACTTTTTTTCCCTTGCTGCTTTCATGATTCTCTCCTTGCCTGAGTATTTTGTGAACTTGACTATGATATGTTTGTTGATGGTCGGTTTTTGTTGAATCTAATGGGAGTCCCCTGTGCTTCCTGGATTTTGATGTCTGTGTCTTTCCTCACATTAGGAAAGTTTTCCGCTATGATTTGCTCACATAACCCTTTTACCCCTATTTCTCTCTCTTCCTCTTCTGGAACCGCTATGATTTTGCTGTTGTTCTTTTTTAATGAGTCATTGATTTCTCTAATTCTGAAATCGTGCTCTTTTGCCTTCATCTCCCTCTTTTTTCCTGCTTCATTATTCTCTATAAGTTTGTCCTCTATATCACTGATTCTCTGTTCTGCCTCATCCATTCTTGCTGCCATGGCATCCATCTGTGATTGCAGTTCAGTTATAACATTTTTAATTTCATTCTGACTAGTTTTTACTTCTCTTATCTCTGCAGAAAGGGATTCTAATCTATTTTTGACTCCAGCTAGTATTCTTATTATCGTGATTCTAAATTCTGGTTCAGACATTTTGCTTGTATCTGTGTTGGTTAAATTCCTTGTTGTCATTTCTTTGTGCTCCTTCTTTTGGGGTGAATTCCTTCATTTTGTCATTTTGAAGGGAGAAAAGGAATTAATGAGGTAGAAAAATTAAAATTAAAAAAAATTAAAATTTAAAAAATATTAAAATTAAAATATTAAACACACACACACAAATCGAATAAATGATGCTAGATCCTAGGTGTGTTTTGGTATGGGTGTTAAAAGTGGTTTGACAGATTAGAAAAAAAAAGGGGGGGGAAGAAAATCTTTTGAGAATTTGAAAAAATGAATACACTGAAGTAGACTAAAATAAAATGATGGGAGTAAAATAGAATTTGAAAAAATTTACACAAAAGTAAAGAATATAGCAGAAAAAAATTAAAAATATTTTTAATAGAAATTGAAAGTAAAAATGAAGTTTTTCTCTTTCTGCATTCAAGAAAAAGAAAAGAAACAAAAAAGAAAAAGGAAAAGGAAATCATCTGAAAATTTGAAAAAGTGAATACACTGAAGTCGACTAAAATTAAATGATGGAAGTAAAATAGAATTTGAAAAAATTTACACAAAAGTAAAAAATATAGCAATAACAATTGAAGAAAAATCTTTTTAATAAAATTAAAACTGAAAATGAATTTTTCTCCTTCTGTATTCAAGAAAAATAAAAGTAAAAAAGAAAGAAAAAAAAGAAAATTGAATAGATGGACCTGCTAACAGATTGAAATAGGACTAGAATTACTTCATTTCATAGAAGTCAGACTATGAAGCGCTTTACAGCGCTCTAAGCCAGTGGTGAGACTTGTGTTCTTGAAGAGCGAGGTTGGCCCAGTTGGGCGGGGCTCCATGTAATGGCTCTGCTCTCCACTAGATGGCGCTGCTACCCTACTGGGATGGAGTGTTTGGCTTCATAGGTGAGTATGCGCATGCTCGGGAGTGGTGAAAATGACGTCGCTCAGCTACCCAATCTGTTCTCCCAGATCAGCAATCGAGCACCCTTCCTCTGTCTTCAGCTCTCGTCCACTCCCGGCTTTTTCACTGTCCGTGACCAGGCCCCAGGCAGTACCTCTCTCCCAAGTTTTGTCCAGATGCGGCTGTTTTCCCTGGCCCCTTACTTCTGAAGGACTGTGGAGCTTTGACCCGTTCCGCCCCTCTGTGGGAGGGTCTCACCGAGAAATGGCCGAATGAGCAATGGCCTAATGTCGGCTGCACCCAGGAACGCTCACTGGACCCTGCTGCTGCGGGTGCCCCAAGACTGTGGCCAGGTGCCACTCTGCCCCAGAAAAAGTTCGCAAGATAGTGTAGCAGCATCATTTTGGGGATAATGGAAAATCACAACACACATCTGGCACCAGCCTTCACCCTTAATGACCTTGTTCCAGCTCCAGCGAACGTGGCCGTTCTCTGGGGTCTGCTGGGACCTGGTGGCCTCAACAGTCTCTACCAAACGTCCTTCCAGCAGTGGAACCGCTTTTCCCCGTGTGGCCCCGAGAACCTCCCGGACCCCACTCTGTTCCTGGGGATTCGTCCTTCCCACCAGAGCACCGCCAGGTATGGAGCTGCAGAGTTGCAGCCTCTGCGCTCCCCTTGTTTACGGTCTTAATGGAATTTAAACCCTCTCCTTTCTCCTTTCTCCCTTTTTAGTTTAGTCCCTGCGGCTGTTTGCTATTTTTCACTTTCTCTCTGGCTGCTTTTGGGGAGGGGTTCTTTCCCTGTATTCTCCCCCCCCCCCCCCCCCCCCGCCATGGTCTCCGTCCTCTCTCTGCCTGCAAAAGCACCTCCCTTCCTGCAGCTTCTCGCTCCCCAAGTTCACCTCTCCGTGCTGTGTACCTGCTGAATTCTGTGGTTCAGGTTGTGCAGATTGTTGTGTTAATCCTACAGTCAGTTTTCTAGGTGTGTAGGATGGTTTAGTGTTGGTCTGGCTGTATTTCATGGACGCGAGACACACAAAAAACTTCCATGCTGTTCTGCCATCTTGGGTCCTCCGGCTCACTGCCCTAAAAATTCTCTATTTCACCTATTCATGCCTTCCTTCTCCCCAACCCCTAGCAACCACTGACATTTTTCAGTGTCTCCATAGTTCTGCCTTTCCTGAATGTCATATAGTTAGAATTATACAGTATGTAGTTTTCACTTTTACTTTTTTGAATCATGTTGCCACAGTGCTTTCCAGAAAGTTTGTACCAATACACAAGCCACCAGCAGCAACGTATGAGTTACCCTGTCTTACCTTCATTAGCATTGGTTTAACTTTACAAAATCACAATTCTGAGAAGTGAAAAGTCATTTTATTTTTTTATTTTTATTTTAACAAATTCTTTTTTGAAATGTTTATTTATTTATTTTGAGAGAGAGAGAGACAGAAAGAGAGAAAGCATGAGTGGAGGAGGAGCAGAGAGAGGGAGAGAGAGAATCCCAAGCTGGCTCCACACTGTCAGTACTGAGCCCCACGCGGAGCTTGAACTCCTGAACTTCGAGATCGTGACCTGAGCCGAAATCAAGGGTCAGATGCTCAACTGACTGAACCACCCAGGTTCAGTCACTCCAGGTGCCCTAGAGAAGTGAAAAATCATTTTAATTTGTATCTTTTAAAAATTTCTAGTTAGGTTAAATGTTGTGTAAGTAAATCAACTGAGTTGTTAATAATTATGGAGTAGCAAAGAGATTGAGGTTTTAATCTTAACAGGACTTGTTTGGAGCCATTCTGTACTTCTAATGCAATGTGGAGACGTGTATTTTCATAGTCCCTGAGCAGGATCGGTGCCTGTGGTTGTGGAGAGTGTGCTCCAGTTGGCCCAGAGAGGAGAGTTGGGACTGAAGTATTGTCTGTGCTTATCAAGTTATGTACCCTGGGATGGGGCTGCATCAGGCCATTACAATTACAGGAATCTAATTTTTTCAGGTTCTTATTTCTAATAATTTGTGTGAGAGCATGGCTGCTCTAATGAGGACTGGATTTATTTAGTGGTGAGAGTATGGCTCTTCCCACCTCCCCCAACTCCTACAACTAAATTATCTGAAGACGGGACCTCTTCCAAATTTCTCTAGGGACTTTAGGGACCCCCCCCCCCCGAATTCAGATAGATTTCCCACTTGGCTGTGAATGGGTGTAACAGAGAACCACACCACCATCACTGATATCAGCGTCTTGCGTACCACAGGGATGTTGGGACAAAATAAAAGTTGAAAACTAATGTCATATTGTATGGCAGTAATAATTTTAGCCTTGAACATTGTTATTTTGCCGGATATATAAAAAATACCCACAACACCTCCTTTCACAGACATAGCAGGTTATGGAACAATCATGGAACATTCTTCAGAGAAGCTCTATGAGCTGCAAAGTCCCCAGGGATGCCTGTCTCAGAACGTGATACCATTTATCCCTCTTCTACTTGTGAAGGTTGAATTTGCTCCCATCTTACCCAGAACCCCAGTATTTCCCAAGCAACAGACATAGATGCATGTCCATTTTGCGAAATACACAATTTAAGATATTTGCAATAATTCAAATGGAGATGAAATATGTCACCGCTGAAAAATGTTCCTTGTATTGAAAGAAGGTGTATTTAAGGATCAAAAGACCTGAATTCAAATCTCAGCTCTACCACATACTGGCTATGATATCCTGGGTTTAAGTTTCTTTTGTAATTTTATCGGTATCTTCATTTTATTTGTAAAATGAGGGTAATAATGTTTCATTATTTTGGTTGAGTTAGGAATAATTACAATTATGCATGCAAAGATAGTATCCCCCAAATGTTAATTAATTCCATTCTCTCATAAGTGTGATAAACTTTTCAATACCTTCAAATGGTGGCCAACCTATAAAAACCTCATTGGTTGGGATCATCAGAAATCAATATTAGAAGCCACAAAACAGTGGTAGGTATTTCATGATATATTTTCATTTTTATTAAAATTCTCACTGAGGTCATTGTGGCATAAAGTCCTCTGGGGACTTCAACCTGCAATAATGTGCAGACCACCAATATGTAATTATTTTGTTTTTAAAGAGTAAGGAATGGGGGTGCCTGGGTGGAACAGTTGGTTAAGTGTCTGACTCTTGACTTTGGCTCAGGTCATGATCTCACGGTTCATGGGTTTGAGCCCTCCATTGGGCTCTGCGTTGACAGTGCAGAGCCTCCTTGGGATTCTCTCTCTCCTTCTCTCTCTGCCCCTCACCCCAGGTGTGTGCACTCTCTCTCTCTCTCTCTCTCTCCCCCCCTCTCTCCATAAACAAAGAAACAAACGTTAAAAAAAAATCTTTCGTTTGTACCAAGTACCTAGAGCAAAAAGGCACGGGCAAGGCCAGAGGACTCATTTTATAGATGAGGAAATTCAGTGATTTATCTGTATCTAAGGCAGATCGTAAGTCTCCATAGCATGCACAGGAGGATATGGCCTTCAGTGGCTTGGCTAGAAGAGAATCTCGTAAGTTTGGGTTTTATGTCGAAATTTTGATCAACATTGGTACTCTAAAGTTCTTTTTACATTAAATTACAAATTAACACGAATGATACTCATTGGACAGAGTTCACATTTTATTCTCAATATCACTTGTAGGGATTAAAAATGAAATCTATATGATTACTCCACATACTTCTTAGGACAGCATTTTTTTCTCCCACAGATTTGAATTACTACATTATTTGTTCTTTCTGAGCCTCACGGGAATAAAAGAGCTAGTATAACCCACTTTTACCCATTTTCTTTTCTCCAAGGGAATAGGTAGATGATTAATGAGATAATGAATGTGAGGAGAACTCCCTGGAGGAAACACATTTCACAAACACGAAGAGAAGACTTTAGCTGACTCACTGATTCCAACAGCTCAGAGACATGGATAAATCTTTTGGTATGAACTCTAGCTACTTAGTCTGTCCATCCTACGCACACCTTAAAACTGGATTCTGGAGAGTTTCCTAAATATCAAACTGATCTTATTTATAACAAAATTCATCACCCGGTTTGTAATTAACACCAAGTGTTATTGAAATTCAATGCTTCTGCAGGGTGGGAAGCAGAGCAGTGATCAAGACTAACATGGAATTGAATTGCCTATGTAATATAGCTTGGCTTTCCATGGTCTTTCAGAATAAAATGTTTTATCCCACATCCACTCCCTTAAAAAAATGATATTTTCATTATCTGAAGAATAGAAATGAATTGGTAAAATTTTAAAAAGCCAAGAGCAAAAGCTAAAAACTCACAGCTGGAAAAATTAAATGAATACTATATCCAGCTGTTTCCCAAGGACCTAAAGTATATCAAGAATATTAAGATGTTACTGTAGATGTGGCTGGAAGCTCCCCATTATGCCTCTGGCTCTCTGGGTTGAAATGAAAACAATTTCTTGAACAGCAGAGAAATGGTTTTCCAACCCAACTTTTGTGTTAAATGAGACCCATAACATTTTGTTAGATTAGAAAATCAGTCAAGAGACACACTACAATAACACACATTTAAAGTTGTTATGTATTGATGATTTTTTTTTTATCATTAGAAAATATCTCTCCTCTGTATGTATTGTAGGCATGGCATCTGTAGCTCAGCTTCCTTTGCAGTGCTCTTCTATCTGCTTTTTGTAATAATTTTTTTTTTTTTGAAATTTCTTGCCTGTTGAGGGTTCTCATAGTTTCTTCACTGGCGTGGATTTAGAAGTTAGTTTGTTAGGTAGCATCTCTGATCATTGGGGGAGAGCTGGACTTTTTAATAAATGGTGCTGGACAAGTGGGTAGCCATTTGGCAGAAGATAAAATGAGAGCCGTATCTCAACTATACACAAAAATAAACTCCAAAAGTTTTAGGGATATGTATGTAAACAATAAAAGCACACAATATGTGATGAAAACATGAGCGAATTCCCCTTTAACCTTATTAAACGTGTAGGGAAGAGCTCTCTAGCCATGGCTCAAAATCGAAGAGGAATAAAAGCAAAAAACTGAAACATCTGACTACATTAAAAGATTACTTACAAGAAAACCCACATACAATAAACAACTCAAAGGAGGACTGACACACTAGGGCAAAATACCTCTATACTTTGTATACCCTAGACAAAGAAATACAGATAGATATATATACACAGAACTTGCAGAAATGGAGAGACAAAGGACCAAGACCTGTTAGAAAAATGGGAAAAAACCATGAGCAGACACAAAAATATGTAAATAGCCCTCAAATATATGAAAAAATGTTCAGATTCACTTATAAATAGAGAAATGCACATTAAAAAATACTGAAGCATAATTTCTCACTATCAGAGTGGCAAAAATCATAAAGTATGCCAACACATGTTGCTAGTGAGGCTGTGAGGACACAGACACTCCCTCATAGACTGTTGGTGAGAATGTGTGCCACTACAACTTCTGGAGGGTAACAAATCTACCTATGCACTTGCTTTTTGACCCAGAAATCCCACTTCTAGGAATCTACCTTGAAGATGTGCTTCCAATAAATACGAAAACATATATGCCAGTGTTACTTACGATGGCATTGTTTGTAGTTGCAAAACACCGAAACAACCTAAATCCTGGGACCCAGGGGAGTGGCTGAATAAATGATAGCACGCCTACACAGTGGATACTCTGCTAAGAGAAAAAGACATGAGGAAGATCTCTATGAACTGTTATGGAGGGATTTCTGGAACATATTCACAAAAAAGTGGAAAGGAAAATTACAAACAAGTGTATATGGGATGCGATGTTTCATGTGTGAAAGAGGGGAAATAAGAAAATACATATGGCTCTGCATATCTGTGCAAAAGAAACACAGGAAAGACAAATGAGAAACTAAAGAGACTGGTTCCCTGCAAAGGTTGGAGGGAAAGATGCAGAAAGAAGACATGGTGGGAACAGGTTAGTAGGGATGAAGAGGGGGAGACACTCCTCTGAGTGTGTGTGTATATACATATATGCACACACACAAATATACACACAGAAACATTATACTACATATGTTTTAATATTATAGGTGTGACCTCCAGAACCATAGCAGAATGACACATACATGCCTTCTCCTCAATAAATAAAGTTAGAGAGGAAATGAAGGAAATCCAAAATCGAATGTAACCAGTAGCAAATGAACCAAACTGTATTAAAAATTAAAGACATAACTGCATTGAAATGAATGGATAAAAAAAGAGCTCAACTAGCTTTGAAACAATGTTTTGACTGGATACTGTGAGGCTAAACATGAAATGAATGATATAAAATTGCTGTTATCTAGTTAGTAAGTGTTTGTCCTCAGGATATTGATGAGCAATAGTGTAACTACGTTAGGGGTAAACTAGCAGTGAACAAATAAGTGATGTATTATAGATAATGAGATCTGGGTCTTTCTGGGGACAGAAGTTACAGAAATATAAAGAGAAAGGGCTCGAATGAACCTCATCGTGTTGGATTCAAATCATAAGTATCAATATGAACTCATGTTTTTTTTTTAAAAATGTAGATAGATGTAGAAATAAATATAGATGTGTACATGTGTGCGTTAGTATTCGTATATATATTTCCCATCTTTGTCCACCGAGAGGGCACAGAAGTAATGATACTCCAGAAGCCATAAACACTCCCGGGGGCAAAATCTTGGCTTATAAATACGATTTTTAAATGAAAGAAATCGGAACTCCTTGAAAAGTGATTGATTTCAGGGTTAGGGAAGAGAAAATAGAAGATGAGCGTGAAGTATCTTGTGATGTCAGGAAAAAAGGAAGTGCTCGAATGAAGGTGAATGGCATGTTGTCAGGACACAAGAGCTAACCCGAAGGAGCTCTCAATGGCCAAAGATGGAGCAATTTGAACAATAAAATACATAACGGTAACATTGCATTATAATCAATAAAATAAGCATCCTTGAGTCAATACTTGATATTTGATTAAATAAATAATCAAATAAATACACGAAGAGAAGGAATAGCACCTTCCTGCAGAAAAAAATCCAAGTAAAAAGTATAGAAGGAAATACAAAATCATTCCTGAGCAAATCCAGAAGTAAGATCCACTAAGATAGACGCTAAAATGATGGGGCAAAAGTTTGAGGAAAATCAGGATATTAGCACAATCTCAAACTATCTGTTAATTAATTACAAAGGGAATCACAGTAGCTTTAGAATGGAAAAACTTTGCAGACACTACTTAAGCCAACGATCAAGGCTAACATCACAACTAATAAGGCATGACCTTCTAATACACACTGAGAAGGCCAAATGGCACTTAATGCTGTGTTCTTGCCCCAAAGATTTAGGTCAGTACAATCATAAGAAAACATGAGAAAAAACAAATTAAGCTCCATTCTACAAAATTACTGGCCAGTATTCTGTCAAGAACACACACACACACACACACACACACACACACACACACAGAAAAAATGAGGAATTGCCACAGATTATAAAACTAAGGAGGCAATCTGGGAGCAGATAAAGGACTTTAGGGGGGAAAACTGATGGAATTTGAATATGTTTTCTAGTTTAGTTAATAGTATTGTTACAATGTTAATGTCCCAGTTTTGTTCATTAAACTATGTAAATAAATTACATAAGTTACTAACATTAGAAGAAGAGTAAAGGGCATACATGAACTTTGAACTGTTTTTTTTTTCAGATTTTTTTATAAGTCTAAAATTATTTTAAAATAAAAATTTAAACAAGTTATTAGCATTTAAATCTAGTCTCAGAAAGGATATTATGATATACTTTTTTGCTATTTTGAAGTGAAAAATAGCATTAAATAGTGAATTCCTATAGTATATAAACTAGATCAAACTCTGTAAAGCTCTGCAAAGCGACTCTCCGGGTGTTTGGAGCTTGAGCTATCTCAAGGCTCAGCTCAGGGAGAATTTGCCAGTAACCTCACTCACATGGCTCGGGTACGCCCAGGCTGCTGTCTGGTGATGTCAGTTCTTTGTCATGTGAGGCTTTCTATAGGGCAGTGCACACCATGGTAGCCGGCTTTCCTCAGAGCCAGCGAGAGAGAGGAAGAGAGCAAGCAAGAAGAAAGCCACCGTCTTTTTCAGCAACCAAATCTTGGAGGTACTTGTTGCCACATTCCATTTGTTAGAAGCAGATCACTAGGTCTAACACACGGTCACGGTCAATGGGAGGGCATGAACAGGCATGAACAGGAAGTGGGAGTCTTTGGGGACTTATCGCAGGGGGTTCCTGACACAAACAGCAAACAGCAGTCAGAGAGGGCCAGAGGGAGAGCCGGGCTGGGTGCTGGAAGGATAACCAGTTCTACTTGCAACATGACAGTGTAAAGCGCTGGGGAATTTTTCAGCAGGGATGTCCATCTGGACGTTCGGCATGCAGCCTGAGGCGCAGATAGCTGATGAGAACAAGAGGTGGAGATGTAGGCATCTTTGGCCTGCCAGTGGCACTTAAAACAATACGGTTAGAAACAAATAGCATTCAAAGGAAACGTGCAGCTGAGGCAGGGAGCACCAATATTTAAGACACGTGCAGATGAAGAGAAGCTCACAGAAGAGAGCACAAGCGGAGTGGCCGATACAAACTTATTTTAGCAAAAATAATAAAAATGGATGGTAAGATTTATAATACAAGTAGAAATTTATGCCAGCAATAACATAAAGGACAACCGAGAAGAAATGGAAATATAACATAATATTGTTACACATCTGAAATGATTAACAGTTCAAGGTAAATTGTGACAATGTAAGGATGCTTATTGTCACTGGAACAACTAAGAAAAAATTATACAGAGGTATAGCTAAAACACCCATAAAGGAGATAAAATGGAAAAAAAAAATGCGGTATCCCAGAAACCAAAGGCGAGAGCCTTGCAAGAAGGGAGGAGTTATCAGTGGTGACAACCGCTGGGAAGTCTGTTATAGGACGAGTACTGGGAAGTATTCACGGAGTTGGAAATTAAGAGGCCCCCGGGGCCTAGGCAGCGCTAGTTTGGATGGACTGGTGGTAAAGTAACGCCGATGCTTTCGTTGCAGAACGAATATGAGCCGAGGAAGTGGAGAAGCTGAGTAAGTTTAGAGTCCCCTCTTGAGAAGCCTGGAAGGAATTTATATGCCACCCCTTGTAAGGGCATAGTTACACCCACGTGGCTATTTGAGGGTGATGAGAAATTCCCATTCTGCCACCCACCAGCCAACAAAAGGCTGAGTTTTAAAACATTTCCTGTTAACTCCCCATATATAAAGGATGAGTCTATATTTCTTAAACATGCACTTGTTCCTATGCTCTTTAAAAATGGCAGACTATTTCCACAATTGCTGACCATGTGAAGTGCTTTTCCCATCATCAATCTCATAAATATTCAGCTATTGTACCTCTCCCCAAACAGCCAGAGATTTATTCACTATATTGAATTGCAATCTCACCTTTCCTTTCTGCTCCTTTGTAAAGAGAAAGATAATATTTCGGCATTTTTTTGTAACGCCTCAGCCTTGAGGGAATGTAAATATAAGCATAATTGATTTTCTGAACTTGCTCCCCCCCCTCCTTATGTTCCGGTGCTTTATGCATTACAGGTGGAATGACTGACAAATCAGCCCTGATTGCTAATTAGAAAACAGAATATATTAGAAGCATAGCACATATATCCAATTTGCTCTCAGTGCAAACCCTGGAAATGTAACGCTCCTCAATGCTCTAGTGCTTGCTGTCTAATTACCTGCTCTTTCGCTTTGACTTAACCATTCAGGAATTACACTATCTGTGTCTGGCAGGTCAGGGGTGATTGCTTATTAAATGGTGGAATTCACCTGCCTCACCCTGACTCATCCCTCCTTCCCCTCACCCCTCTGAAGCGACACTCTTCCACAGAAAGCATTTCTTCCCTTCACGTGTTGGCTGGATAATGAAAGCTGGTGCTCTTATCCCTGTTTGAAGCCCAAATTCTCAAGGTGATTTTACTTCAAGGATTGGTGAAATAGGAATTCCGTCCTCCCCTCTCTCTCACTGCTGGTATAAAGAGGTCTTTTTGTGTCAGAGTCCTTAATGGCAAGGCAAGACCCCCGGGGTTCCTATTCTTCCATGCATCACCTCAGCAATCAGCTAGTGGCCCTGAAAAGAGAGGCCACCTTTGCCTTTGTGTTTGAAATGAGAGTTCACTATTCACACCAGGAATCTGTGGGCACCTGAAGGCTGAAAAATAAGAATTGATTTCTTTTCACCCTCCCACTAATCTGAATGTCACCTCGGAAGCGCCCAGGATTTAATTGATCTGTGACAACTTCAAGGCAGCCCCAGCCCCCATTGAATGATTAAGAATATTAAGGAGGTTGGAAGCACTAGCCAGAGGTAGGGATCTGCTTCTCCTCCTGGGACTTAGGCATTAGGCATTTGAACAGAACTTGATTCTTACAAGTTCCTCTTCATTTATTTGAAGGTGGTGTGGAATCCTCATAGAAGACCGAACCATAGAAAATTGCCAATATTTATGTGTTTTTCACTTTTAAAGATGACATTTGCATATGGTTTAACTTAGTATTAGCTACTATCAGAGCAATAGAAGGTTGAAGCCTAGATAGATAAAATGACTTCTGAGACCGTATCCAGAATCTTTGCCCTCAGAACTCATGAATTAGGAAAGTCACCCATTTATTCATTAACAAAACATTTGTTGTATATCCATTTTTGTATTGCTCATTGAGGCAAGGACGCTAAGGGTTGGGTATATATATTGGCCCCACTTAATTACCCACCAGGTAAATTATGCATGCGTGTAAGATTCCACAAAATACAGCATTATATTTTTTTCAATTTAGTTTAGTTTTTATTTTTATTTTTTGAGAGACAGAGTGAGCGAGCAGGAGAGGGTCAGAGACAGAGGGAGAGAGAATCCTAAGCAGGCTCTGTGCTGACAGAGCTCTCTGCTGATGCAGAGCTCAGTCTCACAAACCCTGAGATCATGACCTGAGCCAAAATGAAGAGTTGGACACTGAACCAACTGAGCCACCCATTTACCCTCAGTGCCCCATTCACGAAATGTGCCTGTTGCAGTGCTTATAAGGACAGAGAAAGGGCAAATTCAGGTACCTTTAATACTGGGTATATAACTGCACATGATTGGGTTCACTTTCAGAGAAAACATTCTGACAGCAATGTAGAGAATGCATGGAGGTATTCAGAGTGAAGAGTTAGACCAGTTAGAAGGGCCATGGTGGTTACATAACGATGAAGGCCTGAACTCAGGTAGTGGTAGCATGAGTGGATGGAGGAGAAAGGGTAGATTTGAAAGGTTTAGAAGAGAAAAATATGTGGATTTCATAATTGGATATGGGGAGAGGGTATGTGGATGAAGAATGTGTCTTAAAGACAACCACCAGGGTATCTGATTTGCATGGTGCCATTTACTGAAGAAGAGAACCAAAGATAAGGAAGAGGTAGGGGCCAGTTGAAAATACCCACTTTTGGGTAAGATAAATGTGAGATGCCTGTAGTCCAATAGGCAGACATATAATATGTATAGACACATGTACACATGTACATACTGATTGTCTGGGGCTCAGGAGGGAGGCCTGGGCTGGAGATAGATATATGCTGCATTCAATAGCTAATTGTTACCAGTAACAATTTTTATGCTCCAGGCCAAGATTGGGGTGATCTTTGCCCTTAATATGATTCTAGTATTTGGCAGACACAGAACAATGGGCACATTATAAGAATGTCTTAAGAATAAGGTCACCTACGGAGAACGCAGTTAAAAGTGCAAGAGCAGGATCTTGTGAATGATTAACATTCAATATGCAGGAGGAAAAAGAATAATGAATGATATCAAGTGAATGAAAATGGGAAGGAGGATCAGTCAAATAGGAGGAAAACAAGAAAAGAATGATACCGAGGAACTCAAAGGATAGGAAAGTTTCAAGGAGGGAATAGTGAATGGTCCCAAGCACTGCAGAGGCCAAATAAATAAGGAATGGAACATCCATTCAACATCACTTCTTGGAGGTGCATGAGTGATTCCATTTTCCCATAGTCGGTGAAACTGTGGGTTGAAGGCTGAATATGGAAGAGAGAATGAGAAGCGATAGAATGGACATGAATCTTTATAAAGCTTGTCCATGGGGGGATACTAGAAATTATTGGGCAGGGAGTTTTGGAGAGGTAGAGTTGGCTAGAGGTCTGCTTCCTGCTCTATATGATGTAGGGGCAGAACTCATAAAAGTCACTGACACAGAAATGAAGTAGGGGTAAAATCATCCAAACAATGAAATGCTAAAGTAGTAAAGGAGACAAAGTCAGTTATTCATTTCAAACTTTGTTCTTTTTAAATAAAACACATGTCCTGGTAGCTACATGTTTTAGAATGCAGCCAGGGAAGTGGTGGCTAAGAGCAGACATGTCATGTGAGCGGCAAGCAGACAGGTGTCCCGTGAACAACTTTGCTGAAGTGAGCAGGAAGAGGTGCCATGGTCAGAGAGGCCCTTTCATGCCTGCTCCAGCTCGGACAGGACACTGTGTGTAGGACACAGTTCCAGGAATGACGCTCCATTACAAGTGAGTCAGCATTTCTGGGACTGTCACAGTTTTACTGGAAGTAAGTACCACCTTATCTTCCTGGGCAATTACTTTCAAGAAATATGATGAGAAAAAATTTCAAAGCCCTGACCTCTCCAGATTTACTCTTCATTTTTTCAAATTCTCTGTAGAATTGTTCATAGCTAAGAATTGTTTTCATCAGAAAGTACATATGGAGCCCATCGGCAATTAAGAGCAGCCAAATCTAGCCCCAGGTCCAAAGGTGAGACACTACGTGGGAGTCTGGAGCCAAAAACTTGGCTTTGAGGTCAGGTGTGCTTGGGCATAAGTCCCAACTCTGTAATTTATTAGCAGTGAGACCTAGGGCAAGTCACTTAGCCTCTCTGAAACTTAGTTTCCTCAGCTGTATAATCAAGGATAATAAAAACAACTTTACAGGAATTTTGCAAAATAATATACATGAAGTGTCTTGGAAGAAATAGTTTGCTCAATAGGCTCTGTGTGCATGTGTATATATGTATGTGTATATTAATGTATATGTATATTTATATTTGGCATATGAATCTGCTTGACTGGTTCAATTTGAGCAACATTTGTTCAACATCTATAAGTGATGTACTCTGTCCGCACATACTGCAGAAAGGTAAGGAATAGCCAGTATAAAAAGATGGTCAATGACTCTGTTTTTACTTACACCAATAGGTCAAGAGAGAATGGAGGGATATTGATGCTGGGGGAATTTAAAGTGCAGCAGAATACAGTTCCAAACTACAGTGAAATGCCATCATGCCATTATAAAGAGAATCAATAAGAAACCTTTGGTAGAGATTTAAAAAAAAGGGGGGGGGAAAAGGGTAATAACTGTTACTTTGAGATGAGTTAAGTGCTAGAAAACAATGATGTCACTTCCATGGTTTAATGCTATCTTTATTATTTTATACTCTCAGGGATGTCTGGGTCACTTCCATATTTTGAGACACCTGGTACATTCACAAATGGAGAGATGCTAAAATAGGGTTAAAAGTTGTGGAATATTAAAAAAAAAGTATGTGTGTCCATAGGTATATCTATGAACAATCAATTCTTTTAACACAAAAATACAGTGCACTGTAAGTAGGTTTTTCACAAGACAGTCATAAGATTTATAAAAATGTATGTCAAAGTCCACTATAGGCACTGTGAAGAACTTCTTTCAGTCTTGCCAGTGTATTGTTGGGAAGATATCACAGCCTACACTTAACTGAACTATGTACATTGGCCTTTGCGCATGTGAGGTCTAGACCATGGCCTTTGGCCCTAAACTCTTGGTGATGGATTCTGACCAGTACATCTGACAGCTCATAACATAGATGCCCAAGACAGGTTTGTTCAAATTACGAGTGAGTTCTTATGCACTGCTTACCACCTAGAAAGCTGGCTGGAGATCTGAAAAACTGGTGTGCCGCTAGATGGGGTAATAGGTTGAGAGTCCACTCATTTTCCAAGAGGAAAAAATACATTACCTACATTTGCTGGGCTTCTGCACGCTTTTTATGGGTGACCGCCTTTTAATCAGAAAGTGCTTGTTGCAAAGTAGAAGAGGGGAAGGGGAAGATGATGAGGGATGTGGACAAAGGAGCTTCTTCAGTTTGCTTGGGTTTTTACAGTTCAGAGCACTTAAAGATTTTGGATTTTTACAGAGCAATAAAGCACAAATGACCCAGCATCAACCTTGTAGTATGCTAATAGGAGAAGTCAATTCTATCAGTAGCAGCATCAAGGCATTCCTAATTTCCCTAGAAATGAAGAGAAACCCATCTGTTTTTATTTTTTTTTTTTTTTTTTTTTTTATTTTTTTTATTTTTTTTTTTTTTTCAACGTTTATTTATTTTTGGGACAGAGAGAGACAGAGCATGAACGGGGGAGGGGCAGAGAGAGAGGGAGACACAGAATCGGAAACAGGCTCCAGGCTCCGAGCCATCAGCCCAGAGCCTGACGCGGGGCTCGAACTCCCGGACCTCGAGATCGTGACCTGGCTGAAGTCGGACGCTCAACCGACTGCGCCACCCAGGCGCCCCATGAGAAACCCATCTGTTTTTAAATGCAAGGCTTCTTTCTAATCTCAAATCTCTGTTCTTTATAATTCAAAGTTGTGCTAACTCCAGAGACAGTTGCTATCTTTAGACTTCAAGTATCTAGAGTAGGCTATGCCAGCTGACCTCATGCGAGATGCTTGCTCTTGTTGCTAGACCTCCTTCTCATCTCAATGTGATTCACTTCTGACACAGAGAAAACAGGCGAAAGCATTTAAATCCTCCTTGGATTGATGCAGTTTAGCAGGCTTATCTTGGAAGACCTCTGAGTCCCAAGGGTCTGGTTTTCCCATTCTAGATGGGATAATGCTGCTTCTGCTCATTCCCCCCAGAGTAGGGAATTACTTCTTGCTGGTGCACTGGAGAGAAGGTGAAGACAGGCTCCTTTAGTTTTTTTTGTTTTTGTTTTTTTTAATGTTTATTTTCGAGATAGAGACAGGCATGAGAGGGGAGGAGCAGAGAGAGAGACACAGGATCCCAAGCAGGCTTCAGGCTCTGAGCCGTCACCATAGAGCCCCACGCGGGGCTCAAACTCATGAACCACGAGATCATGACCTGACCCAAAGTTGGCATCCGACCGACTAAGCCATCCAGGTGCCCCGAGGCTCCTTTCCTTTTGAGTTTTTAAGACTCCAGTCTCCTTTATCCATGGGAATCGTTGAGTATTCCTGGGTATAAGACACAGGAAGAGCAGTCATACTACTATTGGTGCTAGTACTAAACCCATTATAATTTTGGACTTAGAAGTTACTCAGACACAAAAATCTGTGGATTTTAAAAAATATGGCTAATCTACACATCACCCTCCCTAAAAGTGAAAGAAAACCAATGCCTTTCATTGAGGAAATTCAATTTAGCCAACATTGATTGAATGTTCAGTACATGTGTGATTCTGTATTAGCTTGAAGGAATATGAAGATGATTCTAGATTATGATCTTTGTTCTTAAACTCAAAATCTAAAAGAAGAAACAAACTCATGCCTACATAATGGAGCCTAGTAGGTCTCTGCAAAATACCTGTGCCTTGTCATCTTGCTGTCCCCTACCCTCCCTCCCTTTTCTCCTTCCCTCCCTCTGTTCCTTCAGCCACCATTGCCTGAATGACTATTTTGTGCTAGGCCCTAGGCCAGGTGCTGGAGTTTGCAATCTCAAGAGTTGCACAGGTAAAATCAGAAACTGCCTTCTGAACCCCGCTCACTGTACACAAAGGGCAGGCAGACACCAAAGAAAGAGGCAGACCACCTCAGATTGGTAGGTGGCAGGTTTAATAAGCAAGGGTACTTAGTTGTATATGAAACTTGCCTTGGGCTGCTGTAAGTGGAGCATATCTCTGCACCTGCTCGTTGGTATCTTAAAAAAGGAGGAAGTGTGGGACCTCAGAAACCAGTTCCATGAGGAAGTTTCCATCAAAGGACTGTCAATATAACATGAGTAGTAAGTTCTAATGCTGGAAGTGACTACTTAATGTGCACTGCATTTGAAATACCAGTGGGCTCCCTTTAATCTATCTAATAAATGGAAGATTTTCAAAGACCTAAGGATAAAGTGGAAGAAGACATATTGTCTCAAATCTAGCAATAATGTCTTCTTGATATCTTTGTGTGAAGTAGAAAAAGGTACCCCTTCCTCGAGACACCCTACTGACATTTGTCTGGAAATTTTTATAATGAATGGACGTATCTATGATAAGATATGAGTATTGCCCCCTAGAGTAGTGCAATGCACAATCTACACAACCACGTGTTTTGGTTCCCCAAGAATTTTCCAAAGTGTCTAAAAGATATGATGACAAAGAAGTGATCAGGGAGGAATGCACATTTAGTCAAATTAAAAAAAGGATTCTTGGGACACCTGGGTGGCTCAGTCCATTAAGCATCCGACTCTTGATTTCTGCTGAGGTCATGATCTCATAGAGTGAGTTTGAACCCCGTGTTGGGCTCTGCATTGATAGCACAGAGACTGTTTGGGATTTTGTCTCCCTCTCTCTCTGTCCCTCCCCTGCTTGGTCTCTATATCTCTTAAATAAAAATAAACTTAAAAAAAAAATAATTCTTATCCAGAATCTGTAATAATCTCCTTTATATTCTGAATGGCATGAAAAAGTTAAAATTAAACTTTAATGTACTAATCTGAAGGTTATTATATCAATTTTAAATGAATCAAAATGAAGCAGAGAGGGCAAATGCCTGGCCCAAGGCTATTGAGTGAGTGACACAGGTAAGATTTAAATGGAAAGTTCTTTAGTTTTTTGTTGGAAAGGCTTATTTTTTCTTGTTTTTTTCCCCCTAGTCATCCAGATGAGACTTCAAGATTTGCTTTAAGATACAAGTGGAAAGTGGCAAAGGCTGAACATATAAATAGATTTGAAGAGAGTTTAGATAATTCATAGATGACAGACCCATAGTGGTAACCAAGGGAGATAAGAATGCCTGAGGAGCATCCCTAACTATTGCACATAGTAGCAACACCGATGATGGCTCTCCAGGGGACTGCTGACAGAGTTGGGAAACTAGGTCAGGGGCTAGGGTGTTTGTTTCCTATTACTATGGACCACCCTAAAGTTTTAATGAATGGTCTTCTTCCCTCTCTCCTTCCCTCCTTTCTTTCTTCTTTTCATTATCGATTTTAAAGTCCTACAGACACAGGCTATTGTTGCAAAAGAACAGAAATGGGGCTGTGTTTCCAACTGCCTCACAACCACAGAATATTCCATGGAAAGCTCTCTTCCTGTTTATTTCTTGGAACTTCTATGATGACCCTTGTTCTTACAGTTGGGGTCTGTTATCGGGGGGTAAAAGTAGAAAAAGTGGGCCTACTGAAATCCCACTTTTAGTTTCAGCTTCCAAATTTTTTCTTACTTCATTGATCGATTGTCCTATTGATTGAGTCATTTATCCACCAGGAGTAACAAATAGTTTTGTGTGTAAAATATTTCACTAGGGTCTATACAGACAAATAAGTCATGGTTCTCAGGCTGAAAGAGTTATATACTGATAATGATGGTGATGACAGGCTAATAGAAACAACAACAACATTTGGTGAGGACTTATTATGTGTCAGGCACTGAACTAATTCCATTACAGGCTATGATTCTGTGACATAGTTATTATTGTCTGCTTTTTATGGATCCAGAAACTAGATTCATTGCATTCATTACAAAGCTAGTGAGGAAGGGGATGAGACATAACAACTAAAAAACAAGGAAGAAAGTAAGGGGAGCCCCAAGAGAGGAGTGAGCACACTCTGAGACAGAAGTTCATGACATAAGAGATGAGCTCAGGCTTTAAAATGATGTCTGACTTGGGTCTTGGGGATGAGCAGGGAATGGTAGGTAGAAAATGAGCATCCTAGATGAAGATAACGTGGTGCAGATATTTGTTGCTTTTGACCGCCCAGCCTCCATTATTTGTTATTTTGGTACTAACACTCTGACTCACTTTGGGGGGATTCTTTTCTCCATTGGATAAAGCTTGCAAAATTGTCTATCATGGTGGTCTGATGTTCTCTAGCCAAAGCTAGGTCTATTGAATACTCTCTGGAGCTGGAATCTAAGCAAAAGCAGAGTGGCAAACAAAACAACTCAAAAGGTTGGGGTGCATGGATTTACTTTGGCTGGGCCCTGAAGAGATGGTCCAACAGTGCCCATAAGTGGGCAGCCCTCTCCCCTGAGTAACTGGTTCCTGTCCTTTCTGTGCCTTGTTCTTCAGATTCTGTGAACTTCCATACATCTTTTCAGCACATCCGTTTGTTCCCAAGATTGGCCACATTGATTTTTGTGGCTTGCAACAAAGAACTAAAAAATGGCAAGAGCAGAAGCATGTGTGGGGTATGCTGCTGGCACTAAACCATCCAGACTGTCTGCGGTGTGGAATGCATGGACGTGAATAGTGAGAGATACATCTAGAAATGTAACTCAGAGCCAGGTTATCTGAAGTGAAGTGCCAGGTTAAGGAGATTGAATTTCACTGGATGAGAAGTGGAGAATTTTTGAAGCATCTACGCCAGGATGATATGAGTGTATCTGTCCTTTGGACATTAATCTGGCAGCGGTGTGGTTGGTTATACAAATTGGAGAATGTGGATACCAGAGATAGAGTTCCCAGCTAGGAAGCTATTGCAATGGTCCAGGTAGGGGGTCACGAAGGCTTGGACCTCATGGTGTAGAGGTGGCAATGAAAGGTGTCCATGGAGGAAAGAGCTTCTTGCTTTTCTGGATGGAAGCCAAGGCTAGAGAATGCTGATTTGTAACAGGGCCAGTGGGGAGCACATCCCATAGGCATAAAGAGCTGATGAATTCTGCTGCCTTGCACCTTAGGCACCCCAGAGGCTAAGGTTGGGCTCATAAAGAGGAATGCAGAAACTCAGTCTGGGGAGATAGTCAGTTGGATTTCGACCAAATTAATATCATGTTGTTGATGCTGAAGCTTCGACCACTCCCTTGGCGAATAATTTTTGGTTGAGGCAGCAGGCAAGACGAGTTCCCATTTGGAAGATTTGGTATTTCTGTGGTTTCTTTTTCAGAAAAAATTAAGATACTAGCCCCATTTTTTTTAGTGGTTCATAAAAAGTTGCAAAAGGGAAAACATTATTGAGCAATAAAAGGTGTGTTTATGTGTATTCATAAGAAGTAGGCTAGAGGCCAACTCCCATAAATGTGTTTGACTTATACCTCGGTACTGAACAATTACAAGAACCCTGGAGGCTCCTATTTCACTCAGTGGATGTAATAGAGGCAGCCTCTGCAGCCTTCCCAGGCTAATCACCTTGATAAAGACTGAATTGGGGAGCCTGACCCTTTAAGTGTTTGACAGTAAGCAAAATTGTGCTATTAGTGAAGATGGCCTTTGGAACCTAATTATCTCTATTTTCCTCCCTGGCTTGGCAAACTACCTGTGTCTCCATGCATCACCTCATGTTTCCAGCCAGTATTGTTGGTTCCAAGCCTATCTCAATTGGCAGCATCCTCTGCTTATCAAGTTTGGGGACACCACTTTCAAATGACATTTTGTTGTCCAGGCACCATAGCAAGTGGTTTTCCATTGTGAAAACTGGACACTTGAGAGTCACAGTTATAAGATTTCCTTATAGATCAGGGATGGCACCCTATTTAACTGGATGAGCTATTACTTTTCCAGTTCTCAAGGCCCAGTGGGAAGTGAGAGGGACATTTTTGGGGGAAGTAAATTGGAGGACCTCATCCTTTTCCATGAAATTACACCACCTTCCTTATTAAACTTCCTTAATATTTCCTTATGAAACTTTCTTTCCTTTTCCATAAATCTTGGATAGTTGAGTCTATTAGTTTCTTACTGCTTCTGTAACAAACTTGTCTCAATTTGGTGGCTTAAAACAATACAAACTTATTATCTTATTCTGAAAGTCAGAACTGAGCTAAAAGCAAGGAATCAGAAGGGCTGCCTTCCTTTCTGGAAGCTCTGGGGAATATCCTTTTTCTTGCCTTTTCCAGGTTCCAGAGGCTGCCCACGTTGCATGGCTTGTGTCCCCTTCCATCTTCAAAGTTGACAATGGCTAGTAGAGTTTTCCTCACATGGGGTTGCTCTGACACTAGCTCTTCTACTTCTTGTTTTCACTCTCAAGGACCTTTGTGATTATATTGGGTCCACCCGGATAATCCAGGAAATCCTTCCTATTTTATGGTCAGCTGATTAGCAACCTTAATTCCATCTGCATCTTTAGTCCCTCCTTGCCATGTCATGTAACATATTCACAGGTTCTGGGGATTAGGACTTAGACATCTTTGGGGACTAGATGGTCATTCCATCTATTGCCGTAAGGAAGGATTAAAAAATCCGATCCCATCTCTTCTGTGTTCAGGTAACTCAACAAACTTTTAAAAATTCTTAAAATGTATTCAAACTAGCACACAAGTTCGAAAGTAGCATGCCCCAAAAAAATTTTCAGATGACTTCAGGGTGCAAGGTCCTATGCTAGGAGCTATTGGAAGTACAGGGGAGAACATGTGGGATTATACTGCCTTTAAGGAACTTTTACACACTCTTTAAGTAGATGAGCTAGACATGCACAGACAATAGAACAGAGCAGGATTTGATAAATGCCACAGACTGGTTCAGCCAATTGGTGCCACAAGAGTTCAGAAGTGGAAGCAGCGCTCTGAATCCCATTGACTGAACATTTCCCCTACCGACCTTTGGTCACTCCTTCCAGTGGAGCATTTCAATAAGGTTTCATGGGAGCAAAGTTTTCTCCATTATTTTTTATTACAGCAGGTATCCTCAGGCACAGGGGAATGGGGGAGGAGGTGGGGGAGGGGAACAAATGCCAGGTATCTGTGCAACTTGACCCCAGGCAGCTATAATTTACACAATACTTCCTTGATATGATGTGATACTGGAGAGATTTTATCCTTTCCTTCTAAAGCAGCCAATTCCTTCAGACTGATAACAAGAGTCGGCAGGCATCTGAAAGCCAGAGCGCAGCTCATTGGTGCAGCTGCTGTATCAACAAGGAGACAACTACTGTGTAAAGGGATGGGAGGGAAAGAAGCAGGATTTGCTAGAAACCTGGGACCATTTTCAAATGTGGCCCCAGAAGAAGTAAACAGCAGCTATAAATAATTTCTACCATAAATGTTTTGGGGTCTTTTCAGCTGCCTTCATCCTTGAGCATCTCCTGGGACTTGATATATTTGGTGAGCAATTTGAAGGGGGTTGAATGAATGTTAGTGTCTTTGGGGAAAGCTCATGTAAGTTGAAAATACAGTCATTGGGGCTAGCTTCCGTTCCTCAGTTATTTGTAGAGCAATATATCTAGTGATGCCAAAAAACGTGTTGAGGTGATCGCCAAGCATTACGGATGTGGTGGTGAAAGCAAGGACCCTCCTTGCCCCCAGCCTGCCGTCGTTGGCCAGTTTCCTGCACAAGACTTTCTGTAGCAGGCTATGGGCAATGCCTTCTGTCTTCCTGATGCGTGCCTCCCTCCTTAATCTACCCAAAGGGACAGGCTCTGGAAAAGAAAGTATGGAAGCATGCAGACTTTTCAACCCTGCTAATAAACAACAAACAGTTGCACACACATGGTTTTAGTTCAACATTAACATGTCCCAGAGTGTCATTTTCATATGTGAAGATGGAATGATTTCTGAAAGGGAATTCTTTTTCATCCAGAGTGCTCGAGTTTCAGAATTTGTCATTCCTAGTAAATAAACCTGCCAAAAGATGAAAAAGCAGCCTTGGAGGCCTGACCTCTGGGCACTGTGGAGGGGAGTCGATAAGAATAAACCAAGCAGGAGAGGGAATCTCATAGGTGGCTCCTCTTCCACCATGACCACCCAGCCTCATAAAGAACAGTGAAGGCTGAAGGGCTGCCTGCTGATTAATACCTGTGGTCCAGGGGGAGAGTCTGGTTTTAGGTCTGCTGGGAAATACAGAGTTAGCAGCAGGTCAGGTTACTGTCCCTTTGGCTTGCTTTGAATCTTTCATGACAGCTTCCTATGATAGGGCCCTGGTGATGCTTGAAGGCAAAAATTTATTTCTTTCATTATTCAGAGCACCAGTAAACTGTATTTAGGGAGTCAGGTGCATTATCTAAACCATGGCTAGGCCATGATTTCCTTTCTACAACTAGCAATGCTGCCCATTATAGTGCTGTCAGTCAAAGACAAATTAGAGAGTATAACTTGTTTTTGTCATAGAAAAGTAGGCTTGTAATCATAGACCTGCCCAAAGGGGAGGAAATTTAAAGGTTACCATTCTCCCATTTTAAAGAACATATTTCTTCCACATCCTGGACAGAGCCAGTCTCTACTGGAATACTTTCTATAATGGGAATCTCACAACCTCATTAGTAGACCAGAGGTCAGCAAATTTTTTCTGTACAGGGCCAGATGGTAAACATTTCAGGCTTTGCAAGCCCTAGGGTTTTTGTTGTAACTACTCAATTCTGCCATTGTGTGTGAAAGCAGCTAAGGATAATATGTAAATAAATCGGTGTGGTTGAGTTAAAATAAAACTTTATTTACAAAGATAGTGCGTGGCCTGGATTCAGCTTACTGGCATAATTGGCCTATGTAGAGATAGACCTTTCTTTTGTGGGATGGCCCTGGTTGTTAGAATTTTCTACTTTGAGCCCAAATCTGCCTCTCCTTAAATTAGGTGTAAACTTTTATATCCTTAACCATGTATTATTTTCCTTAAAAAATTTTTTGATTGGTCCCAACTCTGCCTTTTGTATGTAAATTATTCATAACAGATAAATTCTTCAACCCAAATCATTTTCTTCTAAAAACAATATGATTAACTGATTGCTTTATTCATTTATTCATTCATCATCACTCAGCACTTGAGTAGGTACTGGGGATATAGAAATTAAAAAAAAAAAAAAATCTTTGCCCACTAAGAGTTAACAGTCTTGTGGGAGAAGATAACATGGAAGCACTTGGAAGAAAAGGCTGTGGTGGAGATATTCACTGGGGTGTGTGAGAGCACATAAGAGTAGCACCTACCCAGCAGGGTGGATAGTGGGAGGATGGGGTGGATTCCCCAAGGAGGTTCCACTGGAGCTGAGTTTTAAGGCAGGTAGAAATGAGCAGTGCCTTCTGGAAATTTTATGTGCAAAGGTGTGCAACTGAGACAGACTGCTGGTCTGTATTTCAGGAACTGAAGGTAATTTTCCGTGACTAGAGTGCAGTGTACTTGCACTTGTGAGTGTCCGGGTGGCGATGGAGGTGTAGTCAAGGGACGGACCTTGCCTGCCAGCTGAAAGTCAAGGGAAGTCAACCAGGGTAAGTGTAATTCTGCTACTATTGCCGAAAATCTTTTAATGAAAGTTATCTGAATTGGTACAGAATGCTCTACTTTATACGCAAGGCATCCTGGCCTTAAAAAGTCCTGGGCCTTTGGTTTGAAAATACTGTAAGTTTGGGGCACCTGGGTGGCTCAGTTGGTGAAGCGTCCAGCTTCAGCTCAGGTCATGATCTTGTGGCTTGGGAGTTCGAGCCCCACATCGGGCTCTGTGCTGACAGCTCAGAGCCTGGAGTCTGCTTCAGATTCTGTGTCTCCCTCTCTCTCTGCCCCTCCCCTGTGCATGCGCTCTCTCTCTCTCTCTCTCAAAAATAAATAAACATTAAAAAAAAGAGAAAATACTGTAAGTTTAAGTAACTATGACAACACCTTATGTTCATACCCAGAATATACATTTGCAGCATAATTTGTTGGGTTTTTAGTTTGGTTCTGGACTGTTAGGAACAGACATCTACTGTCCTTATCTAAAAACAAGTTGCAGGGATTTTGCTGGAAATTATCAAAAGACTCTAAACTACATATTGCAAGCTTGCAGGTTCTCTGGTTCCATGCCATGCCAACGGTGGCTGGGTGTATGCAGCACAGACACACAAATTTTCCTAACATATTCTCTGATAGTCCCGGAACATCCTTACTACAAATTTTACTCCCCATCCCCCACTGCTAAAGCATTTTATTTTATTTTATTTTGGTTTATTTTATTTATTGAAGTATAATTGACACACAATGGTACATTAGCTTCAGGTGTACAACATAGTAATTCAACTCCTCTATACTTTATGCTCTGCTCACCACAGGAGTTACCATTTGTTACTATACAATGCTATTGCAATACCACTGACTATGTTCCCTATGCTGTAGCTTTTATCCCTGTGACCTACTCATTTCATAAATGGAAACCTCTACCTCCCACTCCCTGTCACCCATTTTGCTCACCCCCCTCTTCAACTTCCTCCCCTATGGTAACCATCAGTTTGTTCTCTGTATTTATGGATCTGTTTCTGCTTTTTTAATTTGTTTGCTCCTTTTTTTTTTTTTTTAGATTCCACATATAAGTGAAATCATATGATATTTTCTTTCTCTGTCTGACTTATCTCTCTTGGCATAATACCCTCTAGGTCCATCTAAGTTGTTGTGAATGGCAAGATCTCATTCTTCTTTCTGGCTGAGGAAAATTCCATTGTATATATACACCACATCTTCTTTATCCCTTCATCTATTGATGGACATTTAGGTTGTTTCCACATGTCGGTTATTGTAAATAGTGCTTTACTTTTACTTTTGACTTTCATAGAATAGTACTTTAGGTCTTTGCACAGATCCCTTTTTCTTTCAGGATATGTTTTCCCTTCCACTTGACAACTGTCCAACTAAACTTTCAGTAGCCCTGCAGTGCTCTGAATGATCTTCCAGCTCCCCTCTTTAACTTGTTCATTCCTGACTCTCCTCTGAGCTCCCAAGACTTCCTGTGCACACACTATCAGAGATTTAAGGCATTGCATCATTATTGTTTTACTTGTTTCTCCTCAACGAGACTCTGAAAGCAGAGATGGAGTCTCATTTCATCTTGTGTTTCCACACAAAGCACATAAGACATATAATAATAGTTGCGGACCCAGTGTTTGGTAAGTGAAGAAATGAATGAATGATTGAATGAATGAAAGAACCAAGGATATTTACCATGTGTCCCTAGCTAGAGTCTTGACTAACCCTGGCTAGTCCTTTGATTATTTGGGGATTCCTACCAATGCAGAGTGGTGCAGGGAAGGGAGGACCACAGATAGTTTCTTGGGTTTAGACTTGGGTCGTCCAAGACCACAGCCACCAGACACCCGTGGCCACTGGGCACTTGCCAATTGAGATGTGCTGTCAGTGGAAAATACATACTGGACGCCAAAGACTTAGTACAAAAAAAAAAAGTAAAATATCTTGCTACGGCTTTAAAAATATTGTTTATATATATATTTTTTTTTTTAAATTTTTTTTTTCAACGTTTATTTATTTTTGGGACAGAGAGAGACAGAGCATGAACGGGGGAGGGGCAGAGAGAGAGAGGGAGACACAGAATCGGAAACAGGCTCCAGGCTCTGAGCCATCAGCCCAGAGCCTGACGCGGGGCTCGAACTCACGGACTGCGAGATCGTGACCTGGCTGAAGTCGGACGCTTAACCGACTGCGCCACCCAGGTGCCCCGAAAAATATTGTTTATATTTTGGATAGATTAGAATCAGTAAAATATATTAAATTTTTTTTTTTTTTTACATTTTTAATGTGGCTATAAATTTTTTTAAATTACATATGTGGTTCACATTTGTAATTCACATCATGTTCGTACCGGGCAGCACTGGTATGGAGAGGAGGTCCTGCTCCAGGAAGTGGCTGCTGCACCTTTCCATCCTGGCAGTTCTTTAAGAGAATCTTGCCTTCAGATCCCAGGTCCTGTTACCAGACCACGTGTTTTCATTGTCTTTAGCAAATCCAGTCCCCTTACCACTTCATTGCTGAGGCAGTAACTAGCTCCTTGAGACTTGGTTCTGTCCTGCAACTGCATTTGATAGTTTCCTACAACCTGGGAGATCAAGGGAGATAGCGATGTGAAAGAGCAGGGCCCCTTTGTGGCTGTTGTAACAAAATCTTGTCTTTGTGTATAAGAGTGGAGAGGAACAGGAGCAAAGTTCTAAATGATCTGTCCTGGAGTTTGACCGTGTGGTGTGTTTTCGGGAAGGGGGAGGGAAAGCAGGGGAAAGTGGATTTCCTTTAGTGAGTTCGATTTTGCTTAGGCCAGGACTCAAAGTGAATTCTCTTGACACACTTCTTCTCCTGGCCTTTGCTCTTCCCCCTGTCAGGGATGTCCTCTGAGGTGTCTCCCTTTGGAAAGGTCCTTCTCATTCCTCAAATCTAACTCAAATAGCATCTCCGCGAAACCCGCCCGCTTGGGTTTCGTGACACAGAATTTTAACTGTACATGAATTATGCCACGTAACAAACAAATAGTACTTCTCTCTCCACTAGGGCAGACGCTTCTTACCATTTTTGTGTGCCTCGTGCCTGTTACCCTCTCACACAGCCCAGTGCATGAGATGTAGGCAGGAGTTAATCTATTGTCTGAGAAGGATACTGATTGGTAAAAGAAGTGGGTGACAAGACTGTTTTTTTTTCCCTTCAAATACCACTTGCCAAATCTACATGCAAATGAAGAGCAGAGTGTAGTTTCATTTACATTTGTGTAATGACCACAATTAGAATAACAAACAACAAGAGGCTCTTTATATATCCAACTGGAATTCCTGAGGCTGCCAAATCTATCATAAAGCCCTGAGTAGAAATGTTTTAATGAGCTCCTAGATATGCCACACATGATATAATTTCCCCTAAGCTTTGCAGCCTCCAATGGGAAATTCCCCATAGGTCCCAAATGCCACCTGTGTATAAAGCCACCCAGGGGCAGTTAGAATATAAGATAAGTGATGAGGATAGGAGTGTAGTTCTGTAAAGTCAGGTCAGCTGTGGACATGCTACTAATTTCTTATGCTCCATATATTTTTTATGCTATAAAAGCCTGGGCCATCTAGCTGGGCTGAGGGTGAAAACAACACAGAGAAGAAAAAGTTAATATTTCCTTTTTAATTTAGAAATTACTGGATTTTTTTGTCCTCCTTGTATTTACCCAACTGTAGGGTTTGAATAACACCTGAAAAATGTAACATAGTCCGTGTCTTCCTTTTTCATTTTTCTGGCGTTGGTGCAGCTATAGTTTTCCAGATGGCTACATATATAGCCCAATAATACAGGTAAGTGCACACTACTATAGCTCTTCTACGGGCCATAATAGTTAATAGCCAGGCTAGAGCCCAGAGGCACCAACCAGTTCTAAGGCTTTTGCATTCCTTTCTTTGCATATGAATTTTGATATCTTCGCACTGCTTTTGTGAATGGTGAATTCCTAGAATAACAGAAAATTTGCGTTGTTATAGAGGTTCTTATCAATTTTATAGAAGTTCCTTTAATACAAAGAAAAACAGATTGAGCTGAAAAAAGTGCCTACTAAGAAATAAAGCACATTCTCCTGCAGCAGGGTGTTGTAGGGAAGGGAGACATAGAAATTTCCCCAAGGTTTATTGACACATAAACTGCATACGGCCAGGAAACATTAGGAGAAGAATGCCATTTTAAAACAATTCAGGGGGAAGAGCCTTGCTTTGTGCCATTTCTTGTGATTACAGGCTGGGAACCTGGAACAAGATATCAGGATTTAATACTCGAGCTACTTTATGAAAAGCACTAAGCAGCAGGCTTTTTGCTTTAACCTTTTTAATATTCTGGAAGGTAATTGTCCAGACCGTCTCACCTTTCCAGGTTAATGAGGTAGCTAACAGTCCACAATAGAAAATGGCTGCCCAATCAAAAAAAAAAAAAAAAAAAAGGGAAAAAAAAAAAAACAAATGGGAAGGTCTGAAGTTACATGGGTTTTTATTGTCTTTCAAAGAAAGTACAGCAGCATTACCATTCTGTTGTCTTCTTGTGATGGATTGCAAAAAGAATCAGAAAAGGCACAACATGAATCTGCTCTCAGGACAATGATTGTAATCAAAATAGGAAATGGTACAAATGTAAGCCATTCTCCTTGCAGTTTAAAGATTATAAATCCCTTATTCATCTGTTATGATCCAGGGCCTACTTGTGATTTTTATAGTTCTTTACACGCTCAGAATTTTAAAACTGTAATGCAAAGGGGCTACAGCTGTTCTCCTTCCGATTTGGGTGTTTAATCCCCACTTGGAGCGTCCCACCCTGGTCTCCCCTCCCTCTGCCCATCTGCAGACTGAGCCTGAGGCCAGCGCCTTGCACAGGAGAAATCTAGCTCACCGTGGTCTCTTTGCCCCCAGGAGGTTGAAACACAGCACGTCCTCTTCCAAGAAGCTCTGGGAAAATGTAGGTGCCCTTGCCAAAGATTTTGCTCTTTTTTTTTTTTTTTTTTGAGAACTGAAACTTCTTATGATCATTATACAATTTAAAAGGGAAGTGACATATACAGTAGATTTGGACCCAGAAGACCTGGAGCTTTGCCTTCCACATGCCTCTTTCTAGGAATATGACCTTCTTTCTCTGAGCCTTTGCTTTCGCCTCCACAACATCAAAGCAACTAATGTGTGAAGTTGCTTTGGAACTAGGGCCAGCTTTTCACATGTTAAAATGGTGTTCTGAGACCAATTCTGGTGTGTGCGGTGTGTGTATTTGTGGGATTCCCCACAACAAACGATGCTCCAGGCACTGGCTGAATGTCCTGTAATTTAACTCAGTTCTGACACTACCCAGAGATAACGTCAGATTCTATGGATTAGGGTTCAGTCCTACAAGACTGCCCTCCCTGTACCTCTCAGAGGCCAGCCACAAAGCTCAGGCTTGTTACCGGCATTTCTAACCAACTGACTATAAATCATTGGTTCCCAAGATTTCCTCTCAGCTTTGATTGATTTGCTAGAGAGTCTAGAACACAGAACTCAGAGAAATATTTTACTTACTAAAATACTGGTTCATTTTAAAAAGACCAGTCAGGTGGAAGAGATACATAGGGCAAAGTATGGTAAAAGGGTATGAAGCTTCCATGCCTTCTATAGGCACACTGTTTTCCCCAAATCTCCACATGTTTATCAACCTGGAAGCTCTCTGAGTCCCCTCCTTTTGGATTTTTAGGAGGCTTCATTACATAGGCATGGTTGATTAAATCAATGGCCATTGGCAATTACATTTCTAGCCCTTTTCTCCTCCCCATAGGTCAGGGGGTGGGACTGTAAGTTCCAACCCTCAGATCACTTGGTTGGCTCCATTCACCATGAACCTCATCCTTAGAAGCTTTGCAAAAGTCACCTCATTACCATAACAAGTGACACCTTCATGTCTCTTCACACTTAGGAAGTTCCAAGGGTTTGGGGAGCTGTGAGCTATGAACTGTGGAAGAAGGCTAAATAGATAAGGAAAATATATGTTTGACCAAATGTATATTTCTTATAAACTGCAATATTGCAAATGTAAAATATTGTATATGATATCTAGCAGTGGGATAAAAAAGCTAAACAGGAGATAATAGTCCTAGTGATTTGTGGCCTTATAGATTTCTTAAGTACATTGAATGTTTTGAGCTAGATCTTTCCTGTTTATAAAAGACTGTTAACAGTGAGTGAAATCCCGTGAGAGATCCAGTTGTTCTAGCATACTGGGGAGACACTGGTGTAAGAAAACTTGTTTCCTGCACTGTATCTAAGGGACAATGGAGGTGATGCACTCTACTCAGCTGATACCCTGGAAGACTCTCGTTTGTTGGGTCTTTTGTCCTCACCTACACTTTTTATCTTTTATTTTTTTCAAATTAAAATTCTTCAGAGAGGCCTGGCATGCCTGCAGCCTCCCCAGTTTCCTGAGCCCGCTTCCACCTCCCCCAGGCATGGCACAGGGCAGCGCCTCACTATGGTAGCAGCACAGCACAGCACACGAGACTTCATGCTTGGCACCAAAGCTGATGGTGAGAACATTCTAAAAGGCCTGCAGTCCATCTTCCGGGAGCAAGGGATGATGGGGTCGGGGCACACCTGGCAAGACCACAGTTATTCGGCAACCTACATAAACAAAAATGGTAGCCTTGCCAATCTGAGAATTTACTCGCACGATCGGTGTTGTTGGACCTTCAGAGTTATGATGGGGGTTCACAAGACCAAGAAGTTCACAGTCTTTTGGACAAAGTAGAAGAAAGAATAAAAGAACTGAAGGCTGTACTGAGCGGGTGAAGCGATTACCTCCCATAGTTCGAGGAGGGACCATTGACAGATACTGGCCTATAGCTGATGGTTGCCTGGTTGGGGATGAATAAATGAAGTGGTGTATGGTGAAGATTCACCTTAAACAAACATTGAAATTCTACGCTTGAAGCAGTTTGGAGATTTTAATCCGGTGGAGAGTGATTTGGGCATACCCAGGCCATCATGGACAGTGGAAAAGGAGACAACAGTGGCAAAGACATACTGATTCAAGGGGGCAGAGATAGGGGCATATTATGTGAAATATTTAAACTGAAACCAAATATGGTCACTATGGTAGAGATTGACCAAATGGTGATTGATGGATGTAAGAAATACATGTGGGGGCGCCTGGGTGGCTCAGTTGGTTAAGCATCTGACTTTGGCTCAGGTCATGATCTCCTAGTTCGTGGGTTCGAGCCCCATGTCAGGCTCTGTGCTGGCAGCTCAGAGCCTGGAGCCTGCTTCAGATTCTGGCTCTCCCTCTCTCTCTGCCCCTCCCCAGCCTTCACTTTGTCTCTCTCTCTCAAAATGAATGTACATTAAAAAAAATTAAAAAAAAAAAAAGAAATACATGTGAAAAACATGTGGTGAAAAAAGGAAAAAAAAAGAAAAACATGTGGTCATGCCTTAAATAATCAGAAAGGAGACTGCTCTCAGGTTCTAATAGAAGACTGTATTCCAGTACTGAAGTACTGAAGTACATTCCCGAAAGAAGGGAGAGAGACTGATTATGTGATTAATGATTTGACAGCCATTCCAATCTCCACAACTCCAGAAGAAGATTGCACATGGGAGCTTTTCAAACTGATTCTTGGCCTCTCAAAAGAAGTACTGTAACAGGAGGGAAATAGTTTACATAGAGCGATTGTGTCAGTTTGACGGAAGGCCTGAACTCTATGAAGAACAGCTTGGGTGCCTGTATTCTCCTGTGGACTTCTCAAAGGAGATCGTCTGTGTTCCTTCACACTTGGAACTGTGGGTATTTTACACCGTTTGGAAGAAAACTGAACCTTGAAGACTAGTGTCCGCTAATCACATGCACTGCAAATAGCTTTCCCGATCTTCAGAGACAGTACATGACATCGACATGTGTCAGGCAAATGTATATTTTGATGAGCTAGGGTATAATTTTTTTGTGAAAGTCAGCTGAAGTTTGATTAGACGGCATAGTGAGACTGCTTCTTGCATTGAACCCCTAGAATGTGATTTTTGTTACTTCTTTTTGTGCGGACTCCTTGTTTTTGTTTTGGTAGACTTCAAATTTGGTTATTTGGAGGAATGAACATCATTATTTTGTTCTGGAGGGTAGTTCTTGGTGGTGTTTCTTTCCCCAAATTGGACTTGGATATTACAATTTGATGCCTATAAGAAAGAGTTAAGAAAAAATGAATAGCAATGCTTCGATTAAAATTATAAATGAGAAAAATTAAAATTCTTCAGAGATGAGCAAGATAAATATTCACATCCCCAAATATTTGCAAGTACAACGTACGAGTGTTTATGCTTATTGTCTCAACACGTCTCAATTTGAAATGCTTTCTATTCAACACCAATAGTCGTATTTTGAAAATGACATCACAGCTTGACTATTGATACAAACTTACCAAATGTGCCCTTTTCCTGTTCCTCGTGGTGCCCATTTTTCTCTGGAGTGACCATCCTTTCAACTTTATTGCATTTTTGCCTACTGTGAGTCTTTCTGATGGTAGATCCCTTGTTGGCAAGTAATTCATGTTTTCCACTGCTCTGTAGTATCACAATCCCTGTCTTCCAGTCATGTGTGGCTTCTTTCCCTGCAGTGTGCCTTTCTGCATAACCCATGTGGTTTCACTACCCGGGCAGAATTTCTTACTTCCCATGGTCACTGCTGAGCAAGAGCTTAATATTCTTAACAATGGCATCTTTGAGTTGGAGGTCCTGACACTTCCACATTTGGGGAGCACATTTATTTTGTGGCTATTTTGGTTTTTTGCATTTTCTAATTTCAGTCATTTTTGGTTTCTTTCATTTCTAATTTCTATGGAGGGAAAAGTAGTTTTAAGCCTGCCTTTTACCAGGTGGTCTTGTGATTTTAAAGAATCTTCACCCATTAAAATTCTATTTTTATGTAATACCATTTTAATAGAAATGCTCATTTTATGGAGGGAAAATGACTGATAAAAATTTGAATGCTTCTTAGGAGCCTCTTATACCCTTTTTATTGCATTTTGATGTGGCTTAATTCATTAATAAAGGGGGATGAGTTGGAGCTGTGGCATGTTTTATCTCCTATCATTATTCAACAAAAGAGAATATTTTTTCAATAAAAATTTTAGAGCAAATTTCCAATTTTCTGAAAAATACATTTTCAAAAAACAGAATGACCTTGGACTCAATTCAAAAGTGGAATTTTACAGCCACTCTTTCAATTCATTTACTCCCATAACAGTGGCAGGGAGGTAAGATCTATTATTATTATTTCTACTCTGCAGATGGGGTGAGTGACATTCACAGAAACAATGTGTGTTGTCCTTGATCACAGAACGGCAACCTCGTCTCTAGGAACCAGGCTAAAAACCAATTGTGTTAAATTCTAAACTCAATTTCTAAGCACCCCCCCCCCCCTTTCTCTTTCCTTCTCTTTTCTGGTCCCTGGTTTTCCTCTTTTCTAGAAATATTTTTGGAGGAATTCACTCCATCCTGGACACTTTAAAGGACTACCAACTGGCTGCCCTCATTTTATAAGATGGTATCTTGCCCACACCCACCCTTAAATTAGGAATAAAAAGGGATGTTCTTTCTCTAAGAGTTACATAATGGAGAAAAAGAATGTGTACACAATTCATTCTAATATGATGTGACATGACCAGAGTTGTGCGGGGAGTCTGACGAAAACGCTCTGTAAATGCTGAGGAAAGCATGATTGGCGTCTGCCTGGGGTTGAAGGAGGAAGTGAATGGATGAGTAAGCGACATTTGGGGCTGAGGTTTGAAGGCGGAGTACAGAGAAGGGAGGAGTACAGGGAAGAGGGGGAGCAAGTTAAGGAAGGCAGAGATGGCCAGCGTGTGGCGCCCCCCCATGTCCACATGTGGGGTGTTCCTGGGCAGGGATGCTTGAGACAAAGGGCAGGTGATTGGGTAGGACAAGTCGTGCGGTGGCAGTGCCTTCCACGTGGCCTGGCCTCTCCTGTAGGAATGGGGAGCTGCTGACGGTGTGGAAAGCAGTGCAGACACTGTGGGATCCTGAGAGGTTGCTCTGGTCACAACATGCAAGAGGGATTGGCATGAGGACAAACTGGAGAGTGGGGCCTATTGGGAATAATAACCAAAAGAGGATAAAAAGGCTGAACTAAGATAGTGACCATGGGAGCCAGGGGAGTGGGATGGACATGTTTGAGATTTTGAAATAAAATGAAAAAAAAAAAAAAATCCCAAACACCTAGTTGTAAAGTATAAAGCGGGAGGCATGTTTCTACTTCACAAAAATCTAGAATTCTGGTAAAACACAAACATAGGTAGCTTAAAATTGTGGTTATTTGGACCATAGCTCATTAAATTCCTCAAATAGTTGGTTTTCCTGTGCTAAACATTTACAGGAAAAGCAAATGACAAGAAATCAAATGGAAAACAATTTTATTTTCAAGCAGGGAATTCTTTTTGTGGTGGGATCATTTCATATCAGTTCAATTTCTTACATCTTCTGTGCCGTGTTCCTCCCCCTTCTCATCCCAAGTTCACACACACACGTGCTGCAGTGGCCCTCCTTCCTTCCTGCCAACGTGGAGGTGCACAGTCACCCTCAGCTACAGCACTGCCATAGGGGTCTGAGGACAAGACTGGTCAGCTCCTCGGACTAGAGCATTAACTCCTTTAGGGCAGGGACTGTTTTCCACTCTCCTAGCTCTCAGAGGGAGGGCACTAAGATTTAAAGTCTTTACTATGTCACACACTGTCTAGGCAATTAAAATACATGATGGCCTTAAGGCTTTCAATACCCATTTGAAGACTATTATCATTGTTTCACAGATTAGGAGACTGAGACCTGGATCACATAATGAGAAAGCCAATGCTTTTTATATTATTTCACATTACTGTCCTAATGTCTATTCTATGTTCTGGCATAGAGTTGGATACTCTCAGTAGATGTTTAATTAGCATTTAAACAAAGGTGGATTTTCTCATCAATAGGTAGCCCTCTGTCATACTTGCTAGTGGATAGGGATTCCCCTGTCCCTGGAGTACATAAATCGTATTGTGTTTCAGCTTTATTCTGGGTTAAATGCAGCATTATGTATTAGTACAGAAATTTTGCTTTAATGCCACTTACGTTTTTATGGGATAATGTGACTCAGGGGACCAACACTGGTTACAAATGTAACCAGTATGTCCTTGACTTCTTCTGTGTTAATTACACATGTGTCATATTTGCAGTAAGATCACAAATCTCAGTGTTCTTTGAGTATCTACCTTCCTGTGAGGAGGAAGTTCAGTCTTTTCCTATATCTTTTTCTCCAAGTATTCCCAGCATCCCCTGTTGTGCAAGATGGGTCCCTTTCTGGTCACCATTTGTCATGAGCCATGGAAAATTCTATGGGTTAGGAAGGCTTCATTAGGGAAATTTTAAGCAAGGTTGAGCAAGATGTGGTGTTCATGACATCCACAGAAAGACGAACTGTGTGCAGAGCACTGTGTTGGGCACACTGAGGGTGAACAGTCTAGGAGCAAGACCTGCTTCTTTCTCACTCTTTCATTGTATAGGGCACGTGTAGGGGAGGAAAACATTCCTCTTCTTCCCTTCCAGGTTCTTTGGCTAGTCTAATCATTAAATTAACATAAGATTAACAGGAGCAAAACAAATTTAATCTTATACCTACAAAAACCCTACAAAAAGAAGTTACCAAAACAGACAGCTTTTATATCTTTTAGACAAAGAAACAATAAATTTGTGAAGAACTGACAAAACAAAGGGGATCTGGGGTCCATGGTTAACTTTATAGCCAGGGTAGGCAGGCCAAATTCCTGTTCAGCCCTCTTGCTGGGAAGAGGGGAGAGCTCTTAGTTCCAGCTGACTCATTGTCCAGGTCAGTGTTTGTCAATAGAAATACAATGTAAACCATATATGCAAGTTTGGGTGTTTTACTAGCTACAGTAAAAAAAAAAATAGGGAAAAAATGTGAAATGCATTTTAATAATACATTTTCTTTAAATCGCTATATCCAAAATGTCATTACATGCAATCAATATAAAAGTTGTTGTTGAGATATTTTACATTTTTTTAAAATAATAAGTCTTTGAAGTCAAGTGTGTCTTTTAGACTTATAGAATCTCTCCATTTGGACACTAAATTTCCTTTGGAAATACTTGATCTGTATTTAGATTTCATAAAATATACAGTTAAAAGGAGATTTTCACACCCAAATTTTTCTGCATATATACTTTGAAGTTTTCTAATACCGAATTAAGTACCAATTTTTAACTTAAATTTAAAACCTTTTAAAAATTAAAGTTTATATTAAAATTAGTTTTTGGCTCTACTAGGTACATTTTAGGGGCTACATAACTAGTCCTACATAACTATGATAGTCCTACATAACTAGTGGCTACTGTATTGGACACAGAGCAAGCTCCTGGGGTCATTTTTGGGCAATCCCAGGTATGTATAATGTTAATGTTACCTGGAACCCAGCAAGTCTTAAACAAAGTAATATAATAATAAAACACAAAAAAGCTATATATCAAGTCCCAAGTCTAGGTTTGAACTCCAGTTTTGCAACTTTCTATCTATAAGGAAGTTACTTCACCTTCTGGGCCTCAAATTACTTGTCTGTGGAAGGAGAAAATAATATTTCCAGCCTCAGCTTTGTAGTGAGGGCTAAATAGGACAATGCCTAGCTTATAGTGAGTTATCAAGAGACACAAGGTCATATTGTTTCAGAGTTTAAAAATCCTTTCATATTTCATTATTTCATGTGCCCTGTACTGAAATCTCATTATGAAAGGAAAGAATTATTATCTCCCTTTATAAAAGATCTAGAACTTGAACACAGGTCTTCAAAATCTAAGCCCATTTTGTTTTCCATATTATGATTATCATCACCATCAGCTAGCTTGATTAGAGTGGCCCTATGAGAGATACTGTTCTTAGGGCCATACTTTTAATAGCCACACTAACAACAAATTTCCCTGTCTGGTTTTATAACACAGGTATTCATATCTATAAACTTACTATACAAGGCTTAGAGACAAGGTGGATTTGTTATTCGTATCAGGGATCCCTTCCCACTTCTTACTAAATATTTGCCTTTCTACTTCCCTAAACACTTACTTAAAAAGAAAGTTAAAGTCTTGATTATTAATGAATGTTTGTTCTGCACATTGCCTCGGATCGATAGAAGATCACAGCAAAAGAACGTAAGCAATAGTTAATGTTCAAGTTCCCATTAAAGAATACATGTGAAGAGTGATTTTGAGCACTAATTATCTCATGTGGTCTGAGCGTTTCTGGTTTCTTTTCCTCAAGGCACAGGCAGAATATGTTTACATTTGTAAATTTTGGGATGCTTTTTGGGTCTGTTTTCTGATTTTCCCTTCTTTTGATGACTTGTCAAAAATAGGAGTCTGCCCCCAGGTATCATTCCATTCCATTCCATTCCATCCCATCTTGACAATATGTTGCTTGTCAAGGCTGCACAGTAGTCCTTTGTATCCATGTCCTGGAGCCCAGGGCACTGCTGAGTAGATCAGGCAACTTGTGAAATATCTGATTGAACTTGGACTCCAACACACCATCTCAGTGTATCCAGCCACTGTAAATTAAAAGCTTTGCTCTGCCGGTGGTCTCTTCAACTTTCAGTACATTTTGATTTAAGGGACTTTGGTCTCTGATCATCTCATACTTTAGGAGATGTAAGTGCAGGGAAAGAATGAGACAGAACAATAAGAGAAGACAGTTATGAGGAACACAAACAAAGGAAATAGGGACAGCCCACATATGATATCATGTTGTTATTTACAAAGGCAGATAAAACATCATAATTGGTGCTGTGTAATAGTTACTTGAGTGATCTTCTGGACTGTGTGCTTCAGGGCTGTGTGGTAGAGGTAGTCATAAAAAATTTTATGTCACAAAGAATTCTGCAAATAAAATGCTTCTACAAGCCTCTGTCTATGCAACAACAAGTATCTATGATGTAAGTATCAGAATATATAATTTTTTCCTTGCAAAGAGGCAAAGAAAAGCTGATAGGAATTGGTCTTTCTCTGTAGAGAAATATTAAATAATGAGTTGTTGAAGGATTTTTTCTTATTTTCTTTTTTTTTTTAAACTTTCTTTTTTTTTTATTTTATTTATTTATTTTTTTTTTAATGAAATTTATTGAAAAATTGGTTTCCATACAACACCCAGTGCTCATCCCAAAAGGTGCCCTCCTCAATACCCATCACCCACCCTCTCCTCCCTCCCACTCCCCATCAACCCTCAGTTTGTTCTCAGTTTTTAACAGTCTCTTATGCTTTGGCTCTCTCCCATTCTAACCTCTTTTTTTTTTTTTTTTCCTTCCCCTCCCCCATGGGTTCCCGTTAAGTTTCTCAGGATCCACATAAGAGTGAAACCATATGGTATCTGTCTTTCTCTGTATGGCTTATTTCACTTAGCATCACACTCTCCAGTTCCATCCACGTTGCTACAAAAGGCCATATTTCATTTTTTCTCATTGCCACGTAATATTCCATTGTGTATATAAACCACAATTTCTTTATCCATTCATCAGTTGATGGACATTTAGGCTCTTTCCATAATTTGGCTATTGTTGAGAGTGCTGCTATGAACATTGGGGTACAAGTGGCCCTATGCATCAGTACTCCTGTATCCCTTGGATAAATTCCTAGCAGTGCTATTGCTGGGTCATAGGGTAGGTCTATTTTTAATTTTCTGAGGAACCTCCACACTGCTTTCCAGAGCGGCTGCACCACTTTGCATTCCCACCAACAGTGCAAGAGGGTTCCCGTTTCTCCACATCCTCTCCAGCATCTATAGTCTCCTGATTTGTTCATTTTGGCCACTCTGACTGGCGTGAGGTGATACCTGAGTGTGGTTTTGATTTGTATTTCCCTGATAAGGAGCGACGCTGAACATCTTTTCATGTGCCTGTTGGCCATCCGGATGTCTTCTTTAGAGAAGTGTCTATTCATGTTTTCTGCCCATTTCTTCACTGGGTTATTTGTTTTTCGGGTGTGGAGTTTGGTGAGCTCTTTATAGATTTTGGATACTAGCCCTTTGTCCGATATGTCATTTGCGAATATCTTTTCCCATTCCGTTGGTTGCCTTTTAGTTTTGTTGGTTGTTTCCTTTGCTGTGCAGAAGCTTTTTATCTTCATAAAGTCCCAGTAATTCACTTTTGCTTTTAATTCCCTTGCCTTTGGGGATGTGTTGAGTAAGAGATTGCTACGGCTGAGGTCAGAGAGGTCTTTTCCTGCTTTCTCCTCTAAGGTTTTGATGGTTTCCTGTCTCACATTTAGGTCCTTTATCCATTTTGAGTTTATTTTTGTGAATGGTGTGAGAAAGTGGTCTAGTTTCAACCTTCTGCATGTTGCTGTCCAGTTCTCCCAGCACCATTTGTTAAAGAGGCTGTCTTTTTTCCAATGGATGTTCTTTCCTGCTTTGTCAAAGATGAGTTGGCCATACGTTTGTGGGTCTAGTTCTGGGGTTTCTATTCTATTCCATTGGTCTATGTGTCTGTTTTTGTGCCAGGATTTTTTCTTATTTTCAAGAAACATATACTTATTGTATAATGTTAAGGAAAAGATAATAAAGTCACCCATAACTACTTCCACTAAAGATAACCATTCTTAATATCTTATTGTATTTCCTTCCAGTCTTTTATATGCATATATTTTATAACCTAGTTATAATTATGCTGTATATAGTTTTATATCTTACTTTTTTCTTTTAACATTATAAAATTTTTATGTTATTAGGTTAGGCATTGGCTAGACCATCATAAATCACTTAGTCTATTACCTGTATTGGAAATTTTTCATTGAGTTCATTTTATTTTTCTACTTAAAATATCCCTGTGATGAATCCCTTTAAATTTTTATCTTTTTTTAAAAAAAAATTTCTCTTTAAACATGCATTTTATTATTCCTTCAGTATAGTTTCCTAAAAGTGGAATTATTGGGACAAAGGTTATAAATATCTTTAGAGCTCATGGTACATGTTGACAAATTGCTTTCTAGACAGGCTTTTAATTTATCCAATGTTCTGTTCCATCGGAAGCATATAGTAGTGCTCGGTGCCAGTTATTTTTAAACAAACATACTAGCATGTAGATACCAAGATACAGGTGGTTCTCTTCAGAGGAGTCACCTTGGGAAGCTATACTTATTTAAATGCAGTTGACTTGGTACGTGCCGTTACTTCAGAGATGCCCATGATTTAGATACCCATTTGGGGTCTGAGTAATTTTTGGTTGTTTTCAAAAATTGCGTGATCTGTTCTCAGAGAATAAGGACTTGCTACCCTCGAAGATATACAGAAGTTTGAATTACGAGCAAATAACCTTTGCTACGTTGCTTTGCCTTGTTCAAGGACCCTGCTCCTGCTGAATGCTGCTGTGACCATCAAAGCAATGCCATAGAAAAGCTAGAAGAGAGGAGGAGGAGAGGGACAATGTGGCATGTACAGTCCATAGCTCTTCCCCCGCAGTGTCTAAGTAACGGTGGTCACTTGGCTCCATTTGATGCAGAGAAAAAATTGAGACCTGAAAGTGGGAGATTAGCATAGTATATTCACAGAAAGGTGATTTTATTAACGGAAACAATTTGATTTTTCCAAGGAATGTGTTTTAATGTATTTTACTTGATGAGAGAGAGTGAAATAGAGAGAGAGAGAGAGTTACAAGAGATGGAGAGAAAGCAAATGAGACAAAATATTAATAATTGGGGAAATCCATGTGAAAAGTATATGAGTTATGTTTTCAATTGTTGCTACTTTTCCATAGGTTTGAAAAGTTTTAAACTGAAAAGATGAGGAAAACTAACATCTGAAGGGGAGGAAAAATTAATTTTCATTTACCTTTCTGTGTTCTTGGCTGAGACACCCCTGTGTAACAGGAAAGATTAGCGGGAGAAAAACAAATTTAATTATGTATGTATGTATGAATATCTTTGAGGAGCCCCTCAAAGATATGGGACACAAAGAAGTGACCAGAGTGGGCAGCTTTTATATCATTTAGACAAACAATGTTTGTGTAGGATTGGCAAGGCAGAGGGGTTTATGCTTGGGGTAGCAAATGGTAAAAAATTAACTAGGCTTATGTATACAGACTTCTTGGTCCTAGATTCCCTATCTTTGGTGATAAAGATGTCTTCTATCCTCCTGATACAAGGAGAGTAACTTTCACATGGGAGATTTATTTCCTGCTTTCAGGGGGACAGAGGAAAGTCAGAATGTCCTTCTTGCACTGGCTGTTTCTTAAGTATCTTTATTCAAAATAATCAATATGCCAATGTAGCATATTTTAGGGTGATATTCTGAACACCTTCACATAACCCTTGAACAATACGACAATTCCCTGAAGAATGATCCAGGAATGAGTGAGAATGATCAAGGGTCTGGCATCAAGGCAGATGTGGATCGGAACATACATAATTTTCACGTGATCATGGGTGGTCTCCTTTGGAATTCTTCCTCTGAGTGGGGAACTTCTATACTTGAACTATTTCTTACTGAAGACTACCCAGTGACAAACCCCAAAATACATTTTATGGCAGAATTTGTCACCCTAATGTAGACAAGTTGGGAGGAATCTGTTCAGATATTTTGGAAGACAAGTTGCCCCTAGCATCAGAGATCAGCAGAGCTCTGTTCCCCATCAAGATGCTTCAGCATATGATGCAGGGGCATGGGAAGTAGTGGAAGACAAAGGAAGCTGAGATTATTGAAGCATGTAGGGTGTGGACTAGCTATATAATGAATAATATTTAAGTTGGTCTGATCATCAAGTGTATATCTCTTCTCCTGTTTGGCTAATATGTCTTTTTTGTTTTTATTGTTTCACTTAATGTCTTTGGAATGTTACAGAATGAAATCCAAGATCTCTTCAAGAAAATGACAGGGAAATAGCATATATCCTATTATCACTGAACTTTTAATTTCTGGGACTTTTGGTTCATGAACCTCTGCAAAAATGATATTAGGAGATATTAATTTGAACCAAAACTTAAGAGTGGCTACATCATCAGTCCCTGTGTCACGTTAACTTTGAGCTGACAAGAAAATATTTTCCAACATGGTAAAGGAGTAATTCTTGGACTTTAATGTGCATAAATCACCCAGGGATCTTCTTAAAAACACAGATTCTGATTCAGTTGACCTGGAGAGGAACTTAAAATTGTGCATTTCTCTGGGGTACCTGGGTGGCTCAGTCAGTTAAAAGAGTCTGACTCTTGATTATAGCTCAGGTCATTAGCTCATCTCACAGTTTTTTAGATGTAGCTCCGTGTTGGGCTGTGCACTGACAGTGAGGAGCCTGCTTGGGATTCTCTCTCTTCTCTCTCTGCCATACCCCCGCTGATGCTCTTTCTCCAAATAAATAAATACACTTTAAAAAATTCTGCATTTCTCATGAACTCCCAGGTGATGCTGATACTGCTGAGCACGGACCACATTTCAAATAGCAAGTAGAGGACAGAACAAGTCTTTGGAGTCAAAAAAGGCGGGGCACCTGGGTGGTTCAGTCAGTTGAGCATGCAACTTCAGCTCAGGTCATGATCTCACAGTTCGTGGGTTCGAGCCCCGCATCAGGCTCTGTGCTGACCACTTGCTCAGAGCCCGGAGCCTGCTTCAGATTCTGTGTCCCTTTCTCTCTCTGCCCCTCCCCCGCTCACACTTTGTCTCACTCTGTTTCTCAAAAATAAATAACTGTAAAAAAAAATAAAAAAAAAACCATTAATCTCTTTGGGTCTTGGTTTCCTCAAGTGTAAGATAGAGAAGATGCATACATGAAATTCTTGTGAAGTTGAAATAAAATAAGCATTTTGAAAGTACTTTGTAAAATGTGCTTTCTCTAATAATTTTTTTTTTTTACTAATACCATATTGCTTTATAAATCCTTCTTCTGCAGAAAACTTAAAAACAAAGAAGGGATGGGAAGCCAGGTGAGGTAAATTATGCTGCATTGTTGCTATTCAAGGCTCTTGACACTAATGTGGAAACCATGAACAAAATTCATTCCTATGGGCAATGTTGTTGAACCTATTAAGAATTCTAAAGAATTGATACCTTGATACCTTACTGAAAAGCTGTTAATATAGATTAATAATTTTTTTTCTGAAAAGAAGTTTCTTTTGGAAGTTTTGGATTTCTATTATATATCATCCTTCCTAAGACTGAGTAGATGTCTCTTCTTTCCCTTAACCAAGCACCAGCCAAAATAGCCAATGGACATTTAGTATTGGATTGGGGAAAATGGTCAAACAGTGAAGCCATAATCTTGTAATTGAAATTATATTATATTCAAATATAATCTTCAGGCACTGTGGAATGAGAGAACTCTAATTTTCAGAAAACAGAAAAAGCAATTGATTAGCTATTGAATGCCAATACGCTTTTCAGAAGACAGTTGAGTAAACAAACAGGCAGTACTAAGACTCTATCTCAATGAAAAACAAGCAAACAAACAAACTGTTTCAGGATGTAGAAATCCTTTTGGAAAATAAAATTTTAACACTAAAGTTAAAATTCAAAGCTAAGAAGCTTCGTTTCCCAGAGATATTGTGAGGATCTTTCTTTCTTTCTTTCTTTCTTTCTTTCTTTCTTTCTTTCTTTCTTTAAATAACGGGAAATTCTCACGATGGAGAGAAGTGATAACAGAACAGTAGAGGTGGTAGGATGGGAGGCTAAGCTATTTACCTTAGACTCCCACATTTGGCTAGACTCAACTTCCCAGAGAAAGTAATTATTTTCCAGCATTTATTTATGAGAATAGAACTGAGATGCCATGCCAGTGTGAGTTTAAAAACAAAAAGGAGTTTCTTAAACTGTCTTTAACTGCCTACAATCTTGAGGGAAGGTGGTAGCAGTGATGGACTTCTTTGGGGTGGGGTAGAAAAGAAGGTAAGATAGTCCACAGGAAAACCAAAGTCCCATTTTCCTTCAAAATTTAAAAATATTTATACCTTGCATAACTACGACTGCACAAATCTAACATGCACTTGAGATTAAGTTATTAATTGATGCTTTTACAATCTCATTGTATAATGAAAAATTCAGCTCTAGGTATGTTGTTATTCTTTTTCCCTTTTCATGTTGTTTATTATCAATGTACTCTACGATCCTAGTCAGTTTTTCCCATTATTTAAAAAAAAAGTTTTCCTTTTTATTTTACTCTGTATCTGAGTTCTTTCTTACTATCCTGTCTTTAAACCCCCTTTTTGGTGTCAGCAGAGGTCTTAAGTGATGGCTATTGACTCAGTACCTTGTCACATATATGTGTTTGTCACACATTTGAGTCATGAGTCACACATTTAAGGGGAGAGAATGTAAAGAATCCAGAGGAGAGAACAGAGATTTTAATGAGATAATTCAACTGATAATATCAGCCATACCACATCTGACTTATCTCCATAAGGATTGAGAAAGTATATTATCAGTTTTATAATTTGTAAATTTGCATGCATATTGTTTGTCCGTATCTATATAAGGTATGTGAATAATTCTTGATCATACACATGACTATGAACGAATACTACAAACATACTTGGGTAGAACTAGTAAACCTTAGTAGATTTTGAAAGAACAAAGCAGGTGAAAGAGGCAGCAATGGTTATTTTATAAGCTGTTTACATAAGTCGAATTTGAACAAGAGTCAAGTCAAACTTGTTGAGAACATTTACTGCTGCCAGTCAAGATTAATGAAGTATAGAACACCTTTGTAAAGAAGAGCCAAGGGGAGTCCAACCTCACTTCTTTGGTGATAGGCCTTTGTTACTGGATTGTCACAGTGAGGTTGGTTGGAGGCCATTGCCCCTTTCTCTGGGACATCTTGATGGTTAGTAGCACCTGCTCCCCAGTGACTAGCTTTGCTGCACAGTTTGAAGCCGCTTCAGTTTTGTTTTTTGCCTTCTAGCGGTTCTCAGTTTTTTAGTTTTTAAGAAGCTATCCTCTAATTGGTATAGGAAGTCTTCAATTCGTCCAACCTAGAAGAAATAAGCACAGAGAATGAGATTTGTTGTTTTTTCCCAGGTTTTGTGCAGTTAGGAAAATGGTGAGGTATTTAAAATTAAATGGCACATACACATCCATGTTGGAACAGAATCGGCGGAGATGGACATGATTGAACGTAAAAGCCTCCTTCTGTTTCCATTTCAGATTCCCCTGTTTTAGGAACATGAAGCAGACATGCAGGAGTTTGCTGTACCACTCAGTCCTATGTACTGGGTATAGAAATGGGGAATATCATCACCCATTATCTTTAATGGTCAGAAAAATCAGGGATTTCAAAAAGAAATAAATGGTGAAAAACTCTACCATTAGCAAAAGGAAGAATGGAAAAACAAATCCACACCCCTCAAAGCCAGAGATTCTAGCATTTATGTGCCTCTGGCCAACTTGGGAGAAAAATGAATATTACACATTGTCTTAGCAAGAACTATTTCTTTTAAATCAAAACAAAATTTTGAGAAAATACATTTTCTTAAAAAATGCCACACCCCAGGGAATAAGATAAAGTAATGATATACAAAACAATAATTCTAAACTATAAGTCTTTCTCCAAAGAAAACTTGTAATTATTCAGTGACGGTTGAATATGTTACACTATTTGTCACTATTTTATTCTGCTAAAGACCTATAGAATAAAACAGTTTACATATATGCTGCATTGGGCTCTCATGAAAGTCTGTAGATGTAATAATTCATACTTAACCTTGACTCCCAGCACCTGCATAGCGTATTAGCCTAAAATCACTCACTGAAGAGCCCATTGTCATAAAGTTAGCTCAAAGCTAGAACACTTACTACTCAAGATACATGCGCATATCATCTCCTTAAGATAAAAGGACTTAAACTCTAGTTTTCCAATTTTGAGTTTTACTTTTAAGTCACTTGATTTATCATTTAGGGTGATATCAAAAAGATAATTCAAATTGTCAAAAAGAATAATAAATGGTAGCATTCATTTATATGTTATGCTTAGGACTTATGTTACACTAGGTGATGTAAATTGTCCATTGGTTTCCTTAGAAAAATAATATAATTTACTTTTATGAAAACAATTCTTTTTGAAAACTTAAAATTACTTCAGGCAAATTTCTCCAAAAGCACGTTGTTGTTTATGACATCTGATCGTTGCATCAATCGTCTAAATCATTTGACAGAATATTTTTGGACTGTCATGAAGTCAGTGAATTATTCTATGTATTTCATACATTTATATTATGCAACTTACACCAAAATCATAAATACAAAATTAACACAGAGCACAATCAAAACAAATGTAATGGATGGCACTTTACCATTACTTCGATAGTTGAGTTGATGACTCACTCATGTTTTTGCACTGAAAATGTGTCATTTAAATCAAAGCTCTCTACAATTAGAATGTTTGCAGTTAACCCAAATGCAATTTAAAATTACAATCCTAACGCACAAACTTTCTTCATTGATACAGAAACATAATTGTTTTAAAATATCCATTAGGTGGCTATTGTCTTTTTTGCTTTTTAAAGTGTATTTATTAAAAGCAGGGTTGACTAACTGGGTTGCCTTTCATTAGAAAGGACAAAGAAGAAACATAAAATGTCTGATTGAAACAGAGTACTGTTAAATTAAACTGGAGGTCTAGAGTATATACCATGTGCATGTCTAACATGCCTATGTGTTTACCTCCTACCTGGTCTGTCTACATGTTATCCTTTCAACTCATTCTCCTAATGATACCAAAATGATCTTTTAAAAATGTAAATCTGGTTATGTTTTTCCCTTGCTGGAAAAACCTAAATGGATTCCCAAGCCCTTAATGTGGCCTACACACTTCTGAGTGATCTGGTTTCACTTGCATCTCTAATTATGTCTTCTATCACTCCATTTGCCCCAGTTGTGTAGTACATCTTTCAGTTATTTGAACACAGCAGTGCAGTGTACTCTGTTCCCTTAAACTTCCTAATGTTATACCATGTGATGGATTACTCCCATTGGAAAATCCTTAAGTTTCCTCTGGATTTCAGGTTCAACATCAGTGTGTCAGGAACATTTTCCTGGATAATCCAGACCAGGTTGGGTTTCTCAGTAACATATTCCCATTGCAGCGCATTAATCTCTTTGCAAATTATATGTGTACACACACACACACACACACACACACACACACACACATGCATATATATCTTACTTGATTATAATGATTTATTTAGTATCTGTCTTCCTATCTGGGTTTTAAGGATTATAAGGCAGACTAAGCCCACATTGTCCACTATTCCTATCATTTAGAATATGGTGGACCCTCAATAATCTTCTTTTCTGATAATAGAGAAGACATTCAGAAACTGATTTGTTTTTCCATATTCAAAGTGTTGCCTGGTATGGAGCATATCAGAAGGCTTTATTATCTCTTACAAATTACCTTGAGAGTCTCCAGGCAAGATGATTACAAGGTGTGGTCTCCATACTTGAAACAGAATGAGGTAGAAAGGGCACTGAATAAAGAGAGTTAGTGTTGAATTCTGCTCATGGCTTGTAATCCTTGTGGCTTTATAACCCTAATATGTGACTCTCGAAAAGTCACTTGGTCTTTCTGAGCTTCAGTTTAACTAACCTTTGGTGAAGAAAAGGTTGGCCTGGATAATTTCCAAGGACACTCCAAGCCAAAAAATTCCATGACTTGTACTCACATCAGATCTAGGTTAGTTCAGTCTTATGTGAGTCCTCACATTTTTCAAATCACAGGTTATTCTCTTAGATTATACCATTAGATGAATGACACACTATGCAGTAAAGTAAGTCAATTTTAGCTTCTATACTTTCTGAAGTGTAGGAGAGCTGCAACATGTTTTTAGTGAAGCTGGTTCTTTATTTTCTTTTTTACGTCAAGGAAAGAAAAATGCTGGTTGAAGAGAAAATAGATTCATATAACTAAGAAGAACAGATTGCAAATGATAGAAATTTATATAAAGCCCTTAGGGAAATAAAACACAAAGAAATATGTAAGCATGTAAGGAAGGAAATGAGCCAGTTTTTGGAGCAAAGGCCTTATTAGACTTCCTTTTAGGTACAGAATCTCCTTGCTTAACTATACCAGATAGTCTACTTGGTCATTCTGGGTCTAATTTTCCCATTTGCAAAATGGGCGGATAACATTTTCTTATATATCTATATGCCAATGCTGACTTGGCTTTACAGGGATATGGACATCAGACCAAATGAGCATGCAAAGAATTTTGGGATGTCCGATGATCACAGGGACTCAAGGTGTCAGTGAGAGGGCAGATTCTCACCTAGCACATGGCTATCAGTCATAATTCACATCAAAGGAAATTATTATCAACTAGTTTCTGAGGACCTTTAAATCTTATACGCAAAAATCTGTCAGCCATGATTTAGTGTAGATTCAAGAAGTTCAGAATGAAGATGCCAGTGCAACTCTAAGCGAGAAGACAGCTTGAGAAGTATAGGAGATCTTAAAATTAAAATTCTAACAGTATAAAAGCAAATAATACCAATGAGAGAGAAATGTGGAGGTAGCCAAACAGACCAATTTAAATTACAAGAAAATTTTTAGTCAGCTCAGATTTCAAAGGGAGCACATTTGTTCTTTCATGCAAATATTTATTGAACATTTACTATACACTTGGCACTATAACAGGGTGATAAGCAAAAATATCAAGATAGTTGCTTATGAGGAACTCATATTCATGGAGGAGAGGATTAATGAAGAAATGATTGCAATAGAGCATAACTGTTTATGTAAGAATTATGTACAAAAAGTTCTATTAGCAAAAATGTCAGAACAGTGAATTCTTTTTTTTTTTTTTTTTTTTTTTTTTAGAGCAATGAATTCTATTTGAAGGGATATGGATGTGCATTGGTGGATATAGGAGCTGGCTCTTTGCCAGGACAAGAAGTATGTTTCAAACTGAGGAAAGGGCATCCATAAGAACAAGGTTGTGAAAGTACATGGGCTATTTGACAATGATAAGTTTCTTACAGCATAGATGTGGGCACCCGGGAACTGGGAGTAGAGATACAGATAGCAGGAAATACTGATTGGAGTCAGCTTGTAAAAAGTTGAAAAATATTTAGCCATGTGGTTAGAAAGTAAATCTGGTAACACTGCAGGGAGTGAATGCAGCCAGGGAAACTAAAGGAAGGTGAATTAATTAAGGGACCAGTGTAATAGGATATGGAGAATACTATGAGGGCCTGAAGAAAGAACTTAAGGAACATTTAGGAAGTAAACTCTATAGACTTGATGAAAAATTCTGTGTTGGGACAAGAGGCAGGCAAAATTAGGAATGACTGCACAGTTTCTAACTTGAGATAATGATATTTTAATGAGATATGAAATATAATTAGATGAACAGTTTTAGGGAAAAGAAATGAGTTTGACTAGTGACAAATATAAGAAATAGGAAAAACAGTTCACATAATCAGAAATTAACAAAAAAATAGATCTATAATAATAATCTAGTACTAGGCTAAAAGCCAGAATGAAACACAACTCCAAATTAAAAGAAAAACCAACAACCTCTATTCCTCAGTCCACCATGTGAAAAGCATTCTAGTAGTTATAAAGTGCTAAGAAAACAAGAATGATACTTTCAGTTATTCAGAGTAAAAAGGTGATTATTGCAGAGATATGGTATTAGATTGAAGTCAGATATATCTTGTTTGGAATTCCAGCTCCAGCATTTTCATGTGTGAATTTGTGCAATTTTATCTAAATTCTTAAAACCTAAGTTTCCTTTTCTATCAGTTGTTTCATAGGATCTTAGTAGGGTTAAATTAAATAATTTATGTGAATTATTTGCATAGGTCTGAATTACTATTATTTAACAGTAGTATTAATACTTGAATCTGGAAGTGTATGCTTGGTACATAGAAAAAATGTAACTAAATGAAAAAAATACAAAAGTGAAATAAAATAAAAATATAAACAACTTTAATAAACACTATGTTTTTGGCCTCTACTCTGTGAGGGATGCTGCGTCAGTAACTGTGCTAATTGTAGTTGCCATACATTAAAGTCTTGTGATTAGGTCTCAAAATTCAGTGATATAAAAGTCAGAATTAGGAAGGGGCAGAAAAGGGAAAGGAAAGATAAGTTTCTGATAGCTCATATTAGCTCATTGTAAATAAACAGTATTTTCTGGTGGCCTCCCTAAATACTAATCTGATTATAGACAACAATGTGTCTGTCTCATGGAAGCAACCTAAGTGTTCACTGATGGGATGAATGAAAAAAGAAAATGTCTTACACACACGCACACACACACACACACAAACACACACACATTCACACACACAGAAGAATATTATTCATCCATAAAAAAGAAATCTTGTCATTTGCAAAAAGATGAATGGAACTTGAAGTCATTATGTTAAATGAAATAAGTCAGAGAAAGACAACTGAGCTCATAGATACAGAGAACAGACTGGTGGTTGTCAGAAGTTGGGGGTCGATGGGGGGCACCTGGGTGGCTCAGTCGGTTAAGCGTCGGACTCTCGGTTTGGGCTCAGGTCATGATCTCGCTGTTTCATGAGTTCGAGCCCCATGTTGGGCTCTGCTTTGACAGTGCAGAGCTTGCTTGGGATTCTCTCTTTTTCCCTGTATCTCTGCCCCTCCCCTGCTGTCTCTGTCTCTCTCATGTGGTCTCTGTCTCTCTCAAATAAATAAACTTAAAAAAATAATAAAGAAGTTTGGGGGTGGGAGGTCAGCAAAATAGATGAAGGTTGTCAAAAGGTACAAACTTCTGGTTATAAAAAAATAAGTCATGGGGATGTAATGTACAGCATGGTGACTATAGCTAACAGTATTGTACTGTATATTTGAAAGTTGATAAGAGATTGGATCTTAGAACTTCTCATAACAAGAACAAAACTTGTAACTATGCTTGGTAATGGATGTTAACTATACTTACTGTGGTGATCATTTCACAATATATATGAATATCATTATGTTGTACATCTGAAACTAATATAATGCTATATGTTAATTATATCTCAATAAAAATATGAAAAAATTCCCTTTCAAGTAAAATGTGTCTGTTTCAAAGGAGACAAATGCTTTTATCCCTTCTCTTCTCAGGTCATATCATATCTGGGCTATCATGTGTGGTTGTGGGTATGTCAAGGGGCTTACTCCAAACTGTATGAAGAAAAGTTGAAGGATCTAGAGGTCTCTAATATGAAGAAGGGAATCATAACAGGAGTCTGTGGTGTCCAAGTATATCAAGGTTGTTATGTGCAAAGAGTAACAGATTTGTTTGTGTTAGCTCATACAGTGGAAAGAGTGCTATCTGGAATTAGACGGTAAGTTTGATTCTCGAGTCTTCCACTGGTCATGTGACTAAGTTAAGTCAGAGACTAAGTTAAGAGAGACTGGGGTGATAATTCTATAAGGCAAGGTACACTAAAAATTACCAGCAAACCACCAGAAGCTAGAGAAGCATGGAACTGATTCTTCCTCACGGCTCTCAGAAGGAACCAACCCCATGACACTTTGATCTGACAATTTCCAGCCTCTAGAACTGCGAGAACTTACATTTTCTCACCTCTAGTATAAATAATAAATTTATGGGGTGCCTGGGTGGCTCAGTTGGTTAAGTGTCTGACTGGCTCAGGTCATTATCTCACAGTTCATGAGTTGTGTGACTGTTCACTTCAAGCTCTGTGCTGACAGTTCAGAGCCTGGAGCCTGCTTTGGATTCTGTCTCTCCCTCTCTCTCTGCCCCTCCTCTGCTTGCACTCTGTCTCTCTCAAAAATAAACACTAAAAAATTTAAAAATAACGAATTTATAATGATAATAATAGTCCACTTGACAGGGTTTTTGTGAAGATTAAATGGTTTGATGTTTGTGAAAAGCTCTTCATAAATGGCTAAGCTACCCATGAAGATTATAATAGCAGTACATTGTATAGTGACTGGTGACATAGTAGATTCTCAGTAAATATTTGCTGAATCAATGAATAACTAAACGAGTCTTCAAATGGGTGAAAAATTATAGCATGTAAATAGTAGATATTACTGTTTTTTTCACAACTGTCTAAAAATGAAAGGGACTTGAGGGTGAGGTATGGCAACCCCCATCACAGAGACTGGAAATCACACATTAGATGACTCTTTTGGAGAGCATGAAGTATTTGTGAGTCATGTGTGAACTAGGGGTTGAATTCAATAAATTTTTGAAATCCATTCCAACATTAAAGGACTGATTCTATGATGTTTAGTTTGGCCTGGATTCATTCTACAGAAATGTGCTCCATGGAAGGAGAACACAGTGCAACTTGCCTGTACCACATGGAGAAGCCCTACGGAAATGAGAGGGAACCAACAACCTCTATTGTTGTGGTTTTATATATACTGAAAAGTACTGAAGTGGTTAATATAAACACCCATAGATACTGGGATTCTCGAGCCTCCCCTATGTCCCATTTATAAAATTATCATATCTAAAAGGCCAGTATTTTCTTCTCTAGATGTATCAAAATTGTATGTTGTATACAAAGGGCCCCTATTATGGATTAGCTTAATAGCAGAAGGTAGTTCACAGCACACTCATTTCCTTTTCATCTCATAACTGCACAAGATTATGCACTGGCACTAAAATATTTCTTTTCAGTTAATGATTTTATATTTTTTCAGCATATCAAAACTTACAACTTTCTGCTGGATTTCAGGATAAAATGCAACATTTTTACAGATAAAAATAATACGGTTTCCCACATATAACCATTCATAATCACTTTAAATATAGGCATGCTGAAAGGTACTTGCATATTTACTCCAATAATCTTTTAGTTTAAATTGGTTTGTATCAAACCACAAGAGACTCTTAATGATAGAGAACAAACTGTGGTTGTTGGAGGGAGGTGGGTGGGAGATGGACTAGATGGGTGATGGGTACTAAGGAGGGCACTTGTGATGAGCACTGGGTGTGGTAAATACGTGATGATTACTAAACTCTAGTCCTGAAACCAATATTTCACTGTATGTTAACTAACTAAAATTTAAATTAAAAATGGGAAAATAAATTGGTTTGCAGTTTATACGTAGGTGGAAAGTATGAGGATGCTCTTGGGTCAGGTGACACTGTTCATTTAAAAGCTTTCATGTGAAAGAGGATGGCTATTAACCCTCCACCATTGTGTGATGCTGACTGTGCCTTCATTTGCACATAGATCCAACTTACTTTCATGTGGTAATTGAAGGCATGTAAGCCACATTACTGCCTTCCATTTATTGTGTGAGTTCTGGCCATGAGGCCAAAGGCACTGCTGAGGAAGAAACTGAATTTTAGGGCAATAGATAGAAATGGGGCAAACTAAGGAAAGAAATGACAAGAAGCTCAACATGAACCAAGTTGGTGAGAGATGGTAACAGTAGGGGACTATATGGCAGTGGCCTAATAAGGCTTTGAAAGGGGAATCATTCAGATATGGTAGAGGGGAGGGAGGGTCACTTTGAAGATTTGGGTGGCCTTTTTCCTTCTAAAGTCATTTAAAATCAAACACTACTGGACTGAGTTGATTTGTATTCTTTCAAAATTCATATTTTGGTCTTTTTTTTTTAAGTTTATTTATTTACTTTGAGAGTTAGCACAAGTGAGGGAGGGACAGAGAGAGAGGGAGAGAGAGAGAGAGAGAATCCCAAGCAGGTTCTGCACTGCCAGCATGGAGCCCAATGCAGAGCTCGAACGCATGAAATGAACTGTGAGATCATGACTTGAGCTGAAATCAAGAGTCCCACGCTTAACCGACTGAGTCACCCAGGTGTCCCCAAATTCATATGTTGGTCTTAATCCTCAGTACTTCAGAATGTGACCTTATTTACAGAGGTAGTCAAGTTAAAATAAAGTCATTAGGGTGCGCCCTAATCCAAAATGATTGGTGTTCTTATAAAAAAGGGAAATTTGGATGGGTGCACAGGGAGAGTGCCAGGTGAAGACAAAGGCAAAGAGACTGGGGTGATAATTCTATAAGGCAAGGTACACTAAAAATTACCAGCAAACCACCAGAAGCTAGAGAAGCATGGAACTGATTCTTCCTCACAGCTCTCAGAAGGAACCAACCCCATGACACTTTGATCTTAGAATTTCCAGCCTCTAGAACTGCGAGATCATCAATTTCTGTTGTTTAAACCACTTGGTTTGTGGTACTTTGTTACAGTAGCCCTAGCAAACGAATACAACAACTAAGCCATTAAAGTGAAAGGAAACTCACTTAAGTTCTAATTTTCCCCTCAAACATGACAGATGCTTTCTAAAATTCACTTTTCCTGCTGGTTGAAGCTCCCTACTAAGCCTACCCATGTTTAGGGTGTACCTTGGGAACAAAGGTGGCTTCTTTCCAATAATGGCAGAGGGAAGAAGTTAACCTCAAACATGAAAGCGTGGGTAAATTACACTGAGAAGACTTGAATTGGGACTTTCTATGGGATTTCATGTAGTCTGGATCACGGAGAGGGGATTAGGTATGTTTATAGGGGTTTGTTTGCATATGTTCATGCCTTAGGAATTGGGTGCTCAAAGGATTTTTTAGTAAAGCTTTTAAAGATAATTATTAAGAAGGAAAAATGTAGATGAAATAAGAATCACATTCTTCAGGAATAAATATCATGTTTATATGACTATGATGGTAGTTACAGAATGAGAATGTGTTTCTGGAGATTAGCAGTATGGACCAAAATCCTCTCAGCAAAACCGACATTTCACTCCACCACAGTGGATTTGATAACATTAATTTCTTTGCTCTGTTCCATTTAGTTTCCAGACCAAATGCTTTTAAATATTTATCATCCAAAATAGTTTGAATTTTAATTCTTATTAGAATGACAATTGTTTTCAAACAGGCTTGAAATTAATTTCTAAAATAAACTTAGTTTCTGAAACGGAGTTTTTTCTGTTATTCATAATATATCCGTTTCCTTTAGCTTTTGGCCTGCATTCAAGCGGACAAACAATCCCCATATTCTTCCTTTTTCACTTAGTTAAGTTGTTATATTATTTAGTATTTTAGTCATAAAAGTACAACGTGAAGATATGAGGCATCTACCCCTGAGAGGTTACAAAAAGTACAAAAATACTTCCTGCTAAACTGTATTACCACTCTTGATTGAAAATTCTCTTAACGATAATACTTTTTGTTATGCTTAGTATAAAGAACAATTACAAAACCTTGCTATCCCTTTGTCCAGGAAACCACGTATCATGGTTTTTAAAAAAAAATTTTTGGGGGCACCTGGGTGCCTCAGTTAAGGTCCGACTTCGGCTCCTGTCGTGATCTCACAGTTCATGGGTCAGAGCCTGGCATTGGGCTCTGCTCAGAGCCTGGAGCCTGCTTCAGATTCTGTGTCTCCTTCTCTCTCTCTGCCCCTCCCCAACTCGTGCTCTGTCTTTCTCTCAAAAACAAATAAACGTTAAATTTTTTAAAAATTATTTTTCAACATTTAATGGATAATTTATCTGAGGGTTTAAATACATATTTTTAAACTTTTTGAGACAAGTGTGGATTCACGTGCGTCAGTGGGAAGCAATACAAGAAGAATCTGTGTACTCTATTTAACTCGCCTCAATGGTCATATCCTGCAAAACTGTAGAATACCACAGCCAGAATATTGACATTGATACAGTCAAGATACAGAACAGCTCCATTACCACAGAGATCTCACATGTTGCCCTTTCATAGCTACACCTATTTTCTCCAGTTTCCACATCTCTTATGCCTTGGCAACCACTAATCTGTTGTCCATTTCTACAATTTGTTATTTTAAGGTTATATACATACAGTACAAACATATAGAACATAATTCTACACGTCTCTGGAGATTTATTCAGGTTGTTGGATCCATAGTTTGTCCCTTTTCATTGTTGCATTATTCCATGTACCACAGTTTAATGATTCACTTTTTGAAAGGTATCTAGATTTCTCGGGAACAAATGGCCAGGAGTACAATTGTTTGGTCATATGGTAGATGCATATTTAGTTTTCTTTTCTTTTTTTTTTCAATATGTGAAGTTTATTGTCACATTGGTTTCCATACAACACCCAGTGCTCATCCCAAAAGGTGCCCTCCTCAATATCCATCCCCCACCCTCTCCTCCCTCCCACCCCCCATCAACCCTCAGTTTGTTCTCAGTTTTTAAGAGTCTCTTATGCTTTGGCTCTCTTCCACTCTAATCTCTTTTTTTTTTTTTCCTTCCCCTCCCCCCATGGGTTTCTGTTAAGTTTCTCAGGATCCACATAAGAGTGAAACCATATGGTATCTGTCTTTCTCTGTATGGCTTATTTCACTTAGCATCACACTCTCCAGTTCCATCCATGTTGCTACAAAGGGCCATATTTCATTCTTTCTCATTGCCACATAGTACTCCATTGTGTATATAAACCACAATTTCTTTATCCATTCATCAGTTGATGGACATTTAGGCTCTTTCCACAATTTGGCTATTGTTGAGAGTGCTGCTATAAACATTGGGGTACAAGTGCCCCTATGCATCAGTACTCCTGTATCCCTTGGGTAAATTCCTAGCAGTGCTATTGCTGGGTCATAGGGTAGGTCTATTTTTAATTTTTTGAGGAACCTCCACACTGTTTTCCAGAGTGGCTGCACCAATTTTTAGTTCTCTAATGAAACTGTCATATTGTTTTCCACAATGGCTGTGCCATCTTATATTCCTACTAGCAACATGTGAATGTATGCAATGTGTCAGTGGTCCTCACCAGTATTTAGTGTTGTCACTATTTTTTATTTTAGCTACTTTGATAGATGTGCAGTGGTTTATCTCATTGTGGTTTTACTTTGCATTTCCCTAGTGGCTAATGATGTTCAATGTCTTTTAAAGTGTGTTTACTTGCCATTCTTTCTAGTGAAATGTCTGTTCATATCTTTTGTCCATTGTCAAATTGGTTTAACTGCTTGGATTGTTTACTGCTGAATTTTGAGATGTGTGTGTATGTGTGTGTGTGTGTGTGTGTGTGTGTGTGTGTGTGTGTGTTTGTTTTGTTGTTGTTGTTTTGTTTTTTAGAGAGAGAGAGTGTGAGAGGGGGAAAGGGTCAGAGGGAAGGAGAGAGAATCTTAAGCAGGCTCCACATTCAATGTGGCACCTGATGCAGGACTTGATCCCATGACTCTGGGATCATGGCCTGAGCTGAAATCAAGAGTCAGGCACTCAACTGAGCCACCCAGGTGCCCTGAGAGTTCTTTATATAATCTAAATACTGGTCCTTTGTTGAACATGTAGTCCACAAATATTTTTCTCTTGCCCTGTAACTGGTCTTTTCATCCTTTGCAAAAGAATCTTTCATAAAGCAAAAGTTTTTAATTTTGTAGTCTAATTTGCCAATTAGACTTTTATGGATCATGCTTTTCGTATCAAATCTAAAAGCTCTTTGCAAATACTAAGATCCCAGAGATTTTCTTCTATTTTTTTCTAAAAGTTTTATAGTTTTATATTTTACAGTTTTAGTCAACTTTTGAATAAAGTGTGATACTTAAGTCAGAATTTTTTTTTTTTTTTTTTTTTTGCCTATGTATGTACAAATGCTCCAGTCTCATTTGGTCAAGAGGCTATCTTTCCTTCATTAAATTTCTTTTGCTTCTTTATATTTAGGTGGATTTATTTCTGAATTTTCTGTTTTGTTTCATTGAGCTACGTGTCTATTTCTTCATCAATACCACAGTCTTGATTACTAATAGCTAACAAAGTCTTGAACTTAAGTAGACTGATTCCTCCCACTTCACTCTTTTTCTAAAGTGTTTTAGCTATTCTGTTTTCTTTGTCTTTCCATATAAATGTTAGTATAGTCTTGTCTTCATCTATGGAAAATCTTGCTGGAATTTTAATAGGAGTTGCCTTAAGCCTCTATATCAATTTTGAGTAAGTGATGTCTATACTATGCTGAATCTTATAATTTATGGACACAGTATGTCTCACCATTTATTTAGATCTTTGATTTCTTTCCTTAATGCTTTGTAGTTTTGGGCATACATGTGCTATACATGTTTTGTTAGATTCATACCAAAGCATTTCACTTTTTTTTTGAGCAATTATAAATGGTATTATAAGTTTCAGTGACCTTGATCACAACTAGTATATAGTTATATAATTGAGTTTTGCACATTTATCTTACGTCTTGCAACCTTGCTGAACTCACTGATCCTCCTCCTCCTCCTCCTCCTTCTCCTCTTCCTCTTCCTCCTCCTCCTCATTTTGTAGATTCGTTGGGATTTTCTATGTAGACAATCATGCCATCTGCAAAAAGGGAAGTTCTATTTCTTCTTTTATGAACTCTACACCTTTTATTTCCTTTTCTTGTCTTTCAGTGGTGGACAGAATTTCCAGCACAATGTTGAATAAGACTGGTGAGAGGTGACTTCCTTGCCTTGTTTCTGATCTTAAGGGGGAATGCCTTTAGTCTTTGACTATTAAGTATAATGTTAGCTGTAGGATTTTTGTAGACACTCTTTAACAGTGTGAGGAGTTTTGCCTCTATTTCTACTCTTCTGAGTGTTTTTTTTTTATATCATGAATAGGTGTTAAATTTTGTTGACTGCTTTTTATCAATTGATGTGATCGTGTAATTTTTTTCTTTTGTATACTGTTAGTATGGAAGATTAAATTGAATTTCAAACATTCAGACTTGCATCTCTGGAATAAACTCCACTTGGTTATGGACTATAATTCTTGCATGTTGCTGAATTCTATTTGCTAATGTTTTAAGGATTTTTTGCATCTATATTCATAAAAGATACTGATTTGCATTTTTTTCCCATTTTTGTCTTATTTGTTATCAGGATAATACTAGTTTTATCGTGTGAATTGGGGAGGGTTTCTTCCCCTTGCATTCTTTGAAAGAGATCATACAGAATTTACATCAAACCAGCTGGGATTGGAGATTTCTTTTTGGAGTTTTAAATTATGAATTAATAATTTCCTTAATAGTTACAGAGTGATTGAAATTATTCCATATTGGGTGAGTTGTGCTGATTTGTGTTTCTTGAGGAATTAGTACATTTCATCTAAGTGTCAAATTTATATTTCTAGAGCTATAGTATTCCCTTTTGATGTTTATATTTGAAATTTATATTTCTAGAGTTATAGTATTCCCTTTTGATGTCTGCAGGGTGTATAGTGATACCTGATTTCATTCCTGATATTGGTGATTTGTGTCATCTCTTTTTTATTTCTTTAGTCTTACTAGAGGTCTGCAGGTTTTATTGATCTGTTCAAAGAACCAGTGCTTTCATTGATTTTCTCTATTTTTTTTCTTTCATTTTCGTGGAGTTTTAGTTTTCTTTTTATTATTTCCTTTTTGTGCTTGATTTAGGTTTATTTTGTTTTTCTTTTTTATGTTGAGGTGGGGCTTCAATAATTGATTTGAGATTTTTTCTTTTATACTATATGCATTTAATGTTATACATTTATCTTTCAATGTAGTTTTTAATTTTTCTTGAGACCTCTTTTTGATCCATGGATTATCCTAGTATTTAGAGATTTTCCTGTTATATTTCTAATATTTGTCCATTGCAGTGGAAGGAAATGTTGCTTATGATTTCAGTTTTAAAAAAATTGTTAAGTTTGTTTATAGCCCAGGATATAGTTTGTCTTGGTATATATTCCATGGGCACTTGAAAAGAACATGTATTCTGCTCTTGTTGGATAGATGTTCTATAAATGTGTGCTATGTACTCTTGGTTGATGGTGTCATTGAGTTCTATACATTCCTGCTGAATTTTTTTTTTTAATTTTTTTTTCAACGTTTATTTATTTTTGGGACAGAGAGAGACAGAGCATGAACAGGGGAGGGGCAGAGAGAGAGGGAGACACAGAATTGGAAACAGGCTCCAGGCTCCGAGCCATCAGCCCAGAGCCCGACGCGGGGCTCGAACTCACAGACCGCGAGATCGTGACCTGGCTGAAGTCGGACGCTTAACCGACTGCGCCACCCAGGCGCCCCAGCCTGCTGAATTTTTTGATTAGTTGCTCAATCAATTGTTGAGACAGAGGAGTTAAAATCTCCAACTATAATTGTTGATTTGTCCATTTTTCCTTTCAGTCGTATCAATTTTTGTTTCATATCTTTTGCAGCCCTGTTGTTTGGTGCATATACATTGCTATGTCTTCTTGGTGGACTGATCCTTATAATTATATAATATCTCTCTCTGCCTCCAGTAAGTTACTTTGCTCTGAAGTCTACTTTGTCCGGTATTAATATAGCCACTACTGCTTTCCTCATACTAAAGTCTGTGTGATATCTGTTTCCATCCTTTGACCTTTAGCCTGTCATTATATTTGAAGAGTATGTAGACAGAATATTGTTGAATCACGATTCTAAATTCTTTTTGCCAAATTCTTTCCCTTGGCATTATTTAGACCATTTAGATTTAATATAATTATTGGTATGTAAGGGCTGTGTCATTTTATTTTTTGTTTTCTTTTTGTTCTCTCTCTCTTTTTTTTAACCTTCCTAGGGGCACTGGGACATTTTTTAGAATTCCATTTTAAGTAATCTAGTGTTTTTAGTGTATCATTTTGTATAGCATTTTTAGTAGTTGCTCTAGGTATTAATATATATATTTCAATATATAATATATATAAATAATATTTATATATAAATACACTTCAATAAAAAAATGTAGACACTAGTAGTCTGAAAATTTTCAGCTTACTCTTTTCTTCATTTTATGTTCAACTGGAGTGTAGACACTTTATTTTCTTTAACATGTCTTTGCCTCCCCCCATTTATAATTTGCTCTACATATATTCCCCCATTTAAATATTTGCTGTTCATAAGAGACTGTTAAAAACTGAGAACAAACTGAGGGTTGATGGGGGGTGGGAGGGGGGGAGGGTGGGTGATGGGTATTGAGGAGGGCACCTTTTGGGATGAGCACTGGGTGTTGTATGGAAACCAATTTGTCAATAAATTTCATATATAAAAAAAAATAAATATTTGCTGTTCATATGTTTAGAAGGTTATTAATTATTGGGCTCCTGGGTGGCTCAGTTGTTGAGTGTCCACCTCTTGATTTTGGCTCAGGTCATGATCCCAGGGTTGTGGCATTGAGTTCTAAATCAGGCTCTCTGCTGATGAACATGGAGCCTGCTTAACATTCTCTCTCTCTCTCTCTCTCTCTCTCTCTCTCTCTTTCTCCTTCTGCCCCTCTCCCCCACTCATCCTCTCTCTCTCTCTAAAATAAAAACAAAAAAACAACAAAAATGTTATTGATTATTGATTTAATACCCTTAATAGGCCTGTTCTGATTATCTATTTCTTCTTGAGTGAGTTTTGACAGATTGTGTCTTTCAAGGAATTGGACCATTTCATCTAGGTTATCAAATTTGTGGGCATAGCATTTGTTCACAGTATTCTTTTTTATCCTTTTAATTTTGATGGGATCTATAGTGATAGCCCCTCTTTAATTTCTGATGATTAGTAATTTGTGTCTTCTGATTTTTTTTTTTTTAATTTTCTTCGTTAGCTTGGCTAGAGGCTTATTGATTTTATTGATCTTTGGTTGTTTTTCCCTATTGATTTCCTGTTTTTGTTTTCACTGATTTCTGCTCTAATTCTTAATATTTATTTTTTTCTGCTTACTTTGGATTTAATTTGCCTTTGTTTGTTTGTTTTAGTTTCTTCAGGGGAAACTAAGATGCTTGATTTTAGATCTTCTTTTCTAACGTATACATTTAAATGCTACAAATCTCTCTCTAAGCACTACTTTTACTGTATCCAACAAATTTGGTAAGTTATGCTTTTATTTTCATTTAGTTTAAAATATTTTAAAATTTCCCTTGAGATTTCTTATTTGACCCATGTAATATGCATCTGTATGTTGTTTAACTTCTGTGATTTTGAGATTTTAAGTTATCTTTCTGTTATTGATTTCTAATCTAATCTAATTCTGTATGATTTCTATTGATCTAAATTCTCAGGTGGTTTTATGGCCTAGAATGTGGTCTATCTTTGTGAATGGTCAATAATAACAGCAACAATGTATTTGGTTAGGTATGCTTATGTAGTATGTGTGTATGTATATATATATGCTTATATTTGCTTGTATATATAAATAAAGTGATGGACAGCAATGATACAGAGATGAAAAAAATAAGATTGTTATTATAAGGTACTCACACTACTTGTGTACTGGTATAGTGGTATCCATTTGAAAGTGGACTTGCCAGGGCACCTGGGTGGCTCAGGTTTTTAAACATCCAACTTTGGCTTAGGTCATGATCTCATGGCTGGTGAGTTTGAGCCCTGCATGGGGCTCTACGCTGACAGCTCAGAACCTGGGGCCTGCTTCAGATTCTGTCTCTGTCTCTCTCTGCTCCTGCCCCTCCCCAGCTCACATATTCTCTCTCTCTCTCTCTCTCTCTCTCTCTCTCTCTCTCTCTCTCAAATATAAATAAACATTAAGCAAAATTAAAAAAAAAGAAAGTGGGTTTGGATTAGTTGTAAATGTACATTGAAAACTCTAAGACAACCAGTAAAAAAGGAAAAAAAGAAGCATAACTGATATGCTAAGAAGGGAGAGAAAATAGAATCATATAAAATGCCCAATTAAAACCCCAAAAGGCAGAGAAAGACTGGAAGACTGTTATGACTTTGTCAACATTTGCTAAGTAGAGCAAGGGTACTGGATGATGAACTGCTCACAGTTTAACAAAAGACCACAAGAGAAACTGAAATAGAGAGTATATTATTCATAAGTCCTGGAAGAAGTACACAGCATGCTTCGAAATGCCATATGGGGAAGTTGAGGCAGAATCCAGGCAGAGAGAGAGAGAGAGAGACAGGACCCAGGGCACATACCTTTATTAGAGCCCATTGGTATTGTTTAGATTGGGTAATTTCTTTTTTTTTTTTTTATGTTTATTTTTGAGAGGGGGGGGAGAGAGGGGGAGAGAGAGAGCAAGAGAGAGAGAGAGAGAGACAGACAGACAGACAGACAGAAACAGAATCCAAAGCAGACTCCAGAGTCTGAGCTGTCTGCACAGAGCCCTACATGGGGTTCTAACTCATGAACCATGAGATCATGACCTGAGCTGATGTCAGCTGCTTAACCAACTGAGCCACCGAGGTGCCCCTAGATTGGGTAATTTCTATTTTCCTATCCTCATTTTACTGATTCTTTCCTCTGTCTCCTTTATTCTATTATTGAGCCTCTCCACTGAGTTTTAAGGTTTTTTTTTAATTCCAGTATGGCTAATGTGCAGTGTTGTATTAATTTCAGGTGTACAATATAGTGATTCAACAATTCTATATATCACCCAGTGCACAACATGATAAGTGCACTCCTTAATTCCCATCACTTATTTCACCCATCTCCCCATCCACCTCCCCTTAGGTAACCATCAGTTTTTTCTCTATAGTTAAGAGTCTGTTTCTTGGTTTCTCTCTGTCTCTCTGTCTCTCTCTCTCTGTCTCTCTCTGTCTCTCTCTCTCTCTCATTCTCTCTCTCTCTCTCTCTCTCTCCTTGCTTGTTTGTTTTGTTTCTTAAATTCCATATATGTGTGAAATCATATGATATTGGCTTTTTATGACTGACTTATCTTACTTAGCCTTATATTTTCTAGCTTCATCCATGTCATTGCAAATGGTAAGATTTCATTCTTTTTTATGGCTGAATCATATTCCATTGTATATAGATATACCTCTTCTTCTTTATGCATTCATCAGTTGATGGACACTTGGGCTGCTTCCATAGTTTGGCTATTACAAATAATGCTGCAATAAACACCAGGGTGCATGTATCCTTTTGAATGAGTGTTTTGCATTTTTTGGGTAAATGCCCAGTGGTGCTATTCCTGGATTGTAGAGTAGTTCTATTTTTAATTTTTTTGGACCTCCATACTGTTTTCCATAGAGGCTGTACCAGTTTACATTCCCACAAATAGTGCAAGAGGGTTCCCCTTTGTCGACATCCTCACCAACACTTGTTGTTCCTTGTGTTTTTGATTCTAGCTGCTCTGACAGGTGTGAAGTGATTATCTTGTAGTTTTGATTTGCATTTCCCTGATGATCAGTGATGTTGAGCATCTTTTCATATGTCTGTTGGCTATCTGTATGCCTTCTTTGAAGAAATGTCTCCTTGTGTCTTCTGCCCATTTTTAATTGTACTATTTGTTTTTTGGGTGTTGAGTTGTATCAGTAGCTTACATATTTTGGATACTAACCCTTTATCGAATAAGTCATTGGCAAATAACTTCCCCCATTCAGTAGGTTGCCTCTTAGTTTTATTGATTGTTTCCTTCGCTGTGCAGAAGTTTTTTATGTGTGTAGTCCCAATAGTTTTCCTTTTATTTCCCTTTCTTCAGGAGACATATTCTAGAAAGATGTGATGGCAAATGGCAGAGAGATTACTGTCTGTGCTCTCTTTTAGGATTTTTATGGTTTCAGGTATCACATTTAGCTCTTTAATCCATTTTGAGCTTATCTTGGTGTATGGTGTAAGAAAGTGATTTATTTTCATTCTTTTGCATGTATCCAGTTCTTGAAGAGACTTTTTCTCATTGGATATTCTTTCCTGCTTTCCTACTTCTTCTCACTGGATTTTCCTCATGGATTAATTGGCCATGTAAGTATGTGATTATCTTGGGTTTTCTATTCTGTTCTGTTGATCATTAAGTCTATTTTGGGGCCAGTACCATACTGTTTTGATTACTACAGCTTTGTAATATAACTTGAAGTCTGGAATTGTGATACCTCCAGCTTTGGTTTTCTTTTTCAAAATTGCTTTGGCTATTTGGGATCTTTTGTGGCTACATATAAATTTTAGGATTGTTTGTTCTAGTCATGTGAAAAATGCTGTTAGCATTTTGATAGGGATTACATTAAATGTGTAGATTGCTTTGGGTAGTATAGACATTTTAACAATATTTGTTCTTTCCAATCCACGAGGATGAAATGTGTTTCTGTTTCTTTGTCTCATCTTTAATTTCTTTCATCATTGCTTTATAGTTCTCAGAATATAGGTCTTTCACCTCTTTGGTTAGGTGTCTCCTAGGTATCTTATTCTTTTTGGTGCAATTTTCAATTGAATTCTTTCCTTAGTTTCTCTTTCTGCTGTTTCATTGTTAGTGTATAGAAACGTAACAGATTTCTGCACATTAATTTTGTATCCTGTGACTTTACTGAATTCATTTGTCATTTCTAGTAGTTTTTTGTTGTAGTCTTTAGGATTTTCTGTAAATATCATGACATCTGTAAATAGTGACACTTTCACTTCTTCTTTACCAATTTGGATGCCTTTTGTTTCTTTTTGTTTTTTAATTGGTGTGGCTATGAGTTCCAGGACTATGTTGAATAAAAGTGGTGAGAGTGGACATTCATGTCTTGTTCCTGATCTTAGGGGAAAGGCTCTCAGTTTTTCCCCACTGAGGATAATGGTAGCTGTGGATCTTTCATATATGGACATTATTATGTTGAGGTGTGTTCCTTCTAAACCTACTTTGTTGAGAGCTTTTATCATAAATGGATGTTGTACTCTGTCAAATGCTTCTTCTGCATCTGTTGAAATGATCATTTTTTTATCCTTTCTCTTATTGATGTTATCTATCAAATTGATTGATTTGTGAATATTAAACCAAACTTGCATCCTGGGAATAAATCCCACTTGATTTTGGTGAATAATTTTTTTGTTTTTAATGTATTGTTGGATTCAGTTTGCTTATATTTTTATTGAGGAGTTTTGCATCTATGTTCATCAGAGATGGCCTGTAATTCTCTTTTTTTGTAGTGTCTTTATATGTTTTTGGTATCAGGGTAATACTGGCTTCATAGAATGAATTTGGAAGTTTTTCTTCTATTTTTTTGGAATAGTTTGAGAAGAGTAGGTATTAACTCTTCCTTAAGGTTTTGGTAGAACTCCCCTTGAAGCTGTCTTGTCCTGGACTTCTGTTTGTTGGGAGTATTTGGACTACTGATTCAATTTACTTTTTTTTTTTTTTAATTTTTTTTAATGTTTATTTATTTCTGACAGAGAAAGACAGAGCATGAGTGGGGGAGGGGCAGACAGACAGGGAGACACAGAATCCGAAGCAGGCTCCAGGCTCTGAGCTGTGAGCACAGAGCTCGACGCGGGGCTCGAACTCACAAACCATGAGATCATGACCTGCGCTGAAGTTGGTCGGTCGCTCAACTGACTGAGCCACCCAGGTGCCCCTAATTTACTTGTTGCTAATTGGTCTGTTCAAGTTTTCTATTTCTTCCTGCTGCAGTTTTGGTAGGTTATGTTTCTAGGAATTTATCCATTTCTTCTAGGTTGTCTAATTTGTTGGCATATAGTTTTCATAATATTCTCTTACGATTGTTTGTATTTCTGTGGTGTTGGTTGTTATTTCCCTTTTTTCATTATGATTTTGAGCCCTTTATTTGAGCCCTTTTATTTTTTTCTTGGTGACTCTGACTACAGGTTTATCAATTTTGTTGATTTTTTCAAGGAATCAGTTCCTGGTTTCATTGGTGTGTTCTGTTGTTTTTTAGTTTCTATATGATTTATTTCTGCTCTAATATTTATTATTTCCTTCCTTCCTTCCTTCCTTCCTCTGGTTTTGGTTTTGTTTGTGGTTTTTTTTTCCTATGTCTTTTAGGTGTAAGGTTAGGTTGTTTATTTGAGATTTTTCTTGCTTCTTGAAATAGGCCTGTATTGCTATAAACTTTTCTTTTAGAACCACTTTTGCTACATCCCAAAGGTTTTGGGCTGTTGTACTTTCATTTTCGTTTGTTTTCATGTACTTTTTGATACTTCTTTGATTTCTTGGTTGACCCACTCATTTTTTAGTAGCATGTTATTTACCCTGCATGTATTTGTCATATTTCCATATTTTTTATTATGGTTGACTTCTAGTTTCATAGCATTATGGTCAGAACAGATGTGTAGTGTAACTTTGATATTTTTGAATTTGTTGAGGCTTGTTTTGTGGCCTAAAATGTGATCTATTCTGGAGAATATTCCATGTGCACTTGAAAAGAATGTGTATCCTGCTGTTTTAGGATGGAATGTTCTGAATATACTTGTTAAATCCATCTGGTCTAGTGTGTCATTCAAAGCCACTGTTTTCTTATTCATTCTCCATTTGGATGATCTGTCCACTGATGTAAGTGGGGTGTTAAAGTCCCCTACTATTATTGTATTACTATTGATTAGTTTCTTTATGTTTGTTCTTAACTGTTTGATGTATGTGGGTGCTTCATGTTGGGTGCATAAATATTTACAATTAATATATCTTTTTTTGATTGTCCCCTTTGTTATAATTTTTTAATGTTATTTATTTATTTATTTATTTATTTACTTACTTACTTATTTATTTTGAGAGAGAGAGAGACAGCACATGAGCAAGGGAGGGGCAGAGAGAGAGAGAGGGAGACACAGAATCCGAAGCAGGCTCCAGGCTCTGGGCTGTCAGCACAGAGGCCAATGCGGGGCTTGAACCATGAACTGAGAGATCACGACCTGAGCTGAAGTTGGCCACTTAACTGACTGAGCCATCCAGGCTCCCCTGTCCCCTTTATACACTATCCTTTGTCTCTTTTACAGTCTTTGTTTTAAAGTCTATTTTGTCCAATATAAGTGTTGCTACTTGCCTTTCTTTTGATATTCATTTGTATGATAAATCTTTCTCCATCCCCTCACTTTCAATCTGCAGGTGTCTTTAGGTCTGAAATGAGCCTCCTGTAGGCAGTATAAAGATGGGTCTTTTTTTTTTTTTTTAATTCACTCTGTCACGCTATGTCTTCTGATTGGAGTGATTATTTCATTTACATTCAAACCAATTATTGATAGATACGTATTTATTGCCATTTTGTTACTTGTTTTGTGGTTATTTTGTAGTTTTTCTCTGATCCTTTCTTCTCTTTTGCTCTTTCCTTGTTTGCTGGTTTTCTTTAGTGATATGATTGGATTCCTTACTCTTTATTTTATTTTTTTGCATATATATTTACTGTTTATTGATTTTTGGTCACCAATCAATTTGTACATAACATCTGCATATAGCAGTCTATATTAAGCTTATTGTCACTTAATTTTAAAGTCATTCTTTATTTCTCTCCACTCCATGTTTCAGATATTTGGTATCATATTTTACATCCACTGAGTTCTTTGTTTTTTAATATCAGTTTTTCTTTCAGTATTTGCAGTTCTAAAATTTTATTTGGTTCTTTTTATATCTTCTGTTATTTGTTAAATCTTTCTAGTTCTTTGTGGACACTCAATTTTTTCATTCACTTTAAGGTGTTTGTAATTGCTCATTAAAACATTTTTTTTTTCAAATGATGGCTGCTTTAAAATCTTCATCAGATAATTCTAATATCTCTATCATCTCTGTGTTAGAATCTATTGATGGTCTTCATTCAATTTGAGATCTCCCTGGTTCATGGTATGATCAGTGATTTTCAGTTGAAATCTGGACATTTTGGGCATTATGATACGAGGTTCTGGATCTCATTCACACCTTCTCATTTAGTTGGATTTTTCTGACACTGGTATGGCAGAGGATGGGAGGTGTACTGCCTTGTCACTGCTAGGTGGGTATGGAAGTTCAGGTTCCCCATTCAGCCTTCATTGACTCCTGAGGAAAGGGTTCCTCATTACTTCTGGGTGAGGATGAGCATTCAAGCTCCTCACTAGGGTTTCACTGATACCTCCCTAGCTGGGAGAGGTAGCAATCTCACATCAGGGCTTGCCATGCAGCCTCCACTGACATCACATGGAGGAGGCAGGTTCATAATTGTTGGCATGTGGCAAAATTCTTGATTGTCTACTAGGCCTCCTCTGACACCACACCAGCAGAGGGAAGGGAGGAAGTGGTGCCTTATCACCCAGTAGAGATGGAAGTCCAGGCTCCATATCTGGTGTTCTCTGACACCACCCTGTTAGGGTGGGAAGGCGGGGATATCTTGTTATAGCCTAGTGAGAGTAGAAGTCTGACTCTTTACTTGTGCTTTACCGACATGGGTGGGTGTTGGAGCACTTTTTTTTTTTTTTTTTTTCTGTGATGTTTGGCTGGAGTAGAGTGATTATCGTCTAAGAGTTTTCCATTTTACAAGGCTTCCTCTTTCCTTGTCCTCTGGCTAGAGAGGGTAGGCTTTTGTTGGGGCTTGTTTTGTCTACACATGTTAGTGTTTCTGGATTAGTAGCTTCTTCAGCAACAAGTGTAGTATGTATGAGGAAAAAAAAAACAAAAAACAGTGAACTTACCATAATGTCATTCCTCAAGTCTCCATGTCCCTCAGTTGTCAGTCCTTTTCATTCCACCTTCCAGAGTCTTGTGTTTGTTTTACATGTAATGTCCAGGGCTTTTAGTTGTACTTAATGGGAGAAGTAGGGAAAAGCATATCTACTCCATTTCCTGAAGTGGAATTCCTCTATCATGGTTTTAAAAAAAATAATTTTTGACCCCTGTACTTCAGGATAGTACATAGCAGACATACTACCATTTCTTGAATCAGTTTTTCCAGCTGCTTCTAAATATCTATGTTAATGTGATTAAGCGAATCACTGTGGAGCTGAAGGGGTCTTTTCTGCATAAGAGGTCTTGGGAAGTTAAAAATCTTTTGGGTTTCTTCGAATTCAATGAGAGGGCTTAATTTTGTCTTATTTTTAGGTTAGGATCTCTAATACAGGTCTATAGTTATCCTTTGGTCAGCCATTCATTCTCGTCTCCAGAATCTTCTTTCAAGCAGAAAACCATTTTCAGCAGAGTACACATAAGGTTTACACACAGTTTTGATGATGCTAAGAGATAAGGGTGTGTTTATGCTTATGGCATTTGTATGTGTTTTAGATTATAGCCTTTCCCCCTCCTCCACATACACTGTTTTAAGAAAGTCATAATCAGAATGAGAAATGGCCCATACCTTCCTTTAGGGCTGCATGTAAAGGCACTTTCATTTCTGCCCTTCTCCAAAAGATGAAAGGTATAATGAGTACACTGTGAATGATTGAATGAGCTACAAGTCAATTGCTCTGAACTCTGTATTAATCCCACTTTCAATACAGAATGGAAGATGTCCTATGGTTCATTTAACTACCAAGTGGTATAAGCTGTTATTGTGTTATTCTCCAGAATTATAAAGTATTGCAAAACTTAATGTATAAAATACATGCAATAAAATGCTGGGCTGCCAAGCAAAGAAGACACCTTTGGTAATTTAAGGAGAGTAACTTTTAGAATGAACTGCAAACTCGCTCTTCGGTTCAAAATAGAATTGAGATATACGCTCCCCTCCCTTGCCCCAGATATTTCACTGAACTTCTGAAAGATGCATTTTGAAAAGTTTTTATAGACATTAAAAAACTAAATATAAGCATTTCCAATTTCTGTTTTAGTTACCTTCCTCTATCAGCTCACTAGTGGGACAGGCAGGGAGGGAATCCCAGGAAGTGAAGGAGTGAGAAATGTGCTATCCAGTTCCAGTCTCAAGGCTTCTGGGCTGTGAGGATAAAGCCTGGAGGAGTTATGGCAATATGTGCTTCTGAAATTGCGGTATCATTGACAGGTTGCATTTCAGAATAATTCAGATAACTTACCAGAGGGTGACCCTCAGATTGACAGTAAGTACACTATAGGAATGACCCGACTTCCAAGCTGTTCCCTTGAAGTTCTGATATTGCAGGAAGAGGGAAAGCAGTGAGCTATCAGAGCCAACCTAAACATGATGTTTATAGAAGGAGGGATGATGAGAAAAGACAGAGCAGATGATCCAGGGGACAGTGGGTTCCAGGGTTTGGATTTGGTCAGGCAGCGGCTGCAGAGATGTCTGGGTACATCCTCAGCTGGGCCCGTCAGCTGTGATCCAGAGAAGGGTGGAGGATGCCTACCATAGCCTCTGATGCTCCTGTTCAACTTGCTGCTGAAAGGGAGACTGGAGGGTTGTCTCACTGGTTGTCTTACAGAATCTGCACCTGGGTCAGAAAATATTCTTTGTGCCATTGACTTTTAGTAGCTGCATTTCGTTTAACATTAAGTGCTCTACCTAATGATTAGGAATGGAGCCTTTGATCCACCCAAACAAATCTGACTCAAAACTAAACCCTGTCACTACAAACTTAGGTTTGTTACCTTGTTAATTCTACAAAGCTCCTTTCCTCACCTTTCAAAGGAGAAGTAATGACACCTCCCTCACAGGGTTGTTGCAATGATTAAATATGATAACTTGATGAAGTGCTTGGCACAATATTAAAAGATCAATGGTAATCACTGATAATATTTGCCATCATCACAGTATTAATTAACTTAGTTATTTATATGAAATAAATTTCTCTATAGCTTGTTTAAATTGTGATAGTTATTCAAAGGCAAACTTCAAAGAGACTAACGTAGTTTGATCATCTGTTGACTGACACAGTATTTTATTATGCATGTGAGCACAATGGCAGTTAGCTTTGTTTGCCCCTTGATAAACTCCTGGTGAGAACTGGCAAAGCTCCTGGGTACATGCTCTCTGGATGAGGCCATGCTAGGATTTGACTCCTGCCCAGAAATGCTTCTGCTGCAGAAATTTCTTGTCAGATCATTAAAGTTTTAGAATATTTTCAACCAACAAAGTACATAAAACAGGTATTCCCAGTTTTGTAGGGAAGACCACACACAGGTGGGAAATAAGTGACCAGCAAATACAGTTGGCTGAAAATGCTTAACAAATTAACCACACACTTTTTTTCCATTAAGTCAGAGGAGAAAGATGTTGTTTGGTTTAAATGGTAACTAAAGTTTGTCATTTAGATTTGGAGGATCACACTGGAGCTTGGGAAGATGGCCAGCACCAAGGCTTTTGGTCTCCTCCACTTTCCAGGTTAGACTTGGCTTTGCTGAGTGCAACATTTGAGGAGGAGATGCTCCCCGCAGGTCCGATGGCCCCAGGGCTCAGCCTCTGACCACAATCGGAGGTCTGCTCGGGCTTTGGTGGAGGTTCCTCCACTACAACTGCTATCTGGACACCTGCTGGCATAGGCTCACTTATCCCAGGAACTTTGACCATTTATCCCAGGCACCTGGCCTCTTCTGCCTCTCAGCCCTTGCCTCTCTCTCCTTGTCCTCATAGTCTGTCCCTGTCCTTCTCCCCAGTGTGGTCAGCAACAAGAGCACTTAGGTTTCTCCACACGATCTGCATTATGCCATGGACAGAACTGCTTAGCAGTGCTTAGAGTACACACTGTAAAGGAATTTGGGGATATGCTAATGAGGAAGCCCATAACCAGAAGCAGAGAAGATTCACAATCAAATTGCAATAAATCTGCAGAGACTCCTTAAAGAACAAGACACACAGCAAAAGCCTGATTGCTGGAAAAACTGCTTTGCAAATGAGTAGTACGGCTGCTGAATCTTTGAAAAGACAGCAGTACTTTCAGAGAGACACAACCGAAGGCCCTAACCACATATTAGTCAGCCCAAATGACTGGCCGATGAATGATAGTGCCGCATGTGCAATCTCTCTCAGAAGAGTTTCTGGAAGGATTCAGGTTTGAATGCTGATGTGGAAAGTAAATAAAATGTTCCAATTTGCTCTTCTCTCTTCCTCCTCAACCAACTGCCCCTGGCCCATCTCCCAGATTTGTATTCTCCCCTGCTTGCTCTGCCTACATCAACAGCCTTGAACAGCACAGAGTTGCTAAGTGACATACAATTCTATCCCATTTTCATCTTAAAGGACCAAATTAGTATATCAATGAACGTCACGTCCGTGTGATGATGAGTACAATTTATAAGTTAAGATTTTGAGGTAAAACGGAACATAAAAAGCTAAATAATTTTGGACAAGTTCATATGGATGTCTTTAAACATCCACCTATATACTCCATTAGGTGAATTCATTGAAGATTGTGATGTACTATATTATAATATTTGATGGAACGTAAAGTATTATTTCTTTTCATGAAAATTCACAGGACCATGATTATATGGCAGAGTCTTTCTCTCGTTACCTTTAAAATAACAAAATTTCATTTTTCCTCATTTAGGGTCAAATCAGCGATCCAGAGGTATATCAGAATAAGACAGTACTTTATATGTTGTACCAGATTAAATCCTGATCTTCTCAATGTGAAGTTTAGGCTTTGTAAAGGAAAAGCAAATAACTTTTCTTCCGAGTTAAAGACAGAGTGCTGCTTAACTGTTTCTCTTAACTGATTCTGTGGTGAAAAGAAATAGGAACGTTCCAACTTAACAGTTGGCACATTTTTTTTAAAGCCTCCTTTTTCTAAAGACTTCTTTTTCTATTTATCTTCAGGCCTAGTTCATAAAGCTTTAATGGGCTTTAGGATTCAATGCTTAGTAACATGAAATCATAGACTCTGAGGGTGGTAAGGATTTGAACACGTTATGTTTCTCAGAAGGTTGTGACTTGCCCAAAGTCCCATGAGTGGGGGCTGAATGGTCAAGGATTTGCAGTTAGGTTCTGTATTCTTTCTGGTTATAGATGAAAAACTAAGGAACAGAGGATGTGGATCTTGTATAGGTGGATTATAAAGGTAGACTAAACTAGAAATTCCTTGTGACTTCTTAGGCCCAGAATGAAAGAAATTTATTTTGAGAATTGAAAACAAACAAATTGTGCTGGTTCATGGTCAAATTCCACATTAGATGGAAGTCACCACAATTCCCCATTTGGCCTCACATCCGCTGTGACCACCTGGCTTCAAGGTTCAAGTCCTCTGCCGTTGGGTACAAGTCACCTCTTGTGACGTCGCAGTAAACTAGTCTCCTTGATTCTACCCTTGCCCTCCCACCCCCCACTCCAATCTACTCTCATCTCAGCAGCCTAGAGTGATTTTGGCTTTTTCTCTGACAAAGCATCATGTCATCTGTTTCCTCACTTCATCTTTTGTCACTCTTGTTCATTCTATTGCAGTCCCCCAGCCCTCCTTGTATTTCCTTGTACATGCTAGGTCCTCTCTAATCTCAGGGTTTTACATTTGCTGTTTCCTTTACTTAGAATGCTTTTCCAACATATTGCATGGCTTGCATTTCTTTCAGATTTTTGTTCAAACGTCACTTCAATGAATCCTGGCCTGACTATTCTAGTGCAGTTGCAATCATTGGCACTTTCCATTTTCCTTTCCTGCTTCCCGCAGCCATGGCATTCATTACTTATAATATATTGCATATTTCTTTAGGTAGTTTAGTGTCTACTTCAGAATGCAGACATTGTGATGGTCCTGTTTTTTCATGGCTGTATCTCTGATGTCTAGAACAATGTCTGACCCTCAGGAGATGCCCGGTAAATGTTGGACGAATGCATGAATGAGCAGTGTGATAACAAGACCTCTGGGATATTCAAAAGATTATGTTTTCTCAGGCTTTTTTGTTTTGTCTTTTGTTGTTGTTGTTGTTGTTGTTGTTGTTGTTGTTGTTATGGACTGAACCTTGTTAAAGGGTCCTGCTGTGGCACGGAACTTTCCAGCGTAAGAAAATTTACATTTTTTAGACGTAGTCTGCTTTTTTTGCACAGCTAAACCAACATACATATATCTTTTTTGAGTTGATTACTGGAAAGGAAATATGCTGTAAAGCCAAACCAAAACAAAAGCCACTTTCCTAAAACTCTATAAAGAATATATTTTCATCCTGGTAAATTAGGAAAAAACACAATTGTCTCTTTCTTTCTTCTTCTGAGTTCTTCAAGAAATCTCAAAGAGAAAAAATGTAGACAGGAGGTCAGCACTCATGAATCAGATTTCCTCTTGATGGGCTTTTTATAGACCTATAACAAAGTGAAGCCCTGGAAATTGTGTTAGGTAATGGGGATTCTGACAGACCCTTTAAGTACGTGGAACTAGGAGGTGCTGCTATAATTCTGCTGCTTCAGATGAAAATTTCAAGTGTTTTCATTAGGTACAACAGCTGTTTCTATTACAGATAACAGATCTCAGAGGTGGTGATGCTGATATCAACTTCTAGTGGGCTCAGAACACAGTGTAGCTTGTACAATTAGGTTTTTTTAATTATTTTTTTCTGCACACGCAAATTAACTCTGTAGCAGTAAAAGGAAATTACTTACTTGCTACCGGAATTGTCTGAAAGTGATATGATCATCCTCTGTAGAGTCACATTAACCAAATTAAAAGCCCTTGGGAAAAATTTGGCACCCTGTTCCTTCCCATTCACATCTTCGTAAAGACCTCTCAGGAGCTTCCATTTAGAAAAAGTTAGGATCATTACCAGGGCTTTTAATTTGGAAAGATGAGCTGCTCACCAGTGAGTCCTTCTAGACACCTAGTGGTTGAGTAGAGCAGCTCTTCAGTGTTCCAACCTCAGAGGCCTTGACATTACTATCCTCCTGATTCTTGCTTGCAGGTGTTTTCCAGCACAGGACACAGGCCCATAGCTCTGCTGCTGAAGCTTGTCTCCAAGATAGATGCTATCATTTCATTCTCCTCATGAATGCACTCGTCCTCGGAGAAATGGAATCTATTCCTCCAACCCTGTGAATCTGGGCTGGCCTGTAACTACTTTAACTAGTAGAATATGGTGGAAGTTCTGGAAGTGGCCTTAAAGAAGACTGGTGGTTTCCACTTCCTTTCTCTTGAAATATTTCCTCTTGGAACCCAGCTGTAATGCTGTTTAAAGCCTCATTCACATGGACAGGCCACATGGGTAGGCAGTCCAGTCAGCTGTGTCAACCATATGAGGGAGCCATGTTGTAGTCTAGTACATCTTAGCCTTCAGATGACTCTAGCCCCAGGCACAGAAGCCAGTTGATTGAACTACATGAGAGACAGTGAGCAAGATCCGCCCCTAGCTGAGTCTCGTCAGCTCATAGAATTGTGAGAGATAATATTGATTATTCTAAACCACTATATTTGGGTGATTGATGACACAGTAATAAATAACTGCAATAGCAGCAAAGTGGAAGTCATAGGCTAAACATTTCTTTGAATGTAAGCATCAAAAACTACCTTATTGTGAGGTGGAATTGGTGGTTATCTGTAAGATGTAGGTAGGTATAGACAAATGTCAATTTCTCTTCCACCTTTTTAGCTAGTCCTTGGAATTTCATTGTGGACTGCCACTTTATTATCACTTGGATTTGTATGTGCAAAGATGTAGTGTACAAAGGTATATACTTTTGGGATGGATAATGCTATAAACCAGGGTACAGCATACGTTTTCTGTGTAGGGTCAGCTAGTAAATATTTTAGGCTTTGTGAGCTATACAGCCTCTCTAGCAACTACTCAACTTGGCCAAGGTGACATAGACCATATGTAAATGAATGACATGGCTGTGTGTGATAAATTTTATTTACAAAAATAGGTGACTAGTTGGTTCTGACCTGTGCACTCTAGTTTTCTAACCTCATGCCAAAAAATGATTTCTATAGCGAACAGAGATTTGATTCTTTTGCTTGACTCTCATCAGCATTGCATTTGGTTTACCTCCAGCTGCAATTCCTCTTGCCATTTCTTCTGAGTCTCCTTTGTATGGTTCTCTTCTTAAGTTTGGAATGTGCTCTGCAAGGCTCTCTTCTTATTCTATGCTCTTTCTCAGCCATCTCACCCTCTCTTATGATTTCAGTTGATATCAATTTGCCAACAACTAAAAAAATCTCTATTTGGTCTTTTATCCAGAACTCCAGACTCCTGTACTTTCCCTTGGATATCTTGCCAGCACCCTAAGCTCAATGCATTTTTGTGCCAGTTATTAGCCCATAATCTCTTAACTCCAAACCCACCCTTCTATGATTAACTCTGTGATGCTGGGGGCTGGAACTCTGCAAACCTCATTTCTGTTTTGCCAGTTGTTAGTCTCCATCACTAGGAGGTGATATAGGGGCATTGCAATGCCAAAGGAGAAAAGAGGGACTTGCTGCTGACTTCCTGCCCTTTGGGGTTCCTGTGAGCGTCTCTGAAACGAGGCTTCTTTGCTCCAGAAAGTTGTGTTCTTTTCTGTAGTAGCAGGTGAATCTAGTGTTTCCGAAAGTTGCACAGTTACCTCCATTACCACTCCCTCCCTGCTCCTGCCACCCTCCCTCCCATCAGCACCAGTGAGTTAGCGCCCCCTCCTAAGTCTGGATCTCAACCCTTCAGGATTCCGCTCCAAGAGTGGAGATAACAGCACCAGTTGAGCAATGCCTTCTAGTGGGAGGTCTAAGTTTTGGTCCAGCAGGGTCCTTGCTCCAAATTTCGAAGTTTTAGTAATTCCAGTCTCTTCTCTTTGATTTCCCAGCCCTAATGGGTGGTAACTGCTCATTTTAATTGCTTCTTCTGTGCTAAATTTATGGTTCTCCTTTGCTTTTTCAGTTCCCTAGTTAACAATGACATACATACCTAGTTAGCCATTCTTTATATTAAATTCCCTTTCAAGTCTCCTGACTGGATTCTGAAAGAGTTTACAGTCTCAGCCCAAAGCTACACTTTAGAAGGGCTTTCTTCCTTAGTAAATGGTACCATCGAACCTCTCACCATTCCCTGCCCAGTGACTGAAGCCCAATGTCTGGGCATCATTCTTACTTTTCCTGTTCTCTAAACTCCCTTATCCACTCAGTGAACAAGGCCTATAGATTTGGCTTCCTGCACATTCCTTCTATCTGTCTGCTTCTTTTCGTCTCCACACCCACCACCATAGATCAGGCCATTGCCTTATAACTGACTGCCCCACATTTCTATAGCTCCTCAATCTGTTCTCCCACTGTAGCTCTAGAGATGTCTCAGAAACATTTTCCAGATAAACGCTTTCTGAAACATTCCAAATCCTTAACATAATTTATAAGTCTTTCTGTGATTTGACTTCCGTTTCTGCACTTCATTTTGAAATATGTTCCTTGCTCCTTTAACATTTTTTCTCAGTTGTTAAATGTGCCCTGCTTTCTTTGTGCTCTTGGCATAAACTCTTCCTTCTCTGCAGAAATCTCCCTTTTCTCCTAGATAACTACTACATATCCTTGAAATGTTGTATAAATATCACTTTCTCAGAGATGGCTTTTCTGACCTCCCAGACCAGATCATATTTCCCTATTTGTTTCTATAGATTATTGAACATCCCCTTTTTAACTACAATATTCAGTAAATTTGTAGCTGTATACTTGTCTTCTTTCCAAGATGGTCAGGCTCATATAGGCAGGGGCTGTGTTTGTATTGTCCAGCACAATATCCGTAAGTGTTCTTTCTAACACAGTAGATCGTTGACAAATATTTGCTGCATTCAGTTAATTTCTGTTCTAGGTATTTTACCATAGGACCTCTGAAATGATTACAGAAGACACCCATTTCCTCACATGCACTAGATTCCTTCATGGCTGACTATTACCTCTTAAACCGGAGGCTTCTTTGGTTTATTCTCACATCTCCTGACACCAGGTCTCCCTTTATGGGTTCTCACAGTAATTGGAGGAGACTGAATGGAGAGTAGACTGACTAGAATTTATTACCTTTAATTGGACTGGAGACCCAACATTACTCCCTCCTACATTGTCAGAGAGCTCTGTAGTGTCACACAAGTCTTCCGAGTACCTTATGCTAGGTGCATCTTTGTCCTTGTTTTATTTAACTCAGGTAACCAATGAAGGGATGCTCCTCTACTTCTCCCATCCAAGTACTAACCAGGCCTGACCCTGCTTAGCTTCCGAGGTTAGAAGAGATTGGGTGCATTCAGGGTGGTATGGTTGTAGACTATTCCTCTACTTCTTTTTTAAGTGTTTTATTATTTCTTTATTTTGGGGGGGGAGAGAGAGAGAGGACGAACCATGAGATCACGACCTTAGCCAAAATCAAGAGTTGGCTGCTTCACCAGCTGAACCACCCCGGCACCCTGACTGTTCCTCTACTTCTAATAACCAGTATGTTACCCCTCCACTCAAAGCATCAATGTGCTAGTTTTTCTGTAGTTCTCTGAAATGTAGCCATTCTTCCTCAAGTGACAAAATATAGGGGAAAGTGTTGGGAGGTGGACTAAAACATTGATGAATGGGCCTTAAAAAAATCTATAATAAGCAATAATGGAGAAGGCAGATAATGAAAATAGAATATGAAAATGAGCACAAGAAGACCCATGAAAGCATATGACCACAATCTGCTGGAGGAGCAGACCTGAGGAAACAGATTAAATAAATCCATTTTGATTCTGGTTACACTTCCAGGGAGATAGCTGCATTTATTTAAAAAAACCCAAACAGACAATAAAACAACCTGAAGAGCTTTCTTTTCTTTGTATCTTCTAAACAGATTTGACCCAAGATGGACATTTTCTCTGAGAATAATATATCTTTTTTCCTTCAGCTCAAAGTTTTACCTTTTGGATTGTATTCCACACACGTTCTTTATCGTTTCTTCTTCCTTCAAGGGTGTCCATAGCATCTGCCATTAGTGACTGCAGCTGTGGCACCAAGATAAAAATTATCAGCATGGAATTCACACAGAAATAACTTCTCTAAATACACAGATTAAAACCTAATTAAAAAATCATTTGTACGCTGATGATTTTATTACTCATCTTTCCGACAATGAACACCGCCACCTCATCTTTGCTTCAGTCATTACCAAGTATTATTGCAGATATAAAATATTGTAACAATGGAAAGATTCTTCTTGAGGATTTGTAGAAAACATATAGGTTTTAATGTAGTAAGTGTTGCTGTTTTGTAAAAACAGATTTGGGTTGTAAAGAATGAAGGCGGTAGTTAATTCTCTCAGGAAATGGCATGTAGTACATGAGCGCATTTTAGTATTTTCTCCTGAGGCTAATGTATCATAATTCTAGGCCTCATGCAAAAGCTCACCCGAGGACAATACTAAAATTGTGCTGTTTTATTGCATTTTAAAGGATCTAGCTCATTTAAGTTCTTTTACTATCCTTTTATTTCCTAAAATTTCAAAATAACCAAGTTGCCTTTTTGAAAGGCAAGTTTAAAAAATTCCACCCTTTGCCCCAAACTGCCTTGTCCCAATTGAAAAGAATCTGATCTACATGCTACGTATGCGGTTGTAAGGTAATGAAGCTGCATCGAGCCATGCGATATTCAAAGCTAGAGAAGAAAGTTCTCTAAAAAAGAACAAATGTCAGTTCAGTTCACTGTGCCATCAAAGAGTATGAACCCTTAGATAATCTCTCTGTACTTGAGATATTGCAGAGCTTAAGCAGGAGGGCAGAGTTGAGTCACTCAAAACTCTTCTACTGAGCAGTCACTGTTTATATAGCATCATAAAAGATATTACCAGGATTTATTTTCTAGGTTAACCTATGCTTGGAAGTTGGAAAGTAAAATCTATTACTTAAGGTGATGAAATCTTGTAAGATACATGATTTTTAAATATTTGGCCTGTACATGTATGTCCATATACATTACATTTTTTTCTAGTAGGCATATAAATTATGAAAATACCCCTGAAATCCTATTTTCCAAGGTTTCAGATAATGGGATATTGCACAACATGTGAGTAAGGGATGTCAATAATGCTAGTTTGATGCTCTGTGTATATATTTGGAAATGTAAGTATTTCCAGAGGAAAAAAAAAAAAAAGCTCCAGATAGGTGGTTAAGAAGACCTAAGTGCAGAAAACTCCCTTGTATTTTTCATTTAAATCTTGAGTGTGCTTTTTAGGAAGACAGGATCAACACTGTGCCAGCTTCTTAAATTAACATTTTCTTTGCTTCCTCTTATCTCAGAGGAGCATTAATCATCTAAAATTGGCTATAATATGCACTTTGAAAACTCCATACTTACTGCACTCCTGAATGCGTTATGAATGGAAGGATAAACACTTAGCCTTTTAGAAGGTGCTCCACTGCGCACAACCATAAAGGTTTACAAAGTATTATTGCCGGTTTTGATTTAGTAATTCCTTGATTACTAGACTCCCTCCCCCCACAGTTTAATACTTTGGTACGCATAGTTTTATCATTCAGCTAGTCAGACCATTTTATATACTTTGAATATCAGTATTTATAATACCTTTTTATAGGGTCAGATGAACATTATAAATGTTGGCAGTTCACTTCTTGATGGATTAATTTGTTACAACTTTAAAAGCTCAAAGAGGGAGGGTTGCTTTAGTTATCTGAAAATTACAGGTGATCGGTTTGGGCTGTTCTCATCCTTGCTATGTGAATTCAATTCAGGTCTATAATTAGTTTTAGCTACCTTCAATTAAAGCCTCAAAGTAAAGAGCCCTCCCTTACAACACATTAGGATTTCCATATACAGTGAATTTTACCTTTCCTCGAATGGCCCTCACATTGGTTAGTAATAGTTTTACAAATGAGGAGCCATCATTTCTCATATTAATTATGGTTATAATAGACACATCTGTTTGAAGATTGTTTCTGTGAGGTAGTCCATCAACTGATTTTTGACTGGCTCTGTGTTTTCTGAGTTAATTGGTCAATTCAGTTAAAAAAAAAAGTCATTTGTCTAACTACATTTTCCCTTGCAATGAAACAACTGTTTTATCTAAATGTACCAGTGTGTGTGTGTGTGTTGGCACTACCAACATATATGTGATGCTAGAAGTGAATAAGAAAACTATAAAGACTATTTCGTAGGGTTGTTTTTTATATAGTAATTACTCTTGTCCTCTCTACTTTCTCTTACAAGAAAATTATATACTAACCCATCTGGGAGTTTAAGAAATAATTTATCAAAATTATATTTTATTTAAAGCAAAAAGCATGACCCACAATATGAGTAATCAGCCCTTTTCCATGTTTTTACACATCACAAAGTTCTTACTATAAAAATGGAGGCTAGTCGACATGAGCAAATAAAAGACAGAAACACATCTTTCTACATTTTCCAATTTCTTTATTAAAATGCCTCAGGAGGGTTGGGCAGGTTGCCCTCAGACTACATTGATTCTCACAATTTTGTTTTTCAGGACATATCATTCTTCTGTTGGCTGGGGGCCTGTGAAAGCCTTAAACAAAGAAAAACACTTACCAATTCTGTCTCCTCTTGACTGATGTCCTGTAGATAGGGAATGGTTGCCAGCTCCGCCATTGCTTGATTGATCACCTGGGATTGCTCCTTCACTCTCTGCAGCCGGCTCAGGAGGCTGGCATACTGCAGCTTCTCCATCACACCCGAGCACCCGTGGAAACTCCCCTAGTCTCCCAGTAAAAGGAAATGTTTTAGACCAAAATCATGGAAATAGACCTCTCCCTAGAGATGGAAGTCAGGGATTATTATATTTACATCCTTGGAAGCGATGGCTACCTAACACAAATAAGTGTTTCTTTCCATTATTTTAGAGAATTGTCTGCACCCTTCCTTCAAACAGATGAATGTACAAAAAGGAAACGCTTTGCAAGACTGTTGAGAAGGATGTGCAGGTGGCCCTGTAGAAGGAACCTGGGCTGAGGGGAAAAGAGGGGACTGAAATTGAATGTGTTCCACTCTCCCAGTGGGGATCCCACAAAGTTGTGTTCATTTAGAGAGGGTGACTTCATCTATGTCACCAAGGCATCATAGGAGCTAAGAGTTGCCTACTGTCTTGTGTATATAAAAGAATACTTTTTATGCAAGTTGAATCCTGAAAAATGTTATGCATATTGAATTCTGTCTACCCTAATGGCTAAAATTAAATCTGCTTTTACCTTTAGTTCTCACTGGATGGCCTTGGACTCTGGTTCCCCTCCTTGTGGTATTAGAGCACTTGATTCTGGTTCCTTGGACCATCCCAACAACTGACACAATCCATCCTGAAATAGGCTACGTACACATTTGTAAGGGCCAACCCCTCCCCCATGAATCTATTGGTATTTTGGGCTTTCTTAAAAATGGGGCACACTTTTAATAAGGTGTGCCAGTCAGCCATAGAACAGGAGACATGACCTTCTCTAAAACTTCTAATACAAATTGTAATGCTTGATGGGAAAAATAAAACATCACAAAATTCTCATTTATATTTAGGAAAAAGGGGACAGAGGGGTATCTAAGGGTTAATAGAAAAGCTTGAGTTTCTGCTGTGTTTGGAGGGTGATAAGAAGTGGGAAGTCACAGGAATATATAGTTTGGCAACTGCATTCCACGTCCTGGTGCTCAGAAGAGGAAGTCTGGATGACTGGTGTTCCTTTATAACAGGGTTCCTCCTTGACCACCTGTACAGGAATCATGAGGTTTTTTTAACTGTGCAGAGTACTGGGCCTTGCAAGGTGAATCACTATCTCTTGATATGTTGCCCTAGAAATATGATTTTTAGCTAGGTTCCCTCCCCATATTCAAATATCTCAAGTTGAAGTTGAACAAACCACCATTTTAAAGCCTAATATTTGAACAAAGACTATTTTAGTTTGTATATGTTTATAGAACAGATATTTCTCTCCAGACATTAGAGAAGGCAGACATGATTTTTTCTTCTTAAAATAGAATCTCTTCTAAAAAGAAAAATTATTAGAAACTAGCATTACTAAAGAGCATCTGAATTTCAACTTGCATGTGGAAAGCAGTTCTTTCTGAAATGTCACATTCGTGTTTTGATGGACACTGACCTCTAGAAGTTGGCACTCTTCTAGCATCTTGGTAGTATAGGAAGGTTGAGGAGCATTACATTGTATATGCTGTATATGCCTCCCTAACACTTATCTGTGCCATTTGACTAATGCCCTTCTATCTCTGCTAATTTGTTTTTCCTGATTAATCATTTATCTGAAAACCTGTGAGCCTATAGGAGTGATGATTGCAATTGTGGATTTGGGATCCCTTCTCTGACTTGACAAAATAGCTAGCTTACCCATTTAGTTTAAACATGTAGCTAAACAATGGGACACTGTCAAATAGAGGAAAGCAAGTTGCAGGAGAAACTGTTTCTTTCTGAAGAAAAATTGCTTTCTTTGTTCTTCTTTAAAATAAACAATGGGGCTCATTGTAGGAAAGTGGTGTAGTGACTCAACTCCAAAGAGCAGAAACAACAGCAGTCTGCTCGGGAACATAATCTATCAGTGTAATTTTCCAAAACATCAGGAAAATAAAAATAGTGGAAGGCAATGGTGCTTTGTTAGCTTGATTGTTGGATGCATAACAAAACAGGAAGCACTCCATACAAATCAGATTCTAGGGAGAGAGCATAGTTGACTGCTAATCGTTACCTATCCTCCCCCACTACCTTAAGCCAATGCAATTTAGTTATCAGGGGACTATAAGTTAATATTTTACCTATACAAGATGCGGGTTTTTGAGAGACATAGTGAAAAAGAGATACAAATTGATATCTAACGCCAGGAGGAATGTTTTAATGCTGTTTCTTTAAGAAAATAAAGGAAATAATGAAACATGAAGGAATTAGGTTAAACATCTAATGTTACCAAAAGCTAAATCTAAAGGGAAAGTAGCCCTCCCAATGAGACTTCAGGAGTGATCAAAAGTGTCCTTAGCTGCTGGAAAGAGTGTAATAAAGTGGCCAAGACTGAAGCTAAAACCTCATACAGGTACAATGAAGGTTAGGTAAATATCAAGTGCAAATGAAAGCTTCAGTCTGAGAATTGCCTAGATTTAACAGCAGGTATGGTTAAATGTTTGGCAAGTAAGTGGTACTATATAATACCATTAGAAAGCAGAACCCAAGTAAATATATTTCCATTTGACATACGTATAGAATCATTACTTGCAAAAAAGGGGTAGAAAACACATATCATTGTTCATTTCAAATGTGTATATGTAAACGTTTTTTATGCTTCACTTGGAGGAAATTAAAAGTAAAATTAATGAGGTATTAAAACATGGTTAGGTCATTTTTTGGCAAGTCAGGCTGTGAAGAAGGCTTCATGCATGGCGAGAGATTTTATTATTTTAACTCTTTAACATTTAGCCCAGGAAGCACAGTACATAAGGTTGAAACTGACAGCAGCCAATAAAGTTAATGAATGGAAAAGCACAATGGCATATGGTAGCATGTGAAATAATTAGGACAAGGATCCAGAGAAGGAAAAATACCATTAGAGCAGAGCTACTGGTTGAGTGGGGTTGATGTTAAATGGGATTAAGAGCCACCGGGTAGGAAGGTGGTAGAATATTTTAGATTATAACTCTTACGGTACCAGAATCATTCTTGTTTGGCCATGTGTTATTGTTGTATGCCTAGTAAAGGAATCTATAAAGATAAGGAAACTGGGGTCAGAGTGTAAGGAGAATCATTGCCTGACACACAGAAAACCAGGAATGTCCTTGTCTCCTTCTACCATCTCGTGGCAAGAGATGAAAATTCATGTTCCCTGGGAAGCCCTACTGTGGTGAGTAGATTCACTCCATGGCTGGAGATGACACTTCTAATCCTGCCTTTGTGAATAGATCTGAGCACATTAGTGATCTAAGGAAAAAAGTTAGAAATCTGTAGGACACTCACACAATCATTTTAGAGGAACATATAATTTCCAAGTATACAGCTTGCATAAAGAAAAACAAAGGTCTATCAAACTGTCTTTTGTCAAAACAAACTAAAACCAATACAAATAATTTAAAATCCTGAAATTTGTACTGCTTTACAAAGTGTTTCAACATGGGTTATGTACTTTTGGTCTCCAACAACTCTGTGAGGTGGGCCTGGCAGGTATCAGCTTATTTAATAAATGAGAAAAAAAGCTCAGAGGTTAAGTGACTTGCCCTAGGGTTACACAAAGCATAGCCTTGGACCAAAGTCTTCATCTGTAGGTGTCACAAGTGAGGGTAACAACTAATATGAACAATGCAATACCTAAACATTCAAGTGGACAGCGTTTGATATGTGACAAGAAAAAAAACACATACTTCAGGGAATCTTAAAAACACTGTTGAGTGTTTCTTGGGTCACAGTTAATGGCACAATGTAGCAATAATTTCTACTTACCAACTCATTACTTGCTTCATTAAGCTAGGTTACCTTTGCAGCCAATTTTATTCAGTCCTGCTTTATGAAGCTGTAGTTGGACATACAAGAAAAAGCCTAGAGGCCAATATTTGGATATACTTGTGGTTCCTGGGTACCTTCTGGCTCACTTGCTTCAATTCCATTGCATCCATATTTGAGATAATCTTCTAAAAACTATTTTGGAAGATTCCATTTCCCATAGAGTTAACCTAGAAATGTTGATAAAATGCCTTGCATGTAGCAAAGTGGTGCTGACTTATTTTAAAGAAGACTGAGGGATTATTTCGATCCTAAGAATTTTAGTTGTGGTTTTCAAATATCCTTTATGGACACATGAAGATACATGCACATACAAATTTATAAGTGGATAGAATGCCCTTTGAAACGTGAGAAGAAAATGAGTGAAGAATATTTAAAAAGTGTGTGATGTCTAGATAGGCCCAAAGTGCATACACAACACACTGTGAGATATGAACTGGCAAGAGGTGATGTGGCCAGTGCCCTGACAGGTAATAAGGTATGGCCACTGATGCCCCAAAGAGCCAGGGCACCAAGAGATCACTTCCCAACTTTCAGCTCTGCTAAGCTAACCATGGCTCTGCTAGGCTAACCATGAACTGAAGAGGTGAAATAATGCTGTATGGTGATGGTTTTTGTTAGCAAAGATTCCACTGCTTGCAAGGGTCTGGTGATGACAAGGATGATGTACGTGGGTCTCTAACCGAGGTTGGTGATGGTGTGTGTATGGCTGGAGGAGGTTATGATAGAGGGTAAATTGGAGAACAGGACCTAAAATTTGTGGTAGAGCCAATGAGATTGCTATAAACTGAAAGTTTGTATCCACCCATCCAAATTCATATACTGAAGTCCTAATCCTGGGTGTGATGGTATAGTGATGGGGCCTTTGGGATTAGACAAAGTCATTAGGGCGGAAACCTCGTGATAGGATTGATGCTCTTATATGAAGAGACACCAGAGAGCTTACTGTCTGCCATGTGAGCACACAGATAGAAGGTGGCCAATTGCAAGCCAGGAAGAGGGACTTCATCAGAACTTGAGCATGTGGCACCCTGATCTTGGATTTCTAGCCTCTAGAACTGTGAGAAAATGGAAATGGATTTCTTCTTCTTCTTCTTCTTTTAATTTTTTAATGTTTGTTTATTTTCGAGAGAGAGAAACAGAGTGTGGGTGGGGGAGGGGCAGAGAGAGAGGGAGACACAGAATCTGAAGCAGGCTCCAGGCTCTGAGCTGTCAGCACAGACCCCAATGTGGGGCTCAAACTCATGAGCCGTGATATCATGACTTGAGCCAAAGTCAGACGCTTAACCGACTGAACCACCCAGGCACTCCTGGATCTCTTCTTAGTAGAAATATAGGAGAGATAATTGAGTGGAACACAGTTATGGGGGGGGGGGGGGGGGGAGGGGCGGAGCTATGTGGTAGGAAAATCAGTAAAAATGTGCTTTTGTATTTGTAATGCATAGAATTACAAATCGTGCAAATAGATTAGGGGTTTTATAGCTTTTTAAAAATGCTGAATAATGTTATTGAGCAGATAAACTGCTGAACAGATGTTAAGTAGCTGTTTGTGATGACCCCCTTGGTTCCCCTTGTAAGGTAAGAACATCAAATCAATGATGTAATACAAGAGCCACAAAAAGAAAATTCTTCAAAATTTCCAGCTTCTAGGCCTTTTGAAAAATATTTTAAAAGGGGAAAATCTGTAGTCTTTATAGCCTGTTAATGGGAAGTTCCCTTTATGAACTTTCAGCATAATGGCTTACATTTTGTAAAACAGTACAGCATAATTCAGGTCTTATTTTGGGCTTTTTAACACTGAAAGTAGAAAGGGCAAATTTTCCCTGGATCAGAAAACTTACCTTAGGGGTATACAAAGATCAATTGCCAACTGTTAGGGTAGTATCCAATTTAGAAGTGTGGTGCAGAGGCACTAGCTTGAAAATTCCGAATTCTTGTGTACGTAACAAAATAGTTACGTATAATAGCCCAATATATGAAGTAGGGAAACACTGTGTTCACTAAAAATGTGTTGCTGATTTGAAGTGACAAATGTACTGCAAACTTGAATTAGATATCAGGAAGGCACAAAGAAAAATCTCTTTAAAGAGACACTAGCCTAACAAATTCTGGAAATTGCATAGTGTAGCATTGCAATATGTTTTAAAAAAAAATATATACACACACACACACACACACATATATATATACATATACATATATATGTATATGTGTATATATGTGTATATATACACACACACATACACACACATATATACATATATATGTATATACATATATATGTACATGTATATACATATATGTATATATATGTGTATATATGTGTGTGTGTGTATATATATATATTTTAAAACATATTGCAATGCTACACTATGCAATTTCCAGAATTTGTTATGTATATATATAGATATGTATATATATATGTGTGTATATATGTGTGTGTGTATATATATATTTTAAAACATATATACATATGTATATATATGTATATATGTGTGTGTATGTATATATATATACATACATATACATATGTTTTTTTTAAAATATGAAATTTATTGTCAAATTGGTTTCCATACAACACCCAGTGCTCATCCCAAAAGGTGCCCTCCTCAGTACCCATCACCCACCCTCCCCTCCCTCCCACCCCCCATCAACCCTCAGTTTATTCTCAGTTTTTAAGAGTCTCTTATGGTTTGGCTCCCTCCCTCTCTAACTGTTCTTTGTTTTCTTCCCCTCCCCCATGGTCTTCTGTTAAGTTTCTCAGGATCCACATAAGAGTGAAAACATATGGTATCTGTCTTTCTCCGTATGACTTATTTCACTTAGCATAACACTCTCCAGTTCCATCCATGTTGCTACAAAAGGCCATATTTCATTCTTTCTCATTGCCATGTAGTATTCCATTGTGTATATAAACCACAATTTCTTTATTCATCAGTTGATGGACATTTAGGCTCTTTCCATAATTTGGCTATTGTTGAAAGTGCTGCTGTAAACATTGGGGTACAAGTGCCCCTATGCATCAGCACTCCTGTATCCCTTGGGTAAATTCCTAGCGATGCTACTGCTGGGTATAGGGTAGGTCTATTTTTAATTTTTTGAGGAACCTCCACACTGTTTTCCAGAGCGGATGCACCAGTTTGCATTCCCACCAAAGTGCAAGGGAGTTCCTTTTTCTCTACATCCTCTCCAGCATCTATAGTCTCCTGATTTGTTCATTTTAGCCACTCTGACTGGCGTGAGGTGGTATCTCAGTGTGGTTTTTGTTTTAAAATATATTAAAACAACCCAAATCATCAGCTAAACTTTGCTTAGTTTTGCAGATGAGATTTATCATGAATGCTTCTGAAATCTTCCAATATTTGCAATATTTGCACCATAAACTTTCCATACTTTTGGAATTGTCTAAAATTTGTGCTTTGGACAAATATAAGACACTCATATACCTACATTCAATTGGGTGCTTCTAATAAAATCCAGTATTGGCAAGATCCGCTTCCCCATTGTCTCCATGTGCCTCACTGTGTCTTCTTTGGTCAGCAGACCGAAGGGAGTTTTATGTTCTAAAAATTGTAACAGTAAACTTTTATACTATTTTTCCAGACTTTCATTTCAAAAATGCTTTCTTTAGCAAGCTATATACAGATATCTCAACGTTAATAGATATGAAATCTTTAGTGTAGAAACTAGTACCATCCCTAGACCACATGCTAACAATGAAAGATCTATGAGGAGAAAGGCAGAGGAGACATTGCCCTTTCGAGACTATCATTTATTCATTTTGTTGTGTTTCCTGATTGAGAGATCTAAGAGACAGCCTATAACAATTCATCTCTCTCTGCAGAGTGTTTTTCCTGACTTGTGAAAAAATGTTGTCATAAATGTGTCTGATTCTTGTCTTGTTCCTCCCAGGTATTATTCAAGTGTGCAGATCCCATTGACTTTGAATGTGGCTTGAAGTTGAGATAAACCTCGGAGGATAGAGTGCCAGATAAAACACAAATCCTTAATTATGTGGGTAGAGCTGAAGGAATAAATTTAACCTGGTCATGAATTCTGCCCACATTTCTGAGACTTCGACTCCATGTGAATATTTTCTTCATTTTTGAAAGTTTCAACTAGAATTACTGAATACCATTTAACTGTAATACTCTTCAGGAGATCTAAGCTCTCGGTTAATTACATAAGAATGGAACAAATATCAGTACAAAAGCAGATAATCCAAGTGATTTAAAGTTGTCATTGGCTATATTTTTTATTTTGCATAATACTTTTGTCGGATAATTTCCTTCTACATTTGCTAACTGATAAGAACAAAAACGTGTATTCTTTAAGTGCTTTATGTTTAGGCACTTTATGTTTAGTGCTATAGGGGTGAGATGGTTGGAGTGAGGGAGGCAGGCACTCTAGAATTGCATTGGTCTTGGGTGAGTCTGAATCCCAGGTATTGTTAACTAATCCACAAAGAAGACTGGAAGGAGTTAATAATTACCCAACAAACATTTTTTGGGGTCTAGCACTACTATATGCTAGGCCTTGTGATGAATAAGATTTGCTGAAGAATGCACAGTTCCTGCCTTAGAACAGCATTGAAGGATAATAATAAGTCCATGTGATTTACCTGTAAATGTAGGCAGCTTCCTACTTGATAGTTTTTCCAAAAATTTTCCATCTTCTTTGTTTTTGAACCCAAGAGTCAAGAGGTATTGTTGAGGAGGAAAAGATGACCAGTCAACTGTCTGAGGCAACATGTGGACTCCTTGAAGATCTGAAATACAATAGGAAATGAACTAAAGGCTTTGATATCAAAGGGTATTTTCCCCCTAAATTTCAGGAATTGTACTTGGAAGGCATTATAAATACAAATATTAAAGGCACAGTAGAAGTATATGCATCAAAATGTCAAATGCATGATATATCAAAATTTTATTATGGTATGTATTTCATTATTTATGCTTTCTAAAAAATATAAACATACACAGAGCATAGTAGTAAAATATGGTTAGATTACATGGATCTCCTTCCATTCAAAATAATAGAAAGTTCAGGACAAGCTTGCAGGCTTAATATTTTTCTGTGTACTCTTTTCAAGAGAATTTGATTTTTCTGTTCATAGTTTAAGATTTAAAGAAATAACATTATATGAAAGGAAAGAGAAAAATTGCCAAGTGAGAATTAAAATATAAGACTAATTAATTTAGTTACCATCCCTCCTGTAATTGAAGAAAATTTGAAATGACAAATATACTGATTTTTGTAATTAGACTTGGAAATAATTCAAGTGTCATGAAAATGGTTGCAAAACAAACTCATATACTTAATGACCATGAGAACTAATATTTACTGAGTACTTATTTTCTACCTTCCCTTGTTCTAAGTACTTTGTGCACATTGTCTTTTTAAATCCTCATGATAGCTTTACAAAATTGGTGCTATTGTCCCCATTTTGTGAACAGAAAGTTGAGGGACACAGATAGGATGTGACTTACACAAGAACACAGCCTGTAAGTGGACAAAGCGGGATTCATCCATGGCAGTCTGACTGCAGAGACCGTGGACCTAACCCCTGCACTCTGCTTTAGGTTTGCTTGGCTCTGGATTACTTTTGAGATACGGACAAATGTCAGCTATGGGGTCTTGGTGGCCAGATTCACTTAAATCATTTCCATTCTGAGTGACAACGCTTTGGTTAATTGTAATAGACTTCACAAATGAAGGATGATGAACAGAGGGTTTAATGAGCTCTCCTGACTTAACACTGCCAGAAAGGGAAAATGATGCAATTCCAAATATCCTTCAGTTATGATTTGGTTAAAGGTCAGTTTTTAATGTAGAATCAGAACTGAAATGGTAATGATTCAAATACAGCCTTCATTATTTATCTGTAATATGCCTTTAAAAAATAATAGATACAGAAACCATGAATGTTTTTATCCACCCTCTCTGGCATACTCCATTCCTATTTTTAGCTGCAGAACCCTTTGTTCAAACTAAAATTTACTGAGAAGCCCAGTATACATATATGTTTTAAATAGAATTTATTGTCAAGTTGGCTAACATACAGTGTGTAAAGTGTGCTCTTGGTTTGGGGAGTAGATTCCCATGATTCATCACTTACCTACAACACCCAGCGCTCATCCCAACAAGTGCCCTCCTCAATGCCCATCACCCCTCTTCTTCTCTACTCTCCCCCCCCATCAACCCTCAGTTTGTTCTCTGTATTTAAGATTCCCTTATGGTTTGCCTCCCTCCCTCTCTGTAACTATTTTTTTTTCCTCTTCCCTTCCCCCATGGTCTTCTGTTAAGTTTCTCAAGTTTCACACATGAGTGAAAACATATGATATCTGTCTTTCTCTGACTGACTTCACTTTGCATAATACTCTCCAGTTCCATCCACGTTGCTGCAAATGGCAGGATTTCATTCTTTCTCATTGCCAAGTAGTATTCCATTGTGTATATTAACCACATCTTTATCCATTCATCGGTTGATGGACATTTAGGCTCTTTCCATAATTTGGCTTTGTTGAAACATTTGTATAAACATTGGGGTATATGTGCCCCTATGAATCAGAACTCCTGTATCCCTTGAGGACCCCAATATTTAAAGTTGATAAAAGTAGAGCTGTTCTGTTTGGAGCCTGGAACACCAACTACCCACCCACATGACCGTAACCCGTTCTACACCCTACATGCAATAGTCACCTTAAACCCTTCCACAGACCAACAATTTTTCAAAGCTCTTTGACACATTTTGGTTAATCAAATAAAGCATGGGTGTCAAACAGAGAGTTAACATGTATGCTTACTGAAAAAAGCAAAATACCACAAAATATCTTTTAAACACAAACACAGAATAAAATATATTAGACATGCTTTAGTCTTTCTTTGGTGACTCAAGATCAGGTAATCCCTTGATGTTATTGACAGCCAACATTTATCTGGCACTTCTGTGCTATACACTTTTCCAGGATTACCCTTTTCACTCAACAACTATGTAGGTGGGCCTATTATGATGCTTACCTTGCAGATGGCAAAACCAAAGCTTCAAGAAGAGTTTGCAAACTTGCCTAGGATCACACAGGGAGCAAATGGAGCCACCAGAATTGAAAGTCAGGCAGCTGGACATCAAAACTTAACTCTTAAAACTATCCCCATGACAATGGAGCCATGACAATAATCATTATTCTAAGAATCAATGGGAAGCGTGTTACAGAAGCACAGCAATGCCAATAAATAGATGGTTTTAATAGACATGATTCTAGATAGGAGATTTCCTACTCTATCTAGAAAAGTACACAGCAAGCACAGAGTTCTCAGAACTATTAGAGTAACTTTTAGGTGCTTTAACATGCAGATTTAACACGGCTCTTTAGTTGGTGTTTGAATCACAAACTGCTTCTTTTTTAAACACTGTCTCATTTCTCTAAGCAAGGTAAAAATTGTGATTTTTGCATTTAAACTTCAAAGGTGCAGGAAGTTTCTGTGCTTTTGAAATCTTCTGTAGATAACCACAGGCACACCTTCTGCTTCCAGCCTAATACTGTCTAGTTGTGTATAGTAAGGGAAGAGTTCACCAGTTTGGCTGAAGTGGCCAAGAACCTGATCATGTAGAAAGGCAACTAAGTAAAAACAAAAAGGACACTAACTCACCCTTCTGATATATGATCATCATATTTAAAAAAAATTTTTTTTAACACTTATTTACTTTTGGGAGACAGAGAGAGACAGAGCAAAAGTGGGAGAGGAACAGAGAGGGAGACACAGAATCTGAAGCAGGCTTCAGGCTCCCAGCTGTCAGCACAGAGTCTGATGCGGGGCTTGAACTCACTAACCATGAGATCATGACCTGAGCTGAAGTTGGATGCTTAACCGGCTGAGCCACCTCGGTGTCCCTCACATTTATTTCGATTGTGGTCATCATTTAGCATTCTATAAGATGCCTAAATTTATAAACTGTCAGCATTTTCAGGAATTAGCGTACTCTGGAGATCAAGGCCAGAAGGTATGTGATCTTTGGCTACAGTTTGCTCTTTAACTTGGTTTTGCTCCCTGACTTACAAGGCCTGAGGCTTTCAGGCCATGCTGGGGATGATGTTGGGGGCTGTTCCATGGAGACGTCCTTGGCATCTTGGGTACCTTTGGAGGGCAAGAGGCCCCCTGAATAGGTGTGGATAGGCTTTATGTCTGCTCTGACCTCCACACAAACCCAGAGTATATCTAGACATAGAAGCTTCTGGATCCCAGGGCTGAAACTTCCTGTCAGCACCTGCTTCCAGCTCAGAGGGGGTTCCTGGCAGGACACCTTTAAAGCTTTAAGGCCTACATTGACAGAAATGATAGGAGGCTCCAGAGTGCCAAAGTTCAGAAGTGATTAGAGTATGCTGGGCATGGGCTGGTGTTGGCAGTAGGCTTGCAAGAGGCATCTTGAGATTTGTCATTTTCTGGTGCAGCTCTATTGCCAGAAGCAGGCAGATGTTTGAGGGCTCAATTACATAAATAAATGAGGAGTTTGAAAGGTTGACCTCTACTCGCTCTTAAAAATTTGGTGGATAAAGAGGAGAATGGCACTGATAGTGGCAGTGATTAGATTGACTAGTGAAACTAATGTTAGCAATATAGCTAATTTATCATAAAATATGCTTACAAAAATAAAGCATCTTCTGTTCCTTTCAATCCCGTTTTATCTCATGTATTCCGTCTATTATGAACTTCTAGTTGAAGTTTTAAGACATGAGAAGGCCCCTACATTCAAACTGTTAAATTTAGAAAAAAAAATTTTTTTAAAGTATCATTCTTATTCCATTTGTATGCAGAGTAAATTGCAGTTGTATGAACATTTAGCCTAGCAGGTGGTCTATGACCCAAAATGACGACATACTTACCAGATGTTGAATCTCATGTAACATTAATTTGAGTGCTAATTGTTCTCAATTTTATGCTCATAAACCTCTACCTACGTCCGAAAAGCCCTGTGCCCCTGATGGATATGAAAGTTAACCAGATTGTATTGTTCTTTGGTAGGAAAGTTGAACTGATTAAAAATGTTCGCTTTGCTTCTGTCATTCCAGAAGAAAACATGAGAAATAAATCCGTTAATGCATTCTTTTACAATTTATCACAATTAGAGGTGAAATTTAGATGACTATGACCAAATTTATTATTAAAAAAATCAGTTTTTCAGGTATGATGCAGTTCCAAATTTTTACCATTAGGAAAGTGAATGCTTTAAAAAAGAATATCAAACATAGTTTATGCAGATTAAGTTTCTTGCAAAAACAAAATCTTTCAATTCTTTTTTTTTTTTTTTATGAAATTTATTGACAGATTGGTTTCCATACAACACCCAGTGCTCATCCCAAAAGGTGCCCTCCTCAATACCCATCACCCACCCTCTCCTCCCTCCCACCCCCCCATCAACCCTCAGTTTGTTCTCAGTTTTTAACAGTCTCTTATGCTTTGGCTCTCTCCCATTCTAACCTCTTTTTTTTTTTTCCTTCCCCTCCCCCATGGGTTCCTGTTAAGTTTCTCAGGATCCACATAAGAGTGAAACCATATGGTATCTGTCTTTCTCTGTATGGCTTATTTCACTTAGCATCACACTCTCCAGTTCCATCCACGTTGCTACAAAAGGCCATATTTCATTTTTTCTCATTGCCACGTAATATTCCATTGTGTATATAAACCACAATTTCTTTATCCATTCATCAGTTGATGGACATTTAGGCTCTTTCCATAATTTGGCTATTGTTGAGAGTGCTGCTATGAACATTGGGGTACAAGTGGCCCTATGCATCAGTGCTCCTGTATCCCTTGGATAAATTCCTAGCAGTGCTATTGCTGGGTCATAGGGTAGGTCTATTTTTAATTTTCTGAGGAACCTCCACACTGCTTTCCAGAGCGGCTGCACCAATTTGCATTCCCACCAACAGTGCAAGAGGGTTCCCGTTTCTCCACATCCTCTCCAGCATCTATAGTCTCCTGATTTGTTCATTTTGGCCACTCTGACTGGCGTGAGGTGATACCTGAGTGTGGTTTTGATTTGTATTTCCCTGATAAGGAGCGACGCTGAACATCTTTTCATGTGCCTGTTGGCCATCCGGATGTCTTCTTTAGAGAAGTGTCTATTCATGTTTTCTGCCCATTTCTTCACTGGGTTATTTGTTTTTCGGGTGTGGAGTTTGGTGAGCTCTTTATAGATTTTGGATACTAGCCCTTTGTCCGATATGTCATTTGCGAATATCTTTTCCCCTTCCGTTGGTTGCCTTTTAGTTTTGTTGGTTGTTTCCTTTGCTGTGCAGAAGCTTTTTATCTTCATAAGGTCCCAGTAATTCACTTTTGCTTTTAATTCCCTTGCCTTTGGGGATGTGTCGAGTAAGAGATTGCTACGGCTGAGGTCAGAGAGGTCTTTTCCTGCTTTCTCCTCTAAGGTTTTGATGGTTTCCTGTCTCACATTTAGGTCCTTTATCCATTTTGAGTTTATTTTTGTGAATGGTGTGAGAAAGTGGTCTAGTTTCAACCTTCTGCATGTTGCTGTCCAGTTCTCCCAGCACCATTTGTTAAAGAGGCTGTCTTTTTTCCATTGGATGTTTTTTCCTGCTTTGTCAAAGATGAGTTGGCCATACGTTTGTGGGTCTAGTTCTGGGGTTTCTATTCTATTCCATTGGTCTATGTGTCTGTTTTGGTGCCAATACCATGCTGTCTTGATGATGACAGCTTTGTAGTAGAGGCTAAAGTCTGGGATTGTGATGCCTCCTGCTTTGGTCTTCTTCTTCAAAATTCCTTTGGCTATTCGGGGCCTTTTGTGGTTCCATATGAATTTTAGGATTGCTTGTTCTAGTTTCGAGAAGAATGCTGGTGCAATTTTGATTGGGATTGCATTGAATGTGTAGATAGCTTTGGGTAGTATTGACATTTTGACAATATTTATTTTTCCAATCCATGAGCAGGGAATGTCTTTCCATTTCTTTAAATCTTCTTCAATTACCTTCATAAGCTTTCTATAGTTTTCAGCATACAGATCCTTTACATCTTTGGTTAGATTTATTCCTAGGTATTTTATGCTTCTTGGTGCAATTGTGAATGGGATCAGTTTCTTTATTTGTCTTTCTGTTGCTTCATTGTTAGTGTATAAGAATGAAACTGATTTCTGTACATTGATTTTGTATCCTGCAACTTTGCTGAATTCCTGTATCAGTTCTAGCAGACTTTTGGTGGAGTCTATCGGATTTTCCATGTATAATATCATGTCATCTGCAAAAAGCGAAAGCTTGACTTCATCTTTGCCAATTTTGATGCCTTTGATTTCCTTTTGTTGTCTGATTGCTGATGCTAGAACTTCCAGCACTATGTTAAACAGCAGCGGTGAGAGTGGGCATCCTTGTCGTGTTCCTGATCTCAGGGAAAAAGCTCTCAGTTTTCCCCCATTGAGGATGATGTTAGCTGTGGGCTTTTCATAAATGGCTTTTATGATCTTTAAGTATGTTCCTTCTATCCCGACTTTCTCAAGGGTTTTTATTAAGAAAGGGTGCTGGATTTTGTCGAAGGCCTTTTCTGCATCGATTGACAGGATCATATGGTTCTTCTCTTTTTTTTTGTTAATGTGATGTATCACGTTGATAGATTTGCGAATGTTGAACCAGCCCTGCATCCCAGGAATGAATCCCACTTGATCGTGGTGAATAATTCTTTTTATATGCCGTTGAATTCGATTTGCTAGTATCTTATTGAGAATTTTTGCATCCATATTCATCAGGGATATTGGCCTGTAGTTCTCTTTTTTTACTGGGTCTCTGTCTGGTTTAGGAATCAAAGTAATACTGGCTTCATAGAATGAGTCTGGCAGTTTTCCTTCCCTTTCTATTTCTTGGAATAGCTTGAGAAGGATAGGTATTATCTCTGCTTTAAACGTCTGGTAGAACTCCCCTGGGAAGCCATCTGGTCCTGGACTCTTATTTGTTGGGAGATTTTTGATAACCGATTCAATTTCTTCGCTGGTTATGGGTCTGTTCAAGCTTTCTATTTCCTCCTGATTGAGTTTTGGAAGAGTGTGGGTGTTCAGGAATTTGTCCATTTCTTCCAGGTTGTCCAATTTGTTGGCATATAAGTTTTCATAGTATTCCCTGATAATTGTTTGTATCTCTGAGGGATTGGTTGTAATCATTCCATTTTCAATCATGATTTTATCTATTTGGGTCATCTCCCTTTTCTTTTTGAGAAGCCTGGCTAGAGGTTTGTCAATTTTGTTTATTTTTTCAAAAAACCAACTCTTGGTTTCGTTGATCTGCTCTACAGTTTTTTTAGATTCTATATTGTTTATTTCTGATCTGATCTTTATTATTTCTCTTCTTCTGCTGGGTTTAGGCTGCCTTTGCTGTTCTGCTTCTATTTCCTTTAGGTGTGCTGTTAGATTTTGTATTTGGGATTTTTCTTGTTTCTTGAGATAGGCCTGGATTGCAATGTATTTTCCTCTCAGGACTGCCTTTGCTGCGTCCCAAAGCGTTTGGATTGTTGTATTTTCATTTTCGTTTGTTTCCATATATTTTTTAATTTCTTCTCTAATTGCCTGGTTGACCCACTCATTCGTTAGTAGGGTGTTCTTTAACCTCCATGCTTTTGGAGGTTTTCCAGACTTTTTTCTGTGGTTGATTTCAAGCTTCATAGCATTGTGGTCTGAAAGTAAGCATGGTATAATTTCAATTCTTGTAAACTTATGAAGGGCTGTTTTGTGACCTAGTATATGATCTATCTTGGAGAATGTTCCATGTGCACTCGAGAAGAAAGTATATTCTGTTGCTTTGGGATGAAGAGTTCTAAATATATCTGTCAAGTCCATCTGATCCAATGTCTCATTCAGGGCCCTTGTTTCTTTATTGACCGTGTGTCTAGATGATCTATCCATTTCTGTAATTTCAATTCTTTTTGAAAGATGTCTAACCTCAGCAAAAGAGGATAAAGTTTGCCCTTTATCAAGAACATTTTATTGTACCACAGAAGGCTGGTCTTCAGTGTTATTCATGTTTTCAGGTCTTCAACTTATTCATGCAGTTTGACCTTCTGTACTGTTTCCCTCCTCCTTCTTCTCCAAGTCACTTTCCTGGAGTTCAGTGACAGTCTCTTCTCTTTCTACCTGTCTCTGTCTGTCTGTCTGTCTCTGTTTCCTCCTCTCTCCTACACACACACACACACACACACACACACACACACACACCTCCTGATTGCTCTTTCTCCCTTGCTCTTCCTGCCTTCTCATTCAGTGGTCTTCCAAGCTGTCCTTGGATCACTGATAAGTTCTTCATACGTACAGTCTTGGCGGCAGGGGGGCTGGTCTCTATTCTGGTGGCTTTAGCGATTACTGCTAAACAAAACATTAGGGATGGAAAGTATAGTCTTACCTGAAAATCTACCCAATTCAAACAAGCGTTTCCAAATGCCTCCTGGGACATTGCTATTTGCTCATCCTTATAGAAATTACCACCAACAATGCAGCGAATACATTCTTCAAAAGTGATTTTTATAATCACCACGACTTCCTTCTTCCCTGCTTTTCATCAACGTGTTATAAGGATAACTATTATTCACCCAATTATTTGGGTTTAAAATCTGGAAGCTATCGTTGACTTTTCTTTCCTCTTATTCCCTGACATTTAGTGAGTTTCAAAACTAATTGAATTTGGCCATTATAATACATCTCATATTAACTCCTTTCTTAGCATAACCATTTCTACCACCCTGGTCAGATTTATGATCATAACATCTGGATTACAGAAAACGTTTCCCAACCAACGTCACTGGTATCATTTCATGCCAGCATATCTCCACACCAGCACCCAATGAATATTTCTGGAACATCGCCTTTGTGGTTGTCACATCCTTCCTCAGGAACTTCAGTGACTTCTTTCCTGGTATTCAAGCCTCTCAACTGTGTGCATCTGTTTCACAATCTGTACCTAATTCCTACATTTTTTCCAGTATAAACCTTAATCATCAGCTCTGCTGATTTCACTAACTTGTACCAGCCTGTGCTTTTCCTGCTTCTGAACTTCTCTTTGTTCAGAAAAGTTCTTTCCACCAAGAAACACTTACATATTCTCTCTCATATTGTAAATGAGTATCCTTCCAGATGTACCTAATTTAAGTCCCACCCTGTCCATGAAGAGTCTCCTGAATATTTCAGTATCCCCCTTCAAACTCTTAAAGAAATCTATACTATTCACTCTAGAGTCTCTTAAGGTTTCATGGGGGGGGGGTATGTCTTATCTCTTTAACAGGTTTTAATCCTCTTGAGAATGACATCTTCAAGTTATGTTCATGCCCCAAGCATCTAGTGGGTGTCCATCAATATTTGAATCTAAAAACAAACTTTTCCAAATCCTGAGTTTTTAATGTAAAAAAGAAAACTTCAGAAAAAATCTTTTTCAAAAAAAATAACTTCAAAAAGAACAAATAAAATGTTCAGAGCTTCTGAGATATGACTTATTTCTTTGTCACAGCCTTTGTTCTTTATTTTACCTAAACCTTAAGTGATTTCTGTTCAACGTACGAAGGATGAGTGAAGTAAGATAACCAGCATCAAATAATCCAATGAAATAGATGCTCAAATGAACAAACCAGCTTTTCCTGGATGGAAAAATTAGTTTCATATTCAGGTTGTACCCTGGCTGCAGCTTGTTCTCAGGGAAATATGAAGTCATAGCTACAGAAGAGGACTGGATTAATAGAGAGAGTCTGACTTAGTGAAACTGTCAGAACCACCAGAAAAGCATCTGTGCAAACATGAAATACTGATTGTAGATCAGCAGACTCATATATATATATGAGGGATAGCTTTATCTGTTATGAAGCTAAATATGCATAAAATAAAATTTAAACTCTCTGGAAGTAAAGTACAAAACATAGATGCCGCCATCATCATCAGTATTTTCTGTTGGACACCTCATCAGAATCATAGCCAACGGATTGTGAATGAACTTTTCAAAGCAAAAAAAACACTTTTTTTTAAAGAAAAAGCTTAAGAAGTTTAAAAACTCTTTGAGAAATACGGAAATCTGTTAGTGTTCTATCACCACCTTTCTCTAAGTTTCATTTCCTTCTCTATTTTCTGGTGTCTATGTCATTTCTCTGCCCTTTGTCCATAACAAAATGTTCTGACATTTTGGGTTAGAGTGAAATCTCATTTCTAAAGGTCCCAATTGCTCAGTATGAGATGGGACCATGTCAGTTTTATATGACTTCTTTTTACTGATCAGTTTCAGAGTTTAACTTCTACAGTGCCTTCGTAATGCCAACACTTTGTCATTAGTTCTTTCCCAACCATTTTCTGAGTTTTATCTTGTACTCCTTTTAATGCCAATACTTCTATCTTGGAAGTTATCCACAAATTCACATCAGCAAGAAAATAGCAAAAGGCAGCAACTTTACAGCTAAGTTATCATTATTGCCCCCCATAAATAATAAAACAGTTTCTACTTTTAAAAACATAGCATATTGTGATTTTTGCATTCCATGTGTGAGAAAGCTATATATATATAATGAATCTTTGTATAATAAATTACATTTTCCCGTTGACCTTCATTATAATTTCAGAGTTCTAGATGTAAGTGGAAAAAATTGGTTTCCATTCCTAAGATTCTTAATTCTCACTTCAGACTTCTGGTCTACTTCTCCAAAACCAATCTTTGTATTTTTAAGTTTCTTCTCATAACCCATATATACACTTAGTGAAATAAATAATTCCACAGGATTTTTATGTATAGTTCATTTCTATTTCACTTGAAATTCATGTTGATTCCAAAGTTTTATGTTCAATCTGCTGCATTGTATTCTGGGGAAGTGCCTTAATTCCATCCCCACCAAAGTAGATTTGAAACGATATAAATATTAAGGATACTGCTATCCTATCAATATTTACTAGACTCATGATCAGTGAAATAATACAATGTTGTTATAATTCCCATAAACAGCTGTATTTTTGCTCTATATGAGAATTGGAATGGCCATTGATTGGTTGGTTACCTACTATGCATTCCCTCCTCCTTTTTTTTCCCCCTTGGAGAATTCCCTCAATCTCTACTTGCTCTAAAAGTGTGACCTAACTGATGCAGACCAGTCAATCCACGGCATTACTCTGAGCTCAGTTTTGGTTCAATTATAAGCATAAGTGCAATTTGGGCTGATGAGAAGAGCAAGTCTCAGGAATTGTGTGGAAGAGGCACTCACTGTTCTTCAGAACAGTGTGATTTGAGATCTCTAATGACATGTGAGCATTTTGCTATTACTCAAGATCTTAGCATTTGAAAGTATGGTACAGGAAGTGGGATAGCAGGCAGAATTTGAGAATAAAGCTGACTGCAGAAAACAGAGCAGTGAATGAGCTGTTGGATTAAGCTGTATTTAAAGGCAGTGCCACCTGTGGGTCTTTCAATAATACAAATCAATTGTTCCCTGCCTCCCTCTCCTCCTTTAAAATTTAAATATAATGAAGTCAGTTTGAGCTGTGATTCCTACCACTTGAAACCAAAGATTTCTGATATAGGGATTTAACTAGTAGTTTGTACATTTCTAAATACTATGGATTCCTTAAAATATTATAGCTGAGATGCAAGACAGTCATAAATTCTTCAAGTTAGCTATCTGGGAAGAATATTTTCCTTATTTAAGACACAACAGTTTGAGGATTAGGAATTAATTTTTACAGCTACTACAAAGATAGCAAAATTGAATGCATCTTGGTGATGCCATTATTATGATAATATTATTATGACATTATTACCAATAATTGAACTTAAATGTATATTAGCATAATCTGTCTTGATCTATATCATAATTATTACTTTTTCATTTTTGGTTAGATTCTACATCTTATAGAAAGTGACTTTTGGGTAGTTAACTAAGAATGCATAATAAAGTCTTACATAATCTGAAAACCTCAATTTCCCTTATTGTCTGGATTGGTAATCTATGTATTTGTTTGTTTATATCCCAAGGTAGAAGTGTAATGACTTGCCTTACATAAATACATACGACATAAGAAAAAGTGTAAAAGAATGCTTGAGGAAAACACATCAAAAGGAAAAGTAAGAGATGGATGATAAAGCCATGAGATTAATACACAAAGTGTGTTTTATAAATTTTTATATATTTGTTAGAATTAAACAGGATCAGCTATCTCATTCACAATATTCCTAGAGATTAACACTGGAAAGGAACTACTTATCTGTTTATTAGGGAATAAATTTGAGGAGAGTATTTGGAGAGCTTAGAGTAGGAAAGAGACTTGGAGAGAAGCTGCCATATAAGTGTGTGTGTGTGTGTGTGTGTGTGTGTGTGTGTGTACACACGCGCACGTATGTGTATGTGTGTATGCGTTTTGCAGAGCATTATGGATACAGTACCTGTAATACCTGCTTCCTGCCATGTATCCCATTCCAAGAGTTCCATCTTGCCCTAACTCATTGGTTTTTCTTGAGAAGCTGCAGTAAAAATTTACATTACTTGCACTTATTTTTGGATTATTAAACGGCATTTCTTTAAATGCCATTCTGTCTTCAGTCAGATCCTATAAGAAAATATACTATGGAGGATATATTATATAGTTCCAGAGAAGTCCAGGAAAAATGCAATCGTGAAAGGTAACAGTAGATGATGGAGACCAGAAGCAAACAGTGCCGTAACCTGCTACTGCAAAGGACAAGTGACCTGTTTGTTGAGAAGACAGAGTAGTGCCAGAAAACCACATTTCCCATTGGAAAGACCAACATTTTCATATTTTAAGAACAGAGACTTTAGCTCTGTATATGGGGGAGTTACATACTTTGGGAATGATTCTCTGTTTCTAACAAGAATTCTGTGGTACAAATACAAGATGATTTATCATCTTTATAACCAACCCGGTCGTAACACTTTCATAATAATACTGGGGATATAAGCTCTTTAATTCTATAACCTTTTCCATTTGAGAAAGTGAATTACAGAGAGGAAAATAGTCTTATTTTGAAAACTCATGATCATGATAAAATTATAATATTTTAAAGAAGAAAGAATAAAATGAGGAATTTTTTATTTCCTATTTTAGAAAGCATAAGAATGTATTATCCTTACTGGTAAATGATGACTGAACAAGAACAGGGTTATAAATTTTAGTAAAAAGCAATTCTTAAAGGTCTATTTTAAAACAATATATTATTCGTCTGAACATACATATTTACTCTTGGGAGTTAAATTGCAATGGAAAGACAAAATATGACTCTATCCACCTCAGTGTTAAAGTAATTGATATCTGATCCAGAAAACTTTTCTATTAAACATTACTAAGCACAGATCCATTACTGAATATTTATTTATTTAGCAAATAAATCTTGATATTTTCATCAAGAGGAGACAGGATATGCTTATTGTATTACTTTATTATTATTAAAATACAACCATGCAAGAATAAGAACTATACAAAATTGCATTATTTCACTGGAATATATGAGTAAAAATCTCAAGCAAAATCTTTATAAATGAAAACATAATAATTCTGGGGCTGATGAATTATTATTTGTTTTATATACCCTGACTACTCTGCATGAATCAAACTGGATTTTTCCTTAAATAAGAAAAATGGATAGCTACACTGTTAAAAATTCAGTAATTTTTTCTCCGTAAAACATAATACAATACAGCTCTATTACAATAAGGATTTAAGATTTTCGCGGGTCTTACCATATTCCCCAAATAGCAAAAGATGTACGGTAAGTTCCCGAGGATATGTAAACCTGGTTGTCCCAAAAGGCAGATTTTAATTTTAACCTTCCTTCATCAGTCTTGTAGAAGTTATAAAGGGCAATATAGTTTAGTACCTGCCACTGAGGGTGAAGGGTTTTTTTCTCACAATAAATCACTAATTTAGTCAGTCTATACAATAAAAAGATTCAAAATATTTATACCTGTTTGCATTTCAAAATGGATTTATTTTTATAGCTTTTCTCTTTCCATCTGTTTCTCATGTGAGAATCCCTGACATGGGTTACTATGAACTGGGGGCTAGCTAGAGAAAAATGCACTGCCTGGGGAATCTTTATTGTGAAAACCCTTCCCGCTCATTACCGCCACCTCTGCCAGATATTGCTGGGCTCATTGCACTGTCACGTGACCAAGGAGTAATGAACTCAATACTATCAGGTTTGATGAAGGTGACCTGGAGTTGGGCAGAGTTTCTGAACTGGGGGTTTGTCTGCCAGCCCCTGCTGGGAGAGTTAAATGTGTTAGTCTCCAAGTTTTAATGACAATAACTATTTATCCAGCAAAACTTTGATAGGTAAACTCCTCATCCAAGATCTTCAAGGTATAGATTTTATGACCTTCATCTGTTGATTGTTTATTTAGTTGACCTCTGTAATTTAGAAATTCTTACTTGTAACCTAAATTTCTCTTGCTGCAATGAAAACTATATAATTGTGTTCTATCTTCCATAGGGCCCAGTGAGTCTCCTGAAATGTGATCTTTCTGTGGGTGGGTACAAACATGTGTGTATGACAGCATTCACCTGTAGTTGTCCAGGGAAGGATGAGTGAGTGTGAGATAGGAAAGAATGTGTACAATCTCTGAGCGTTTCTGAGTGTAGAGTTGATTGCAAATGAAGGAGTGTTTATTCAGTCACTGAGTTCACATGAATTTATTGTGTGCATTACAGATGGACTAAGAAGCTGCTACCTGTTATGATGTAAGGCAGTGTATTAGAGTAAAGCTTCCTAATGTAACAACAACAAAAACACCCAACACAGGGGCGCCTGGGTGGCTCAGTCGGTTAAGCGGCTGACTTCGGCTCAGGTCATGATCTCGCGGTCCGTGAGTTCGAGAGCCTGGAGCCTGTTTCAGATTCTGTGTCTCCCTCTCTCTGACCCTCCCCCATTTATGCTCTGTCTCTCTCTGTCTCAAAAATAAATAAACGTTAAAAAAAAATTAAAAAAAAAAAACCACCCAACACAAAAGCCTCCAAATCTCAGTGATCTAAAGCAATAGAATTTTGGTTTTTGCTCATGTGGGTATTCAGTGGATGACCTTCCACAAGGTAATTCAGGGAATCCAAGCTTCTTTTGTCTGTGGCTTCTTCAGTTCCATGGTCCTATCCACTCAGTCAGTAGCCAGGGAAAGAGAGTTCTGCATGTAGGGTTTTACAGGCCAGGCCTGGAAGTGGCCCACATCTTTTCTGCCCACATTCTATTGGTCATTATTCAGTCACAAGCCTCACCTAATTGTAAGGGAGGTTGGAAATGTATTCTAGTTGCATATATGGGGAGAAAATAGTTTGGTAAACAACTAGCTAGTCTTGCCACTTTCAGTGCACTTTCCAAACTGCTCCCTTGTCTGTTTTATCCTCCATCATGATTTTAATTAGAGTCAGCCTTCCATTCTACCATTAGAGCTTAGGTTTTAGTTGAAAACATTCTATAAAAGAGTGGAAAAATACAGTCCAATATTCGCTCTGAATTACAAATTACTAAAATCAGATCCCTTCTTAGAAACAGGTATATTCTAGCACTCCCTAGAATAGTGTCTGGAATATATGTGTCCAATAAATGTCTGATGACTAAATGAATAGATGACAAACCACCCATCTCTATTGTTGATCCTGAGGATCTTGGCATTCTGGAGCATAAAGGGAGAAGAGAAATAGAAAAATAGCATAGCAAGTTGGAGAGAGGGTTAAAATTACTTTCAGTCTTTAGTGGAGTAAAGGGGATTTCTTGAGTAAGACCCAGAAGGTGACTTGGTTTACAAGCCAGCATTCTGGCAGGGAAAGGGAATCTCAGAGAATGGCTGTAGGTTGGGCCAAGATATGTGGTGAGGGTGGTTGGTGTACATATAAAGAAGCATCTACACCAAAAGGCAGCATGGGGAACTCATATACATATCCTTTGATAACCTAATGTGTTACATAAATGAACCCATCTGGTCCTGCTCAAACCAACAGAGATTATCTGAAGTTGAATTAGCCATGTAATCAGCAACTGTACCAACCTGCACCAAACTTTGAAAAAAGAAACTTTCCTCACATGCCTACTGACCTCTTTGGATATTGGATATGTCTGAGCTATGTGAAAGTTGAAACCAGACCAGGGGGAGAAGAAAATCCCATGGGAAGGGGAAGGAAGCTGGTGAATTTGATTTAATAGTTACTGAAGAAAGACTAAATTTTAGAAATGATTGAATGAGACTGACTCCTTTGCAGTGGGATAGAATATATTATTGGGTCTGGACAGACAAACAATGAATATGTGTAGGGGGAAAAAAAAGCCTCATGTCTGCACACATCTGCTTTGTGATTGTCCAGTCATACTGCTGTATGGCTATTTGTTGAAATAAATAACTGAATACATTTTTGGCAGAATAAAAGTTTCTTAAATTCCATCTACAAGGCAGATAAAAGGAAAATCCTGGTTTTGGAGAAGTGCCAATAAAACAAAATAGCTACTCTCTTAGTGTGACTCTCTTTCTAGCTACTACCTTTGGCTACGGATGCCTGCCCTAATCACTTAGTACCACCTGTAAGATGCTAAAGATAACATTTGACCTTTCCTATTCCTATGCTTTGTGTCCTCACTCACCTTAGAAGCCAGACCACTAAGGCTGTGCATATACAGTTAATAACGATGGTTTCACTGTCATTCCAGCAATGACTTTGGGGGAAGATCCTTTACTGATTTGTAACAGAGACAAGTAATGTCATCAGTGCAATACCCTTCCTTGTTCGCCCAAGGTACAGGTTCCACAGAGCAAAGAACCTACCCAATTCCAATGAAATTTAAAATTCTAGACTGCCTTCTCTACCTCCAGAAGCTGTCTTTCCTCTCTAGTTTCTTATATAGCACTGTCATACTCCAGCAATTAGTAGTTATAAAATAATAGAAATAATCATTAGTAACTTATAATTACCATCTTTTCCAAAGTATAAGATCCTTTAGTATGAATCTCTTGCCAATAGATCACAATTCATCTTGATAACAGGTTGATGGAGTTATATGAGACATGAATCTGGATTATTAATGGTATTATTGTTTTTAAGCTCTCAGTGACAACAGTGCTTCCTAAGTGTTTATTAATCTTCATGACTTCTCTGTGAAGTAGGTTAAATATAACTAAATTCATTCTACCAGTAGAGCAGTTGTCATACAGGTGATCTTCAATGAATTTCTCTTCATTACCAATGGATCCAAGAATAGAAATGGAAATAGCTGAATCCGATTCATTTTCCATGACACTAGATTGACATGACTCTTGTGTGCTATTAAAGCCACTCCTCCCAAAACTCTTAACATATCCATAACAAAATAATAAATGATTTATAACAATTAGCAGAAAATGTGAGTTCTGAAACATTTTTATTTACTTCCTTACAAAATGCTCACACTAAGTAAATCAGCATCAATGGTCATTATAGCATGCACTGTATTTTCCTTTTCCTTGCCCTCAAATTCTCATTGTTCTTTAGAGATTCATTATTCAATCATCACTAGTTAGATTTACTTAATATCTTTCCTCCACAGAGTTTGAGGCACTGTGGAGAAAACAAGGACTATATAGAACCTAAATGTAATGCTTCTATCACACCTCTGCTCCTATCAGATGGCAATGGTATAGCTCAATGGCAAGGACATGGGTTCAAATCAAAGGCCTGCCACCAGTGATTTGCTGTGCATCTTTGGAAAAGCTATTTGTTTTCTCTGGTTGTTGTTCTCTTATTTCTAAGTAAGAATCATCTTACTCCATAAGATTTGGGAATAACAAGAGATAATAAACGTAGAATGCCTGGCACTTTAAAAGTGATCACTAACAGAGTGCATTACTAATCATATAAATCAGTGACTTGGCCCCAAAGCCATGAAAAAAGGAACTGAAAGGCCCTTAATAGGAAGATGAGATACTAGGTATGTGCATTTAGAGATTTTGCTCAACATGGTAGTTGTTGAGTGACTCTTAATTTTGTACAAGAAAATCTTTGTCTTAATTCAGAATAATAGCTAGCACATAATAGATACTAAAAAGTATTTTGAATGAATTAATAAAAGCAAGTGGCTTCCAAAGACAAAATGAGGAAAAAAGGATAACACTAATGTTGTGTCCTCTACGTACACTTGACCATCCAGATCTCATTGGGATATCAGTGATCCAAGAACATAAGGAAAGAAGGAGGTTTGAAGTGTGACAGAGATGGAAGGAGAGTAGAAATAGCACTGGAAAAAAAATCCATCTTTAGGAAAATACTATAGTCATCTAGTTTACTAATAAAGAGTATGGGGAAAGGTGGCATTTTATCACGTTATTTTTTCATTTAAAAAAATCTTAGGGTTTCTCCTTTTCACGCATAGAATCATCATGGTACAAGGAATATTGTGCTAGACCCACAGGATTAGTTCTACTTAAAACCTTAAAATAACTTCCCATTTCAACTCATCAGATTAAAACAATGTCCTCCTAAACAATCCTAAAAGTTTTATGGAACCATAAAAGATGCCAAACAGCTGAAGCAATCTTGAAAAAGAAACACAAAACTGGAAGTATCACAATTCCAGATTTCAAGTTGTATTACAAAGCGGTAGTAATTAATACAGCAGGATACTGGCATAGAAATAGACACATAGATCAATGGAATGGAATAGAAAATCCAGAAATAAACCCAAAATTATATGGTCGATTAATTTTTGACAAAGGAGAAATCAGTATACAATGAGAAAAAGACAGTCTCTTCAACAAATGGTGTTGGGAAAACTGGACAGCCATATGCAAAAGGAATGACACTGGATCACTTTATTTTACCATACACAAAATTAAACTCAAAAGGGATTAAAGACCTAAATGTGAGACCTGAAACCACAAAAATCCTTCAAGAGAGCATAGGCTGGAATCTCTCTGACATCAGCTATAGCAGCTTTTTTCTAGATAGGTCTCCTGAAGCAAGGGAAATAAAAGTAAAAATAAACTACTGGAACTATGTAAAAATAAAATTTTCTGTACAGTAAAGGAAACAATTACAAAACTGAATGGCAACCTACTGAATGGGAGAAGATGTTTGCAAACGACATATATGGTAAAAGGTTAGTGTCCAAAATATATAAAGAACTGATACAACTCAATACCCAGAAAACAAATATTCCGATAAAAAATGAACAGAAGACATGGACAGATATTTCTCCAAAGAAGACAAAAAATGCCCAAGAGACACATGAAAAGATGCTCAACATCACTTATCACCAGGGGGAAATGCAAATCAGAACTACAACAAAGTATCACCTCAAACCTCTCAGAATGGTTAAAATAAAAAAATAGAAGAAACAACAAGCATTGGCAAGGATGTGGAGAAAGGAGAGCCTCTTGCACTGTTGGTGGGAATGCAAACTGCTGCAGCCACTCTGGAAAACAGTATGGGGTTTCTTCAAAAAATTAAAAATATAACTACTCTACAACCCAACAATAGCACTACTGGGTATTTATCCCCAAAATACAAAGGGATACATGCACCCTGATGTTTATAGCAGCATTTTCTACAATAGCAAATTATGGAAACAGCCCAAGGGTTCGCTGATTGATGAATGGATACAGAATACAATGGAATATTACTTAGCCATAAAAGAGTGAAATCTTACTTGTCACTTGCAATGACACTTACATTGCAACACTCACATTGTCATTTGCAACAACATGGATGGAGCTAAACAGTATTATGCTAAGGGAAATAAGTCAGTCAGAGAAAGATAAATACCATATGATTTCACTCATATGTGAAATAGAAGAAACAAGACAAATGAGCAAAGGGGAAAAAAAGAGAGAGGCAAACCGAGAACAGACTCTTAACTATAGAGAACAAACTGCTGGCTACTGGAGGGGAGGTGAGTGGGAGAATGGGGTGGTGATGGGGATTAAAAAGTACACTTATCATGATGAAAAAAAAATAATACAATAAAATGAAAAAAAACCCCAAACCCACCACCAATAGCAATGTACTCCTAAAACTGGAACAATAAACGAACAAAGCAGAAATGACCCATTTTATTAATGGAAATAAACTAGCAGCTGACAACTTGAATATTACCTGTGTAGATGTATTCCACATATGCAGGATGAGTTTTTGTGAAAACCTCTCTTACTTTTTCTATTTTATCAGCTCTGATTTTTGTTGCAAATGGTGTATACATAACTGAGAAAGATTCTGCTCTGGTGATGGCTTCTTCAATCATGGCCTGAGAGAAAGCAAACAACCCATTTGGCATCAATAACAATATATGACTTTTTAAGAATGTAAAAAAATATAATTACCTTTATGGATGATTTAAAAATCTATATACTGTACTGCAAAGATAACATATTTTGGTCTTGAATATTCATTAGAATAAAATTTTAATTAGTTCTGGAAATACTATTTCATATTAAGAAAACCAATTAAATGAAGAAAGTTTGTAAACAGGCACCTCTACACTGAACTTGCTTTAAGATAAAAATAAAAATTCTATTTTCCAAGGTGTCATTTTTTTACTTGATTTTAAAAATAAAATTCTTAAGTCTAATATAATTATTCTACTCTTGAACAGACATTGATGAGCAATTTGTACTTTAAAAAACTAATTGAAATATCTAGATATAAGTATTTTCTATAAATAACACAACAAAGTACATTTTCTCCCCCTTCTTCCAATGCCTAGGAAAGCCTTTTGGAGTAAGAGAAACCTTTCTCAACTTTTTCCCACCAAAGCTTCCCTTCCCTCCAGATCACAAGAGCCACTTGACATGGATTTGGCTATTTAAGAAGTTCTTTAAATTTTCTTTGCTCATGTACCATTCTTGATAAAGCCAGCCATCACCCTGAGCTTCCTGTTTTAACTAGGTCCATTACTATTTGAAACAGACCAAAAGGAAAGTTATGTGAAGTTTTAAAAGGAATTTATTCCTTTCCTACAACTTTTCCTTCTAATGAGGGTTGAACATTGAATAAAAAGTGGAAATGTCTATAGTTATCTCATTTTTCTGAAAATAGCATAAAAGCATATTACAAAAACCCATATTTATTTATAGGAATAAGTTTTTTTCAGTGACAACTAAGAGTGCCAACAATCTTAAGGAAAAAGAATAGATTTGAACCATCCAACAAAGAAAAAAAGATTTAACAAACAGCAATTTATATTATTACCGTCATAGCACTTTGTAAACAAGTTTCTGATTGGTATTAAGAGCAATAAGGAATTGATTTTAAACTGAGAAACCTAATTGTTCACCGCCTATTCCATTTCTCAAGTGACTTCCAGTAGCCTCTATGATCATCTAGACTGTGTGCAACAGAGCAGCTTTGTAAAAATTTTCTGGATGTAAAGGGTCCTCCTTTCTCTGAGGGGCTCAGAAAATGATGTAAACTTTAAAATTTACATTTTAAATTTGTTGTGGGGCGAATTTCAGAATGGCTGAATGAAAGAGCTTACATTGCCCACCATATTGCCCTTCCCAGGTTTGAGGAACTGTCAGGGGAACAAAGAATACAACTGTGATTCCAAACCCAGAGCTAGCCCTCAGCGGAGGTAGCAATGGATTATGATTGTACAGCAGGATCTGGGTGCTGAGTCCTGGATCCCAACTTTGGAAGGCTAACAACGGTAATGCAGCCAGCAGGTCTGGAATTCAGAGATGTGGATTGAGAACTCAAATATGGTGTTTAGGTACCAGGTTCAGTTCACAGCTGGAACCAATCAGGGGATGGCCTGTCCAGACCAAAAATGTAAGTAATCATACCTAGATGAGTGTGGGAGGATATGCTGAAGAGGGGAGCTGTTTTAGACCTGAGTTTAAGGTCATGATCTGACTTTTTTACCTTTTGTAAACTATTCCCATATTAGCTTGCCAGAGTTGCCATAATGAAGTATCACAGACTGGGTGCCTTAAATGATGGAAATTCATGGTTCCAGAGGCTAGAAGTCTGAGATCAAGGTGTCCGCAAGATTGCTTTCTTCTCAGGCCTCTCTCCTTGACTTGTAGATGGCTATGTAGCTTCTTGTGTCTCTATATGGGTTTTGTTTTGTTTTGTTTTGTTTTGTTTTGTTTTGTTTTCCTCTGTGTATGTCTGTATCCTAATCTCATTTTCTTATAAGGACATCAGTCACATTGGATTAAGACCCACCTAAAGACCTCATTTGAACTTAATTAACACTTTAAATACCTATTTCCAATACAATGACAATCTGCAGCACTGGGTTAGGACTCCAGAATATGAATTTTGGGGGGACACAATTGATCCCATAATAGTTCCTAACTCCCAAATAGCTTTTCTCTAAATATCTTGGTGAAGGGTATTTTGCTTTAAATTCTGGCTCAAAAAAATTAACAAAGGTATTTAATTCTCTAGTTTGCTTCCAGAGAGACATTAACAGTATCTCAGTAAGGCCAAGATAGAAGAAAACACTCTCTTCATCCCATTTCTTTTCCAACTACTGGCAGCTTAAGTGACTGCTGGCAAGGTAACTTTGCTAAGCCATCTCACAGCAGGGACAGTAAGACTCGTGCCCAAGAGCCTATACCAGCTTTTTTGCAAGTGGCAGAAGTGTGGGTTTTGTGTGGCAGCTTGATCTGTTCATTTAAGGCACTGTACTCTTGGCTTGCTGCTCAGCGAATTGCATTTAGGGTTTCACAGGGCTCTCCACTCAGGAGGGTATGTGCTGGGCACAGCCTCCCTCTCTCACTAATCACAGTCAGTAGATATGGGGTCTTTTTGTGGTTTCTGCCCTCCATCTTGAAGATGCGTAAGGAGGTGGGTGAGTGAGCAAAGTGTGTATGTGAGAATAATAATTGAAGTTTCCATAGAGATATTTTCTCAAAACACATTATTATAACCCCAAGAAAAAATACTATAAGATAGAGTAGAAATGAGAACACAAATTACCCTTTCACCAGATCCTGACACATCCTTTTTGTGTCTTTATGTATTAATATTTTTTGTTCTTCCAGAGACAGAGAATCTTGGGGCTTTGAATCTGTCTCACATTGTTCTTGTAAAGGAATACAGTATATATTATATAGAGTATTATATTATTGTATTGGTATATTACATAGAGTCTAATATATATATATATATATATATATATATATACACACATACACACACACACACTATTATATGTGTGTATATGTGTTTATATACAACATTTATATATAATATTTCTGGTGCATTATTGAATGACTCAGTGAAATAATCTAGAAAAAAATTTAGCATTACTAAAATAGAGGGAATTTTTGACTGTTTGAGTTAGACACCAAAATATCAGGTTTTCATTTTGTGATGATAATGATTTAGTAATTTAGGGTTGGGCTTGCCTTTCATGAAGAGTCTAATATCAGCAAATGAAAGATTATGCTTAAGGATTTTTAAACACTGGAATATTTTGTAATAATCATAGGTACTAAAATATAGATTGTAAACTATTTCTAATCATCAAAGATTTTCCTTGATTTTGAAAATAAATAGAGGAAGAGACAAGGTGAGGAATTGCAGCCTGTAAAAAGTAAGATGCACCAAGAAATCTGTTGCATTTCTATACACCAATAATGAAACAGCAGAAAGAGAATTTAAGAAATCAAGCCCATTACAATTGCACCAAAAATAAGAAGATATGGAGGAATAAACCTAACCAAAGAGGTAAAAGACCTGTACTCTGAAAATTATAAACACTGATGAGAGAAATTAGAGATGACACACAGAAAAAGGAAAACATTCCATGCTCATGGATTGGGAAAACAAATATTGTTGAAATGTCTATACTACCCAAAGCAATCCCTATCAAAATATCAACAGCATTCTTCACAGAACTAGATCAAACAATACTAAAATTTGTATGGAACCACAAAACACCCTGAATAGTCAAAGCAGTCTTGAAAAGCAAAGCAAAGCAAAGCTGGAGGCATCTCAATTCCAGATTTCAATTTATATCACAAAGTTGTAGTAGTTGAAACAGTATGGTACAAAAATAAACACAAAAATAAACACATACACCAATGGAATAGAAAACCCAGAAATAAACTCACAATTATAGGGTCAATTAATCTTCAACAAAGCAGGAAAGAATATCCAATGGGAAAGACTATCTCTTCAACAAATGGTGCTGGGAAAACTGAACAGTAACATGCAAAAGAGTGAAACTGAACCATTCTCTTTCACCATACACAAAAAATAAGCTCAACAGAGATTCAAGATCTAAATGTGACACCTGAAATCATAAAAATCCTTCAAGAGAGCACAGGCAGGAATCTCTCTGACATTGGCTGTAGCAACTTTTTTGAGGCAAGGGAAACAAAAGCAAAAATAAACTATTGGGACTACATCAAAATATAAAGCCTCAGCACAGTGAGGGAAACAATCAACATAACTAAAAGGCAATGTATGGAATGAGAGAAGTTATTTGCAAATGACACATCTGATAATTTTCCCAAGAAGACATACAAATGGCCAAGAGACACATGAAAAGATGCTCAACATCACTCATCATCAGGGAAATGCAAATCAAAACTACCATGAGATATCACCTCACACTTGTCAGAATGGCTAAAATCAACAAGAAGCAACAGGTAGTGGTGAGGATGTGGGGAAAGGGGAACCCTCTTGCACTGTTGGTGGGAATGCAAACTTGTACAGCCACTGTAGAAAACAGTAGAACTACCCTGTGATCCAGTAATCGCACTACTAGGTATTTACACAAAGAATACAAAAATACTGAATCAAAGGGATAAGTGCACCCTTATGTTTATAGTAGCATTATCTATAACAGCCAAATTATGGAAACAACCCAATGTTCATCTATTGATGAATGGATAGAAAAGAGGTAGCATATATATATATATGGATATATATATGCATATATATGTATTAATATTACTCCAATATTATTCATGTATATATATGGAATATTATTCAACCATAAAAAAGAATGAAATCTTGCCATTTGCAGCAACGTAGGTGGACCTAGAGAGTATAATGCTAAGTGAAATAAGTCAGAGAAAGACATTTCACTCATATATGGATTTTAAGAAACAAAGGAGCAAAGGGGAAAAAAAAAGAGAAAGAAACAGGCAAACCAAGAATCAGACTTAACTATAGAGAACAAATTGACGGTTACCAGAAGGGAGGTGGACAGGGGGGGTGGGTTAAACAGGTGATGGGGATTAAGGAGTGCACTTGTTGTGGTGAGCACCTGGTGATGCATGGAATCGTTGATCACTATATTTTATGCTTGAAACTATTACACTGCAATATTAACTGGAATTTAAATAAAAACCTTAAAAAGTAACCTATACTAAAAGATATATTTTATTTTTTTTTAATTTTTTTTTTATGAAATTTATTGACAAATTGGTTTCCATACAACACCCAGTGCTCATCCCAAAAGGTGCCCTCCTCAATACCCATCACCCACCCTCTCTTCCCTCCCACCCCCCATCAACCCTCAGTTTGTTCTCAGTTTTTAACAGTCTCTTATGCTTTGGCTGTCTCCCATTCTAACCTCTTTTTTTTTTTTCCTTCCCCTCCCCCATGGGTTCCTGTTAAGTTTCTCAGGATCCACATAAGAGTGAAACCATATGGTATCTGTCTTTCTCTGTATGGCTTATTTCACTTAGCATCACACTCTCCAGTTCCATCCACGTTGCTACAAAAGGCCATATTTCATTTTTTCTCATTGCCACGTAATATTCCATTGTGTATATAAACCACAATTTCTTTATCCATTCATCAGTTGATGGACATTTAGGCTCTTTCCATAATTTGGTTATTGTTGAGAGTGCTGCTATGAACATTGGGGTACAAGTGGCCCTATGCATCAGTACTCCTGTATCCCTTGGATAAATTCCTAGCAGTGCTATTGCTGGGTCATAGGGTAGGTCTATTTTTAATTTTCTGAGGAACCTCCACACTGCTTTCCAGAGCGGCTGCACCAATTTGCATTCCCACCAACAGTGCAAGAGGGTTCCCGTTTCTCCACATCCTCTCCAGCATCTATAGTCTCCTGATTTGTTCATTTTGGCCACTCTGACTGGCGTGAGGTGATACCTGAGTGTGGTTTTGATTTGTATTTCCCTGATAAGGAGCGACGCTGAACATCTTTTCATGTGCCTGTTGGCCATCCGGATGTCTTCTTTAGAGAAGTGTCTATTCATGTTTTCTGCCCATTTCTTCACTGGGTTATTTGTTTTTCGGGTGTGGAGTTTGGTGAGCTCTTTATAGATTTTGGATACTAGCCCTTTGTCCGATATGTCATTTGCGAATATCTTTTCCCCTTCCGTTGGTTGCCTTTTAGTTTTGTTGGTTGTTTCCTTTGCTGTGCAGAAGCTTTTTATCTTCATAAGGTCCCAGTAATTCACTTTTGCTTTTAATTCCCTTGCCTTTGGGGATGTGTCGAGTAAGAGATTGCTACGGTTGAGGTCAGAGAGGTCTTTTCCTGCTTTCTCCTCTAAGGTTTTGATGGTTTCCTGTCTCACATTTAGGTCCTTTATCCATTTTGAGTTTATTTTTGTGAATGGTGTGAGAAAGTGGTCTAGTTTCAACCTTCTGCATGTTGCCAGTTCTCCCAGCACCATTTGTTAAAGAGGCTGTCTTTTTTCCATTGGATGTTCTTTCCTGCTTTGTCAAAGATGAGTTGGCCATACGTTTGTGGGTCTAGTTCTGGGGTTTCTATTCTATTCCATTGGTCTATGTGTCTGTTTTTGTGCCATAAAAGATATATTTTAAATGATACTTTTTAATTTGACAAAAATTTTCTGCAGTTGAGTTATTCTTTCCCAATGTGTGAGTTTCTCTGGTGTCAATAAATGTTGCACGTGTACAAAGAATGGGGAAAACAGTCAGTACACATGTTCTGTTGTTAAGTGTGCATTGCTGTTAATTATGCTTTCTCTGTTGCTACACACACAAAAAGGCTTTGAAATTAGGTGTTTACATTTGGGGCTTCTAATAACTCTCTATTGTTATCCTCACATTTGTCAAGTTTTAAAGCTTATAGTTATATAAACCAAGAATGTATGTGGGCAGCTCATTTCCTCTACAAACAGTAACTTATAATAATTTCTCCTTGTTCTTTAGCTAAGCAAAAAAATCCATTTGCTACCTCAGAAATCAATTTTCCCAGGATAATTTTACAACAAGGGAGACGATGGGGGAGACAGGGAAAGAGAGATATTCTGTCAACAGTAAAGGAAAAGCCATCAAAGTAGAGGGAAAAGAAGACTAGCAAAAAAAAAGAAACACTATTCACTTCCTCTTCTAAATCCAAGAGAGTTGCTTCTTCCTGGTAAATTTTTAAGAGCACTCAGGGTGTCTAGGATAAATCTGGCAGAAACTATAAACATTTTCAGGATGATGAGATTATGAAATTTTTCCCATATTTTTGCTGGAGGATTTCAACAAATTGCAACCTTTCAACTATGTGTCCAGTGATAGTGATTCAGTAGTAGAAATCTTGTCAGTTCTAATTAGAAAATGTGATCACATTATTATAGATTATTATCAAATTATTCCTTTAATGCTTCCAATATCAGAGTTGGCCATAATTGCAGTAAATTGCTTTACTTACAAGATTAGATCTGGAAGGAACCTTGGGAATTTTCCAGCCCAATTCACTGAATTGGAGATGAATTAAGTGACTTGAAGAGGCTTAAGTGACTTTTCTCAGGATGAACAGCTTTTTAATTTTATAGAATTTAGAATTAGGGTCTCAAATATTATATTTCACTTTCTCTTCAAAAATTATGGTTTTACCTCCTGGGACTCTCTTGTTTTAAAACAGTCATATTCGGGGCGCCTGGGTGGCGCAGTCGGTTAAGCGTCCGACTTCAGCCAGGTCACGATCTCGCGGTCCGTGAGTTCGAGCCCCATGTCGGGCTCTGGGCTGATGGCTCAGAGTCTGGAGCCTGTTTCCGATTCTGTGTCTCCCTCTCTCTCTGCCCCTCCCCTGTTCATGCTCTGTCTCTCTCTGTCCCAAAAATAAATAAATGTTGAAAAAAAATTAAAAAAAAAAACCAGTCATATTAAACACTGGTTTAAATTCTAAATCATTTACTTTCATTTTGTGGTATATGTGAGTGCTACAGAATTTTAGGACATATACATGTATAAGTGTCCTGGGCACGTGGTTAGGCATTTTTCAGGCCCCCTTGCAGTTAAGCATAGCCATGTGTGGATAAATGGAATGTAAGTGGGAAGGATACTTTTTCTTGGCATTGCCCATAAAACTCTGCCTAGTGTGATCCTCCATTTTCTTTCTCTATCAGCTTCCTGAAGAGGGAAGACTGCCAGGACATGGAGGAAGATGGAGGTATACAGTGGAAGAACTATGGGTTCTCATTATTGCTGATTTTGGGAGAAACAATCAGAAACACCCAGGAACTGCAACAGTGAGTGAGAAATTGACTTTTATTGTTTTAGGTTACTGAAATATTGGAGTTGTTTGTTTTAGCAGTTAGTCTACCCTAATTCACAAACAATAATAAACAAAAATTTGAATCTCTTTCATAATCCATTTTTTCCTTCTAAGCTTTACGTATTGTTTTAAAAGTAAACAAAAAACATGGTGTTTAAAGAGATAAAATAACTTTTCATTTAGCAGTGTGATAGATGCTTTTTTATATCCTATTTCTTTTAATTCTCATAAAGTCTTAGTATTACTAGTGAATGAATATTATGATTGTATTATTCTCAGAGTTCACATTAGACTCAAAGGAAGCAGTGCTCTACTTTCAAGCTATAAATGATTGAAACAGGAATCTTTAGATTTTAGTGGCTAATATGATTCTTTGCTATTACATTAATAATGATGTAATTTTGAATGATGACTGGAATTTTCTAGAAAATGGAAAAATAAAATTTTGTGAGCAATAATTTTCAAATTTAATCCTTTTGAATATATATGGGTTCAATTTGAAAGAGTCCAATTTTCTTGAAATTTAAGATTAACTTAAAGAACAAATTTTCCTAAAGAGCAAAACATCTTTCCTTGAGATTTCCCTATAAACCTATTCACTGTATCACTTATGTAATAGCCAAGATTGACATTTTAATGATGATTTTATTAATATAATGGTATGTCAGAATAAAATACGTAATAATTGATTGTTTGCCCCTGCCTTGATGATCAACATTTTAAGGCTGAAATATTACCTTGCATTTATGAGAGTTCTTTTATTGAACAACCTTCACTGAAAGTTCTGTATATTCTATATAAGGGAATATTTGGCAGCTTTGCCATTACATTTATCAATCCAGTGATGTGAAAGTCATGTCTTCATGCAATTTAAATCAATAAATTTAAATTTTTATTTGCAGTATCTGACCAAGATTGTATGAACAGGTTATTGTACTGAGGTGAGCATATAATGAATTTTTTTAATGTTATTTATTTTTGAGAGAGACAGAGAGAGACAGAGTGTGAGCAGGGGTAGGGCAGAGAGAGAGGGAGACACAGAATCTGAACAGGTTCCAGGCTCTGAGCTGTCAATACAGAGCCCAACGCAGGGAAAAAACTCACGAACTGAGAGATCTTGACCTAAGCCAAAGTCGGATGCTTAACCGACTGAGCCACCCAGGTGCCCCTGAACAAATTTTTATATAGCTGTTGTGAATTTTTTACTTTGCAATACATCCTATTTAAAAATAGCCATAATATTTGAGAAAAAAAAATTAAAAATAGCCATAATAAATATCATTTTAAATTCTAAACATTTAATTTACTTTAGTTTTGCAGTGTGAGTTCTATAGAATTTTAGAACATATGTAAGTATATATATATGTATATACTTATATATATATATGTATATACATATATATATATCCATTTAGTGTGTGTGTGTGTGTGTGTGTGTGTGTGTGTGTGTGTGTATGTGTACACTGTTGTCCACCATCCAGTCTGGTTAGGGTTAGAGTTAAGGTTTTGATTATATATGATGCTTCCGTTAGCTGAATAACTTCAGCATTGAATGACTAAAATTCACTCTGTATTAACTTTTAATCATATTTGATAGCAAAATTTTATTTCCATGTCCCTTTAGCATAGAACTAAAGAGATGAAAAGAAACTAAGATATTATTTTAAAATCACTCAACTTCATAACCAAGGTAACTGAATCTTGCTGAGTTCTGGTGACTTAACTCAGGTAACAAAATTAGAGAAGAAAGCAGGACAAGAAAGCAAGTCTCCTAAACCAATGCTTTCTCTTATGCTAAGTGATTTTTCATCCTTCTAGTTAGACAGCAAATTTGTAGAATTACAAGATCAAGTTTTACTTTCTTTTCCCATGACTATCTTATTCCTGTCTTCAAAGACATCAAGAACTTGACTCTAACTCTAACAGAGAAACAAACAGACCACATCAAACCTAAACCAGGTCAAGATCCTCTTCAAAACAATAACCCTAACAGAAAACAGAATAGTCATCCTTCATATCTCCTGGCCACAATAAGACTGTTTTGCCCATCAGCCCCTCATTAGATTTAAGGAATGCGATCAACTAGAATGCCTGTCTCAAAGAGAAATATTTACAAAAATTAAATGAAAGCCTTCTTGATAGGGGAACTTAAATAATAATGTGCTTGAGTTCGTCTAGCTTATTTAATGGTAAAGTACATATAATTTATAAATAGAATTTAAAGTACATTCATTATAAAGACCCTGAATCATTTTCTGCTTGCACACTAAAGAAAAATCAGCTGATAGAAACTCAAGAGTTATAAGTGTGGGTTTCAGCAGCCTCCAGACTCTTTAGGATGCCACAGAGCTTTTATTCCTGATGATTTAAAATGAATCACCAAAAGGTATCACAGGAATAAATAGCTACATTACCTGTAATTATTTCATAAGCACAAACGGGTATTACTAATGGGCTTTAGCCTCTGTGTTTGGTGGTAAATGTCAACACAGTTTGGGACCCTTTTTTTGTCATTGTGCATTTCTTCTCTATACTTAGTTTAATTATATGAAGATAGATATTCCTATTCTTAACTGTATATTGTTTTCTGATTGCATTTCTTGACTGGTGGTTTTAGATTGGGGTATGACTTGCTGGTGCACAGAGCTGACTGATGGCAGAGTTGGGACGAGAACCTGGTGACCTGGTTCCCAGACTTGTACTTCTTTTGTTTTGTCCGCTAGTACACAAGATGACTTTGAGTGGAAAAGTGTAGGATGCCCTTGAAATGCTGTATACTGGAGGAATTGAAAGAATCCAAGTATGCTTAATTTGGAGAGAAGACGTTAAGTTTCAGGGACTAACTTTCTGTCATCAGAGAGCAACCTGCTATTGTATGTACTCTGCGTAGGTAGACTTCATTTAATTCATTGACAAATCTGTAAAACTCCTTTACCAATTAAATGAATGCTCTTGGGCAATGGCTAAGTGCTATAGATAAATTATTCTCTTTACTTGCTAAGGCAACACTGGAAAACAGATATTATTATCCCATTTTAAAGATTAGGAAAACCCAGTCTTTATATTATACAATCTGCAGTACTTCACATGGCTACCTTGGGACTGAGCTGGGACTCAGCAGTTCTAGCTCAGTCTGAGCCTCTTGCTCTGAGCCATTTATGGTGTGCAGACTCACAAATGAAGTTTATAGCTTCCATAAAGCTTCACAGGGCATAAGAGGAATCCTTAGCAGGGGGAAAAACGTTCTGATAGAGCGTTCCAATGAGGAAGCTATTCATCTTGGAAGCTAGTAGCTCCATGGCCCTGGTGGTACACAGACCAAGGAGAGATGATGGTCTATCTAGGATCTAGTGAAAGGTACTGTTTGTGTAGAAAAATGTATTTATAGTGCTATAGTCTACCACTCAAAATTTGTCTTTGGTTTACTTCCATATCCCCATAATTTCTTTTCTCTCGCAAGTTTCAGCTTTGTCCCAGCAACCAGATACCTCTTCTTCTTTGTTATTATTTCTCTTATTTATCTGCAATAAATATTTTCCAGGCTGTGACTCCTCCTGGAGGACTTTAATTTTTAGGAGGTAAGAGATTGCAGGAAGATGCTATTATGGAGCACGTATACTCCTATATGTAACTTCCCATCAACAAGAGGTCTCAGAAGGGGCATAATTGTATCTGTGAGAAATGTGACAGACTTGTTGTGTGTATGTGTGTGTGTGTGTGTGTGTGTGTGTGTGTGTGTAATACTGTATATTACACACTGTATATTTACTATACATACACACACAAATATATATCTATATATCTATAAATATTTATTATGCACCCATACACATACTCTATGACAATAGCAAACTACAACTTGAAGTCATATTAGATGAAATGAAATGAAATGCTATCTTTAAGAGACCTGCCAGTATATTTCCAAGTTATGTGTCCAATCTCCAGTTTTATTTCCGATCTTGGCCTTATACATGAATGTTAAAGCAGGCCAACCCCCACGTGATGAAGAATAAATAAAATGAAGATTTGTCATGGTAATTTTGGTGTTTTCTGTCTCTTTAGGTTTGGGCTTGAAATAGCCCTTCCAAGGTTTTCTGGGGGCTATTGTCCCTCATAGACTGTTGACTCCTGGTTTAGACTGCACTGTATAAAATATCATCTATGCTCTCTTGGATAAAAAAATAGGTCAGTTTAACAGTTATTTTATGATCCTCAAAAAAGCAAATCATGCCACATGTTGAAGATTGACATTTAAAATGCTGAGGCCTCATTACCTGGAAGAAGGAAGATTAGAAAAGATGAGAAAGGGATGAAAAAGGAAATGATTCAACCAGGAACTACAGGATAGGCAGAGTACACAGTCTTCAAAAATTAGTGACGAGAAATCAATCGTATGAATTCAAGAAAAGAGGAGAATTCATATTTAATTGGCATGCAATGCCATAAAAAGATGGCTGAATATAAATAAAAACATTAAAAGCTTTGAGCTTTACAGATTATCTTATACTTGGGTGCACACAGCTTAAAAAATTTCATGATTTCATGGAATATTTATTCTGCATCTCCAACTGCTAAAAAAAAGTGACCTCAATTTCTCTGCAAGCTTGTAAATCAATAACCCATAAAAATCTATGGGAAATATAAAAGATAACTATAAAAACCTCTAAATTTGGTTTGGATCATAACAATTTTTGATTTTTAGATGCAAACAAAGCAAAGAAGGAATCAACATGTTTGCAAATTTAAACTGGGAGGCAAAATCTTTATGGAAACAAAATAACCTCATGGCAATCTAGTAGAATAGCACTGACTCCTGGGAATCAAATAGCTACCCTTAAATTTGTTCAAGTAAAAGAAGGCCCAAACTGCCTTAAATCTATGAAACCCATATCATTCTCAAATGAAAGAAAATGAAAAGAAACTTAGAGGTTACTTTTTGTTCTGTTAAGAACTGTCAGAAACCTAAAAAGCTTTTTAGAAGGGAAAAAAAGAAAAGGAAATGCTGACTTTATTTAAATGGTGTGAGTTTCCTTAATAACCTACTGATATTTTTACAAAACCAAACTGATACCATATAAATATATTTAATATATTTATTAATTTATATGTTATTTATAAATTAATAAATTTATTAAATATATATTTAATATCTTATATATTAATATAATATATACATATTTCTGAAGACAAATACTAAGTAAATATTTCTTAGGAGTGGCTGAAAATTGAATTTTCTTGCTTGATATGATGCCACTATTTTCTAATGAGCTTGAATTATCAACTTGTGGATAGAGGGCTGATACACAAGTGAGATATGCGGTCCTCCTGCAGGGCCCATTCTGAGGCACTGCTCCCAAATTCTTATATGATCTGGATGCCTCATTGTTTTAGCCGGGGACAAAGCTGTTTATTTCTCAGTGGCAATTAGGGTTTCAAAAGCAGACAACCTCTGAAAAGGTGGCACTCTGACTAAAATTCACACTGAGGTGAGGTAATTGATTATATGACACATTTTTGAAAGGCGGCTTTGACTCTTGGCATGTATAGGTGGAGCGAGGAGTGGGGACAGCATGGGGAGAAGAGAGGAATGGGGCACATAAAAAGCAACCTCACCTACTTGACAATCTGGGCAAATATGTGTCACTAAATATATATAATGGTACTAAATGTACACATGGATTCAGTATGTGAATATGATTCACATTTTTTCCTCCATCCTTTCCTCTCTTCCTTCCTCCCTCCCTCTTTTCCTTCCTTTCTTCCTTCCTAATGCCTGGGACACTCACAGAACATCAAGGGAAGAACTACACTAAAGTATACAAACAGCAAATAATGTCATGGTCACTATCTTCTTCACAGAAACACTCAACCTTACATCAAATACATGCCTCAATTACATCTTTCATTTTAAAGTGAACCTCTCCTACTGGCATACTACCTCAAATAGCATCAAAGCAAAGTGAAACACAGGCAGCATTTAACAACGCTGGTAACCATGGAAACATATCATTAAAGAATATATAAACAGGAATGAATAATTAGATGAGAAATTCATTTCTACATTTATCTTTTTCCAAGACCCAGGAGGGGAAGCTCTCTTTTACCTCTCATCTCAGTTTGGACACTTCCTCGTTAGCCTGTCTTCTAACCAAGAAATAGGAGAATTCACAAAATGAGGATTTTAATACTGCCTAGCTTAATGGACAAATCTCTTTGTAGGCAAGTGACTAAAAATGACTGCAATGCTCATTGTTGTCTAGATGTAAAACTGAATGTAGGAAAGAACCTGAAGCAGCAAAGAGTTTGCTTTGGGGTTGGGAGGAGGGCAGGGAAACCTGACTTATATTCTGGTGAGAAGGGGAGAGCAGTTAACATTTAAAAACAGGAAGAACAGGCTGCCTCACTTACTAGAGGCATCTACATAGTGGGAAGACTGAGGGGAGAATATGGGCTAATGGATTATATCAGTTGCATTGTCAGGTAGGCAGTATCACCTGTGCAGGTACCCTGACACTCTGCCTCTGCACCTAGCAAAGCTGTAGATAAATGCTATGGTAGGCAAAGTTGTTTGTAAACTTAAAAATTTGTAAATGGCCTTACAGACCGTCTAGCTGAGGGTTGTGCATCAGAATCACTTAGTTGGGGGGAAGTAGACAAACACAGTTTTTAGAACCTCACCCAACACTGTGATTCTGATGCAGTTCACTAGACCAGTGTTTGAGAATCACAGGCCTAAGCCAACTTCGTCATCATACAGCAGCAGAAACTAAAGTCCAGAGCAGTTATGATAAACCAGATTGAGTTGCTGGTCTCAATTTCCCCCATCTCTGTAACAATATTACTTTTATCATGGTTTGGCAGTGAACAGAATAACCATATATGGCTTGCTCTGGCTAACAGGATGTTAACAAGCATGGTATAAGCAGAGGCTTGATATGTGCTTATATAGTTCTGCTTTCTCTCTTAGAATTCTGCAATTTGCCGTAAGATAAACAGACATCAGATAGCCATTGCATGTGGACCATACTTGGGCCTCTCCACAGCTTGGAGCTAAGGGTAGCTAAGTACAGCCAAGACTAGCCTAGATCAGTCAAATCATGACTGATAAGCCAACCTGCTTATTATTATTATTTTTTTTTTTTAATTTTTTTTTTCAACGTTTATTTATTTTTGGGACAGAGAGAGACAGAGCATGAACGGGGGAGGGGCAGAGAGAGAGGGAGACACAGAATCGGAAACAGGCTCCAGGCTCTGAGCCATCAGCCCAGAGCCCGACGCGGGGCTCGAACTCACGGACAGCGAGATCGTGACCTGGCTGAAGTCGGACGCTTAACCGACTGCGCCACCCAGGCGCCCCCCAACCTGCTTATTATTATGAGAAACCACTGAATTTAAGAGTGATTTGTTACACAGCAGTATTGTAGCAGTAGCTGACTAATATGGAAATGAAGTGACTTACCCAAAATTAAATCCTAGCATTGGAACTAGAAGTTACAGCTTGTGAATCGTAGGCCTGACTTCTTTCTACTTCCCTATAGTGTCTGTTTTACTTTCTTTCATTCACAGGGTTAAGCACATATATCCATTGCCTTTATAGGGTCCTTCTGCTCAACCTATATTCCTTGTATTTCAGAACATCCTGTCATCTTTCCTCGTCAGAGCTTACCTTTCCTTCCATCTTGTTCCTCAGGATTCTGCTTTCATATTTCCAAAGGGACTAAGAAGTTTCAAAATAATCCTCACAATTGTGTTCAAGAGTCATCCATTAATGAGTTAAACACTTACAGATAAAATTTCTTCTGCATATTACCTGGGGTTGACTAGAGACTCAATGGCAAATGGTGAGAATTTAAGCATGACACATGGCAGTTGACAGGAAAAATATTTTTAGGTAAGTGAGTTTGGTGCTTATTAAATTATATATAATATAAATATCACAAGGCTTGTATTGCTTTCAGACACTCCTGTCCAAATATTTTATAAACTGTATGCTTGATGGGGCCAAATAAATAAATAGACTATAAACAAAGGCCATTAGGAGAAATGCTCATATGGCATTTTTATTTTGTTCCTTTCTGTGGAAACATTTTTCACATGGAAGCAAATCTTTAAAACACATTTTTATTCTACTGAATATGTAGGTGTTTTGTTAAAGATAATAAAAAAAGGGGCACGTGGGTGGCTCAATCAGTTGAGCGTCCGACTTCGGCTCAGGTCATGATCTCACAGCTTGTGAGTTCAAGCCCCGCGTCGGGCTGTGTGCTGACAGCTCGGAGCCTGGAGCCTGGAGCCTACTTCTGCTTCTGTGTCTCCCTCTCTCTCTGCCCCTAACCCACTTGCATTCTGTCTCTGTCTCTCTCAAAAATAAGTAAACATTAAAAAAAAAGATAATAAAAAAAATTCTGGTTGACCTTAATTTGCCTGTAATTTTATGTTGAAGATTTTATTTTTACTCTGAAATTGAGATACCATAAGTCTGTATCATGTAAATGACTAATATTGGGGTAATTTTGCAATATCAAGAAGAAACACAATGAATTGGAGTAAAAAAGTTAGTCTTCATTATTGGTATAAGGGATTAAGTTACATCAGTTATTGTGTATCATTGTCTGGTTAGTGCAGAGAAATTCATTAGTTTGCTGCTGTCTTGATTGCTATGTTTGAAAGAAGAAGCTAATAGATAAAACCTTAGGGTTTTCATGGAGAAAACCATGAGCACAGAAATCAATGAAGTAACAGACTGTTGGAAATCTGCAACCTTCTCCAGATACTCTGATAAATCTCAAACTCAAAGCACAAAAGTTGTCCACATTTGTGAACTTAAAATACACACACACACACACACACACACACACACAAATAGTTGTTGAAATCAATAAGCACTGATTTTTTTAATAACAAATAAAGAAACTATTCCAAAATATTCTTGACATTATTGGTTTGAGTTTCATGTCAAATAATATTTAACTTGGTTGACTGACTTTAACAAATATGTATTGAATTGCTATTTGCAATGCACTACGGAAGAAAAACAGATTAGGAAGAAGTGGTGTCTAATTTAAGTACCAGATGTTTTTCTTGTTACATTTTTGTGCTAGAACACATGCTTCTTGAGTACAGGACAAGCAGTGAGCATTTTGTTCACTGCTGTATTTGTTAATAGCACAGTGCTTTTAGTACAGTGCACGTAGCACAGTGCTTAAGACACAGTCACTAATAAGTGCTCAATAAATATTTGCTGAGTGAGTATGAATGACAAATACAGTTTGAAAGTAAAGAAGAAAGTACCCACTAATGTTTTTAATGTTTATTTATTTATTTTGAGAAAAAGAGAGAGAACATGCAAACATGAGCTGGCAGAGAGAAAGGGAAAGAGAGAATCCCAAGCCGGCCCCTGCTGTCAGCACAGAGCCCAGCATGGGGCTTGATCCCATGAACCATGAGATTATGACCTGAGCTGAAATCAGGAGTCCAATGCTTAACCAACTGAACCATCCAGGCACCCAGAAAAGCACCCACTAATCTAAGAGTAGTCTGCACACACTGGATTGGAAAGGTTTCGAGCTTAAATGACTGTAGTGCAGTTTCAGGAGGAACTATATGACACGAACATTCTGGGTGCTATTTTTTGCTTTGAGTTTTGGAAGCAGTAAATGTCTCCTGCTAGGCCCAATACCAAAAAGAAAAAGAGCTGTTGCAAAGAGGAGTACAGAAGGGACTTAACCTGTGGTCTGTGAAAGCCATGGAAGGGCCCACAGACTGTGCACCATCTTCCTCAAGCATATGGCTGGGGAAAATCTTTTCTCTCTCAACATAGCCACCTCCTGAGTTTTGTCCCTTGAGAGTAGACTAACTTCACCAAAGAAAAATTTCGTGTTGGTGAGCTCTTTGGAAATCATTTAGGCCATTGATATCTTTAAGATGGTGAACGTTCCATGCCAAGTACAAGTTGAATTGGATGGGAAGTCTTGGCATTCTCTGCACAGATGAAGGATCTGTGAAGTTGGCACTGCCTCAGCCTTAGCTGCTTCACTGAGGAAAGATGCTCCACATGTCAGGCTTTCTACAGGGGCCTGTATTGGTGTCAACAGCCCTTCCCACAATCCCAAAAGAGGTCTTTCAATTGCTGTGAAAGTCTTCAACTTCCTCAGAGCCAAGAGCTCACAACAGTGCCTTTGCAGTAGATCTTTGTCAAGACACAAGAACACACCATGAGGCTCTTTCTTAATAGAGGAGTTTGTTGGCAATTCAGAGACAAAATTTAGAAGTGATTTGGTTTGATTAATTCTTGAAAATTTTTTAAGAGAAAGGAAAACTCCTTAGAACAGATTGATAGTGAGAAGTTCATTCCAGGACTAGCTTTATAATGGCTGATATCTTAGTCACATATATGAAGCAAATCTTTTGGTTAAATGCTGAATTTACTATTAGAGATGCTGCTGAAAAACTATGAGTTTTTTTTTGTTTTGTTTTGTTTTGTTTTGTTTTTTTTTTGTCAAGCTGCTACTGTAAATGAGGTGGCTGGAGTCAAAAACACAATATGAATTTTCTAATACTGGAGGTGAGATTGACACAGCCTTGAGAGTTTCTAGGGACAAAAATCAACAGACACTTGGCAAATGGCTTTTTCTCCTTTGAAGGTCATTTTTGTTCAGATGGCTTTAAATTGAAACAAACTGCTGACATAGATAACTTTGATGATATAGACTTAGCAAAGATAATCTCATTGACTTGAACACAAAGGGAATGATGTAATATGAATTTTGGTTATTCTTGATGCCTGCCTATCCATATGAGATCTTGTGAGCTACAGGAGCTCTGATTCCATTCGCTATTAGAGATTTCGTGAATCAGGGTTGTACCTGTTATTGCCATTAAAGTGAAATATTGACATTGATGAGATGTTGAATATATTTTAATTTCTTATCCCAGAAAAATTGCATAACCTTTTCATAAGAGTGAAAAAACTATAATTCTCAGTATTCTATGTGTAGATCAATTTCCAATATAATGAGATCTTATTTTAGATCTTATTTAAGATCTCTCTGAGATCTTATTTTCTCAGAGAGGTTTGTCATTCAAAAAAGAAAGAAAGAAATTTGAAAAGAAACTATTAAGGTGAAGAATGGGTTGATCAAGCAGTTTGCCCCTGTTTAGTGGGGGCTCCTCTGTGCTTGTTTTGTGGGACTTCTGCAACAGAATTAGCTGTTATCTTTTCTCACTCCATTTTGCTAAGCAGTGCAAACCAGAATTGGTTCTGTTACTCACACTGCAAGAGATAAAGCCACACACCAGAAAATCCATGTGGCTGACAGCATGGCAGAAAGTGAAGGTGAGAAACCAGGAAAGGGAAATAGGAATGGAAGAAGAGGGAGTTTCGTTTCCGAATGCTATTAAATCTAGCCCTGGATCTAAGGGGCAAGTGGCTTAGGAGGTGGACTCCAGTTTACTGTAAAAAATCTTGAAATAAAATTGTTACTTTAGGAGTAGTGTATAAATACATAGTGGTCACTGCTTCAAAAGAGCTAATTCTCAGCCTGATTAGGGGATTTCCGTTTTGTTAATTAGTTCAGAATTGTGATGAGGTCTCAAGGTGTTTCAGAAAATGAGAGTGGCTGATAATAGGAGACTGGGTATCGAGTTGCAGAGGCATGCATGTAAGTACAGTTGTGACAAGTTATTTCCAACCCTCTCTAGCTCTGAAGAAGTGATGCTATTATAGAATAACATGTGCAAACACTTTTATTCAGAGTGATATATTCTGATGTGAGCTTTCATGTAGTGTAGAGTTGTATGCCTTTTTTTCTTGCTGGGTTGATGATATGAAAACCATTCCTAATACAATTCAAAAGCATTCTTGAGCTCACCAAAGCGAAGGTCTGTTCTTTTATATCCAAGGCCTTATGAGCCAACCATCTGTGAGAGTAGGTATAGACTGGTTCTCACATTTTTACATACTGAAATTTTCCATTTCCTGTTTAAGACCTCTGAGAAGAATAACTGATCAGAATGGTAGGCATTTTATGTGGTTGAAAGGAAGATATACAGTAACTTCATCCTCTACAAAAGTAGTGAAAATAGCCTCTAAGCCTTCATTGATGTCTATGGATGTCTATGAAGATACAGTTTCTTGTCTGTGATGTTTGGAGGGCATTCTTAAATTTAGCAGTATAACTGTCACGGTGGATTGGGTGGTGGTGCATCCCTGTCTCCCTGTGTTTAAAGATGGCATGGATTGGGCATTCACTGGCAATGTCCAAAAGCCCCTTTTGATTTAGGACAGAAGGTTTGGGAGGGGAAGATGTATACATTTAATTTAAGATCAGGGAGAGGCAGGCTCACATAAGGAAGTATGTAATTGGTGAGAATGGTGTGGTGTGCTACTATTGAGGCTAGTCAGTAGGGTTTAATTTATGGACTTTATCTGCAGGATGAAATTTCTAATTATGTCATTTCTTTCTATCTTAATATATGTGACATCATTTTTGGATGTGCTTAAAATATTAGATTTTAGTGCTAAAATGACCTTTGAGAATACACCTTCCCAAACACTTTCTGCTGGTCTCTCTTATTTTCTAGTTGAAGTTCTTCTAAAAACTAACTTGCCTTAGGTTAGATAGCTATTTGGTGTTAGAACTTAGATGGAGTCAGACCTGATTTCCAAACAAAGGCTCTTTTCCAGTATGCCAAGTTGCTTCAAATTAAAAGAGAAAAAGAGCAACTCAATACCTCAAAGATGAATAGTCCAATTAAAAATGGGCAGAAAACATGAATAGACATTTTTATAAAGAAGACATACAGATGGCTAAAAGACACATGAAAAGATGCTCAACATCACTCTTCATCAGGGAAATGCAAATCAAAACTATCATGAGATTATTGCCTCACACCTGTCAGAATGTCTGAAATCAATAACACCAAAAAACAACAGGTATTGGTGAGGATGTGGAGAAAGGGGAAACTTCTTGCACTATTGGTGGGAATGCAAACTGGTGCAGCCACTCTGGAGAACAGTCTGGAGGTTCCTCAAAAAGTTAAAACTAGAACTACCCCACGATCCAGCAATTACACTGCTAGGTATTAACACAAGGAATACAAAAGTACTAATTCAAAGAGATACATGCACCAAGATGTTTACTGCAGCATTATCTGTAATAGCCAAATTATGGAAACAGCCCAAGTGTCCAACAACTGATGAATGGATAAAGAAGAAGAAGTGGTATGTATAAACAATGGAATATTATTCAGCCATAAAAAAAAAACAATGAAATCTTGCCATTTGCAACGACATGGATGGATCTGGAGAGTATAATGCTAAATGAAATAAGTCAGTCAGAGAAAGACAAATACTATATGATTTCACTCATGTGTGGAATTCAAGAAACAAAACAAACAAGCAAAGGGGAAAAAAAGGAGAGAAAAAGAGAGGCAAACACAAGAACAGACTCTTAACTATAGAGAACAAACTGATGGTTGCTAAAAGGGAGGTAGGTGGGGGTGATGGGTTAAACAGGTGATGGGGATTAAAAAAATAATAATAAAAATAAAAGAGAAAAAGAGAATACAAAGAAAAATATGTTTTTCTTATCTTTTATTAATACAGGATAATTAAATAATAGTATTTGTTTTCTTCCTTTTTGTGTAGCAAATATGCATGTATTGGTAAGTGGAGATTATTTTCTTAGTTTGATGTAAATAAAATGGGGGTATTAGTGTTCTTTGAAAGCTAAAGGGAACAGAAAAAAATTATTTACAGTTAGTCTTAACCAGTCTTAGGTTGTACCAACACTAGACCTATTTTTTCCTAGTTCAATGTAGAAAACACAGGAAGTAGTTGATATTTGCTTGTTTAGTGAATGAACAAATTAAATCAAACATTTATTTGGGACCTACTATATGCTAAGCTTGCTGAATGTTATCTAACCCTTAAGATTCAACTCCTTTCCCACTTCTCTCCAGAAGCTTCTGAAATCCTTTAATAAAAAGTCTTCTTCCTTTATTATATCAAAGCCCATATTATTTGCTTATCTTTTACATCTAGCAATTCTTTACAACTATTTAATTACATGACTATAAGTGCTGCTGTTTTGCATGTTACAGATTCCATTAGGAAGATTTTTAACCTCTGAGCAAATTAAAAATATTTTTGAGATTAAAATTTTGTTTACTAGAAGGTCAATTTTTTTCAAATAGTCACAGGTCTCAAGTATAGTAGGACTAATGTAAACCTTTATTTTTTATAGTAGGCTAAAACTCCAAATATTTAGATGGAACCATATAAACTAGTGAGCCTTTTACATGATAAATCTAATACTTTATTTTCTAATAAATACATGATATGAAAACAGAAAATGGGCCAAGACACAGTAGTGAAAATATGGGAAAAATCAGGAAGTATAAAAGATTATTGATGATTATTTCTCCCTTTCATATTTGTGTTTGAGCATATCTTATTCTAGTTAGTTCAAAAGGTTCATATTCAATTCAATTCAATTCAATTCAATTCAATTCAATATCTTGAAGTATGAGGAATAAAATGCCCCATACAGTCTGGAGAGAAGATATGGAGGAGGGAGCTGGCTTTTGTAGTTCATTTTCAAATAGTTGAAAAAATTTCATTTGGAAATGTGTTTCCATTTTGTCCATGTTGCCCTACTGGGAACCACTGGATTGAAGTTTTAAGGGAGTAGAAATCTACTTCATATGAGGAAAACAGTTTAATAATTAGCAAATTGGATGTTGTTTCTTGGGCTTAAATGAGCTCTTCATTTTGGATCTATTTCAGCAGAAAGTCATCAACAATTTGCTCAGAGAGGACAGGAAATGAATAGATTTGTATGTTGTAAAGGAGATTGAACTAGTAAATTCTAAATTCTCTTTATAATTTAAGAAATTATGACTCTCTTCTTGGGATCTCATTGACCTTGGATATGAATTCTTGCTGCCATTTTGAATAATAAATGAGAAAGAAGATCTGCAGTTTGTTACTAGTTAAGTGTTCCAACACTAAATATTACTCAACAAATACAACTGATCTTTGCATTTTCCTTTATTATGTAATTGATATTACTTCTAGCATCTGCTTTTACAGGTCATAGATCAAGAAGAATCTATGAGAATACAATGTTCATATTTTAAAGGATCATGTCATTATAGCAGCATACTTGGGAAAATAGTTCCTGGGATGTCTAAAATTTATATTGGGTTGTAAAACTGAAGTATGGGCCAAGGGTTAACAACCTTGAATTTTGCCCTTAAAATAAGTCACAGAAAGTCTACTTCATTATAAATACATTACTACTGAGTGGTGTCCTTCTGATTGATATGGCCAAAGCTACTTTCTTCAGCAGTCATTTAAGCACCAATTCTTCATTTTGGTTCTAAAAATGAGATGGGTTCCTCCTCCCTAACTGGGATATAAATTTTTACCTGCCAATACAGTTTGATGAGCTTGCTTATACACTGTTCACTTCCTCCACAGAGCCAGAACATGTAGTCAGCAATCATGGCACTCCTAAGAACAAGGACAAATTAAAAACAAAAAACAAAAAACAAAAAAATTTATAGGACAGAACAAAACCATAACAGGTAGTATATATAAATACTGAAGAAGAAGATTTTGTAATATATAAAATTTGACTAGACTAATATTGAGCAAAGCCCAAGCAAATTTTAGGATGTAGAAAATAGGGTTGTTTTTGCTTTCTGGGTTTTGTTTTTTGTTTTTTGTTTTTTTGGTTTTTGGTTTCTTTTTTGTAATCTAAGCTAAAAGAATAAGAAGCAAACAGCATTTGTATTCTAGATATTTTTTTCTGTTTGCACAGTATAAGAATATTTAAAGACTATGAAGGAATGCATTGTTTTGGTTGCCCCTTATTAAGCTTCAAAACCTTTATAGAGCAACACATATGTTATGGACTCTAAAATGCCTTCAAACCTAACATAGCATATGTAGCTAAGTATTGTACTGCCATGTAAGCATATCTTAGACTTTACCTGAATTAAAGATTATTTACCTCTGATTAAATTGGCCTCCTTAAAAGTAAAAATAAAAATTTCCAATTCAACAAACACTCCCCTCCCCCAACTTTTGTGTTTAATTGAATTGGTTTTAGTATCTAGTGTGTACAACCATTGAATTAGTCTTATTAAGCTGAGAAGATATTAAAAACTATTGTGCAATTGATATTAATTCATTGCTTAGCACCCTTTGGAAAAACAGTTTACTTTTATGACTGTTTCTGCTGGGCCTCTCTATTTCTTTTCTCCAGAGATTCCAAATCCAATTAAATGTGACTAGAAGTAATTCCAAATTGTAACGTTAGCCAATTAAACATATAATAATCCTGTGTACCTAATCACTAGTACCAAAAGTTTTATTTATTTAAGTAGACCTATCGCTGTGTACCCCTGAATGTTTTTCTTATCTATGCCTGCAGATATGTGTTGTTTCTTGACATCATTGTAAATTGAATTGGAAATTTCCTTTCCCTAAGTATAGGTTGTCTAAGGCACAGCAGCTATAAACTTACTATGGTACTCTGTTGAAAGAATTAAAATGTTTAGATTCTTGCTCAGGACAGACAAAAATTAGGACTTTCAAAATTAACAATGGAAAAAAAATATCGCCATTTGGAGGGTTATTCAGCTCAATATATTTCTTTTTACACAAATGGTATTGGAAAGGAGCTGTCCACCGACATTTAAAAATAAATGTCAATAGTTTAGGAATAACTAATCTTTTAAGAACCCTCTTACATTTTTCAAAGCCCTAGTTTAATGATAAGATAAAGTGAGGTAGGAGGTTTTGATGTTGTGTGAATATATAAGAAGTAGAAAAAGTTATAAAAATTACAGACAAGAGGGGACAAAAGTGAATTTCAAAATATGCATTTTGATAGAAACACTTGGAAAAATTTTCCTCTCATGACTACCTAAAAAGGAAGTCTATTTGACGGGTAGGTACCTGTCACCTAACAGAAACCCATTTAATAAATTCTGAATTTGTGAAATCAATGAAAAATGTAAAAAATCTCCCTCTCAAAGACAGCACACACATATTCATAAAATCTGTCTGATTCCTCCTCCCATTACCATATGGATATGTATTTATTTCTCAACAAACATTGATTAATGAGGATACCAACCATTAGTTAAACCAGGGATGGGAAAACGTTTTTCTTTTTTTTTTTTTTCTTTTTTTTTTCTTTTTTTTTTTTTCTGAAATTTATTGACAAATTGGTTTCCATACAACACCCAGTGCTCATCCCAAAAGGTGCCCTCCTCAATACCCATCACCCACCCTCTCCTCCCTCCCCCCCCCCATCAACCCTCAGTTTGTTCTCAGTTTTTAACAGTCTCTTATGCTTTGGCTCTCTCCCATTCTAACCTCTTTTTTTTTTTTTTCCTTCCCCTCCCCCATGGGTTCCTGTTAAGTTTCTCAGGATCCACATAAGAGTGAAACCATATGGTATCTGTCTTTCTCTGTATGGCTTATTTCACTTAGCATCACACTCTCCAGTTCCATCCACGTTGCTACAAAAGGCCATATTTCATTTTTTCTCATTGCCATGTAATATTCCATTGTGTATATAAACCACAATTTCTTTATCCATTCATCAGTTGATGGACATTTAGGCTCTTTCCATAATTTGGCTATTGTTGAGAGTGCTGCTATGAACATTGGGGTACAAGTGGCCCTATGCATCAGTGCTCCTGTATCCCTTGGATAAATTCCTAGCAGTGCTATTGCTGGGTCATAGGGTAGGTCTATTTTTAATTTTCTGAGGAACCTCCACACTGCTTTCCAGAGCGGCTGCACCAATTTGCATTCCCACCAACAGTGCAAGAGGGTTCCTGTTTCTCCACATCCTCTCCAGCATCTATAGTCTCCTGATTTGTTCATTTTGGCCACTCTGACTGGCGTGAGGTGATACCTGAGTGTGGTTTTGATTTGTATTTCCCTGATAAGGAGCGACGCTGAACATCTTTTCATGTGCCTGTTGGCCATCCGGATGTCTTCTTTAGAGAAGTGTCTATTCATGTTTTCTGCCCATTTCTTCACTGGGTTATTTGTTTTTCGGGTGTGGAGTTTGGTGAGCTCTTTATAGATTTTGGATACTAGCCCTTTGTCCGATATGTCATTTGCGAATATCTTTTCCCCTTCCGTTGGTTGCCTTTTAGTTTTGTTGGTTGTTTCCTTTGCTGTGCAGAAGCTTTTTATCTTCATAAGGTCCCAGTAATTCACTTTTGCTTTTAATTCCCTTGCCTTTGGGGATGTGTCAAGTAGGAGATTGCTACGGCTGAGGTCAGAGAGGTCTTTTCCTGCTTTCTCCTCTAAGGTTTTGATGGTTTCCTGTCTCACATTTAGGTCCTTTATCCATTTTGAGTTTATTTTTGTGAATGGTGTGAGAAAGTGGTCTAGTTTCAACCTTCTGCATGTTGCTGTCCAGTTCTCCCAGCACCATTTGTTAAAGAGGCTGTCTTTTTTCCATTGGATGTTCTTTCCTGCTTTGTCAAAGATGAGTTGGCCTGGCCATACGTTTGTGGGTCTAGTTCTGGGGTTTCTATTCTATTCCATTGGTCTATGTGTCTGTTTTTGTGCCAATACCATGCTGTCTTGATGATGACAGCTTTGTAGTAGAGGCTAAAGTCTGGGATTGTGATGCCTCCTGCTTTGGTCTTCTTCAAAATTCCTTTGGCTATTCGGGGCCTTTTGTGGTTCCATATGAATTTTAGGATTGCTTGTTCTAGTTTCGAGAAGAATGCTGGTGCAATTTTGATTGGGATTGCATTGAATGTGTAGATAGCTTTGGGTAGTATTGACATTTTGACAATATTTATTTTTCCAATCCATGAGCAGGGAATGTCTTTCCATTTCTTTAAATCTTCTTCAATTACCTTCATAAGCTTTCTATAGTTTTCAGCATACAGATCCTTTACATCTTTGGTTAGATTTATTCCTAGGTATTTTATGCTTCTTGGTGCAATTGTGAATGGGATCAGTTTCTTTATTTGTCTTTCTGTTGCTTCATTGTTAGTGTATAAGAATGAAACTGATTTCTGTACATTGATTTTGTATCCTGCAACTTTGCTGAATTCCTGTATCAGTTCTAGCAGACTTTTGGTGGAGTCTATCGGATTTTCCATGTATAATATCATGTCATCTGCAAAAAGCGAAAGCTTGACTTCATCTTTGCCAATTTTGATGCCTTTGATTTCCTTTTGTTGTCTGATTGCTGATGCTAGAACTTCCAGCACTATGTTAAACAGCAGCGGTGAGAGTGGGCATCCTTGTCGTGTTCCTGATCTCAGGGAAAAAGCTTTCAGTTTTTCCCCGTTGAGGATGATGTTAGCTGTGGGCTTTTCATAAATGGCTTTTATGATCTTTAAGTATGTTCCTTCTATCCCGACTTTCTCAAGGGTTTTTATTAAGAAAGGGTGCTGGATTTTGTCGAAGGCCTTTTCTGCATCGATTGACAGGATCATATGGTTCTTCTCTCTTTTTTTGTTAATGTGATGTATCACGTTGATTGATTTGCGAATGTTGAACCAGCCCTGCATCCCAGGAATGAATCCCACTTGATCATGGTGAATAATTCTTTTTATATGCTGTTGAATTCGATTTGCTAGTATCTTATTGAGAATTTTTGCATCCATATTCATCAGGGATATTGGCCTGTAGTTCTCTTTTTTTACTGGGTCTCTGTCTGGTTTAGGAATCAAAGTAATACTGGCTTCATAGAATGAGTCTGGAAGTTTTCCTTCCCTTTCTATTTCTTGGAATAGCTTGAGAAGGATAGGTATTATCTCTGCTTTAAACGTCTGGTAGAACTCCCCTGGGAAGCCATCTGGTCCTGGACTCTTATTTGTTGGGAGATTTTTGATAACCGATTCAATTTCTTCGCTGGTTATGGGTCTGTTCAAGCTTTCTATTTCCTCCTGATTGAGTTTTGGAAGAGTGTGGGTGTTCAGGAATTTGTCCATTTCTTCCAGGTTGTCCAATTTGTTGGCATATAAGTTTTCATAGTATTCCCTGATAATTGTTTGTATCTCTGAGGGATTGGTTGTAATCATTCCATTTTCATTCATGATTTTATCTATTTGGGTCATCTCCCTTTTCTTTTTGAGAAGCCTGGCTAGAGGTTTGTCAATTTTGTTTATTTTTTCAAAAAACCAACTCTTGGTTTCGTTGATCTGCTCTACAGTTTTTTTAGTTTCTATATTGTTTATTTCTGCTCTGATCTTTATTATTTCTCTTCTTCTGCTGGGCTTAGGCTGCCTTTGCTGTTCTGCTTCTAGTTCCTTTAGGTGTGCTGTTAGATTTTGTATTTGGGATTTTTCTTGTTTCTTGAGATAGGCCTGGATTGCAATGTATTTTCCTCTCAGGACTGCCTTTGCTGCATCCCAAAGCGTTTGGATTGTTGTATTTTCATTTTCGTTTGGGGAAAACGTTTTTCTATAAAGGGTCAGATAGTAAATATTTTAGGCTCTGCAGGCCATGTGGTCTTACAACTACTCAACTTTGCCTTGTGGAAGGAGCGATAAGCAATAGTAAACAAATGAATGGGGTTGTGTTCCATAAGACATTATTTCCAAAAATATATGGGAGGCTGGACTTGGTATAGTTTGCCTAACTCTAAGATAAATGATGAGGTTGAGCAACAGGTGGCCAGCATCGATATGCCTGTCGGTTAACAGGCACCAGCTTCTATATGTCCTGGCCACAGGCCCCCTAAAACATTTCAGTCTACTGTTTTCTCTTTAGGGACAATGTATACATTGTACTAAAACTGTTGTGCAGAGTTCAAGAAAGAAACTTTACAAATTTGAAACATGCAAAAAGTGTAAAAGATAATCCTGGATCATAGGCACAGAGGCTTGAGTTAAATAAAAGCTAAACTGATAGTTTCTATCATATTAGTGATTGTTATTCTTAGATGAGAACAATTGTGAAGAGAAAAAGGTCACGACAGTGGATTTCTAGAGCTCTCCTGAATTTTTAATGCTTTTGATGGTTTGGTTTTGAGTTGACCATTGTAAAAATAAGGAGTTTTAGGGGCGCCTGGGTGGCGCAGTCGGTTAAGTGTCCGACTTCAGCCAGGTCACGATCTCGCGGCCCGTGAGTTCGAGCCCCGCGTCAGGCTCTGGGCTGATGGCTCAGAGCCTGGAGCCTGTTTCCGATTCTGTGTCTCCCTCTTTCTCTGCCCCTCCCCCGTTCATGCTCTGTCTCTCTCTGTCCCAAAAATAAATAAATGTTGGAAAAAAAAAAAAAAAAGGAGTTTTAGTACTTTTATTAATGTCTTCCAAAAGTTGCTTTTTCTGTAATTACATGCTGCCAAATTGCTACATTCTTTAATTTTTTCAATGTTTAATTATCCTAGAGAGAGAGAGAGACAGACAGACAGAGCACGAGTTGGGGGTGGGCAGAGAGAGAGGGAGACACAGAATCCGAAGCAGGAGCCAGGCTCTGAGCTGTCTGGACAGAGCCTGGTGCGGGGCTTGAACTCACAAGCCACGAGATCATGACCTGAGCTGAAGTCGGCCACTCAGCGATGGAGCCACCCAGGTGCCCCACACTGCTACATTCTTAAATATGATTTTATTATACCTGGGGGCTCAAGTCTTTTTCCAAAGGAACACATCTCCAAATTTATATTGAAACAAGCGAGGAATTGAGATTTATTGAAATTTATTATCTGACCTCAGCAAAGCACAATTCTTATAATAGTAAAAAAGATACTTGTATTAAATAACAAAGTATGGTTTCATAAAGTCACATGTTGGCTGATACATTTTTCATAAGTGTTAGATTTATTTTAATATTGGGAACACAATTTACATCGTAGTTGCTTTGACCCCATTTTCTTCCCAGTGGAAGTGGCAGTTATGCTTTTACCACCCACCTTCCTTTGTTTGGTCTTCTATCACAGCTCTGCCCTACAGCTTAGCCTTTATAAGTCAGTATAAAATTCAGTGGAGGAACATGAAAAGAGCATGGAAATAACATTATACCATGCAGGACTTGTGAGGCAAGAGACAGGGGTTTTTCATCATGCTGAATTTATAAAGGGCAAAGATAATTAATTAATCAACTCAGAGCATCTACAAGGAGTCAAGTACCTTGTGGGATCCTGGTCCTGTCAGACTCACCTCATGAATCGAATGTAAACGGTATCTGTGATTCTTCCTACTTTCACTCAGGTATCTCTGTTTACCTTTAGACCAATATCCTGGAGGCTAGTCAATGTGATTCAACGTTGCTTCTAAATGTCTTTGTTTTGTTTTCATTATTCTACTCAACTTATTTTCATTAATCTACCAAATATTGTGGCTGCACTGGAACTGTAGGATCATGTTAGCAAAACCCTTTTAATTGACAGTGAGTGGTTTCATATCTGTCCCTTTTGGACTTTTTTTAGTGCTAAGCACCAGGTTAAGCATTTTACATGGCAGAGTGTGAACCCGACCACCCACCCACCCACTCATGCACACTTCTGCATCAGATCTCATTCCACCCATGGGACTGTCCAGTAATTCATTCTTTCTTCCTTGTTTCTTTTCTTTTCTCTTTTTCATTTTCTTTTTCTTTTTTCCCCTGGAGCTTTTCTACCAGCATACAGAAATGCTGTTGTTTCTGCCATCTTAAAGTAAAACACCCCAAAAGCCTCTCTTGATCCACTTCCCTTCCAATTATCATCTTAATGCTTTCCTTCTGTATAAAAAAACAAACAACAAACCCACAAAAACTCCTTGAAAAAGCTGTGTGTACCCTGTATCTCGAATATCTCTCTTCCTGCTCTCCTCTGACCTTGCTCCAACAAGGCTCTCATTCCTACTACTTCCCTGAAACTGCTCTCTTCAATGCTATTAAAGGTCTCCATGCTGCTACAACAGTGGTTCAGTTCTCAGTCTTCATTTTGCATGGACCCTTGGGTGCAAGTGATGCGACTGCTTGTTCCCTCTTCCAGTATATACTTTCCCAGTTGGCTTCCGCAACTCTGCTCTTTCGGGTTTCCCTCCTATCTTATTGGTTGCCCTTTTCCATCTCCTTTTCCGCTATCTTCTCATCTCCCTGGGTCCCTACTTTTGGAGTACCCAAGGGCACAATGCTTGGACCTCTTCTCTTTCCTTCCAAATGTAATTTCTTGGTGATTTCACCAGTTTCATGATTTTAAATACAGTCGATGGGTTGACAACACTTACATTTATATCCTGAATTTAAAACCTCTTTTTGGATCTCGAGACTCTTGCAGAAATTATCTTCCTCACATCTCTACTTGGATACCCAATAGGTATTTCAAATATAATCTTTCTATACCCGAGACTCTGACCCTCCTTACTTCCCTTCTTACAGTCTCTACTGGTCCCCTCCATCTATCCAATTTCTCAGGCCAAAAAATTAAAATTAGTGCTCCGGAGCAGGTCACTACTGTGCTTAAAACTGCAAAGGCTTCTTGTCTCACTCAGAGTAAAAATCAGTTTTGAAAATGGCAATTGAGCCCCCTGCCATCTTGTCTCTGATCTTATTTCCTTTTTACTCTGCTCCAGACAAACTGTCTACCCTGCTGCTGCAGGTACACAACTGCCTCTGGGATTCTGCATTTGACAGTCTGTCCTGGGATATTCTTTCTCTAAATGCCCCCTGATCTCCTGGCTCAACTTCAGGTCTTTTTCTCAGTGAGGACTACCCTGACCACATTCCACTACTATCCATACCAAAGCCTAAAATATTTACTATCTGGGTCTTTACTGGAATGCAACCTTCCTGAAGGCAGGGATTTCTGTCTGTTTTATTTACTGCTCTATCCCCAGTGCCTAGAACAGTGTCAGTGTGGTAGTCACACAATAAACGTTTATTGAGTTAATGACCACACACTATCTAATTTTTTTAAGTCAAAATAATTAAATTCGTGTTACAAAAAAAAAAAAATCAAAACTGAGGACTATAGAGTTACATAGCTTACTAGGATTCTAACACAAGCAGTCTGGCCCTGGATTACTTCTCCGCTCCTATTTGACAGAATGCTTTTGTTCTGAAGGTGGCAGGGAATGCAGTGACAAGGTGGGCTTTGTCAATTTAATTTGTCCAATGTAGAATCCAACATTTAGCTCATATGAGAGTTTAATAAATGCTAATGGATGCTGATTTATTTTTTACATAAATTAAAAAGGAAAGGTACCAGGAAGCACATTAGCCTATTATGTTGTATCTAAAATTATTTTTAACATGATGGCTTCAGTCATGTGTCAACAGCTATGGTTTCCCTGCAAGCCTATTCTACTATTCTTTTGATACTACATTTGAGCTTATTTTAGAAAATTGTTTATGAAGTCACATTTAATTTACTTAATACATCTGTTAAATGTAAAAGGGTCAAAATCTGGCTTTTAAATATATATGCTTCTAAAATAAAAGATTTTTGTGTGATAACTCAGCTTATTGTGAATCAAATCCCATTCCTACAGAACAGTAAATACACAATATAAGAATGTGACATGCTATTATTAAGATAGGTACCAGCTTTGTTTTCCAAACTAATAGCATACAAGGATCACAGTGTATAAGCATTTTCATGCCAGCTGACTTTACAGATTGAATATTTACAAACAGACTGTGTAATTCTAAGTATATTCAAAGCATATACTTTGACATTTCTCAAGGCCTCTGATCATATGCAGAATTTGTAACATTTCTACTCAGTGTGGCCACTTGGTGGTGTAAAACAATAAGATATGGGTAAACAAAAGAAAATCACAGCACACAATCAGCTGTGTGTTCTCATAGGGCTGACTGGCTGGGACCTTGAAAAGTCATTCGTTCATCACCTTGCCTTTAGGCAGGATCACACTTAAACCTTTCAAATGAGACTGATGAGAATCTATTCTGTTTTAAAGACCTCCACAGAAGGACACTGCTCTGCTTTCCTCACTGAGTCCAGAGTTTCATAGCCATAAATAGCATCTTCTGCTGTTTTAGTCTCCTGGTTTCAGTTCTTTCTCCTGGGTTAGTGCAACCTAACTAGACCTTATCCTGTGAATAGCAGTTCTACATATTCTTACAAAAATTTATTAATCTCTCTTCCCTAGGTTAATTAATTAACCCCAGTTGCTTTAATCTTTCTCCATGGGCCCCCTTTGCTTGACATTAGTCAGTTTCATGATTGTTTTTTCAGTTGGTTTAGGTTCCGCCTTTTCTTCCTTCTATACTCGGAAATTGACCTCTCTCAAGAGTCTAAGGATAATCTTACGGTGTTTGTATGCAGCTATTTCACTTATGTAACTGGTATAGATACTTCATAGAAGTGCATCTATTGGATAGTTCTAACTACAGAATCCTTCCCTATTGTCAACATACCTAGGAGGCTGTTTCCTTTCTCCTGTACTTAAAAAAGCTAAAGAACATATGTATGCATATATATATATATATATATATATATATATATGTTGTTAACTTAGATAAATTAATATTGATCAAAGTTTATAGTCCTTTTGAATATAAATACACACTAATATGGAAAAGATTATATTCTGATCAGGAAGAGAATCAAACTATCAAACCCACTCAAGCAAACACACACACATACGTGCGTGCAAAGCTTCTTTTTGTAGGCTCACATATTTTCCACACAGTGATCTCTAAAAACAACGTAAATATAAAATACCTCAAATAGAATCCGAGCCCCTTCTGTGGTCTACTCTTCTTGTAATAGGTTGGCCTTGTTTTTCTCTTCAAAACACCTTCCATCATCCTCCAGTCACCTGTGGCTTATTCAGTTGCTCAAAGTAAATAGGATTTTTCCTGCCTTGGGGCATTTGCGTATTAAGGCCCTCCTACCTGGAATCTATTCCTTTCATTTTTTACCTGGCGTCCTCTTCTCAGGATTTGGCCCTTTCGACTTTAGCTTAAATATTGGCAATCTCCTCAGTGAGGCCTTCTCTGGCCACTCTGTGTAAAAAAGTTCTGCCTTATGATCCCTCAACTAAAAATTTACCCTTTTCCTGAATAAGTCTCACATTTTGTAATTCCTGGTTAGTTTAACTATTACCTTCTTTTCCTAGACCTATTACTGTTCAATATGGTAGCCACTAGCCATATGTGGATATTTATATTTAAAATAATTAATAATTAATTTTAATTAAAATTAAAACTCAAAACCCAGTTTCTCACATACATAAGGCATATTTCAGGTGCTCAATAGCCACATGTGGCTAGTGGCTACTACGCTGACTGACATGGAGCATCCCCATCAACACTGTAAGTTTTAGTAGCAACACTCTCACACACATCGTGTTTAATCAAACATCTGGAGTGGTTGATTTTATGTGTCAACTTGACTGGGCCACAGGGCACCAAGATGTTTGATTAAACATGATGTCTGTGAGAGTGTTTCTGGGTGAGGTTAACATTTGAATCTGTACACTGAGTAAAGCAGATTGTCCTTCCTGATATGGGTATGGCTCATCTAATCCCTTGAAGGCCTGATAGAATGAAAAGGCTGAGTAAAGGAGAATTCCCTTTCTGAATGTTATTGAGTTGGGACATCAGTCTTCTCCAGCCTTTGGACTCAAACTTGGATTGGAACTTATACCATCAGCTCTCTAGGGTCTCACGCCTTTGGCCTCAGACTGGAACTAAACCTGTGGCTCTCCTGAGCCTCCAGTTTGCCAAACTACAGATCTTAGGACTTCTCCGCCTCCACAACTGCATGAACCAATTCCATATGTTTATACATCCTATTGGTTCTGTTTCTCTGGAGAGGGCTCAATAATTTATATCTGCTTTTGTTCACACTGTGCTCTGGGTATCTTTTCCCTTCACTCCACTACCCCTAGTCATTTGATACTCATCAGGAGGCTCAGCCCCTACAGTGTTCTGAGGTCAAGTATTTCAGTGGTTGATGAGCACTGAAGAAGTTATTTGTAGGCTTTGTGACAAGTCTGCCTCTGTGCCTAACTGCTCAATTCTAATAGCTGAGAGTTGTCCCTGAGACCAAGTCTCTACCTTTTGCAGACCAAATCTAGTTAATGTGTTCCTGTCTTGACTGTAAGTCCAGATTTTGATTAAACTGGGGTTCTAGATATGCTTGCTCCTACAAGATTGACCAGGAATGAATACTAGCTTTTCTTGAAGTTCACTGCCTGCTTCTAGTCTGAAATTTCAAATATTGCCTGTCTTTAGATTCTCAATTGATAACAAGAAAAAGCAATAATAATAGTATTACTGTTGTTACTATTTGTAACAGCAACCAATATTTATAAAGTGCTTACCACATATATAGTAAGTGTTTTTATGTTGCATTTGATTCTTTTTATTAAAAATGTTTATTTTTGAGAGAGAGAGAGAGAGAGAGAGAACCACCCAGACATCTCATTTAATTCTTGAAACCAAGCTATGAAATGAGGAAACTGAGGTTCCTTAAATCGAGGAGGCTGATTTCTAAAAACATTGATAGCAGGTCAGGATTCAACCAGATATATTTGTCATAAAATTTTGGCCTCTTAACCAGGGTTCTGTACTGCTTCCATGTTGCCATTATTTTTCTGTGCATCTTCTACCAGACTCTATTATCTTGTGTTGGGCTTCCCTGATGCTCATTTCTTGCCAACCTGCTGACCACTGATAAACTCTCCAAAAACCATATTCCCGTGATTGATTAAGGGGGGGGTGGCCTCTGCCTGAGGCCTGGTCCTCCTCCTTTACTCCCATCCCATGCTTATCTCACTAGCAGTCATGTCTTCTTGTTAGTTCTGGCTTATTAATCTGACACAGTTAACTTTTCCTTTCCTGGCCATGTCAAGAGATGTGTCATTACTTCCGTAGAAAATATATGTCTGGTTGAAGTGGTCTAGATGAGTAGAATTCATTTTAGATTACATATGAAGGTTTGATTTTGATTGTGATTATTTTTGTTCTGTGTGGAGAAACCAAATATGCCTATCAATATTATTAGGAAATATTTATTATGTTTATTACAATAGGCAAGGTTGGGCGTCATGGTAACATGGAAATGTATAAATACATGATGTTGACCTTCATGAACTGCCAAAATAACTATTGATATAACAGCCATATTTGAAAAGAGTAACCAAAATATAAGGCGGTTTTATAGCCATTAAGAACTATGCAAATGTTAAGTACATAATGTTAACTAAGAAGTACAGAGCAGTAAAGGGGGAAATGATGACTCTTGGCTGCAATGGACTGATTCAGTCCTGAGACCTGAAGAATGGCTAGCATTATTTTTAAGTGATGATGAAGAAAAGGGAGGTTTCGTGATTTTTGTTTGTTTGTTTTCCAGAGACATTATTACATGCAAGAGCATTGAAAGCAGAAAGTATAATACAGGTTCTAGGGAGAGTCAGATGGTTTTGTGTAAAAGAATAAAGGGAAGAAAGACACGAAAATTATGTTCTGGACAGGTTATGGTAGGCCTTGGAGTCCAGGCAAGCGAATTTGAACTTTGTCTTATAGACATTGGGGAATAATTGAAGGATTTTTGGCAGGGAGAATAACATGAAAACTTCTAGTTTTAAGATCTCAGCCACTGGTGGTCTGGATTCTATGATGGGGAGGACAACTTATCCAGCCAGGATCTTTCAGACTTGTGTTTAATAGGGACAATGACAGCCTGTGGCTATATTGGTGGCATTGCTGAGATGTCTACTTTTACGTGGTTTTATAAGCAGTGTCCCTTGACATCTGGACCCATTTGCTTTCCAGGACAAAGAAGATGGTCTGGGGCACCAGGGTCCTGATAGGGCAATATGGATACAGAAAGGGGACTGAGTACACATTTTTATTAGATTCATATTTGGATACTTCATGAATTCTTTCATTCTACAAAGATGGAGATTCTAAGATGAATATGCCATTTTCTATCATTAGGATCTAATGGAGATGCAAACATATAGAGTTAATTATATCACAGTGAGTAAACTGGAATAATTGATATATAAATTAATGCAGTTGTGAGGACTGGTGTGTTTGGGGAGGGGGAACTGGAAGAGATGAAAGCCTGGATCAGCCTAAATGCTGAGCAGGAGTTAGCCAAGCAAAGGGAGAATGCCCTAAGAAAGTCATCCTAGGCATAAGGTACAACTTGATCACAGGCTCATAAGTTAGGAGGAAGAGTAGGAACCTCCAACAGGATCATCTTACTGAGTTCAGATCAGGCAAAGAAAGCATGGGGAAGGCACAAAGGAGCATGGGTTTCATCATGTAGATTTTAAGTACAGAGTGACATGGAATGTTCTGTGGTTTAGAGAGAGAATCTTGGCAACTCTTTAGAGGATGCATTTGAAGGTGACAAGACTGGAAGTGGGAGCTCATCGTAGGAGTTCTGAGAGACAATGCATGAGCCTTAACGAGGCAGTGACTACAGACAAATGGGAAATTGAGATATTGGCACCATTCTTTAGGACAAAGTTAAATGACAAAGGCATGTGAGAAGGAATTTGAATCCTTAAATATGGTAATATGCCAGGCCCTGTGGTGACTGGTGTCAGACACTAGAGGCAGTTTCCATAAAGGAATATCCTGTTAATCTTGTGATAAAGAAAAACCTAAAGATGAACTTGTTTCTTTTCCAGATGAATGGACTAGTATCTGATTCTCAAGAAAATAATAGATAATGATAAGAAAATAATGGGCTTAGCCTGAAACCAACATTATAACTCTTGGGTAGAGATTGACTGGTATAAACCGACATCAACTTATGTAACGTGCTGCCTTGACTCCCTGAAAAGCACTGATGAAGCCTGATAAAGCTAAGTTGTTTTTTTGGTGCTCATTCTTGAAGATTTCCCCCTGGAGCATTCTTCTAGGGAATGTTCCTGCCCGTGATCTGTCTCCTGTCTCACCTTATCACGGATCACTCTCCCATGACCAAGAATTGAACCCCCATCTTTGGAACATTTATTCATCAGCAGAGGGCGCCCTCACCTTTTGGTATTTGTGAAAATTCAGAAAACGTGTTTCTCTAATCTTGAACAGGATTATAAAGTTTCATCCAACTTCTTGCGGGATCAAAGGGGTAGGGACAAAATTAGGAAAAAACAGGGCATGTCATCTTAGGTCATCCTGAAAAGGGACAAAAGCTAGAGGAGAGTCTGGCTATACAAAACCAGGCAACCCTGAATCTAATTTTGCTTTCAGTAGTTCAAACCAGCAGTTTCTGAAGCCAATATAAAATGTAAAGCAGTTGGAAAGAAGACTGTACAGAGCAGAAAATAAACCCATTCACAGCAAAGGAACAGCTTTCAGCGAAAGAGGCCAGAACTAAATCTTGTTACTCCCTAGAAATAAGAAAAGTACAGTCTTACTGCTTGCCATTCTATCTCTTGGTCTCTGCTTGGGTAGGGAAGCATCTCAGAATATATAGAGATTATGATGAACCATCCTGAGTATTTTGCATATTGCGTAAGTGGACTGCAATCATAAACTCAGCTGCCTATTTCTCAAGATCTAGTGACCCCCAGGTAAAGACAGAGAAAGTGAGGACGAAATGTGATTAGTGGACACAGGCAGATTTTAATACAGTAAGGTGTTTTTTTTGGAACTTTTTTTGTAATCAGTTTTCCGTCTGAACCAAAGGATACATACACTCTGGTGAGGTTTTCAAGGTAGCCTACAGACACGCATTTAAACCACAGTTTACTGAAATAATATACATTTAACAGTTATGCAATGTTTTACTAATAAAATAAGACCAAATAAAAGAGTAAAGTAACATAACACATCTGAATTTTTAACTGAATAGAAGCAGGTTTCATTTTCAGTGTTTCTCAGTAGTGGTCACTCTTGGCAATTTTAAGCAGTTACAGTTTGTGTTGTGTGGGACCGTCCTGTGCACTGCAGGGGGCAGCACCTCTGGGCACCCCATTCTATATGCCAATAGTACTTGCCAGTTACTTTGAAAACCAAAAGACCCTCACCCACTTCCCATGAATGATATAGAGAGGGTCTGAGAGCCACTTGGAGATGTTTATTGGTATTCTGAAAGGGAACCACAGGCACTTCAAAAGTTGATGGGACAGATTTTAAAGTTTGTTGTTGTTTTTTTTAGGTTGAGTTTTACTTTATAATATTTCTTAGCTGAGACCATTTTCCTTATCCGTCTTGAGCAGGATAATTTTTTTTCCTCTCAAATGGAACAAAAAAGGCAAGCCAGAAGAAAACTGTTGGAAGTTTCTATTCAGTTAAAAATTCATACGTATTAAGTCACTTTTCTCTTTCATTTGCTGTTATTTTATTAATAAAATATTGTATAATTGTTAAATGTATGTCATTTTAGTAAACTGTGGTTTAAGTGGGTGTCTATAGGCTGCTTTAAAAACCTTACCACAGTGTATGTATACTTTGTTTTTAATGGGAAATGGATTCCAATGTTGGAAGAGTATATATATCTTAGAAAAGTTCCCTGAGGTATAATAAAGTAAGCACCAAGCACAGAGAAAAAAAAAGGAGAAAGAGAAATAAATATTGTTTGCATGATCCTACATGAAGGCTGAACCCAGGCTATGGAGCCATGCATCTTACTTACTCTTTTATAACTTGCTTGACCTTGGACAAGTCCCTTAATCCTAGCAATCTATGGTCCATCTCTAGAATGGAGATGATTTTAATAATACCTATATTCTGGAGGGGTGTGTGTGTGTGTGTGTGTGTGTGTGTCCATAATTATATGTGTAAAACAATCTGAAATCTATGAAACAATCTACAAATTTCAGGTTGAAACCATTATTTTTAACATGATTGTTGCCAACCTGAGGGTGAATGTGGTAGATGGCGAGGGTCAGAAGTTGAGTCAGATGTTCCCAACTCAGGCAAGTTTGGTTCCTATACTGAAAGGATAGGAACGGTGTGAAAGCAGGTCAGAATAAGTTGGATGTAAGCTGGGGGAAAGGCACATTATACCTAGGGAATGTCCTCATATTAATATGGTCAAAATTGTTACATGGGATACTTGACACTTAAGTGGATCTTTAAAGCGATTTTATATGTAGCATTCTCAGTGTAATCTAGATAGAAAAACCTCCACAAACACCACCACCACCACCACTATTAACAACAAAATTTTTGTGAAAATCTCGGGAAGATACAATGAAGAGTCTGTTGTCCACATGTGAACAGCTCACTGGTGGAAGACTGGCTCATGCTTCCAAGACAGCAGAGGGTCATAAAAATAACATATAAGCATTTGTTGATTTTATAAGTGATATATATTCAGGGTGGACATTTGGCAAAATTATGATGTGTTCAGATTTGCTTTTCACACTTTTCTAGACCTCTTTAAATAGTCTGTGCCTCTGCTGTGGCATCTCTTTTCTTATTTTCTGATGTACTCTATTAATATTCTGGCCAGCAAAGAGCCTCCACAGAAAAACCCACCTTCACCTGGCCTTAATGCACTATTACAGGATTCAGCTTCTCCCTCTCTCAATATTTTCCTTAATTTAAGCATATCCATTCTGCTTCTCATTTTTTTCAAGGCAATATTACATCTAGAGATAAATAGGCAATTTTTAAGGCATCAAAAAATCCTCTGCCCCAAAAATGTTTCTCTCAATGACTTGAAGTGCCATAAAATGACACATTAGTCTCTTCTTTAGGTCGAAATATTAAATGGCATTGCACATTTGTGTTTTCTCTGAAGGCGAAGGCATTATCATTTCTTTTTATTAATTTTTTTTAACATTTATTTATTTACTTTTGAGAGACAGAGACAAACAGAGCACAAGTAGGGGAGGGGCAGAGAGAGAGGGAGACACAGAATATGAAGCAGGTTCCAGGCTCTGGGCTCTCAGCACAGAGCCCGATGTGGGGCTTGAACCCAGGAACCATGAGATCATGACCTGAGCCGAAGTCGAATGCTCAACTGACTGAGCTGCTCAGGCGCGCTGGCATTATCATTTCTTAATAACTTGTAATAAGTTATTTTCATCAGATTAATAGGCAATATAGCACAGGAATTGAGAATGTAGACATGAGAGCTAGACTGCCTTTATTTAAACCCTAATGATGTTATTTGCTATCTGTGATTTCAGTCAAATTGCCTAACCGTTCTGTGCCTCAGTTTCCTCATATTACCATGCAAAAATAATAGTTGCCAACCTCACAGGATTGTCAGAAGGATTAAATATTCTGCTATATGTAATGCACATAGAGAAGTGGAGAACATAGAGTACTTGGGAAGCACTCAGTAAGTGTTAGCTTGCAAATTATTATTCTGCCCAGACATTAGCACTGATATTTAGGAAAATGAAATACACATTGCTTCACTGAGAAGCTTGTACCCAAACAGGCTTGTTTAGACTGCTTCAAAAGTGTATTGATTTTCTAGGTTATTAAATTTTTTTTCTTGAACTTAAAAGACTTATAGAAGCTTGTAACTAACATAGGTAGTGTAGTTTTGTGAGCCTACAGAATGAATGCTACTCTCTTGATGCAGCCTTCTTGAACCCTTATTATACTTAAACATTCTTGCATTCCACCCTGTCATACATTTTGCTTGTAAGTCTTCCCTTAGAGCCCTTTAACTTTCCCTTGTAGATTAGCTATTGGTATTCTTTAAAAGCGTTTCTGATATAGTATAATTTTGTGGAGGGCAGGAATCACGTCTCATTCATCATTATGAATCCACTGGAGCCTTGCACAGTATAGACACTTGCTACATGATTATCAGATGAATGGATAACTGAAAGATCCATAAGGCCAGAGATTTTTGAAGGTGTGCTCATTGCTGTATCCCCAAGTATCTAAAACAGTGATTGGCACATAGTAGGTCATCAATAAATATTTGCTGATGATTTCATTAAAAGAAGGAAGGCACAGATGTGCTGCTGAAGTTAAATGGGATTCTGCATATGAAACCTGAGTTACATTAAATATTTTGAGATCTATTCCTCCAGGAAAAAAAAGTACATTGGGGAAGCAAACTATGGTACACAGAGTAGGACATTTGCTTCTTCCTTTGGAGATTTTTCTCTGCAGGTAGGGGAGGGTAGTAATGATTGTTATCCATTAGCTATATATTCTATAGAATATATATATAGTAGCTATAGCTACTACTTCATTCATTCACTCATTCATTCAACCAAAAGCTATTGACCATTTGGTTCATGAAGGACACTGTGGCTGATGATGGGTAGCAATTAGGCAGGAAGGATACGCAACGGTACGGAATTTGTTTGAGTAGCTGAAATAAAGTGTAGTGCTCTTGGCCATTGTGAATAAAGTGTGATGGTCTCGTTTAATTCACTTCTAAGTGAATTTGCTTTGTCTATGATTCCTGATGAAGAAGTAGGTTCAGGTGATCCTGATCCTCTTTTCTGTCTGGACCAGGATGTACAGTCAAATTTTATAGTCTGATGATATCACCCAGAGCAAACATCTTGGCCAAAACATGCATGACTAGCAATCACAGATATATAACAAAAGCAGGACATCCAAAAAAGAAATACTGAGTAGCAACTTTAGGCTGCCTTGATAGATCTGCTTAGGAGAAAACCTCAGGGGAGAGTAGTCAGCACTGAGATGCCCACACTCTTGGCTCCAAGCTTATGATGACCATACACCTAGGTTTTCTGGAGACAGTCCTAGTCTATTCTTGTTGTCCTAGGGTAATTAATAGGCCCCCTTTCATTATCAATATTTTCATGGTTTAGAAGATAAATGATGTGGTCTCCTATTGTTTTCTCACCGAAGATGTTTTAGAGCATGCATGCACATTGCACAGTCATCCTCCTGGGTTAAATATACATGCTTAATACCCTGGAAAGAAAATTGTTTATCTTGTCTCTAGTGGGATTATAAACTCTTGAAGAGCAGGAATCTCATTTTTTCCTTCCTCTATTCCTTCTTTCTGGCGAGAGCTGATTATATAGTAGGCTGCAATACATTCCTATTAAATTATTTTTAACTTTTTCTCTGACTTAAGATTGCATGGAAAAATGCATATACAAGTACTTTTTTTTCTCCAATAAGATGTGTATTTTCTTAGAGATATATATTTATCCTTAGTTTACTAGGTGACTTTCTTATAGGATTTATCAGGAGATGTAATCCATAGGAACCCTGATTTTTATGCTAAAACTCATTTCCAAATGTTTACTTTGTAGTTTTAAATTTACAGATTGGAATCAGAAAGCTTGGCTAATAGACAATCAAGATGCATTTTCACTCCTTCACAGATTCTCCAACACACACAATCATACTAACACAAAGTAAAATTTCTATACATTATTCTTTATATGAAAAGAGAATACAAGCTGGGTTGTGGGGAAAAAATGAAGGATTCTCTATGTGAACAGTGTCAGGAAAGTGATAAGTTTGAAAATTAAAATGGCATGTATATTAAAGCAAACAACTATTTATTTATTTATTGAGCACTTACTATGTACCAGTTACAAGTAATATTTACATTATTGAGCTTTGGGGACAGAATACATGGAAGATGTTAGAGGCCAGATGCTAGATTCTAGCACTGCAATTGTTGAGTTTGCAAGGTAATAACACTTTCACTCTTAGGAGAAGCTTTTGTATTCTTGAACTGGTTCATGGTATTGATTTTAGGAAACTTTTACATTTCTTTTGGGACACAGTGCAATATCCATCTGTTTATTTAGATGTTTGCTTGAAGGGAGTTTAATGTAGACAGAGACAATGCTCTCCACCCCCTCTGCCCATGAACCACAGTTTGCATGGTGTTTGTCTTATTTTTTTTAATTGTGTTTTTAATTTTGCAAATGTGCCCAGAGGCGTTAAGTAATGGTAGCATATTTATAAATTAAAATATAAATAAATAATTTTGGAAAGCAATAACAGCTGGCAAATATTTTTTTCAAGAGAGTTGTTTGTAAGGAAAGAAACAGTTCTGTGAGCATGATGAAACAAACCATACCAGGTCACAGAAGAGTAGATTGTGCAGCAAGAGCTTCTTAACAAAACTCTCAAGTTTTTGAAAATCTTAAGACAATGAGTGTCTCCTTTGAAGGATGGTGTGGGGGCTCCAGGTTGTGTCTAGTGTTGGTGGTAGAGTGAGATCCAGGGGGCTAGATACATTATAAGGATAAACATTCATGGTGAGTGTAGGGAAAACCCTGTTCTTATTATACTCATATACTCCGCCTGATTCTGGGTATAAAAGAGTTAATAGTAACTCTGTTAATGCACTTCTGAGCTGCTACTACTGCCCTGGGTCTAATCAAAGGTGAGGCACAGGAAGTCCCAAGGCTTTGCCCTAATGGGATCCATTCCAGATTTTCCTGAATCAGGAAAGTGCTGGGGCTTGCATCCCTCAAGAGACAATGCAGTCATTTATGTCTCAGGAAGAGTCAGGGTTTTAAAAATCTACAGCCATAGCCATGATTTTACAGAATTTATTTGAGGAAAGCAAAATCTTTCACAGAAATCAGTTGGTATAGACTCATGACTCAAAGATAGTCTTTTGAGCAATTAACATTTATAACACAACAAACCTAGGAAAAGAATCTTATGAGATCCCTAAGAGTCTGCAGACTACACTATCAGAGAGGGGATTCCCTTTGCCTTTGGGGTTGGGGCTTGTTTCCAGTTCCTTGGTGAGGAACCCCAAGACTGAAGACTGATGTAAAACCCAGTAACAATGGGGCACCTGGGTGGCTCATGGGTTTGAGCCCTTTGTTGGGCTCTGTGCTGACACACAGAGCCAAGAGCTGACAGCTTGGAGCCTGGAGCCTGCTTCGGATTCTTTGTCTCCCTCTCTCTCTCTGCACCCCCCCCTTCAGAAATAAACAAAAACATTAAAAAAAATTAAAAAGAAAACAAACAAAAACCCCCCAGTAACAGCAAGGTCATATCAGACATGCCTTTAATCGAGTAGGATTCAAGAATATTGATGTAAAAACAATAGCAAAGATGAAATTTTAAGTAATACCCCATGCCAGCTTGCCATTTTATTCAATAAACTTAAGCCCATAGGCAATGAATGGAGTCAGTCAAATCAGCAATACTCATTGCTAGTTTTAAACGTATTTTTTAAATGTGAGAAAGATGTTAAGGATTTCCCTGATCAATAGCAAAGAAACCAAACATCTGCCAGGAAAGTGGGTCGTCCGCGCCTTATAGGAAGAACTTTGATAATTAACTCCGGGCCAAGGATGAGTTAGATGAACTGGTAAAGTCATCTATGGAAGAGAGAACAATGACAGCCAACAGGAAGGGCCACCACAAGAGAATCTTCATTAATTTGCCAAAATATTCCAAGCAGAGAAATTCTTGAGTGAGAGTTTCTGAATGTAATATCCCTATGGAATTATATGCTGAACATTACAATAAACATTAAATGTATTTTGTGAGCATATTTGTACATAGGTTGTATATACAAAACCATGTACGTGCCTTGCATGCTAACGTTAAAAATCAACCTCTTCATATCATGCTATTCCACTCTACCCTTTTCTGGAGTGTATCTGAGTCAGATCCCAGAAATCCCAAGTCACATGGGGGAGAGGTAAAATCTTGTATTTTACAGGTATATGGAGTTGTTTCCATTATTATAAGATGATTTGTGTTCACAGGTTGATAAGGCTTGGAAAAATTCAAGTCATGTAATATGTAGAGCAAAAATCATGAAGTTCTCATTACAGAGCCTGGATCCAATTATTCCCAATAAATCCTTTTGTTGACTTTTATGAAGTTCTGGAAAAAGGAGCTCCCCTTTAATTCTGTATTTCTTTTAATAGATACCTGACTTAAGGGGATTTTACCTACTTCATCATCAGATTCAAGATTTTGACACCAAGATTACATTAATTTAGGTGAGGAGTCCCCTTTTAAAGAATCTGTTCAGTGAATTTAAATAGAAAAATACTATCTTTCATTTCAGAGCACTCCATCTGTGGTATATTATGTGCTTTCATATGCATTCTAATTTCACTTCCACAAATATTTATACTGTGACTAATGTGATTGAGTCCTGAAGATAGAAAGTGAAGGTGAAAAGGTGAATTAATCAGTTCCCCATCTTCAAGAAACCCTTGGTATTTTAAGATAAACTTACATTTAAGGACATAATTGTGACATGGAATATGCACTAGTAGGTATAAAGACAAGGCATAGAAATAATATGGAAAAAAAGTAATTAATCTTATTTGGGAGAAAACAGAGTTAGGGAAACCTTCCCAGAGGAGGTGGGCCCCCAACGGGCTTCAGAGATAATCAGGGGGAAAAGCTATTCTGAGCAGAAGATATGCAAATGTGTATAAGCGTGAAATAGCATGCTGTGCTTGGGTAATATTTCAGTATTGAAGTGTGTGTGTGTGTGTGTGTGTGTGTGTGTGTGTGTGTGTAAAGGAGGCCAGAGTGACAGAGAGACAAACAGGGTCTTAATTACAAGAGACCTTTTAATTTTTTTTGCCAGGATTTATTTTGTAGATTATGGAGAGTCATTTAAAGTAATTAGTCTGGAGAGAGATGTGTTCAAATTTGCTCTGTAAATAGAGCATACTACACATATTGCTTTTTTTTTTCTTCACATATTGCTTTTTAACCTGCTTTTTAAAATAACCAATATGGTAAGGATAGCTTCCACATTAGTAAATTTGCATCTGTAACAGTAATTAAAATGGTTGCATTGTATTCTGTGGGCAATTCCACTATTTAATTAATCAATCCATTATGTTAGATAATTAAGATACTGGAGAGTTAAGTTTTTGAGAGCAACAGAGTTCAGTTTAGAACATATGTTTTGGTTGAGATGTTTATAATACAGTAAAGTGGGAATATCCAGAAGGTGCTTGAATATATAAATGTGGAGGTTGGCAACAAGATCTGAGAATGTAGGCATAAATTTTGGAATCATTAGTAGATTGATTAGTTAAAACCAGCAGAGGGGATTTAAGAGTGGATTGACCCTTTGGAAACAGTAGTTTTTAAGTAGTGGGTTGATGAATAAGAGATTGGGAAGAAAAAGTTAAGAGGTAGGAAAAAATCCAGAGAGTATGATGTCAGGGAATCCAGGGGAAAGAAGACAGTTGATTCTCATAACAACTTTTAGAGAGATGCGACTGGGTCCTATCATAATTCTCATTCCACAGAGGCCAAAGGTCTTGCTAAAGCCAATGAGATTGTAAATGATAGAACTGAACTGCGGATCCTGATGGTCTAGCCCCAATTCTAATAGTGTCAGTACCAGATTTTATGACTCAGGTAATTAAAGAAGAGTATAAAAGAATATCAAAGTAAGCTCCAGAAGCTAAAATTAAGATGGAATCTGTAGGAGATATAATATGTAGAAAAAGAACATGTTCTTAAATTATAGCAGGCAAAGGATATCCCAAAATAGGCTGGGAGTGAAATATGATAAAAATGTCTTTAAAATGTTAAGTCTCAAATTTAAGAATATGGTGGATGAGATGATCAGAGAAACACTACCTAGTAAAGTTGATACTTTCAAACAAGATGGACTGAAAACAAACATAAAAAAACAAGTTTCTCAAAAGTTTTTGTTTTGAGATAATTTGAAATTTACAGCAAATTGCAAAAATAATGTATCATTCTACCTAGATTCCCCCTAGCCTCTAATCTCTACAACTGACAAAGCCAAAGAATAGTGAATAAACTAGCAAATGATTATTGGTACACTGCTACTAACTAAACTATAGATTTTTCTAAGTTTTACCAGTTTTTTCCTTAATGCCACTTTTCTGTTCCAGGACTCAATCAAGGATCCCACAATACATTTAGTTGTGTATCATTAGTGTCTTCCAATCTTTGACATTTCCTCATTCTTTGTTTGTCTTTCATGGCCTTGATGTTTTTAATGAGAACTAATTGGTTATTATGTAGAATGTTTCCCAAATTAAGTTTTTATGATGTTTTTCCTTTTTTTTTTTTTAATTTTTTTTTCAACGTTTTTTATTTATTTTTGGGACAGAGAGAGACAGAGCATGAACGGGGGAGGGGCAGAGAGAGAGGGAGACACAGAACCGGAAACAGGCTCCAGGCTCCGAGCCATCAGCCCAGAGCCTGATGCGGGTTTCGAACTCCTGGACCGTGAGATTGTGACCTGGCTGAAGTCGGACGCTTAACTGACTGCGCCACCCAGGCGCCCCATGTTTTTTCATGATTAGATTGAAATTATGCATTTTAGCAAGAATACTATAGAAGTGATGTGGTGTCCTCATTGCATACTAACGGGGGGTACATAATGTAGGTGTTTTATTACTGGTGATATTAACCTTAATCACTTGATTACAGTGGTATTTGCTCATTTATTTCCACCATAAAGTGACTAGGCTTCCCTTTTCAACTGATAAATATTTGAAGGAGATAATTTTTTTCTTATTGAATTATAATGGACATACAATTTTATATTAGTTTTAGGTGTACAACATAGTGATTTGATACTTTTATACATTATAAAAGAATCACCATGATAGGTCTAGTTACCATCTATCACCATACAAAGTTATTACAATATTATTGACTGTGTTCCCTATGCTGTATATCACATTCCCATGACTTATTTATTTTATAACTGGAAGTTGTACCTCTAAATTTGCTCTACTTATTTTCCTCATTCCTCCATTCTCTGCCTCTCTGCCCACACCAGTTTTTTCTCTATATCTATGGTTTGTTCATTTGTTTTGTTTTTTAGATTCCACATATAAGTGAAATTATATGGTATTTGTCTTTCTCTTTGGACTTACTTTACTTAGCAGAATACCCTCTTGGTCCATCTGTGTTATCTCAAATGGCTTGATTTCACTCTTTTAAATGGCTGAGTAATATTTCATTATATGTAATCCATCCATATTTTCTTTATCCATCATCTGTTGATGGACACTTAGGTTGCTTCCCTATATTGGCTATTGTAAATAATGCCATGAACATAGGGGTGGGTACATGTATCAATTCAAATTAGTGTTTTGTTGTCTTCAGATAAATACCAGAAGTGGAATGGCTAGATTGTATGGTATTGCTATTTTTAATGTTTTGAGGAACTCTATACCATTTTCCATAGTGGTTGCACCAATTTACTTTACCACCAACAGTGCACCACCAAAAGAGGGTTCTCTTTTATCCACATCCTTAAGAACACGTATTATTTCTTGTCTCTTTGATAATAGCCATTCTGACAGGTATGAGGTGGTATCTCATTATGGTTTTGATTTGCAGTTCCCTGATGATTAATGATGTTGAACATCTATTTATGTGCCTGTTGGCCATCTGTATGTCTTCTTTGGAAAGGTGTCTATTCAGATCCTCTGCCCATTTTGATTTTTTAAATTTATTTAAAAAAATTTTTAATGTTTATTTTGAGAGCAAGCATGCACGAGTGGGGGAGGGGCAGAGAGAGAGAGGGAGAGAGAGAGAGAGAGAGGGAAAATCCTGAGCAGGCTCCACAATGAGTGCAGAGCCTAACGCAGAGCTTGATCCCATGACCCCAAAATCATGACCTGAGCTGAAATCAAGGGTTGGACATTCAACTGCGTGAGCCAACCAGGTCCCTGCTCTGCCCATTTTTAAATTTGGGTTCCTGTTGTTGTTGCTGCTGTTATTGAGTTAATGAATTTTTAAAATATATTCTGAAAGTAACCCCTTATTGGCTCCATCATTTGCAAGTATCTTCTCCCATTTAGTAAACTGGCTTTTTGTTTCGTTGATGGTTTCCTTTAGTATGCAAAAACCTTTTAGTTTGATGTAGTCCTATTGCTTATTTTTGCTTTTGTTGCCCTTGCCTGAGAAGACATATCCAAAAAAAATTGCTATAACCAATGTCAAAGACTTACTGTCTATATTTTCTTCTAGGAGTTTTATGGATTTAGATATTAAAGTCTTGAATCCATTTTGGGTTTGTTTTTGTATATGGTGTAAGAATGTGGTCTAGTTTCCCAACACCATTTTTCAAAGAGATTGTGTTTTTCCAATTGTTCGTTCTTCCTTCCTTTGTGACTGATTAATTGAATCTATAATCATGGGTTTATTTCAGGGCTTTCTATTCTGTTCTATTGATTCATTTGTCTGTTTTTTTCCCAGAATCATAGTGTTTTAATGACTTATCTGTATAGCATATCTTGAAATCTGGGAGCATGACTTTTTGTTTTGTTATTCTTTCTCAAGATTGGTTTGGCTACTTGAGGTCTTTTGTGGTTCCATAAATATCTTAAGATTATTTATTCCAGTTCTGTGAAAAATGCCATAGGCATTTTGATAAGGATTGCACTGAATCGGTAGGTTGCTTTGGGTAATATGGGCATTTTTAACAATATTAATTCTTCCAATCCATGAGCATGGTATATTTTTCCATTTATTTGTGTTGTCTTCAATTTCTTTCATCAATGTTTTATAGTTTTCAGAGTATAAGTCTTCCACTTTCTTAGTTAAATTTACTTCTAGGTATTTTATTCTTTTTGATGCAACTATAAATAGGATTGTTTTCTTAAATTCCATTTCTGATAGTTTATTATTAGCATATAGACATGCAACAGATTTCTGTATATTAATTTCTATCTTGCAATTTTACTGAAGTCATTTAGTAGTTCTAACAGATTTTGTTTTTGAGTCTTTAGGGTTTTCTATATATAGTATCAGGTCATGTGCAAATAATGACAGTTTTACTTCTTCCTTTCTGACTTGGATGTCTTTTATTATTTTTTTCTCATGTGATTGCTGGGACTAGGACTTCTAATACCATGTGGAATAAATGTAGTGAGAGGGGGCATCCTTGTCTTGCTTCTGATCTTAGAGGAATAGCTTTTAGCATTTCACCATTGAGTAGGCTTGTCACACTCCGCCTTTATAATGTTGTGGTATGTTCTCTTAAAACCCAGTTTGTTGAGTTTTTATCATAAATGGATATTTAATTTTGTCAAACACTTTTTCTACACCTATTGATATGGTTATATGATTTTATCTTTTGTTTTGTTAATGTGGTATATCATGTTGATTGATATGCAAATGTTTAAAAAAAATGTTTATTTATTTTTGAGACAGAGAGAGAGAGAGAGAGAGACAGAGTGTGAGCTGGGGGAGGGACAGAGAGAGAGGGAGACACAGAATTTGTAGCAGGCTCCAGGCTCTGAGCTGTCAGCACATAGCCCGATGATGTGAGGCTCTAACTCACAGACCATCTGATTTGCAAATGTTAAGCCATGCTTGCATCCTTGGAATGAATTTCACTTGGTCAGGTTTATAACCCTTTTAATATATTGTTGAATTTGGTTTGCTAATATTTTGTTGAAGATTTTTGATCTATGCTCATCAGGGATATTGGCCTGTTATTTATTATTATTATTATTATTATTATTATTTTGTCCCTTTGTCTTATTTTGGTATCAAGGTAATTCTGGCCTCATAAAATGAATTTGAAAGTATTCCTTCCTCTCCAATTTTTAAAAATAATTTGAAAAAGGCATTAACTCCTCTTCAAATTCTTGGTAGAATTCACATGTGAAGTCCTCTGGACCTGTACTTTTGTTTGCTGGAATTTTTTTGATTACTGATTCTATTTCATTACTAGTAATTGGTTGATTCAAAATTTCCATTTCTTCATAATTCAGTCTTAGAAAATTGTATGTTTCTAGAAATTTATCCATTTCTTCTAGGTTGTCTAATCAAGTCTGTCAATTCTGTTTACCTTTTCAAAGAACCAACTCTTCGTTTTATTGATCTTTATCAGTTGCTTTTTTTTTAAAGACTCTTCATTTATTTCTACTCTGATCTTTATTTCCTTCCTTCTAACTTTGGGCTTTGTTTTGTTATTCTTTTTCTAGTTCCTTTAAATGTAAATGTAGATTGTTTATTTGAGATTTTCTTGTTTGTTTCTCTATAGGTAGTCCTGTATCACCATGAATGACCTTCTTAGAATTGCTTTTTCCATGTCCCAAATATTTTGGAATATTGTTTCCATTTTCATTTGTCTAATGATATTTTTGGTATTTCTTCTTTTATTTCTTCATTGACTCATTGGTTGTTTAGTAGCACTTTGTTTAACCTCTATGTGTCTGTGTTTTCTTCAGTGTTTTTTTTTTTTTTTTTTGTAATTGATTTCTAGTTTCATACTGCTGTGGTTGGAAAAGATGCTTGATGTGACGTCAATCTTCTTAAATTTATTGAGACTTCTTTTGTGGACTAACATGTGAACTATCATGGGGAATGGTCCATGTGTACTTGAAAAGAATGTATATTCTTCTGTTTTGGGTTGTTTTAGTATGCGTTGTTTTTTACTGAAAGGTGGACATAATGTGGTAGGTAAAAGGAAGTGCAGTAAATAGACCTTCAGGAATGTAGTGGTAAGTGTGAGGAGGGGGAAGTATTCTAAAGTCCATAGTTAGGTCTCAGTCTATGATTTATGTCAGGTGAGCCTGTGCCAGGAACTATAAGCTTCATCAGTGATTTTCAGTTTCTTCTCTTCCCTTGCCTTAGGTATGATGGAATAGCTAGAGGAGACTGGTAGTGGGTAATTCCCTCCCCCAATGTAGAAGGCTAGAATAAGATGGAGTTGTGTATTTACCTTCATCTAGATATGTTAGGCTCTGGTAAAATAGTTTCTCTTGAAGGCAGGGCAAGAAGAATCGAATGCCTTGGCATATTTCAAAATGGTTTCTTTTCCTCTACTCTTGCTGGAAGTATGAAGGAATTGTTCTCTCATATTCACTGTGAGAACCTGGTAGAGTTCCTGGAGGGAAAACTCCCCAAAGTGTAGGGGCCTCCCAGTGACCAGATTCCTGTGGAATTTTTTAGTTCTCAGAGTTGAGCCCTCAGCTATTTGTCAATTATAATTCAGATTTTCCTACCTTAGTTCCCACAGATGTTTCCACTTAGAAGTTTCTCCTTATGTAAGTTGTGATTTTTGTATTTGTCTGTCTCTCCAACTTTGGGACAGCTGGCTTGCCCTGTGACCTCACTACTCTTACAGATCTAAGAAGAACTATTGATTTTTTGGTTAGTTCAGCTATTTACTTGTTAAGATGGAGTAGTTGACTTCTAAGTTCCTTACATGCTGGATTGTAAACTGAAAGTCCATTAGCGGATCTTGCTTGCAATGATTATTACTGTGGTGTTTGCTAACATTCATTTTTTCCAATTTATTCTACATATATTAATTGGAATTCTTCTGTAATAAAGAGTTTTTCTTTATCCCCCATATACTTATTCAATTATGTCTTTTATTTGCATAAGCTCAGATTTCAACATTCATTTAATATAATGGGTTATAATTTGATACTAGCAAAATTTGCTTTGTTTTTCCAATTGTTTTAGCTTTGGCCATTGGGGGTGCCATCTGCTTGGCTTTTGTGTCAAATAGGCATTTAAAAAATATGTAGATAGTGTTATATAAATAAAGAAGGTTTAATAAGCAAACAAAAAGCTGTTTTTTTTTTCCTGAGGATATAAGTTAATATTTATTGGCCTAGTAACTTTCTTTTAACAGGACATGTGTATGGGGAAAAGTAGACAAGTCTTGAAGTTTTAGCAGGGCAAAGATTGAATAGGCAACCTGATTAAACTTTTTCTTAAAAATAACACTTTCAGTGAAAGAATTAGGAGAAACTCTTATAGAGGAAAATAGTGGAATAGCATGTCAGTCTTGGCCTTGGATCCTAGCAGAGGGCAAAAAAGAAAGTAAGAAAGTCTTCCTTGGGAGTTCCTAACTAGAACCTACATTATCCTGGTTTGGAATTCAAATTCAGACTTTCTATAGTTTATGTGGAAGAGCAAATGGCTTAAAATAGACAAGATATTTCTGAAAAAGAATCAGTTGGGAACGTTTCCTTTGCTAGATATGAAGACATATTATAAACTATTCTATGTAGGATAATGTGGTTTTGGCAATGCAACAGACAAATAGATGGATGAAAAGAATGGAGACCAGAAATGGATATATTCATATATAGAAAACTGATATAAACAGAGCTAACATTGAAGTTCAGTAGCAAAGGGATTTAATAAGATGATACCAACATAACTATCCATTGAGGGAAAAACATAATAATAGACTCCTACTTCACATCATATATAAAAAAAACAATTATCATTGGGTCAAAACATTAAAGGCATAAGAAAAACTTTAAAACTCTTGAAGACAATATAGAAGTCTATCTTGATGAGCTTGGGATAGGAGAGAATTTTTTAAAAACTCAAGCAGTGCAGATCATAAAGGATATGACTACACTTAGCTACATTAAAAATAGAGATTTATTTTTTATCAAAAGATACCAAAAAGTATGATTATATAAACCATCAATTGGAAGGAATTTCTTGGAACATACATTACTAAAATTTATTAGTACCCAGAATATATAAAGAACCCCCTGATTCAAGGATAAAAAGACAATTCAATAAGAAATGAACAATAGATACACAAATGGGCATTTCACAGAAGAGGAAACATGATTATCCAATAAATATATTAAATATGCACAAGCTCACTAGTGATAAAAAAATGAAAATATGAAATATACCACAATGAGGCAATACTATTTCAAACTCACCGAAGTGGTAAATATGAAGTCTGACAATAACAAGTGCATCCTTTGTGTAGGAGTCAGGGTCTTGGTGATAAAATTAAGGTCGAATTCCAGATTTACTACTTATCAATGATATGATCTTTGGCAAGTCATTCAAACTCTGGCTTAAGTTTTCTCACCTAAAAAATGTAGAATATAATTTCTTCGCAGAGTTGTGAGGAGCAAAGATAATGTACTACAAGCATCTGACATAAAATTTGGCAAAGAGCAAGGGATCATAGATGATTGCTGCCAAAATTGAGATAAACTGGGGTGGTAGTTCAGGAATATAATATTTATACCAAAGTTACACTTGAAGGAATTAATTTAGTGAATGTTTTAGGGTTTTAAACATCATTCTTCAAAGCTTAGAGCAACAGCAGCAACAGCAACAAAACAAAGATAATGGGCAGCAGCAGCAATAATTAATTGAGGGCTTACTATATGCCAGGCACTGAGTTTAGTGTTTTATACTCATTATTTCATGCAGTCCTTGTGCTTATTTTGTAAAGTAGTATTATTATCTCCATTTTATGGTTGAGGAAATTGAAACTGAAAGAGGTTACTTAATTTAACTTGCCCAATGTCACACACAGCTAGTCATTGCAGTCCTGGAAGTGGAACACAGGCTTGACTCTAATTCTCTAATGTAGACAATTCCCCATTCAGAAGATAGATACAGAAACAGAATTTTTGACTTATAAACAATTTTCACAATTAGTGGCATCAAGATCAATTTATGTGCATAATAGTGTGATGAACCAATGCCAGTATTAAAAAAAAAAAAGGGGGGTGGAGCAGTGCAGAATTTGAGAGTTTCTGGCTATGTGCTGTTAGGATTTCCACCTTACTCTTTTGTCAGGGTATTGCTATTTTTGACAGAAATGAGGAAAGGAAAAAAAGGGAGAACTGGAGTCAAAACCAGGTGACCTGAACAGTTCTCTTTATGTAATTTGAACTTCCACCTGCCCACTCTGGGGGAGCTCTCCACTCTAACTCACTTCAAGAATAATGGGAATATCTCTCAGAATGAAAGAGGATGCTAAAATTCATGACATATTCACATGCAAAACTTTTTAAAAAGTTCATCTTGCCCCTTTCAACTCCTTAAACCAACCAAAATCATGCCTTTCAACTCCTATGTTAACACTGGGATTTCCAAAAACACAGATGTGTTGATTCAGAGTGAGACAAGATCTAATACTATTGTGTGCAAACTTGTCTCTTGTAGTGCATTATCTCAGCTAAATGATTGCTCAACATGTTCTGGATTCAATGTTGAGAAACTCATTGTCTCTTTAGGTAGCTTCATCTATCTTCAAAGAGCTCCAATTGTTAACAACAAAAGCAATGATAATAGCATATTTTTTTATTGAGAATTTATGATGTGCCAAGTATTGTGTAACACGTACTACATAAATTGTCTCGTTCATTCTCATAACCTCTGTGACTTAAATGCTATTATTATCTCCAATTTACAGATTACATGAGGGTTTTGATCCATTTATCATAATCTTAGCATCTGCAGACTAAACTCTAATTCACCTGGCAACACTTAGACATTATAAAATAGCACAGAATACTCAGGAGTTAAACTTCAGCTCCTTTGCATTAAACTTTTTTATGTTTGTTTTTCTACATTCCACTCTTGTAGAAAATGTGGAATCATGTGAACATCCGCTTGAAGGGAAAGGAAAAGAAGAGGACACCTTTATTTCTTCACACTTAAAACATGACATCCTAGGGCCTTTCTGCACTCTCTCTTATGTAGTCTTCATTACACTACCACTTTTTTTTTTTTTTAAGATGCAAGGTTGAATTTATAGGACAGAAAAAAATCTTTCTCTATATTCTTCCACAAGTTTTCCAGGCCATTATTTGCAGAGAGTGCACACAGTCTAAGAATGGTAGCTTTCTAAATTATTTTAGAAATGTCTATAGGTAATGCAAATGCATAGCATATCATTCAAAACAGAAGAGGAACAAAAGTAATTATCATGACATACATCAGCAAGATGGGAGAATTCACAGAGTCAATGTTTTTTTTTTTACAAAAAAAATTTTTTTAATGTTTATCTTTATTTTTTGAGACAGAGAGAGACAGAGCATGAACAGGAGAAAGGCAAAGAGAGAGGGAGACACAGAATCCGAAGCAGGTCCCAGGCTCTGAGCTGTCAGCACAGAGCCCAACACAGGGTTCGAACTCACAAGCTGTGAGATCATGACCTGAGCCGAAGTCAGATGCGTAACCAACTGAGCCACCCAGGCGCCCCAGTGTTCGTTTTATTCTAATGAATTTTTGGATGTCCTTTTCAATAGCCCATGTTAAATTTCTTTTCCCATATGTATGTAAAATAATTTATTCTTGCAATAATTTACTTATAATTTGGGTCATATCCAAAAGGTTCAACTTTTCTTAAGGCAACAATTACTTTTTTTTTAATTTATATATTTTTTTAATTTACATCCAAGTTAGTTGGCATGTAGTGCAACAATGATTTCAGGAGCAGATTCCTTAATGTCCCTTACCCATTTAGACCATCCCCCCCTCCCACAACCCCTCCAGTAACCCTCTGTTCTCTATATTTAAGAGTCTCTTATGTTTTGTCCCCCTCCCTGTTTTTATATTATTTTTGCTTCCCTTCCCATACGTTCATTTGTTTTGTATCTTAAAGTCCTCATATGAGTGAAGTCATATGATACTTGTCTTTCTCTGACTGTCTAATTTCGCTTAGCATAATACCCTATAGTTCCATCCATGTAGTTGCAAATGGCAAGATTTTGTTCTTTTTGATTGCCGAGTAATAATCCATTGTATGTGTGTGTGTGTGTGTGTGTGTGTGTGTGTGTGTGTGTGTATGCATAATACCACATCTTATTTATGCATTCATCCATTGATGGACATTTGGGCTCTTTCCATACTTTGGCTATCGTTGATAGTGCGCTATAAACATTGGGGTGCATATGTCCCTTCGAAACAGCACACCTGTATCCCTTGGATAAATACCTAGTAGTGCAATTACTGAGTCATAGGGCAGTTCTATTTTTAATTCCGTAAGGAACTTCCATACTGTTTTCCAGACTGGCTGCACGAGTCTGCATTCCCACCAACAGTGCAAAAGACATCCTCTTTCTCCGCATCCTCGCCAACATCTGTTGTTGCCTGAGTTGTTCATGTTAACCATTCTGACAGGTGTGAGGTGGTATCTCATTGTGGTTTTAATTTGTATTTCCCTGATGATGAGGGATGTTTTTCATGTGTCAGTGGCCATCTGGATGTCTTCTTTGGAGAAGTGTCTATTCATGTCTTTTGCCCATTTCTTCACTGGATTATTTGTTTTTTGGGTGTTGAGTTTGGTAAGTTCTTTATACATTTTGGATACTAAGCCTTTATCTTATATATCATTTGCAAATATCTTCTCCCATTCTGTCAGTTGCCTTTTGGTTTTGCTGATTGTCTCCTTTGATGTGCAGAAGGTTTTTGTTTTGATGAGGTCCCAATAGTTGATGTTTGCTTTTGTTTCCCTTGCCTCCGGAGACGTGTTGAGTAAGAAGTTGCTGCGGCTGAGGTCAAAGATGTTTTTGCCTGCGCTCTCCTCGAGGATTTTGATGGTTTCCTGTCTTACATTTAGGTCTTTCATCCATTTTGAGTTTATTTTTGTGTAAGGTGTAAGAAAGTGGTCCAGGTTCATTTTCCTGCATGTCGCTGTCCAGTTTTCCCAGCGCCACTTGCTGAAAAGACTGTCTTTATTCCACTGAATATTCTTTCCTGCTTTGTCAAATATTAGTTGGCCATACGTTTGTGGGTCCATTTCTGGGTTCTCTATTCTGTTCCATTGATCTGAGTGTCTGTTTTTGTGCCAGTACCATACTGTCTTGATGATTACAGCTTTGTAGTACAGCTTAAAGTCCGGGATTGTGATGCCTCCAGCTTTGGTTTTCTTTTTCAAGATTGCTTTGGCTATTCAGGATCTTTTCTGGTTCCATACAAATTTTAGGATTGTTTGTTCTAGCTCTGTGAAGAATGCTGTGTTATTTTAATAGGTATTGCTTGAATATGTAGATTGCCTTGGATAGTATTGATATTTTAACAATATTTGTTCTTCCTATCCAGGAGCATAGAATATTTTTCCAGTTTTTTTGTGTCTTCTCCAATTTCTTTCATAAGCTTTCTATAGTTTTCAGAAGGACAATTATTTTTAAGCCACTGCATATCATTGAACCTTAGGATTAGTACATTTGTTGTAAGTTTAGACATTTATGAGTCTGTAATTTTAAATCCCTAAGACTTAAAAGGTGGCTATAAACTTGAAGTTTTAGTATATTTCAACCTTCTTTTTTCCTTAAAATCACAAACACTACAAATTGCGTGAATTATAATCAGATATTTAACCTAAGCTATGTGAAATGACTAAATTTGTCTTTATTAGTGTCTGTTTTGGAAATCATACATGAAGAAGCAGCATTTTACCATGCTTAGGGGTCACACAGTTTTCTCATACCTAGGATAAGGGAAAATCACTTAATGGTAGAATGATCACGTCCATCTTCGAACATACAAGTATATGTCACATAGGACTGACTAATGCTAGCCTACACTAAAGCTGTTCTGGCAAAGGCAAACTGTCTCCAATAAAGAAAGAGAAAGCTCTTCAGGCATATGGCCAGCTTAAGGATAAAAATTAGCCTACACACTTCATTTATACTATTTGAAGGCATAAATGAGAACTTATTTTAACCAAAAAAATCTGTGATGTATTTTTAGCATCGTGCATGATGTTTGAATGGATTTTACACTTCCAATTGAATAAGAACTAAGATGAAATAAACTCCCAACACTACTATCATCTCTTCAGAATCACTTGTCTTGAAACTACCTGTCAGTATATTCTCCTCCCTTTCAAGATACATAATAATCTCATTTAAAATCACAGAGTTCTATGACACTAAAACAGCTGACACAGTATCTTCCTGCTTGCTATTGTAGTACTACTCCAGAGTGATTGCTTATCAACAGCAATACCACTGTTTCATGTTACTAGATTTCTGAACAAACACTTAAATTTACTTTTGGATCACTCTTTTCTTTGGAAGTTTGTGATTTATATATGCATCATTTCCAATTTCCAGTAAGATTAGCTTTCATAACAAAATAACAATAAAACCAAACTCCCAAATCATTTGCTAGGTCTCCAGAAACTCACCTACTCCCACTTCTACTAACTCTACTATCTGGCTTATCATGGTAGCCATGAATTAATTTATCTTAAAGTACTGTGTTTTGATTTGGATTAACAGGAACATATTGCTTGTGTATTACTTTAAGAAGGGCAAAGGAACATATTTTATTATCTAATCAATTTCTCATAGTATTATATATAATGTATTATTAAATAATAATATTATAAATAAAAGGTAGAACAGACAAGATTTGTTGCAACAAATCAGTGAGTTACATTTTTATGGAACTACTTCAGTTTTTTAAAGATGACACAGTATTTGAAAAACTTGAAATAATTGGCATTTAAAATTTAAGAAATTTCTTCTTGCCAATTTCTGAAAAATATTATTTCTTGAAGACTCAAAAATTTGCAACACTGAACCTACATTTGATTATAGCAACATTAGCTGGACTTGAATATGGCCACTCCCTCCAGAAGGGCTGTGGTAGGTGACCAGATGGCCAGTGTGCTCATAGCAGTCCTATTTTATGCCTGTTTTCCTGGTATTTCTTAATAGTGCCCATTTTCACTAACAAGTTTAAAAGATAAGTTATATGGCCATTGTAGATTGTGGTCTCTAGTTGTCTGTAATACAACAACCCTTTTATCTTATTATTGGCTTCCTTCACACACCATAAGCCTGCCATTTGTGAGCATTTAAATGTATTATTACTGCTCTAGTATCCCTCATCTAGTTCATATATGTATAAATACACAACTAACTCCTCCTTAATGATGGATAGAAGCTTTGGTTGTACTTTCCCCTTTGGTATTACCTTCTGTTTGCTTCCTCCTACACAGCATGGTCTCAACTAAATATTCTGTGTAGTATCTTTTTTTTTTTTTTTTGCCTTATAGATCTTAACTATAGAAGGCATGATACTGTTACCATAACTTAACTATTATGTGCACACTCTCATATTTATCTTTACACCAGGGTTGTACTAAGAATTTCATGTAACATCTCTTTACTGCTGCAGCTAAATGGTTCTTAATCATAAACTCAAAACTGGCTAATTTAATTTGTAAACCCTGAACCAATGCTTGGTATATGCCAAACTCTGTGAAAGTCATTGAGCAAATAGAAATAAAAGACATGCCATTCATATTATCAAAAGTCATTAGTTGCCAGGGTGCCTGGGAGGCTCAGTTGGTTTAGCATCTGACTTGAGCTCAGGTCACGATCTCACAGCTTGTGAGTTCGAGCTCCACATCAGGCTCTGTGCTGACAGCTCAGAGCCTGGAGCCTGCTTTGGATTCTGTGTCTCCTCTCTCTGCCCCTAACCTACTCGCATTCTGTCTCTGTCTCTCTCAAAAGTAAATAAACATAAAAAAAATTTTTTTAAAAGTCATTAGTTCTCTTCACAAAATAGTCTTTACTTTTGTTTCACATATCAGCATATTTTTCTTGTCTTACCATCTTTCTTATGAAGGTAGTGCCAAATGATGTGTGTGTGTGTGTGTGTGTGTGTGTGTGTTGGGGGAGAAAAGACAGATTTGAGCAAGGACATTCTACTTCAACACATGTACTTTCATTGCATTGAAACAGAGGTATTAAAGAGCTAGAGTACTTGTTACTTCAGGTAAAGCCTCACAGGTTGGCTGTTTCTTGAGGAGTTACAGCAATCTCAATTTAGATTTATGGTTTGAAAATGTGCTTTCATCAGTTAATCAGTGCCAGTTGTCTGCTCAAGGATGACCAGCATCCCTGTAGAACCTAAACCAAAATAAAATATCCCTATTTTTATTCATTTTCTATCATCTATATATTCTTGTTCATTGTTGTAAAGTTGACTAATACCTTCCATTCAACAGGTTATAGCATTTTTTCTAGTCTCTCTGGTTGAGAATCTGGGCTTTTATGAGGCTGCCCTGGAGATCTTTTCTGGCCTATTCACTAGGTATTCCTTTCTCAGGGAGCTGGTTAGGCTCAGAAAACCTTAGCTGGCCCAATTTCTAGGGACTGGTTATACATATTCTAACTTGAATCAGAAAGAGATAATCCACTGCACTGTGAATTATGGTTTTAAGATTTCCAAAGTCACATAGTAATGGCCTTTTTTTTTTTATTTGGTAAGTGTCTTTCAATTTCAGAAACATGACTACTTGGCATTTTAGAGGAAATAACTTTGATGTGTTGGCTTTTCCAGTGAATTTTAATATAATATTCTTGTAAGAGGACTGAACTAAACTATCTCCAAGAATTTAATTGATAAACGTGAATTTTCTATATATTGATTTGTACTTATTGTTTTATAGTAAAAATCTAATTGCTAAGGGACTATATGATATTTATGTTCATGGTGTGTAGCATTCTTTCCCTTGGGAAAAACATAATGAGTAATACTGTATATTGAGAACTATAATTCCAAAGAAAACCAAGATGACAGACACATGTATCTGAAATTAATTGTATCTGCTTCTCTGTAGGAAAGTCTATGCCAGCATAGTTCCAACAATTATCCGGAATTTCCTCAAGGAATATTGTCAGGTCAGTAATCCCATGATATTAAACAGATATGCTTATTCCACTGCAGGGATATACATATCAAGGACAATGGATATTCAGTTCCAATTTTACATGGCAAATACCGACAAATTCCTAATTTTCAAGTTCTCATTGTTTGTTTATTTTAGGACCCATAAGGATTTTTTGTCATAACTTTAACTCAATCACGCTTGGTACAATTAAGCTATAGTCTATGATATGCTGGTAATCTGGCTCTCACCCAAGCCAAAAAATCCAGGATTTGTAGCATTTGCCAATTTCCACAGTGTAAATTCTCCCAGCATTGCTAATTTCTCCTCTACTTTTATAACTGGCTCTCCCCAAATTCCAGAATATTTAACAATTGACTTTCTAGAGTCTGTACCAGCTGGCTCGGAGAACACCATTAGCCGTTTTTTACTAGTTGAGATCTAGTTCTGAAGTTGCATCTAGCCTTCTTCTATTGATCTTTTTTGTTTGTTTGTTTTGTTTAAAAAAGATTTTTTTAAAACGTTTATTCATTTTTGAGAGATAGAGAGAGACAGAGCATGAGCGGGGAAGGGGCAGAGAGAGGGAGACACAGAATCCGAAGCAGGCTCCAGGCTCTGAGCTGTCAGCATAGAGCCCGACGCGGGGCTTGAACTCACAAACTGCGAGGTCATGACCTGAGCCGAAGTGGGACGCTCAACTGACTGAGCCACCCAGGCGCCCCTTCTATTGATCTTTTGATTAGATTCAGAACACACATTAATAAACCACCTCTTAGCAAAATCTATTAAATTTTTATAATGTTTATTTTACTTATTTTGAGAGGGAGAGAGAGAGAGAAAGAGAGAGAGCAAGCACATGAACAGGGAGTGGCAGAGATAGAGATAGAGAGACAATCTCAAGCAAGTTCCCTGCCATCAGTGAAGAACCCTATGCGGGGCTAAACTCATGAACCCTGAGATCATGACCTGAGTCAAAATCAAGAGCCAGACACTTAACTGACTGAGCCACACAGGTGTCTCAGAAAAAAAACCAAACAAACAAAAAATCATTTTACAGATAGTGGTATCTGTTTATGCTGAAACTATTAGTTTCATTTGTAGCTAGGGACTTTTTTTTTTTTTTAAAGTATGGGACAGAAGGAAGCTTACCATCACCTCCTAAAATTCCCTCTCATTCACATAGTTAGGAAAAGTATGTGGGTGGAAAGAAAGTCACAGAGGCAAGTCAGTGGAGAAAATAAATTTAGGAAGAAGTCATAAGTGAGCGCATTCGATGGAATACAATAGAGAAAAGTATAAGGAAAAATAGAATGTAAAAAAAGAGATTGATAGATAAAGATCTATTTTCATTTTTTAAAACACACATTAACACACAGGTAAATAGATGTTGTGGCATATTAGTTGTTTGGCTGCAAAGTCAGTATAGTTGGGATTAATTCTGCCTTCCATATCCATCACTTAATTCAGTTTTGGTAACTCCTAGGACCTTCTTATACAATATGGAATTCATGTCAACTTTATGGTATTAATTTTTTGGAACCATTTTATTATCCATTTAAATTCCTTAAACTTCACTTTCCAAGAAAGTGTTATTTTTAAAGGTTCTAAAGACAATAACTACCAGCAACCTAGGTTTCTCATCCTATTACTGCAGATATCTCCCTAGGAGTTGTGCTTGGAGTTAAATGTAGAAACCACTCAGATTTTCTTGCTAAATTCTTGGAATACTATAGTCGACAAGTAAGAAATAACAGGTAGCTATACCTTAGGAGATGACGAAAATTCATCAAAGGGAAGAGGAGTCTAATATGATGAGCTTGATCTGAGAAGGGAAAATGCCTTGGTTGTCATAGGTGAGAAGGAATTTCGAGTGTGACACCGAAGCTGTTGCATAATTCTTGCAATTTTTTTTTGCCATAAGTCTACGTTCTGGGGATGAGAATATTAAAATCTGTTTTGTTAGATCTTTATAAAACATATTGGGGTCTAGGAGGCAAAATGTTGGGACAGCTCTAACAACCCTTGGCGTTATAACTGATGCCATGTCCTCTAGAAAGAGCACTCCTGAGGTCTTTTTCATGTGGTTGGATTTCATTTCCAGAACTCAAGAAAGAGAGAGTTACAGAATTGTGTCATTATGACAAGGACCAGGAACCTACTTGAGAGCAGAGGTCAAGTTCATTTCTAGTCTTCCCTGGAAGTTTTCCCATCATCATCAGTGACCTCATGGCTGGAAAGTTTGAATTTTACAAAGAGTTATGAACATTGAATGGCTTTAATTAAAGAAAAAGATAGTCAATAATTGTTGGTTTGACGTTTATAAGACAATAATTCTGGTAAAATCATGCTCCATGAGAGAAATGGAAAGTTCTATTATGCTATTACCAGAAGCTGAGAATAAAATTAATTTAACTTGAAATAAATCTTCACAAAAGTTATAGCAAACATACCGAGCAGCTTCTGAATATCTCTCCAGACATCTAAACACTGTTGCCTGGCGAAGATGATTTCGGAAATAAGCTGGGTTTAAAACAATACTCCTGTAAAAAGATAAAAAGAAATGTAAATGTTATTAAGTTTTAAAGGTCAATTACCAGAAGTGTATAGGAACGAAATAACATGTATTCAATTTTATGTACTATATATTTTAAAAGATACTAATGAATGAAATCCTTTTCCTCCTGTAACTGTCAGTTAAGACAAATAAACAAGTTGAAAACTAATTAAGTTTGCATGATAAAAGCAATTTTATTTATAGCACCTAGTATCTTCTGTAGATATGACAGTGACAAAAAATTTGAATACAACTTATATTACAATAAGACATGTTATTTTATTTTTTAATGTTAATAAATCAGATAAAAATCAGAGGTTATTTATGGTAATGTGTATTTATAATGGAGGAGTTAGTTATTGAATTTCAGTTAAAAGAAAGGAACTGGAATTTGGGTGACATGTTTATTTGTACTAAAAAAATAATTAGGTTCTGTGTCTTCCTTCAGCTGGACAATGTAGTGGCATAAAAGGAATCATGTACCATTGGTTAAGGACTTGAGTCTTGACCTTGCCACTTTTGGTTAGCCCTTACTCATTTTGGGTTTCCATTTCTTCTTTATTGAAATTACAAGGCTTGGCTTGAGGATAAGATTATCTATCTTTACTTGCTTATTTTTCCATCATCTGAGTTCTGGAATCTCAATCCATGCCCAGAAGAAAAGATGACCATTCCCCAGCTATCTTCTCCCCTAGAGATAAACTGGCAGACATTTCACTTCTTTGATTCACTGAGAGCTAAGCACCGTTCAAGGTATTTTATATAATGAGATGAACTAGACAGATGTAGTCCATGGCCCATCACCAAGTGGGGACAGAGCTATTAATGGAAGTTTGAAATGTAGCTTATAGTAACAGAGTGTGTTGTGTTACTGATGTGGGATACAGAGTGTAATAGAACCAACACAGTATTATTAAGCAAACTTCTTGTGAGCCTGTTTTTTACAAGTTAAATGTGAATCACTTGGCATTAATTCATTATTGAAGTAAGTGGTTTTTAATCTTTTTTGAGAAGTTCACAGAGCTTTTTGAGAATCACATGTAAGCTGTGTACCTCTACCCAGAAAAATGCACACAACATAAGTGCCCAAATTTAGCGAATTCATGTGATCCCTGAAGCCTAGTCATGTCCAGATTAAAAAAACATGCCAACAAAAATAATTCCTTTCCCAGATCCATTGCTTCTAGACAGAATAAAGTAGAAAAGAAACATCTATTTGGCCCATGTAGAATCATAGAATTATATGATGATAAGATGGCTTGATTGAATAATTTAGCTCACTTTAAACACAAGTTAACAGAAACCAGGGAGGTTATGGGACCTTTCTAAATCATACACAATAAATTAGTGGAAGAAAGTTTCAGGTTTATTGTGTTTCCTGTCCCTAGCCACAGTACTTCATATTACACAGATGGCTTTTCGTATGATGATTTCTGAATTAGAGGGGCCTAAGTTAGCGAAGTTTTACTTTACCCTATGATTAACAATTTGTACAAATGAATGCATTAAACCCCAAGAACACAGATCATTTCCTTTGGTGATTTCTGATTGAAGTGTTGGAAATTTAAAAACTATTACATGAATTCATTCCATATCAGTACTGAATACTAATAACTTATGCTAATTCAGAAAAAGAGTACAGTTACAAGGTATGTTTATGCATTTTATCCTTGTAAAAGTAATTTTGTAAAAGTAGATCAGAGGGAATAAGATCAGAGTTCTGTCAAGGGCCTAGGTCTTCTGACTAAATAGAATTTTTTCTTCCACATTATAGCTAATTCTTCCCTCTCTCTTTGTAATCATTCATTCACTTGTGCATTTTTACTAAGTTCCTACAAATGTGATGGGACAAAATCCTTACTGAATGGATGTTTCTAGCTTTTGACATCTCATTGCCCATGATGTAGTGTTCTGGCATTGCTGAACTATTCTCTAAGAATCTTGCTTTGTCAGACAAATTCTTTTGACAAAAATGCAGACCTGAGAGAAGGATGGAGTGTGGGGGGCAAGAGAAGTAATGAGGGAAAGGTTTAGTAAAAGAAGGAGGAAGGAGAGGAAGAGTCATCAAAAATAGTTTGGGATGTAGGTGGAGAAGAAGATTTTCATGGATAGTGAGGTTTGATGAGGTAAACAACCTAGGAATTGTTTCAGTGTGACTTTAGAAAAATGATAGATTAGGGGCGCCTGGGTGGCGCAGTCGGTTAAGCGTCCGACTTCAGCCAGGTCATGATCTCGCGGTCCGTGAGTTCGAGCCCCGCGTAGGGCTCTGGGCTGATGGCTCAGAGCCTGGAGCCTGTTTCCGATTCTGTGTCTCCCTCTCTCTCTGCCCCTCCCCCGTTCATGCTCTGTCTCTCTCTGTCCCAAAAATAAATAAATGTTGAAAAAAAAATTAAAAAAAAAATGATAGATTAAAAAAATTGTTTGTAATTACAAGTCCTCTTTCTGATGTTGAAAAAATACAAGTAGAGAACATGAGCTTAGAAATCACTATTGGTAGACTGGAATGGTTTCTTTTATCACCTCACACTGTACCATGTGAATCACAGCTTTACCTGATAGTCCCAAAGAAGATCTGGACCCAGTCTACCCTGAGTGGTGGAGTTATAATCATAAAAGAATGTTTAGAAATTTGAGATGAGATATTATTTTTGGCAATTTATTATTTTTGGCTCTCGAAATTATTGAGGAGGCAGTCTAGGACCAAAATGGACAATCTGACTGGCATTAAAGTGAAAAAACAAATAAACCAACAAAAAGCCCAACATCCCTGCAATTCTAATCAGAGAGGCAAGAACTCTGTGCTGATGGTCTGATTTTATTACCGAAGAAATGACTCTGATTTAGCTATGTTGATAGGGCTTTTGGTAAACAAACAAACAAACAAAAAAACAAGATCATGTTAAATATTAAATTATAGAACTCATTGAATTTTGGTCAGAAGAATGGAGGGAGTGTTAGTAACAGGCCATGATTGCTCATTCAATTGACTAGCACTATTCTAACAGAATGAGATCATGTAAAATAATAAATATTATAATAGATAAAGGCATATTTTCTTTATCAATTTGTTGGCTGTGGTATATCTTATGCTTTTTATGATTTGCATTTGTGAGTGCTTTGGAATTAATCTTTTATATTAAAGTTCACATAATTTGATTTGTGTGCATGCATGCATCTGCACTTGTTTTATTAAGTCCTAAGGTCATAATATTGTTGTAAATCCAGAATGTAAGTCTCTTCTGGTGATTATTTGAAGTGTCTCAATTCACTTGTCAAATAATTTATCTTTCTCTCAGTGATTGATATGCCACCTCTATTACATACTAAGTTTACATGCACTAAGTTGGATCCATGGCTGCACTTTGTATCTTACACTTGTTCTATGTGTTCTTTGTATCTTACAATTTGTTCTATGCAGCACAAATTGTTTCAATTATCGTCACTTTAGTGGTGCCTGGGTGGCCCAGGCAGTTAAACACTGGCCTCTTCATCTTGGCTTAGTTCATGATCTCATAGTTTGTGAGTTTGAGCCCTACATCAGTCTCTGCCCCACTGCCAATGGTGCAGAGTCTGCTTGGGATTCTGTCTCTCCTTCTCTCTGCCCCTCCCTTGCTTGTGCTTGCTCTCTCTCTCTCTCTCTCTCTCTAAATAAATAAATAAATAAACTTAAAAAAATTAATACTGTCACTTTAAAATACACCTTAATTTCTGGAAGAGAAGAACTGCCTAATGTCCTTTTTTAAAATTTTTATTTATTTTTATTTTTTTCTTCACAAAATAGATTTTTTATTGTCTTTCACTCAAAAGAAATAAGATCTCTATGAACCATCAATCCATTTACAGAAATCACCAAGTGGTCAGACCATGAAATCAAAGGAGTGGCACCAGAAATCAAGTGAGTGCTCTAAATCAAAATCAAATCCTTAGTATGATATCAGAGACCCTAGGAGAGCCCAGACCACCCATCAGGAACAGAATGCAAAGGTCTCCAAGAAGACCCATTTACAAGGATGGAGTAAGCAGGGATCCAAAGGAGAGGATCAATCTCATCTGAGTCACAGTACCAAACTCTCAAAGATAAAATGCACCTGGCAGTTAAGGAGATTTTCTTAATCAGGCTATTGTAATTGTTAGAATGTTTACTAATGAGAATCACCTCAAAGAAAATAAAGAGGGCCTGAGTCATCCAGGGTCTTATGAGAATGATAGGAAAGGATGAAGATGGGGCTTATCTGAGTCACTGAGAAACAGTCTCCACTTTTTAGACTAGGTCTAATCTTGAAATGTGGAGGAGCCGGGCATCCTCTGTGGATTAGCCATTTCTCAGGAAAACAAATGGGTGGGGATTTCTTTACTAACGCTATTTTTTATGAGCACAAAGCTCTGGTGAAGTTCAATATTGTCAAATGTAGGCTTGTGAGATATAACTCCAAGTTGGATCTTGATTTAAGTTGTAATTTCTTGGGAATAGTTTTTTGTTTTTTTTACTTTTAATTTATTTTTTTAATTTACATCCAAATTAGTTAGCATATAGTGCAACAATGATTTCAGAAGTAGATTTCTTAATGCCCCTTACCCATTTAGCCCATCCTCCCTCCCACAACCCTTCCAGTAACCCTCAGTTTGTTCTCTGTTTTGTCCCCCTCCCTGTTTTTATATTATTTTTGCTTCCCTTCCCTTATGTTCATCTGTTTTACATCTTAAAGTCCTCATATGAGTGAAGTCATATGATTTTTGTCTTTCTCTGACTAATTTTGCTTGGCTTAATACCCTCTAGTTCCATCCATGTAGTTGCAAATGGCAAGATTTCATTCTTTTTGATTGCTGAGTAATACTCCATTGTGTGTGTGTGTGTGTGTGTGTGTGTGTGTGTGTGTGTATAGATAGATAGATAGATAGATATAGATACAGAAGATATCTAGAATAGATAAAGAAGATTTGGTATATATATATACATATATATATGTATATATATACATATATATACATATATACATATACATATATACATATACATATATACATATACATATATCTATATACATATACATATATACACATATACATATATATACATATACATACATATATATATACATATACATATATACATATACATATATATATATGTATATATATACCACATCTTTATCTATTCATCGACCATTGGACATTTGGGCTCTTTCCATACTTTGGCTATCATTGATAGTGCTGCTATAAACATGGGGGTGCAGGTGTCCCTTCGAAACAGCACACCTGTATCCCTTGGATAAATACCTAGTAGGGCAATTGCTGGGTCATAGAGTAGATCTATTTTTAATTTTTTGAGGAACCTCCATACTGGTTCCAGACTGGCTGCACCAGTTTGCATTCCCACCAGTAGTGCAAAAGAGATCCTCTTTCTCCTCATCCTCGCCAACATCTGTTGTTGCCTGAGTTGTTCATGTTAGCCATTCTGACAGGTGTGAGGTGGTATCTCATTGTGGTTTTAATTTGTATTTCCCTGATGATGAGGGATGTTTTTCATGTGTCAGTGGCCATCTGGATGTCTTCTTTGGAGAAGTGTCCATTCATGTCTTTTGCCCATTTCTTCACTGGATTATTTGTTTTTTGGGTGTTGAGTTTGGTAAGTTCTTTATACATTTTGGATACTAAGCCTTTATCTTATATGTCATTTGCAAATATCTTCTCCCATTCTGTCAGTTGCCTTTTGGTTTTGCTGATTGTCTCCTTTGATGTGCAGAAGGTTTTTGTTTTGATGAGGTCCCAATAGTTGATGTTTGCTTTTGTTTCCCTTGCCTCCGGAGACGTGTTAAGAAGTTGCTGCGGCTGAGGTCAAAGATGTTTTTGCCTGCGCTCTCCTCGAGGATTTTGATGGTTTCCTGTCTTACATTTAGGTCTTTCATCCATTTTGAGTTTATTTTTGTGTAAGGTGTAAGAAAGTGGTCCAGGTTCATTTTCCTGCATGTCGCTGTCCAGTTTTCCCAGCGCCACTTGCTGAAAAGACTGTCTTTATTCCACTGAATATTCTTTCCTGCTTTGTCAAATATTAGTTGGCCATACGTTTGTGGGTCCATTTCTGGGTTCTCTATTCTGTTCCATTGATCTGAGTGTCTGTTTTTGTGCCAGTACCATACTGTCTTGATGATTACAGTTTTGTAGTACAGCTTAAAGTCCGGGATTGTGATGCCTCCAGCTTTGGTTTTCTTTTTCAAGATTGCTTTGGCTATTCAGGATCTTTTCTGGTTCCATACAAATTTTGGGATTGTTTGTTCTAGCTCTGTGAAGAATGCTGTGTTATTTTAATAGGTATTGCTTGAATATGTAGATTGCCTTGGATAGTATTGATATTTTAACAATATTCGTTCTTCCTATCCAGGAGCATGGAATATTTTTCCAGTTTTTTTGTGTCTTCTCCAATTTCTTTCATAAGCTTTCTATAGTTTTCAGTGTATGGATTTTTCACCTCTTTGGTTAGATTTATTCCTAGGTATTTTATGGGTTTTGGTGCAATTGTAAATGGGATCGATTCCTTGATTTCTCTTTCTGTTGCTTCATTATTGGTGTATAGGAATGCAACTGATTTTTGTGCATTGATTTTATATCCTGCCACTTTGCTCAATTCATGGATCAGTTCTAGTAGTTTTTTGGTGGGATTTTTGGGGTTTTCCATATAGAGTATCATGTCATCTGTGAAGAATGAAAGTTTGACCTCATCCTGGCCAGTTTGGATGCCTTTTATTCCTTTGTGTTGTCTGATTGCTGAGGCTAAGACTTCCAATACTATGTTGAATAACAGTGGCGAGAGTGGACATCCCTGTCTTGTTCCTGACCTCATGGGGAAAGCTCTCAGTTTTTCCCCATTGAGGATGATATTAGCGTTGGATCTTTCATGTATGGCTTTTATGATCTCGAGGTATGATCCTTCTATCCCTACATTCCTGATGGTTTTTATCAAGAAAGGATGGTGTATTTTGTCAAATGCTTTCTCTGCATCTATTGAGAGGGTCATGTGGTTCTTGTCCTTTCTTTTATTGATGTGATGAATCACATTGATGTTTTCTGGATATTGAACCTGTCCTGCATCTCAGGTATAATTTCCACTTGGTCGTGGTGAATAATTTTTTTTAATGTATTGTTGGATCCGATCAGCTAATATCTTATTGAGGATTTTTGCGTCCATGTTCATCAGGGAAATTAGTTTATAGTTCTCCTTTTTAGTGGGGTCTTTGTATGGTTTTGGAATCAAGGTAATGCTGGCTTCATAGAAAGAGTTTGGAAGTTTTCCTTCCATTTCTATTTTTTGGAACAGCTTCAAGAGAATAGGTGTTAACCCTTCCTTAAATGTTTGGTAGAATGCCCCTAGAAAGCCATCTGGTCCTGGACTCTTGTTTTTGGGAGATTTTTGATTACTAATTCAATTTCCTTACTGGTTACAGGTCTGTTCAAATTTTCTATTTCTTCTGTTTCAGTTTTGTTAGTGTATATGTTTCTAGGATTTTGTCCATTTCTTCCAGATTTCCCATTTTATTGGAGTATAATCTCTTCTCTTTCATTCTTGACTTTATTTATTTGGGTCTTTTCGTTTTTCTTTTTGATCAAACTGGCTAGTGGTTTATCAATTTTGTCATTCTTTCAAAGAACCAGCTTCTGATTTCATTGATGTGTTCTACTGTTTTTTTGTTTGTTTGTTTGTTTGTTTGGTTTCACTAGCATTGATTTCTGCTCTAATCTTTATTATTCCCTGTCTTTTGCTGGTTTTGGGATTTATTTGCTGTTCTTTTTCCAGCTCTTTAAGGTGTAAGTTTAGGTTCTGTATCAGAGACCTTTCTTCCTTCTTTAGGAAGGCCTATTTGCCAGCCTGCCCCAGAAAAAGTTCACGTGTGCATGAAAAAGTTCACTGTGGCAGCAGTGTTTCAGGGATTATGGAAAATCTCAACACGCATCTGGCACCAGGCTTCACCCTAACAACCTTGTTCCAGCACCAGCAACTGTGGCTGTTCTCCAGGGTCTGCTAGCACCTTTGCCTGGTGGCCGGGGTGGGGGGGGGGGGGGGGGGGAGGGGGGCTGTCACACAGCCTCTACCATATGTCCTCCCAGAAGGGAACCACCTCTCCCTGTGTGGCCTGAGGACTTCCTGGACTCCACTCTGTCCCTGGGGATTTGCCCTTCCCACCAGAGTACCACCTATTATTGAGCTGCGAGCTGCAGAGTTTCAGACTCTGTGCTCCCCGTTTATAGTCTTAATGGATTTTAAACCCTCTCCTTTCTCCTTTCTCCCCTTTTAGTTCAGTCCCTGCAGCTGTTTCCACTTTTCCACTTTCTCTCCAGCTGCTTTTGGGGGTGGTGGTGCTTTTCCCATATTCTCCCCTGTCTCCATCCTCTCTCCACAAGCACAAACAGCTCCCTGCTCTCCATGGCTTCTCTCTCCCCCAGTTCACTTATCCGCGCCGCATACCTGCTGAGTTCTGTGGTTCAGGTTGTGCAGATTGTTGTGTTAATCCTCAAATCAGTTGTCTAGGTGTGTTGGATGGTTTTGTGTTGATCTGGCTGTATTTCATAGACATGAGACGCAAAAAACTTCCATGTTGTTCCACCATCTTGGCTCCTCCCTCAAGAAATTTTTCAAATATCCTTTGATTTTATCAACATGATCTTGTGGACTTTGTCTTTTGACTTTTTGCAGGGATGATTTCTATTAATTACTGATTCAAAAGGACATTGAAATTAATAAACAGAATATTAAAGAATTAAGAAAGTGAATAATAGAACAGAACTATATCCAGGAGAAAAGTGAACAAACATAAAAATAAAGTGATATTATTATTATTATTATTCTGTGATTTTTATAAAATATTATGCTAGTATTGAGTTGCCAGAACCTTAGATTTAGCCATTCAGTCTGTTCTTCCTGTCTTTCAGTTCATTCATTTCTACTTTTATACTTATTAATTCATTTTTGTCCTTTCTAGATTTTTTTTTATTATTTCTCTTCTTAATTTCACTTAATATTCAATCTATTTACGTTTTCTTTCTAAATAAAGGAAGAATCTACAGCTATGATTTTTTAAACTGATTTTAGCCTTGACTATATACTTAAGAATGATAGAGTATTTTATTCTCATAATTTTTTTTCCTTAGTCTCTAATTATAGATTCATATTCTTCTTTGATTGAAAAATTATTTAGGATAGTGTTCAATTTCCAAAGGGTAGTTTTTCTTATAGCTCTTATTGCTAATTTCTCATTTTATTACAATGCAAACAGGGAATATGTTGTACATTTCTGCTTTTCATATACATTAAGAGTAATACATGATGAAGTTAGCAAACATTTTAGTGGCATGTGGAAGAAATAATACATTCTTCATTTGTTACATATTGTTAGAAACTGCTATAAGAGAACTTACAAGGTTTTTAATGATCTAGATAAAACTACTAAATAGGTACCTCTGTTTAATTCATTTTCCTTGGGACATCTTTTTAGACCTATATTTTAATGGTAATGATTACCATTTCAAAATTAAGTTTGTTTTTATTTTTTATTTATTTTTTATTTATTTTTTTTTTTCAACGTTTATTTATTTTTGGGACAGAGAGAGACAGAGCATGAACGGGGGAGGGGCAGAGAGAGAGGGAGACACAGAATCGGAAACAGGCTCCAGGCTCTGAGCCATCAGCCCAGAGCCTGACGCGGGACTGGAACTCACGGACCGCGAGATCGTGACCTGGCTGAAGTCGGACGCTTAACCGACTGCGCCACCCAGGCGCCCCTAAGTTTGTTTTTAAAAGCAATATTGAGTTCATGTTCTTTGTTCTCATCTTTATTCTCTAATTTTTAGAAAATTAACTTACTTTAATATACTTTTATTTAAATCAGTGTTATGAAGCTTAATTTACACACTGTAGTATTCACCTTTTTCTTTTTAAAAAATTTTTTTTTTCAACGTTTATTTATTTTTGGGACAGAGAGAGAGCATGAACGGGGGAGGGGCAGAGAGAGAGGGAGACACAGAATCGGAAACAGGCTCCAGGCTCTGAGCCATCAGCCCAGAGCCTGACGCAGGACTGGAACTCACGGACCGCGAGATCGTGACCTGGCTGAAGTCGGACGCTTAACCGACTGCGCCACCCAGGCGCCCCTAAGTTTGTTTTTAAAAGCAATATTGAGTTCATGTTCTTTGTTCTCATCTTTATTCTCTAATTTTTAGAAAATTAACTTACTTTAATATACTTTTATTTAAATCAGTGTTATGAAGCTTAATTTACACACTGTAGTATTCACCTTTTTCTTTTTTTTAAATTTTTTTTTTCAACGTTTATTTATTTTTGGGACAGAGAGAGACAGAGCATGAACAGGGGAGGGGCAGAGAGAGAGGGAGACACAGAATCGGAAACAGGCTCCAGGCTCTGAGCCATCAGCCCAGAGCCCGGCGCGGGGCTCGAACTCACGGACCGCGAGATCATGACCTGGCTGAAGTCGGACGCTTAACCGACTGCGCCACCCAGGCGCCCCTAGTATTCACCTTTTTAAAGTGTATAGTTTGATGCATTTTGGCAAGTTTATAACCATCACCACTATAAAAATATAGCATATTTCCAACTGCACCAAAAAGTCACAGTGGAGGTGTGAGAGTTTCCTATATATTTCCCCAGAGACAGATGTGTTTTGCTTCTATTTCTCCACCAGAAGACATGGATTTTTGCTAGGATATGTGAATGAGAAGGTTAGCTATTACTCCTTCAGGGGCTTATGGCTTTGGCTTTATATGCGATTAGGGATCAGAAAATCAATTTCTTGTTTAGGCAAAGATGCCTAAATCCAGCTCTCTTTACCTTACTTGGTCAGTAGTAAGGTAAATTAGCATTGATTCATCCTCCTGAATGACACTCCTCTTACTTTAATAGTAAGGTACTGAAATATTTTTTTTAGAAATAGTTGGTAGATCTAGAGAATTCCAAAAATGTGGATTATTTTAATTTCACCAAACCATGATATTCTTGTGGATAAAATGGTGACATTTATGCTAGATAATGGCATCATTCAGTAGATTATAACTGGCCAGACAACTGATCAATAATATTGAAGTATGGTCTGTGTTATTATGAAAGAAAGAATTTAATGGCTTGTCCCTTAGCCTTTTTTTGTGGACAATATTTCCATTAGTGACTAAGATTAAGTGATTGAAAGGATGTCTATAAAATTTTCAGATGGCATAAATTTTATCTAACAAGGAACCAATGTCACTGATGACAGAAGCAAAATTCAAAGTGATCCGGACTGGTGAAAAATAAAAACCTTATGTTATAGATTTAAAAAATAAGTTGCCAAAGACAATCGTGATTTGAGAGTGACCACGCGGAAAAAGTCTGAATATTTTAATCATAAGCTAAGTGTGGCACTACGACAGAACTACAAAAACTGTACATAAAACTTATGTTAAATCAATCAAATGCATTCTGTCCAAATAATAAATGATATTTTCTCTAAATTGTGCCTTAACCATATAGTCTATTGAATTCATCTATAGTTCTGAGCATCTGTGAGAATTATCACCATACTGTAGTGGTGTCTAGAGTGTCTAGTGGGTCTGGAGAACATAGTGTGTGATGATATGGAACGAAAATGATAAGTCTAGAGAGCTAAATAAGATTCGTGGAGAATACGCAAGTACTTTCAAATACAAAGAACTGTCATGTAGAAAACAGAATAATTCTTCTATGCAATACCAGATGAGGCTAGGCAAAACCCAGTATTATGAAGTTATAAATAGTTCAGTTCACATAAGGAGGGACCAATGATGCAATAGGTTTTGAGAAGAGTTTTCCTTTTACTGGAATCATTTAAGTGATATTTAGAATGCCATCTGTCAAGATGTGTAGAAGAAAGTCTTGACTGAGTAGGAGATTAGGCTAAATCACTTCCAAGTATATTCACAAAAATCCTTATAATATGTTGCCAAGCACCATGAAGGGTTTGAGTTTTTCTCTACTTGCGAGCTAACAAGTTAGTCTGACAGTTTCATGGATGCTCAGAGAAGACATGAACTTCCAAGGCCAGAGACAAAAGACAGTTTCTTACACCAATAGCAGTAGCTGGTGTTTATGTCTTTTGTTGTACTGATTCCTTGAGCCACAATTCCCAGATGGCAATGAAAAGAGAGCCAGGTGACATCTTCACATTCAGTAGATTGCATTACAAAAGAGGAATCCTGAGTTTAAGAAATGTAAATCTTTTTATAATGGGCTATAAACATGCCTGTCCTTATTCTAGAGGAAGACACTATCTCCACTATCTAAGGCTGTGAGCAGACTTACCTTTCCTTCCAAGGCCATTTACCACACAACCATCTTTGAAAAAGATGGTCAGGAGCAAGGGCCACTCAGTTAAAAATACAGGAGGCCCATGAAAAATTGTTTTCATACATACATTACTTCTGTTGAAATATGCAGGCACTATTTGTTTATATTCATGCCATTAACGAATTAAAAAGGTTCATAACAAGGTACAAATAGTTAAATTGTCATAGGAAAATGACAGGATAGCTAATACTGAAGAGTGAGTGACTACATTATTATTTATATTCTCTTCTAGGAAGAGGGTAAGGCAGCTTATAGAATACTTATGGGGTTAAATCAAAGTAAAAATAACTCACACGAAACAAAAGGAAAAATAGATAAATTGGACTATATGAAAATTAAAAACTGTGCATCAAAGGACACTATCAACAAAGTGAAAAGGCAACATACGGGATGGGAGAAAATATTTGCAAATTATATATCTTTAAGAGGTTAATTTCCAGAATATATAAGGAGCTTCTACAATTCAACAATGAAAAAACAAACAACCCAATTTAAAAGCGGGCAAAATACTTGAGTAGACATTTCCCCAAATAAGGTATATACATGGCCAAAAAGCATATGAAAAGATGTTCAACATCACTAACCATTAAGGAAAGACAAATCAAAACCGCAGTGAGATACCACCTCACACTCATTAGAGTGACTACCTCAGAAAACCAAAAAATAGTAAGTGCTGGCAAGGATGTGGAAAAATCAGAACCTTTATGGTTTGTGGGATATAAAATGGTACAGCTGCCATGGAAAACAGTATAGTAGTTCCTCAAGAAATTACAGCAATTCCACTTCTGTGTAAATACCCAAAAGAATTGAAAGCAGGGCTTTGAAGATGTACCCTCACATTCATAGCAATATTATTTACAATAGCCAAAAGGTGGAGGCAACCCATGTGTGACAGATGAGTGGATATATACAATGTAGTGTGTGTGTGTGTGTGTGTGTGTGTGTGTATATGCATATATATATACATATGCATATGCATATATATGCATATATATACATATGCATATGCATATATATGCATATATATATTTATAAAATGAAATATTATTCAGCATTAAAAGGAAAAGGAATTCTTACACATGCTACCACATGGATGAACCTTTAGGATATTATGCTAAGTTAAATAAGTCAATCACAAAAAGGAAAATACTTATTTGAGGTACCTAAAGTAGATAAATTCATGGAAAGAGAAAGAAGAGTGGTGGTTGTCAGGGTCTGAGGTGAGAGGGAAAGGCAGTTGTTTAAGAGAATGGAATTTTAGTTTTGCCAGATGAAAACAGTTGTGGAGATAGACCGTAGAGTAACATGAGTATACTTAACACTACTGAACTGTACACTTAAAGAATGGGTAAGATGGTAAATTTTATGTTACATGCGTTTTATCACAATTAAAAATAAAAACAAAACTGAATAACTGAATGGGGAAAACAATATTAGAAGTAGGGATGTTAGGATGAAGTCTGGATGAGGTTAGTACACAAAATATGTCATCAGATCCTATGTGTTTGGTTGTGATAGACTACATGTTTTCTTCTAGGTTTGCTGGTAGATAATGGAAAGAGGAACATCTAGTTTCTTTTAAACAAGCCAATTACTCAAATCAAACATTTCTTCTAGTTTAATCAGAAAGATCACTTCATTCAAAGATGCCCTACAATGTAACAATCTGTGTCCTCAGGAACAGATTTATAGACAAATCAGTAAAGGACCTATATGACTGCTTTTTAGAACTTCTTTCAATACACGGCTGTTGTTTTAATACCAAATCCCAAACTAGTAACCTAAATTCCAGAGTGGATGGGAAAAATGGAAATGTAAGCAGAACATATGCAATAGTGCTGTCACTATATAAGGATTCAGTGAAATCTTAGTGATTATGTCTTATTTGGTCACTTGGTTCACTACAAAAGATTGATTAGAATTAAAAGCTAAAATAAGGTATAACAGTCCTTAATTTGTTGAGAAGAATTGAGAAGTCCATGTACTCATTTTAAATATTTCACACTGACAAACAAGCAAAATAGGGAAATGAAATGACTCAATTTAACTTACATAGAAGAAATGAACTATTTTATAAAGATTAAGGCATAAAATAAGAATTAAAGGCATTGGATTAAAAAAAAAGTTAATGTTTATTTTTGAGATGGGGGGAGGAGGAGGAGGAGGAGGAGGAGGAAGAGAGAGAGAGAGAGAACCTGAAGCCTTGAAGCAGGCTCCAGGCTCTGTGCTGTCAGCATAGAGCCCAATGCGGGGCCGGAACCCACAAACTGTGAGATCATGACCTGAGTCGAAGTCGGACACTCAACCAACTGAGCCACCCAGGTGCTGGTTTTTGAAATGAAAAAATTATAGTAGATTATTGTCAAACAAAGCATATAGCTCTGCCCAAACAGTAGCAAAGTATGTTTTTACAAAAGCATGAAAATAAAACCTCTTTCGGAAAACAACGAGAAGTCATTCTTAAATATTTCTTGACATCCCAGTGTGTGCATGCACAGCATAAAACAAATTTAGAGAAAGCAAACAGGGGACTAACTCAAACATCATCCACGATGTTTTGCCATTCAAACTACCATTAATTATATGTGGAAAATATTAAATTATTCAAGTGAGCAATACTTTATTTCTCAACATAACCAAAAGTCAAAGGGATAAATACTTTAAAATTTGCTATTTTTCACAGTATTGAAAAATATATAGTCAGAAGGGAAAGATTTATTGTCTGTCTTCTTCACAGAGTTAATAATAAACATACATTAAAGAATGATTAGGATTTATGTTTAAGTGCATTTTACTTTAGAACTTCATTGTGAGATTTTCTTGTTTAGAAAAATAGAATGAAAATTAAGGGATGCAAGTAATAAATTTAATGGGTCATTAATACCAAGAAATATGAACCTTTAAAAGGAGGCCTCCTAAGGCTTTTAGACTTCCATATTCTTCATCAACATGAATATCATTGGTTAACATGTATCATATAATCATCAAAATTAAGTATGACATCCTAGTAAATCTTTAGAAGTGTGTAGTAATATGTATTTAAGCAATGGAGAACATTTATTTTTCTCTGTATTTCCTTTATGTTTTTACTCAGTTAATTACTCTGTATCCATTGGAGACCTCTCCATAATGGGAAATAATGCTCACCAATATTATCTTTATATATCCATACCTAGAAAATCCCTGACACATGATGGACACCCAATGGATGTTTATGGAATAAGGCAATGTTACTAAGTGACAGAACAAACTTTTCCTCAGGAGCCACCACAGCACCTAATCTTATCTAAGGCTCACCAATGAGATCTACATCTGTTATGAACTGAATATACCAAGGGCCCCCTCTACTGACTTTTGCACCTATATCTCAGTTGAACATCAGATTTACACAATTTCATAACCTCTATCTGTATGCAGATGTGATCAGTAATGAAAGGCCATCTATATAATTAAAGGATATAAAGACAGATAGATAAGTAGGCCCTTTGTAAAAAATTTTCAGTACAAAATTATTGTTCATAGTTTTAAAACCTCAAAAAAAAACCTCCACATTTTTGTAGACCCTAATTGCATCTTCCTATTTTTTTTCTCCATCTGTCAAATGCCTGGATAGAGTAAACATGAAATGGATTCCCATTTATTTTTCATCTACATTGTAATCCAAAGACTGTCCAGTAAAAGCTGTTAGTAAATCACTTGGTCAGCTCTCCCAACAAAACCATCTTTGAGTAATACAGTATATCAACCTATCTTTTGACATTTTCATTTTTTGTTCTTGACATTTTCTCTTAAAAAATAATACAGCGTTGGCCCTATTATCTTTTCTTTAAGGTCTGTGAACCAAATACCGGCTATCAACTCTCCTGTAGAAAAGCTATCAAGATTCAAAGACAAAGATGTAGATGTAAGGCTCTATTCACCTGTCTGTGTAATACTGAGGGGGAGGAAGGTGGAGAAGGGTGGTGGTGGTTCAAGAACAGTATGACAAATATCACATATATTTTTCTATTCTTTGCGTTGGTTGGGTGGGATGCAATTTAGAATGATTACTTTGAAAAGTACAATTAATAAATTCCCCTCTGTTCTAACCTACCAGAAATTACTTATGATTCATTCAGCAACAATTATTGAGTGTAAACCACGTTCCAGACACTGCACAGGTTCTAAAGAAAAGAGCCAGAAGGGTAAATACATACTTAAACTAAGATTTTGAGTAGCCCTATTGTATGGAAATAAATGTCTGCCTGCATTCTATTATTTTTTTATGCTGCCTTTAACTGGAAATTATGTAAGAATCTTTAAAATGAACTGAAATAAATAGTGGTTTCTACTATATAGTTTCACTGCCTAATGAAATGGGATGCTATTTCTTTTAGAATCTGAGAATTAGAGGAATTTTTTTGATAGCAAAGTCAAAGCCATTTGTATTTTGTCAAGTTTTAATATTGTTTATATTAACATCATGATTTTTTGGTTTTGTGACCAATCAATGACACCCAGATAACAATATTTTACCTACTATAAAGTCCACTGTAGCTTCCACACCAAAGGAGAAATATGAATGTAACACTTAGACTTTATGAAGCAATTGGACTTCTGATAGTTGTCCGTGATTTCCTTTTGTTGAATTAAGAGAATTAGCGGTATTGCACCACAATGGACACTGTATCTATGTATACTGTCTATCCCGACTAAACCCCTAGATGAAAGCCAAAATTTGAATTGAATATGGACTTTGATTATGGGAAAGGCTCTCAATGTTGGATTCAATGTTTAGAGACCAAATTACCATTACTGAAAGTGACTCCAATTAGGAAGTCCATTCATTGTTAATACTATAAAATAACAATGTTAATATTTTTTCTTTGAAATACAACAGGATTTTCTAATATGCTGATTAGTTCTTTCTTTATTGACAAATTTCTTGTTTTGACATCCTATTCTCTTTGGCTCAAAGTATTGAGTGGCAACCTGTTGTGACTTGTACCAAATAAAGTATCATAGCACATTACTTTGGAAAGAATACATTTTCCAGATATCTTTAAAAGTGCTGCCTTTTTCTGTGAATATAATGACAACAGCATGTATCATGCTTCTTTTGTTTAAAAGTTATGTTAGATACTAAGCGACTAGCCCCCAGATGAAAGTATTAACCTAATTGTGAAAAATCGCATAGATACATATATAACCCACAATAAATGAACTGAAACTTGAAACAGTTAATTGGGGGATGCATACAAAAAAGATGGAAAGGCAAAAGGCTTAGGCAAAGGGTCTGCAATGACAGGAAAATGTAAAACTTGGAAAGAAGTCAGGAGAAAGGGAGTTTTGAGCTGAAATATTCTTTTTTTTTTTTTTTTTTTTCAACGTTTATTTATTTTTGGGACAGAGAGAGACAGAGCATGAACGGGGGAGGGGCAGAGAGAGAGGGAGACACAGAATCAGAAACAGGCTCCAGGCTCCGAGCCATCAGCCCAGAGCCTGACGCGGGGCTCGAACTCACAGACCGCGAGATCGTGACCTGGCTGAAGTCGGACGCTTAACCGACTGCGCCACCCAGGCGCCCCTGAAATATTCTTCTTTAGGGAAGAAAGGTAGAACATCCAAATTGGAAGAGTGGCTCCCCCAAATGACTTGGTGATAGAGAATCATAAACCGTATTAAAAACGGCCATGTAAATTTGCTTGACTAAAGTAATAAATTGACCATAGGGAAAGGCAGGAGCCTGTTCATTAGTTAAAGGATTTTTAATTTTATGGTAGAAATTAACAATGCTTCAGGGATTACTAAGCAAACACATGATGGAAACATGTTTTAAGAAGACAATCACTGAAACTATTGTGAAGAAAGATAAGAGATACAAGAGCTGGGAAGATACGAAGGATGCTCTGAGCTAATACAGTGATTCTCAAAGTGTGGCCTGCAGATACCCAAGGGTCCTGAGACACTTTCAGGACCTTCGCAATACTATTATAATGATTTTCATAGTAATACTTAGATGTTATTTTACTTTATCACTATGTTGACATTTGTACTAATGTTGCAAAAGCCATAGTGGGTAAAACTGCAGGAATCAAATCAGAGATACCAAACTGTTCTAGTAGTCATTGAGTATATTCTTCACCATTGCATGCCCTCGTTCCCCCCCAAAAATGATAACTCTCAACCCCTGAGTACACATCTTTTTAATATTTGGCATCATGAGATGGGACGTATGCATTAAGCACTTCTCTCTTGCATAAGAAAATATGCTGTCTTGAGGAAAACTACTTGTGCCATTGTATGCATTTGTGAGCTGACTTAGCTGCTGTTACCATGGAACACCATGTTTTATGTGGAACAACAAGGAACAAACTGATTATCAGACTTTGAATATGGCAGACATTTTTTGAAAATGAATTAAGTGTGCCTGTCACTTAAAGGAACACAACTGACAGTATTTATTACTAGTGATAGAAGTTAGAGCTTTCAAGCAAAAATTAGAATTTTGGAAAACTTGTATCTGTCACTGTGAGCTTGACAGCCACCCAATGCTTAAAGACCTTCTGACGAGATTGGTAATATTAACATGTGTAATTTAAAAATTTTACTATTGCATAATAGTATATTGCATAATAGAAATCTGCAAATAATGCATTATTTTACAAATAATCAATGTATGATGTTACTGACTCAGAACAATCCATTCAAAGTATAAGAAAGACCAATGGCTTTTAAAGTAACAGAGTACAAGTTGATTGATAATGGTTTCAGAACCCACACTGTAATTAATCTTAAAGAAACTCTCACTTGTCAAGTCTTGGTATAGTATCAAGAAGGATATTCAGGATTATCTGAAAAGTCTATTAACGTTCTCTTTCTTTTTTTAATTATACATCTGGGTCAGATTGGATTTTCTTCATATAGTGCAAACATATAGCAACAGAGTGAATGCAGAATCAAGTATGAGAACTCAGTTTCCTTTTAAGATGCTATACATTACAGAGATTTACAACATGTGAAACAAGGCTATTCCTCTATGCATTTTTGGAAAATAGAGCTATTTTTATTTTTATTTATTTATTTTTAAATATTTATTCAGTTTTAGAGAGAGACAAAGAGTGCGAGCAGGGGAGGGGCAGAGAGAGAGAGAGAGAGGGAGAGAGCACTGACAGTGCAGAGACTGAGGCAGGGCTTGATCCCATTTACCACGAGATCATGACCTGAGCTAAAATCAAGAGATCGCCTGAGCCACCAAGATGCCCTGAAAATATAGTTATTTCTAATAAAATATGTATTTACGTTAACATGTAATGGGTTTATTATTTTCAAATGAATAAATATTTTTAAATTTCTACATTTTAATCTCTAATATGGTAAATATTTATAGATATTACCCATATAAATCAAAACTCTTTGGGATACTTGATAATGTTTAAAAATAGAATGGTTTATAAGGCTAGTTTGAGGACTAACGTGCAAATAAATAGTCAAAATTTATATGATGGCTGTACCTGTAAGAAGGAAGATGATAAGGCACGTGGGACATACTTGCTTAATAATTTGTACTATATAACACCATCCTTTTGCTCTCTCTTCTAAAATCAAAATATCTCTTCCTCTTTTGGCGGGGGGTACATACATGTGACTTCTTAATGTTATTCTCATATTATTTTCTTTCCACATAAAACAAAAACTACTTTCTCAGAAATTGTATCTGTTGAACACTTTCCACAAGAAAATCTTATAGGAACTTAAAGTGTAAAAAAACCAAAAAGATTGAAATTAATTAGTAGTGAGGTTATATATTAGATTTCTTTCACCTGCTAATCTCTTGTGAAACACCACAAAAATAGCAAATACTACTGTAAATATTACTGTCTTTTGCGTAAAAGTCATATTTGCTTTAAAAAAAAGCCTAATTATTGATAATACCATAAGAACATTTATATCCAATTAGAAAATTACTTTGCCTCAGGTAACCTAAGAAAGGCACATGGTCTGCATTTCTTCCAGTGAAGAAGAGTCTTAAGAATAGTATGTAAGAGCAATAACCTGTGAGCAAAGTTATAGGCAGTGCCATCAAGGAGACATTTCTTCTCAAAGTAAAGGTGTTATAACTTAGCATATGGCTGCTCTTCAGACTTCTATGAAAAATGAGGAAAGGTCACAGGGCTGAGAGAGGATAAACATAAGGAATATTTACCATAGCAACAGAAGAGGAAATGACAGAGGGTTTAGGCAAATACAGCAGTAATAGTATGACCCCAGGATTTGCAAAATGCTAGTTGAGGCTAATACTATGTTGTCAATGATATAAAATATCCATATTCATGAAATACGCATTCATGAATTGTGAAAATTAAAATGAATAGTAGACTGGTACCTATATTTGTAAGGTAGTCAGATCTTCTAAGGTAAACTAATACAGTCAGAGCAAGTCAGGCACACTCAACAAGAGATTTCTATCTGGTAAAGGAGCAAAGAGAAAATTTAAAATATCCAACACAGGCTAGCAAAAGCTATAAAATGAATAGGGGTTGGCATCTAGGCCATGTTTTTTACTTGCTCCAATAAAAACTGGTCTTCCCCAAGTTTGTCTCTTGCTACTTGTGGCCCTGTATGTAATAGACTACACAGTGACTTCTCCATACCAAATATCTCAGACAAGATCCTTAGGACTGAAAGGATTGGGAAACACAAACGAAAGTTGGTTCAAGAATAAGATACAAATGTCAATTTTACAGGTTAGCTTGGGTGAGGCAGATTCATGGGAATAAGCTTTAATTTCTTAAAACAGTGTTAGTTAAATTTGGAAACACGGGTAGTCCCCCATTTTTCTGAAAAAATTAATTATTTTTAACATTTTTTGGACATCCAATATTCAGCAGTTCCTTGTATTTTCTTAGGCTTCCTCAATTTTAGTTTTGGTCTTGATTGCTTCAATTTCTACTTGTCTGGAGATTTTTTGGGTGTAAAGGCAACAAACCAGCAGACTAAAAATAAATATGTCCCAATGGGGACCATCAGAATGGTTTTCACTTTGTTCATGAGCATTACATAGACTAAACCGCTCACTGTGCTAAACAGAGCAAATGTGCTCATGAAAAGAAATGTGTGAATCCTATACTTGTAACATTTCAGGCTAATCACCTGATATGTTTGAAATAAAACACAATGGTGACCTTAAGGCTAAGATTTGCACAAAAATTTTCCATTTGCAAAACACACACCTATAATATCATTTAACCCCTTTCACAAGTGCTGAGGAAGATATAGTCATTACCCCTTGTTCAGAGATGCTGAAAAATGCAGAGAAGCTAATACAAAGAGAAATTAAGCAATTTGTAAAAGTCAAGGCTAGTCATTGATGTTACACGAATTCAAATTCAGGCCTTTGATTGCTAAAGCTTCATTCACCACATTACAAGAAAACTTATAGATCTACTCTATTTATAATTACAGAATGAATCTTTGAAAATCTAGAATTATTTAAAAAATCATTGACCTGTTCCATTGATTTATGTGCCTGTTTTCTGTTTTTGTGCCAGCCATACTGTCTTGATGACTACAGCTTTCTAATACAGCTTGAAGTGGGGAACTGTGATACTTCCAGTTCTGATTTTCTTTTTTAACATTATCTTGGCTATTCAGAGTCTTTTCTGCTTCCATAAAATTTTTAGAATTGTTTGTTCTAGCTCTGTGAAGAATGCTGGTGTTATTTTAATAGGGATTGCATTGAATATGTAGATTTCTTTGGGTAGTATCGACATATTAACAATATTTGTTCTTCCAATCCATAAGCATGGAATGTTTTTCCATTTCTTGGTCTCTTCTTCAATTTCTTTCATAAGCAGTTTATAGTTTTTAACATACAGATCTTTTACTTCTTTGGTCAGATTTATTCCTAGGTAACTTAGGGTTTTTGGTGAAATTGTAAATGGGATTGATTCCTTGATTTCTCTTTCTGCTGCTTCATTATTGGTGTATAGATGTGCAACAGATTTCTGTACAGTGAATTTATATCCTATGATTTTGCTGACTTTATGTATCAATTCTAGCAGTTTTTTGGTGGAGTCTCTCAAGTTTTCTGTATAGAGTATCGTGTCATCTGTGAAGAGTGAAAGTTTGACTTCTCCCTTGCCAATTTGTATGGCTTTTATTTCTTCATGTTGTCTGATTGCTGAGGCTAGAACTTCCAGTACTATGTTGAACAACAGTGGTGAGAGTAGACATCCCTATCATGTTCCTGACTTAGGGGGAAAGCTCTCAGTTTTTCCACATGGAGGATGATATTAGCTGTGGGTCTTTCATATATGGCCTTTATGATGTTCAGGTATGTTCCTTCTATCCCTACTTTCTTGAGGGTTTTTACTTCCCAGAAATGGAACCACTAATGTATGTATGGCTAACTAATTTTTGACAAAACAGAAAAGAATGTCCAGTGCAAAAAAGACAGTCTTTTCAGCAAATGGTGTTGGAAAAACTGGACAGCAACATGCAGAAGAATGAAATGGGACCACTTTCTTAAACCACACACAAAAATAAATTCAAAACGGATAAAAGTCCTAAATGTGAGACAGGAAACCATCAAAATCCTACAGGAGAAAACAGACAGCAACCTTTTTGACCTCAGCCGCAGCAACTTCTTACTAGACACGTCTCCAGAGGCAGGCAAAACAAAAGCAAACATGAACTACTGGGACCTCATCAAGATAAAAAGTTTCTGCACAGCAAAGGAAACAATCAACAAAAACTAAAAGGCAACCTATGGAATGGGATCAGGTATTTGCAAATGATATTTCCGATAAAGGATTAGTGTCCAAATACATAACAATCTTATAAAACTCAATACCTAAAAACCAAATAATCCAGTTTGAAAATGAGCAGAAGATGTGAATAGACATTTTTCCAAAGAGGACATCCAGATAGCTAACAGAAACACGAAAAGATGCTCAACATCACTCATCATCAAGGAAATACAAATCAAAACCACAATAAGATACCACCATCCCTGTCAGAATGGCTAAAATTAACAATTCAGGAAACAACAGATGTTGGCGAAGATGTGGATAAAGGAGACTACTTTTGCACTATTGGTGGGAATGCAACTATTGGTGGTGCAACCACTCTGGGAAACAGTATGAAGGTTCCTCAAAAAATTAAAAATAGAACTACCCCATGACCCAGCAACTGCACTACTAGGTATTTATCCAAAGGATACAAAAATACTGATTCAAAGGGGCACATGCACCCCAATGTTTATAGCAGTGCTATCAATAATAGCCCCATTATGGAAAAAGACCAAATGTCCATTGAATGATGAATGGAGGAAGAAGATGTGGTATATAAACACAATGGAATATTACTTGGTGATCAAAAAGAATGAAATCTTAATCTTGCCATTTACAGCAACAGGGATGGAACTAGAGCATATTATGCTAAGAGAAATGAGTCAGAGAAAGACAAATATGTGATTTCCCCTCTACGTGGAATTTAAGAAACAAAATATATGAACATAAGAGAAGGGAAGGAAAAATAAAATAAGATAAAAACAGAGAGGGAGATAAAGCACAAGACTCTTATATGCAGAGAACAAACAGGGCTGTTGAAGTGGGTAGGGGGTATGGACGTTAGGGAGGGAACTTTTTGTGATGAGCACTGGGTGTTATATGTAAGTGATGAATCACTAAATTCTACTCCTGAAACCAACACTACACTATATGTTAACTAACTTGAATTCAAATTAAAAAAATCACTTGACCTTGCAGGAAGTAGAAACAAACATATCTCTGCTGTTTTTATTATTCATACTTACCCCAGTCCACAACAATTACATGTTTTATAACATTTCAAAATTTTAAGGACATTACTGCTTTTAATGCCCCAGTGAGAATTTACAGAGGAAGAAGTTGCAGAAAGACTAAATGACTGGTTCATTCCTTCAGAATGGATTTTAGAGCTGGTGTATTAGAAAATGGGAAACCAATATAAAAGAATCATCTTAAAATAACATAGGAATAAACTCAACCATGAGGTGTGCCTGTGCAGCCTATTTGCCAGTTTCAAGGACCAAAATGAACAACATTTCCCTGAAGGCAGTATTCAGCATGGGAATTGTGCATTAGCACCCCTGGTCTGTTTTCCAAGAACCACATGGAAATCAAAAGCAAGGGAACAAACCAGCAATAAATGGTAGATTCACATTCCAAAGAGGGGTCCTGACAGCAGATGCATTGTTGCATAAGAATACTGCTCCGTTACATTAATATACTGCTTCTTCATTTATGGACCATTTCTATATCTATGAGTAAAAAGAAAGGAAAGATAAAAGCCAAATGGATACTGACTCCAGAGTTAAGGCTAGTCTAAATTATTACAAGAGAAAGAATGCAACTAGGATGAGACATAAAACACCAAGCAAGATGATTATAAACCAAAATGCAGTCAACTTGAATACAAGGGTAGATGATGACCTATCTGGGTGAAGAGCCATTGGAGCAATGGTAAAGTATAATGGAGGTAACACGGGAATGCTGAAGCCAGGGTTATTGTAACTAATCTATTGCAAGCTGTCATAATTTTTAAAAATAAGCATAAAAAGTTGTGAATTTATTTAATATAAATAGAATATAATCCTTTTATTATATCTTTTGCAACTTGGACAGGCAACTCAAGAAATCTGATCCAGGGGTGCCTGGGTGGCTCAGTCGGTTAAGCATCTGACTTCAGCTCAGGTCATGATCTCACAGTTTGTGAGTTTGAGCCCCGCATCGGGCTCTCTGCTGACAGCTCAGAGCCTGGAGCCTGCTTTGGATTCTTTGTCTCATTCTCTCTCTGCCCCTCTCCAACTTGTGCTCTGTCTCTGTCTCTCAAAAATATATAAAAACATAGAAAGAAAGAAGGAAATCTGATCCAGCTTCAGACCCTGCTTATTAATGAAAACTCAAGAGAGGGTCAATCTGTTTTGTTCTGCCTTTAGTATGTCTTAAATTTTCCTCTCATATCAGAAATAGTCACTGCTGTCTCCTTTTCCCTCCTCTCCTCCTAACCTCCTCACCTCCCTGCCTCATCTTCTCCCCTCTTCGTCTTCCTCTTCTTTTTTCTCCTCCTATCCTCTGCCTCTTTATCTCCCTCCCCTTCCTTCTTCATGTACTTGTCCTTCTCTTTCTTCTCGTCCTCTCCTTCTTCCTTTCCTTCTCTCCTTCCTCCTCTTCTTTTCCTTTTCCTCCTCTCTCTTTCCCTTCCTCTCCCTTTCTTCCTCTTCTTCTCCTGCTTCCCTTGTTTCTTCTCCTTCTTCTCCTTTAGAAAAGAAACTTCAAATAAGATGTCTGAGCCATCAGGGTGTGTTTCTTGTGTTCTTATTAAGATAAGCAAATAATGATTCTTAAGACACTTGGACATTTATATACCTGGATAAAATATATGACCATATTTAATTATTTTTTGGAATTTATTTGCTTTAAACTTCATTGTCTTTTTTTCTCACTTAATTTTTTTAAACACAAATAAGGCTATGTGTTTATCTTTCAAGACAGTTTTATTAATTCATGTGATAATCACAAAGAGGCGGGGCTTCAGGTAAAAAGAAGAAAAAAAGTGGTGATGATGTATGTTAGAGTCTCGTGACTTAAAACCTGTGTTGCATCAATGTTGTGCAGTAGACTTGCTACATATCATTACCCACAAATCACACATGTGAAAAGCAAGGATTTTCAAACCAATCAGAGAAGTGGAAGGTAAGCCTATAATTTTATGATTTTAGGGACAATGCTCCCTATATCCCACTGCTACCTCAATCTGGGGTGAGAACCCCTCCAGATTTTAAAGATAGTATGATTTTCATTATTTTTAAGCTGAAATGAGATGATACCAGAGTTTTTAGGAGAAAGAAAAATTACTGTAATGTTTGCTAGGTGTGGTTCCTTCATCTGTAAAATGGTAGTAAGGAAAACTCAGGAAGTTACTGGAAGGATTAACTAAGACAGCATATGAAGCACCTAATCACACCTGCTACAAGGAAGGTGTTTGAGAAATACTTGTTCTCATTCCTGCTTGAGAACTGTTTCTTATGTGGTCTGTTTTGCACTGCCGAAAGGTATTGTGGCTGTTCCCTGCAGTATGGCACAGTGAATACTTTGCCCTTCCACAGAAATTAGAATGTTTTATATTCTTTCAGAGTTATGCTTCATATATCTTCAGTGGAAGTATCTTTTTTATAGGTAAATATATTTTTGTGGGGAGAAAATAGAAAGATACATAAAGTACTAATAATGATCCATACAGTGTTTTTTAACATGCCTAAGCTTTTGAAGAGTCAAAATGCCTGACTTGCAAAAAGTCCAACCAGATATCCTTATGCCGTGATTCCCATTTGTTATCTTCATGCTCTTCAGCTCATGTAAACATACATGTATACATGGTCACACAAACATATAGACTGTGTTAATTTCATTCAGTTGGAAGGAATAGCCAGTAATCAAGGGATTATCAAAGGATGGAGCTAGGAAGAAACATTTCCTAGCTCAAACCTTTCTAAGTTGAGAAAAATGAGTACGGACACTGTAATGTCTTTAATGAAATGAATGGCAGTGTCTTTAAAATAGTTACCCATATGTTTTCTCAAAGCAAGACACTGTAAGGTACCCAGGGTTGTATACATTCAGGTTAAGATCAAACATTTTTCTTTTGTGTTCCTATTATTATCCTCCAAGTGGTATCAACACTGCTACTTAGTAGCCTACACATTTGTTCATATCAAGAAGAAACTGGCACCAGCAATGCTCCCATTTTTTTTTTATTAATATTGTGATTTTGTTTAAGTTCATCCAAACTGTGAGAATTATTTTGTCTTAATACTATTGAACTATTGAATTTAATGGCCAAACTTTATTTACTTTTGCTTACCAATTTTTAATTTAAATTTCCCTAGTTTTAAGGTATATTTGACAAAAATTGTATGTATTTAAAGTATGATGGCTTGATACATGTACACATTGTGAAATTACCACAATGAAGTTAATTAACACATTATTGCCTCACATGGTTCCTTTTTTTTTTCTTTTGGTGTGGTGAAAACGCTTATGATTTATTTTAATAGCAAAATTCAAATATACAATACAGTCATCATGCTCTATGTTGGATTCCCAGAACTTATTCATCTTATAACTGAAAGTTTGTAACCTTTGACCAGTATCTTCTCATTTTCCCAACCCCCCCAGGCACCAGCAATCACCATTCTACTCTCTGATTGTATGAGTTAGACTGTTCACATGTGAGATCACACAGTATTTGTCTTTCTGTGTCTGGCTTATTTCACTTAGCATAACATTCTCCAGGTTCATTCATGTTGTCACAAATAACAGGATTTCCTACTTTTTATGGTTGGATTACATTCCAGTGTGTGTGTGTGTGTGTGTGTGTGTGTGTGTGTGTGTGTGTTTGTATACATATCAGATTTTCTTTATCCATTCATCCATTCACAGACATTCAGTTTGTTTCCTTATTTTAACTATTGTGAAAAATGTTGCAATGAACACATAAATGCAGATATCCTTTCAAGATACTGACCTTATTTCTTTGGATATCTATCTAATAGTAGGATTGCTGGATCATACAGTAGTTCTATTTTTAATTTTTGAAGACTCTCTATTTTTTTCTAAAATGGCTATAACAATTTACATTCCCATCAACAGTGTGCAAGGGTTCCCTTTTGTCTATATCTTTGGCAACACTTGTTCTCTCTTGTCTTTTTTTTAAATTTATTTTTACATTTATTTATTTTTGAGAGACAGAGAGAGCACAAGTGGGGAGGGGCAGAGAGAGAAGGAGACAGAATCTGAAGCAGGCTCCAGGCTCTGAGCTGTCAGCACAGAGCCCGACACGGGGCTCAAACCCACAAACAGCAAGATCATGACCTGAGCCAAAGTTGGACGCTCAACCAAATGAGCCACCCAGGCGCCCCTCTCTTGTCTTTTTTTTTAAGTGTTTATTTTTGAGAGAGAGTGAGAGAGAGAGAGAAAGACAGAGAGACAAAGAGACAGAATATGAACGGGGGAGAGGCAGAGAGAAAGGGGGACAGAGGATCCTAAGTGGGCTCTGTGCTAGCAGCAGAGAACCTGATGTGGGACTCAAAATCACAAGCTGTGAGATAACAGCCAGAGCTTAACTGACTGAGCCACCCAGGCATCTCTCTTGTTTTTTCCATAATAGCTATTCTAATAGATATGAAGTGGTATTTCATTGTTTTGATATACATTTCCCTGATGATTAGTAATGTTGATGCCCATTCATATATCTCTTGGCCATTTGTATGTCTTCTTTGAAAAACGTCTATCTGGGTCTTTTGCCAATATTTTAATCTGTTTTTTATTTTATTTATTTTTTTTTTTTTTTGGCATTTGAGTTGTAAGAGTCCCTTGTATATTTTGCATGTTAACTCCTTACCGTATATAAGGTTTGAAAATATTTTCTCCCATTCCATAGGTTGCTTTTTCTTTTTGTTCATTGTTTCCTTTGCTGGGCGGAGCTTTTTAATTTGACATAGTTCCACTTGTTTATTTTTGTTTTTGTTGCTTGTACTATTGGTGTCCTATCCAGAAAAATCACTGCCAAGACCAATGTCAAGGAGATTTCCCCCCCTACATTTTCTTCTAGGACTTTTATGCTTTCAGAGCTTATTTTTAAGTCTTTGATCCATTTTGAGTTCATGGTATAAGGATCTAATTCCATTAGTGTGCATGTGGATATCCAGTTTCTTTCAGCAACATTTATTGAAGAGACTATCCTTTTTCCATTGTATATGCTTGGCATCCTTGTCATAGATCCATTTTTCATATATATGTGGGTTCATTTCTGGACTGTTTCTCTGTTCTGTTCTATTGATCTATGTGTCTGTTTATATGCCAATACCATTCGGGTCTGATTTCTTTGTTAGCTTTGTAATATAGTTTGAAATTAGGAAGTGCAATGCCTCCAGCCTTGTTCTTTCTCAAGATTGCTCTGGCTATTTAGGGTTTTCTGTGGTTCCATATGAATTTTAGGATTGCTGAAATTTTAGGATTGGTGAAAAACACCATTGGAATTTTCATAGTGATTGTACTCAATCTATAAATTGCTTTGGTAAGTATGGATATTCTAACAATATTAATTCTTCTAATCCATGAATACAGGTTACCTTTTCATTTATTTGAGTCTTCTTTCATCAATATTTTACAGTTTTTAGTGTATAGGTCATTCATCTCCTTGGTTAGATTTATTCCTTAGTATTATTTTATTATATTTGATGCTATTATAAATAGGATTGTTTTCTTGATGTCTTTTTTCAGATAGTTCATTGTTAGTGCATAAAAATGCAAATGATTTTTGTATGTTGACTTTGTTTCCTACAACTTTACCCTATTTCTTTATTAGTTTTAACAGTTTCTTGATGGAGTCTTTAGGGTTTCTGTCTATAAAATCACACCATCTGCAAATAGAGACAATTTAACTTCTTTCTTTCCCATTTGAATGCCTTTTATCTATCTTTCTTGCCTAATTTCTCTGGCTAGGATTTCCAGCACTATGTTAAATATAAGTGATGACAATGAGCATACTTGTCTTGTTCCTGATCTTAGAGGAAAAACTTTGAGTTTTTCACCATTGAGTACGATGTTAGCTGTGGCCTTGTCATATATGGTCTTGATTATGTTGAGGTTGTATTTCTTCTTTACCTAATTTGTTGAGAGATATACTTTTTTATTATCACCAGGCTTTTGAATTTTGTCAAATGCTTTTTCTCCATCTATTCAGATAATCATATGATTTTTATCTTTTACTTTGTTAAAGTGATGTATTATGTTTTTTGTTTACAAATGTTTAACCATCCTTGCATCTCAGGAATGCATCCCACTTGATTATCGTGCATGATCCTTCTTTTTTTTTTTAATGTTTATTTTTGAGAGAAGAGAGACAGAACGTGAGCAGGGGAGGGGCAGAGAGGGAGACACAGAATATGAAACAGGCTCCAGGGGCGCCTGGGTGGCGCAGTCGGTTAAGCGTCCAACTTCAGCCAGGTCACAATCTTGCGGTCTGTGAGTTCGAGCCCCGCGTCGGGCTCTGGGCTGATGGCTCAGAGCCTGGAGCCTGTTTCCGATTCTGTGTCTCCCTCTCTCTCTGCCCCTCCCCCGTTCATGCTCTCTCTCTCTGTCCCCAAAATAAATAAACGTTGAAAAAAAAAATTAAAAAAAAAAAAAAAAGAAACAGGCTCCAGGCTCTGAGCTGTCAACCCAGAGCCCGATGTGGGGCTCGAACTCATGGACTATGAGATCATGACCTGAGCTGAAGTCAAAAGCTTAACCAACTGAGCCACCCAGGCGCCCCAGTGCATGATCCCTTTAATGTGCTGTTGAATTCAGTTTACTAGTATTGTTCTGAGGATTTTTGTGTCTATGTTAACCAAAGATATTGGAATGTAATTTTCATATCTTAAAGTGTTCTGGTTTGGCTTTTGTATCAGGGTAATAAGTTTGAAAGTATTTTATTCTCTTCTAGTTTTTGGAAGAGTTTGAGAGGAGTGGAGTTAATTCTTCTTTAAATGTTTGGTATAATTCACCAGTGAAGCCCTCTGGTCCTTTGAGGGAAGACTTTTGATTATTGCTTTGATATCCATACTTATTAGTCTGTTCAGATTTTCTATTTCTTCATAATTCTGTCTTTGCAGGTTGTACGTTTCTATGAATTTGTCCATGTCTTCTAGGTTATCAAATTTGTTGGTTATGGTATTCTCTTATAATCTTTTGTATGTCTGAGGCATAAGCTGTAATGCCTTCTCTTTCATTTATAATTTTATTTGAATCTTCTCTTTTCTTGATTAGTCTAACTAAAGATTTGCCAATATTTTTTATCTTTTCAAAACATCAACTCGTTTTGTTGATTTTTTTTGTTCTACATTTCATTTATTTTTGCTCTAATTTTTATTCTTTCTTGTTTTCTACTAACTTTAGGTTTAGTTTGTTCTTCTTTTTCAAGTTCCTTGAAGTATGAAGTTAAGTTGTTTATTTAACATCTTTCTTTCTTTTTAAAAATATTTCCTTTTTCATTTTGAGAGACGGAGAGACAAAGTGTGTGCAAGCAGGGAAGGGCAGAGAGAGAGGGAGAGAGAGAAACCCAAACAGGTTCCACAGCCCTACATGCGGCTCAATTTCAAAATGGTGAGATCATGACCTGAGCTGCTTATCAAGAGTAGGGTGCTTAACTGACTGAACCATCCAGTCACTCCTAATACCTTCCTTTTTTCTTAATGTAAGCATTTATCTCTATAATCTTCCCTTTTAGAACTGGTTTTGCTGGATCCCATAAGTTTTGGTATATTGTGTTTTCATTTTTTTTTTTTTTGACTCAGGATACTTTTTGATTTCCATTTTGATTTCTTTGACTCATTGGATTTTCAGGAGTATGTCATTTGATTTGCATGCATTTGTAAATTCGCCAATATTCTTTTTTTTTTTAAATTATTTCTAGTTTCATACTGTTGTGGTCATAAAAGATATTTGACATGTTTACAATATTTTTAAATTTGTGAAGACTTACTTTGTGGCTCTATTTATGATCTATCCTGGAGAATGTTCCATGTGGGCTTGGAAAGGATATGCATTCTGGTAGTGTTGGATGGAATATTCTGTGTGTGTGTGTGTGTGTGTGTGTGTGTGTGTGTGTGTGTGTTTATATTTTTAAATTTAGCTACTACCACTCCACATCAGTGGGGAACAGCCACAGGGCCTCTGTATACATTTGTTAGGTCCATTTGGTCTATAGTGTTATTCAAGTCTGCTTTTCCTTTTTGATTTTCTGTTTGGATGACTTATCCATTATTGGGAAAGGAGTATTGAAGTCCCTTGCTATTACTGTATTTCTGTTTATTTCCTCCTTTAGTTCTGTTAATATTTGTTTTAAATATATGTGTGCTCCAATATTGGCTCCCATTGGTTACCCAGGCTGATGGGACTACCTCTGGAACTGGAGTTGACATGAGTTAGAGCCAGGTCATGTGGCTGTTGCTACATCCACAGTAGGATCTGCAGTTGGTGGGTCTGTTACCAGGGACTTAGGTAGGCATGAATCATGTCTGTTTTAAGATCACTTAAAACAGTGATTGTCTTCTTTGGAAAAATGTCTATTCATGTCTTCTGCCTGTTTTTTAACTGGATTATTTGTTTTTTGGGTGTTGAGTTTGGGAAGTTCTTTATAGATTTTGGATATAAGATATGTCATTTGCAAATACCATCTCCCATTCCATAGGTTGCCTTTTAGTTATGTTGATTGTCTCTTTCACTGTGCAGAAGATTTTTATCTTGATGAAATCCCAATAGTTTATTTTTGCTTTTGTTTCCCTTGCCTCAGGAGACATGCCTAGAAAGAACTTGCTACAGCTGATTTCCAAGAGGTTACTGCCCATGTTCTTCTGTAGGATTTTTATGTTTTCCTGTCTCACATTTAGGTTGTTCATCCATTTTGAATACATTTTTGTGTATTGTGTAAGAAAGTGGTTCACTTTCATTCTTTTGGATGTTGTTGTACAGTTTTTTCAATACCATTTGTTGAAGAGACAGTCTTTTCCCCATTGGATATTCTTTCCTGCTTTGTTGAAGATTAATTGACCATATAGTTATGGGTTCATTTCTGGGTTATCTGTTCTGTTCCATTGTTCTATGTGTCTCTTTTTATGCAAGTACCATACTCTTTTGATCACTACAGCTTTGTAATATAAGTGGAAGTCTGGAATTGTGATGCTTTCAGCTTTGTTTTTCTTTTTCAAGGTTTCTTTGGCTGTTAGGGGTATTTTGTGGTTCCATACAAATTTTAGGATTGCTTGTTCTTGTTCTGTCAAGAATGATGTTGGCAGTTTGATAAGGATTGCATTAAATGAGTAGATTGCTTTGAGTAGTATAGACATTTTAGCAATATTTTGTTCTTCCAATTCATGAGCATGAAATGTCTTTCTATTTCCTTGTGCCATCTTCGATTTCTTTCATCAGTGTTTTATGGTTTTCAGAGTACAGGTCTTTCACCTCTTTGGTTAGGTTTATTCCTAGGTGTCTTATTGTTTTTGGTGTAACTGTAAATAGGATTTTTTTAAATTTATCTTTCTGCTGTTTCATTATTGGTATATAGAAATGCATCAGATTTCTATATGTTGATTTTGTATCCTTTGGATTTACTGAATTCATTTATTAATTCTAGCAGATTTCTGGTCGAGTCTTTTGGGTTTTCTATATAGAGTATCATGTCATCTGCAACTAATGAAATTTTACTTCTTCCTTGCTTACTTGGATGCCTTTTATTTATTTTTGTTTTCTGATTGCTGTGTCTAGGTCTTCCAGTACTATGTTGAACAACTGTGGTGAGAATGGACATCCCTGTCTTGTTCCTGACCATACAGGAAAAAAGCTTTCAGCTTTCCCCCGTTGAAGATGATATTAGCTGTGGGTTTTTCATATATGGCCTTTAGTATGTTGAGGTATGTTCCCCTCTAAACCTATTCTGCTGAGGGTTTTTATCATGAATGTTGTACTTTGTCAAATGCCTTTCTTGCATCTATTGAAATGATTATATGGTTCTTATTCTTTCTTTTATTAATTTGGTGTATCACACTGTTTGACTTGTGAATACTGAACCACCCTTGCAACCCAGGAATAAATCCTACTTGATTGTGGTAAATGATTTTTTAATGTACTATTGAATTTATTTTCTGGTATTTTATTGAGAACTTTTGTAGCTATGTTCATCAGGGATATTGGTCTGTAGTTGTCTTTTCTAGTGGAGTCTTTATCTGGTTTTGGTATCTGAGTAATGCTGATCTCATACAATGAATTTGGAAGTCTTCTTTCCTTTTCTACTTTTTGTAATAGTTTGAGAAGGAAAAGTATTAACTTTTCTTTATTTAAAAAATTTTTTTTTCTTAGAATTTTTTTAACGTTTATTTATTTTTGAGAGAGAGAGAAAGAGAGAGAGAGAGACAGAGTGCAAGCAGGGGAGGAACAGAGAGAAGGAGACACAGAATCTGCAGCAGACTCCAGGCTCTGCACTGTCAGCATGGAGCCCAGCATGGGGCTCGAACTCATGAACCATGAGATCATGACCTGAGCTGAAGTCAGATGCTTAACTGACTGAGCCACCCAGGTGCCCCTAACTTTTCTTTAAATGTTTAGTAGAATTTGCCTATGAAGCCATCTGGCCCTGTACTTTTGTTTCTTGGGAGTTTTTTGATTACTGATTCAATTTCTTTGCTGGTTATCAGTCTGTTCTGGTTTTCTATTTCTTCCTGTTTCAGTTTTGGTAGTTTATGTTTCTAGGAATTTATCCATTTCTTCTGGGTTTTCCAATTTGCTGGCATATAGGTTTTCATAATATTCTCTTATAATTGTAATTTGTGGTGATACTGATTTTTTTCAAAGAACCAGCTCCAGTTGATCTCTTCTATAGTTTGTTTCTTTTTAGATTTTATATAATTTATTTCTGCTCTAATACTTATAATTTCCTTCCTTCTTCTGGCTTTAGGCTTCTTTTGTTATTGTTGTTGTTGTGTTTTTTTCTTTTTTCCTAGTTCTTTTAGGTGTAAGATTAGGTTGTTTACTTGAGATTGTTTTGCTTCTTGTTGTAGGTCTGTATTGCTATATACTTCCCTCTTTGGACCATTTTTGCTGCATCCCAAAGATTTTAGACTGCTGCATTTTCATTTCATTTGTTTCATTTATTTTTAAAATTTCTTCTTTGATTTCCTGGTTGACCCATTCACTGTTTAGTAGCATGTTTTTTAACCTCCATGTATTTGTGGTCTTTCCAATTTTTTTTCTAGTGGTCAGAGAAGGTGCATGGTATGATTTCAATTTTTTTGTAATTGTTGAGGCCTGATTTGTGACCATATATGTGATCTATTCTGGAGAATATCCCATGTGCACTTGAAAAGAATGTATATTCTGCTATTTTGTGACGGAATGTTCTGAGTATATTTGTTACATCCATCTGATCCAATTTTTTTTAGTCTGGGAAACTCTTGATCTCTCCTTCTAAGTTCTGAATGATAACTTTGCTGGATAGAGTATTCTTGGCTATAGATTTTTCCCATTCAGCACTTTGAATATATCATGCTACTCCCTTCCAACTTGCCAACTTTCTGTTCAGGAATCTCTAGCTAGCCTTATGGGTTTTCCCTGGTAAGTTGAGGGCTTCTTTCATTTTGCTACTCTTAAGATTTTTCCTATGTCACTATATTTTGCAAGTTTAGTTGCAATATGTCTTTGTGTTGGCCTCCTTTTGTTGATTTTGGTGGGAGTTCTTTGTGCCTCCTGGATCTGGATGTCTGTTTCCTTTCCTAAATTAGGGAAGTTTTCTGATATTATTTCTTCAAATAAATCCCCCCCCCCCTTTTCTCTCTCTTCTTCTGGGAATCCTATGATACAAATGTTATTATATTTGATGGAGTTACTGAGTTCCCTAAATCTATTTTTGTGATGCATAATTCTCTCTTTTGTTCACCTTCATTATTTTCTATTATTTTGTCTTCTAGGTCACTGATTCATTCCTCTGCTTCTTTCAGTCTGCTGTTCATTGCATCAAGCCTGTTTCCAATCTCATTTATTGCATTTTTCATCTCTGATTCTTTTTAAACTTATCTCCGTGGTAAGGGTGTCACTGATGTCTTCTTTTCTCAAGCCCAGTGAGTATCCTTATGATTGCTGCTTTAAATTCTCAATTAGGCATGTTACTTGTATCTTTTTCACTTAGATCTCTGGCCATGCCCTCATCTTGTTCTTTCATTTGGGATAAATTCCTCCATCCTGGAATTTTGTCTACGTTTCTGCTTTCTTCTCTGTGTTAGAAAATCCAGTTATGTCTCCTGGTCCTGAAAGTAATAGCTTAATGAATAAAAGGTTATGTAGTGACCAGGGACTGTTGCTTCAAGGAGTGTCTTCAGTGTGTGCTGCATGTGTTCTGCTGTTGTGTTTTGGCTGATCATCTGCAGAGGCTGTTCTTGCTGTTTTTAGGCAGTGTTCAGTCCCTGGCCTGAATATGGCAAATTTAAACTAGGTGTGTTCTAGTTTGTTTCTGAAGTAAGACTTGACACCAACTCCACTAGAATTGAGGTCCTGCAGAACTCTCTGGTTGATGTGGTGTGAGTAGGGATTTGTGTTGGTTTTCTTGGTGAGGGGACTGCTGCACTGGGACTGAGGAAGTTTAACTGAGAATAGCAGTCCTGCCAGAGCACAGGGGTGGGTGTGGCTTGGTATAAGCAAGTTAGGCAGCCAGTGTCAGTGTTGTACTGCTTCTTGTAGGTGGCTCTGTGTTTATGCTAGGGGCTGGGAAGGAAAGTGGTGTCAGCTAACTCCTTTGTTCTGGAGAAGTGACTCTGTGAACTCCTGCTTCTCAGGGACTTGCTCTAAGAAGAGTGAATAATCTCCCCACCTCCAACCTCCCATATGCCTCAGGCATTCTAAAGATTGCTGTATCCCTGCTGTCTGCTCCTGGGTTATTTGCCTGCCTTCTCTCCAGGAGCAGGGCAATACCCCCCAGGCTCTACCCCAGCCAAGCCCACTGACCTTTAAAAATCCAGGCTTTAAGCCCCACTGGTTGCAAGAACTCACAAAATTCAGTCCATCTGATTTTCCAAGCCAATGGGGGGGGGGGGGCTTTGGGGAAATGTTCTCCTAGTGTGTTCCCCTCTGTGCTTTTCTCTCTCTTGCCCTTCTCTGCAACCATGGTTCCCTCCTCTCCATAGCACCCATGATTCATTTCTCCCTTAAACTACATCTCCACACTTCCTACCTTTTTCAGTGTGGTCTCTTCTCTCCCTTTGGTTGCAGAGTTTGTTGAGTTTGTTCTGTCAGTTTTCAGGTCAATTTCTGGGGTATTTGGATGATTTGATAGTTATCTAGTTGTGTTCATGGGAGGAGACAAGCCTAGGTCTTCCCACTCCACTGCTATCTTCTTCTCTTTCCAAATATTTTAATGTTTTAAGCTCATATCACTTCTGAACACTTTAATTATCCTCAAAATTGTGTATATAACACCTTAAAAATTGTATTTTCATAGAAGTTTTCAAATTGTCTACTTTATGGAGTATGTGATGGGTTCAAAAAGGTATCTGAAAAATAATAATCTCCTCTATGCATATATAGTTTATTGGTAATAATAAATACCACTGAAAATAATAAATACCATTGGAAATGGTGGTGGTGGGATCGAAAAAAGTACAAATATGATATATTTTGAGATTCAGGGAAGACTTAAATCATTTTACTTAGATTTAACAATGAGAAAACTGACTTAAAGGGAAGTTAAGTTTCTTGCAGAAGTCAAAGCTAGTAATTGATGAAGCAGAGATTCAAATCCATGCCTTTGGTTGTTTTGTTTCCTTATATTTTGCCCCAAAGGTGATTTAAATATACATTGTTTAATTTCTAAGTATTTGGAGAGATTTTCTAGATATCTTACTATTAATGATTTCTGATATAATAATTACATTAACCATATTCCATTGTGGTTAGGGAACAAGCTCTGTCAGATTTCACATTTTTAAAATTTTACAGAGTCTTATTTTTATCTCTAGTAATGCTCCTTTTCTTAATTTCTACCTTGTCTGATATTAATATAGACAAACCTGACATAAAAACAAGTTTTTATGTTTACTGTATAAGTAGATCATTTTTCTCCCTTTTATTTCCAACCTACATATTTTTTGTAGACAGTATATAAATATTGTGATTTAATCCAGACTGGCAATCTCTACCTTTTAATTGGAAAGTTTAGTTAATGTACATTTAATGTAATTATTAATGTAGTTTGGTTCAACTCTACCATCTTGCTATTATCTTCCAGTATTCCATCCATTATTTGTTCCTCTCTTTCACCTTTCTGACTTATATTTAGTTAATTGAATCTTTAGTATATAATTTTAAGTCCATTATTGACTTGCTAGCTATACTTTTTCTATCTTTTAATGGCTACTGTAGGGATTATAACATGAAACCTTAATTGAACACAGACTACTTAGAGTTAATATTGTACTATGTTATGTAAAAGTCTTAGTAGTAAAATGACATTTGTACTCCCTCCCACAGGTCTTTGTGGTATTGTAGTCAAATATTTCACATCAAAATATGTAATCTTATTATTTGTGGTTTTTCTTTCATCAGTTTTAAAGTTAGTCCATTGTATTCTAGCCTCTATTATTTCTAATTAAAAGTCATCTATTACTTGTATCACTGTTCTGTAGTATGTAATGTATTGTTTTCTTTTGGCTGCCTTTAATATTTTCTCTCCATGTTGGATTTTCAAGAATTTGATTATGATGTTCTTAGATGTGGTTCTTTTTGTTTTTATCCTGGTTGGGGCTAACTGAATATTCCTACTTTTTCACAAAATTTGGAAAATTTTCAGTAACTACTTTAATGTCTGATTCCCTCTTTCCTTTCCCTTTGAGACTTCAGTTACATGTATTCTAGATTTCCTGCTACTGTACCTGAGGACAGGTCACTGAAGTATTGGTTAATTTTTTAAAATCTCTTTTCTCTCCATTCTTCATATTGGGTAATTTCTATAATTTGTCTTCAATCTTTAGCAGTCTCCAAAGTTCAATCGGTACATTTCAAAATTTCAGATATTTTATTAATCTGTGTTAAAATCTCCATTTAGTTATTTTCTTAGTTTTTATTTTTCTGTGGAGATTCTCATCTCTCCAGTTATTATTACCATTGCATCTCAAGGGCCTTGGGCCTATATTTCACAGCTCTTTAAAGTCTTTCTCTACCAATTCCAACATTTGGGGCAGCTCAGGGTCTGTTTCTATGACTTTTTCTTTTCTTAAGTATGAGTCTTATTTAACCACTTCTTTGCATGTGTATTAATTTTTAATTTTATGCTGGACATTCTGGATGAAACTGTGTAAGGAATCAGATTCTGCATCATCCCTGCAAATTTGTTGATTTCTTTTTTCCCTTATCAAGTAATTAAATGGTGTATACGTTTTTTCTTGTCATGCTTAGCTTTAGTCTTTGTTAGGGCAGGTCTATTTTGGTTTTAAGCTTAATCCTAATGTGTGGTCCTTTCTAGAGGCCACGATCCTTACTCTTAAACATGGCCTTTCTGGGGTCTCAACTGAATGACTGAGGTACTCATTGATGTCTTTTCATGTGGACACTCCACCATATCCCATCACTGCAGGTCCTCTCATATTTCCATTTAGCACTTAGTCTTGCAGCAGGGAATCTCTGCTACATGGAGCCTCACTCCTCACATTGGCTAAGAACCTATAATAAATCCTCATGCAGACTTCTACCCCATCTCCTCACACAGCTCCCTCTTCTTAGGCCACTTACCCTATAAATTATAGCTTTTCCCTTTTTCAGTCTAGTATTCTCATCTCTGCCTCCTCAGCTCAGTGAGACAACAATTTAACTTGTTATCCATCTCTCCAAATTAGGGCAGGAAAATAACCCTCACAAAAAACTGAGAAAATTGTGGGGCTCACCATGTGTATTTCCCTTCTCTCAAGGATCATAGTCCTGCTGTGACCATTGTCCATTACCTGAAAACAGTTGCCTAATATATTTTGTCCAGTTTTATGGTTGTTTACAGTGGAAAAATAGGTCCATTACCAGTAACTCTGTCATGGATGGAATAAAAAAAATTCATGGATTTATATTTAATTTTCACAAAACTTTATTTTCACAAAACTTTGTGAAATAATATTTGTGAAGTAGGTACTATTATTATAACCTAACTTCATAGAGGATTAAACTCAGGCTAACTAATGAGTGGGGGAGTCAGAATTTGAACCTAGGCAGTCATATTCCAGACTCTTCTCCGATTCAATATACCATACTGCCTCTGTAACATTAAATTATGTTTATTTCCTTCATAGCATTTATCACATTATTTTTTCTCATGTATTTATTAATATTCATTTGTTTTTCACACTTTGACATTTCTTCTAATGTGTATAAATACCATACGTTTCCTGTTACAACTGCTTCCCCACTTGCATAGCACAGGGTATTAGTAGGCATTCAATAAATATTTGTTGAATGAATGAATGAATGAATGTAGATGCCACCATTATTAAAAAAAATTGAAAATCTGATCTTTTGTACATATTTGGTATTTTAGATTTCATCTTGCTTGCTACCTTGTGGCATCAAAATTCTGCAACGAAAACAAACAAATAAGAATCTACAGGTGAGAAACACGCAAAAAAGTGGCATGCATCATTAAAATGTTTACAATTATATACATCAAAATGTAATTATATGATAGAAAAAGAGTTATAGCACAATTTCTACTCTTGTTGAGAGTAGAAATCAATCTTAGGAATATTCAAAACACTTCCTGATAAACAATGGCACTAATCTGATGAGGTAAGCACAGAAATTGATGTGTTTCGTGAATCTAGGCATCACTTTTGGTTGAAGTAAAAATACCATGGTATACATATCTGCCACTTTGGACGTGTTATTAGGAAAAAAATTATTAATAATTGTTTCTAGAGCCTTTATATCACTTAGTTTCATATTTTAAATATCAGTACACATCTGATTAATTTCAAAATGTATCTTTGTTGAACTTAAAACCATAAAGTTATGGTTCCTGTAGTCTTCCACATGACAAAACAATATGCATTTAGTTTTATCAGAAACAAAACTACATGATGGTTTTTAAGCTAATTTTTGTGCTAACAAATCTCCTAAAGATATGCAGCAGACCTCACATTTACATAAAATTAAAGAAAGAATGCTTTAGCAAATGCAAATAAATGCAAAAAAGGAATATTTTAATTTTGATTCATGATTAGTATCAACCATCACAATATGGTAATAATACAAAAGCAAAGTTCTGCATTCATTGTATAATTAATGATTGTAAGCTATTTCTAGATTGAGAATTCTGATTAATTATTTTGAGAAATATATTTATTGATTATATATCAGTCTGTGTTTTAAAATCTGAGATCTTTAAAAACACTTTAATATTAGAATCATATGCACTGGCTTCTGCAGTTCTGCAGTATGACAAGCCCAGTAAAATGATTTATTTCACTCAGTGCATTATTAATTGTATGAATTGACTGTTTAACCTTTATTGATTTGCATTTCTTATTTAATGTTCAACTTAGAAACAGAAGCAAAAGTTCTTATACTATAGAAAAAAAAAGATAAAAGTTAATCTGAGTGTAATTGGTAAGATCATTTTACTATTCACCATTAAATATCCTCAGCAATTTTTAAATCTTCAAAGAGTTCTCTTAGTTTTAAAACAAAAATTGCTAAATCTCAACAGTGAAATTATTGAAATTTATCTTTGCATTGTTAGGACCTGTAGCATTTTATTGTTTCTTATATTTGGATTACAGTGCAATTTTACATTTATGTTCACACTTATTTTTATAACACTGAGTTGATTTTTTATGTGATCATGCCATTTGAAACTCTTATTATTAAAAATGATTTAGGGGCACCTGGGTGGCTCAGTCAGTTAAGCTTCTCTGACTTTGGCTCAGGTCATGATCTTGCAGTTCATGGGTTCAAGTCCTGCATTGTGCTCCGTGCTGACAGCTCAAGGCTGGAGCCTGCTTCAGATTCTGTGTCTCCCTATGTCTCTGCCCCTCCCCTGCTCACACTCTGTATCTGTCTCTGTCTCTGTCACTCTCCCTCAAAAATAAATAAACTTTAAAAAATGATTTAAAATTCCATCAAACCCATTCTGATATCCAGGAGATATTTTTCTTAAAATGTTGGCCATGCTGGTGGCCCTCTTTATGTGTGGTGAAAACCATGGAGAAGGTGATAAATAGTTACTTTCTGTGCATCTTCATTTATTATTGTTTACATATGCCTATAGATTTTCCGGGTCAGTTCCAATTTCAAATATTTTTCCTCTTGTAATTATAAGTCACCCAAGTAGCCCAGGAATTCCAATATTTTGACATACTGAAATATATGTTACATTTCCAATATTGATCCTTTCAAATGGAAATGGAATAAAATTATTTGACAGACTGCATGTCCCAATATTGGGTTTGGAAACTATGGATACATAAAATGCTTCCAGAAAGTATTGGGTTGAATTTTCTTTTGGTGCCAAAGAGACTCTGCCTTGAGGTTCTGTAGTTGACTTAAGCAGGGAGATTTCTTTCAAGCAGGTTATCTTGTGGATTTCAAAGTGATTTTGTTGTCTGCAGGTCTTTGATGGCAAGGGTAAGCCTACAGATTTGAGATTTCCTTATGACTGTGAGGAATCTTGGGGAGATCTTTTAAATCCTCATGGATGTGGAGCCATAAATAATGTTTCCCTTGCTGGCAGATCTCCCACTTACAAGATGGGTCTTAATATAACTGATAGTTAGGTTTCCTAGTGATTATTAACAAGACAGGCATTATCTTCTCATGTTGATAGTGATTTGTTATTGTATCCAAAAGAAGTGCAGAATGTGTGAGACCAGAGAATGAATAAGACAAGAAGTTCTAGGTAAATTGCTCAAAGTTAGGCAAGGAAGGGAGGAGGCATCATAATTCTAAGCAAACAGCTATTTGAAAAGCATAACATAATCACTTTAGCTTTGCTGTATATTAAACTATTACCCATGGTAAGAGTAAGGCATTTAGGAAACAGGACATATGAGAGGTACATGTTTACAGAAGAAAAAGAGGCCTGGGGGATTCTGGGAAGCCACAAGATAACATAATGATCCAGAGTTCTGAAGAAGGATAGAACTATAAAAAGAAATCTTTAAGGACAATGATAAAAAGTGTTTCATGCCTTTTGGCAGCTGTCACACTTACCCTTGCAAAGCATCCTTTGAATCAGACATCCTATCATCAAATAAACCATGTACTGTCAACTCTTTGCTTATGGTTTAGTCTGAATTTCCTTCCACCATTTTCCATATCTTGTGCATTTTTGGAAATCCTTCTCATCCTTCTGATCCCTCACTTACCTTATTCACTCCTTCCTCTCTTCCTGTAGTAATTTGCTACTCCAGATACCTGCCTTTTTATTTTGCCCTGCATTATGTGTAGTTGTGTGTTTATTTCTTCCATTAGGGTTTAAGATGCCCTTTGTCCTCTTTATCATTATCTAGTTTAACATAAATCAAGTACTAAAGAAATGTTTTTTGTTTTGTCTTTAAATTTAAATGAAATGGAAGTTGATAATACAAGCTCACATAGTGCCCTCTGCTTGCATGAACAGCGTTTACTTGTAGCCATTAATACTTCATTTTACCTGTGTGCATGATTTAGGGCAAGGTCGGGTTTCCTCATGCGTAGATAGCATGTAACAAGCTTTGTCTCAATGAAACTTGCTACACTTGCTATATCTTCAGCAGATGCTTCAAATGGTTTTCCCAGAGCTGCCCCTTTGCTACAAAGCTTAAAATAAAAAAAAAAAGACTTTAAATTTCCTGATAATCTTGGTATATAATTGATCTTTTATATAAGCAAAACACATATATGTATGCATACTTTTTCCAAAATATCAGTTAAATATTAATTTTTTGATTATAAATTAAATAAACTATTCCTATTCACTATTATGTGACTATAATATAAAATAAGTAACACATTTTACTGCAAAATGCTTCCTGTAAAACATTTTAAAAGAATGATATATTTTAAGAGGATGCCATTTGCTGAGAATGTCTATTTTAAAAATAAAGCATATAATAAGCAAAGATATTAACAGAAAACCAGGTATAAATCATATTAAATACCAGTACTTTTATGAAAACCCAGCAGAGCAATGATCTAGCACACTATCAAGTCTGATTTAATATAATAAGGGGTATCGGAAATAAACTCCTAGGAACCATTAACATGATCGGTGATTAATTTGAGTCTGAATCATATTCTCTAAGATGTTATTGAAAGAAAAGAAGTGAAAATTTATTAGAATTTATTGGCAGAGACCACAGTATCTGAAAAACATGGCAAGAATGTGGAATTCTTAATAAAAATTCCAGGAAGTCAGTGGTTTCTGGGCACCATAGATAAACTGCAGATGAAGAAAATAATTAATTTTTTAGGAGAACCCCAAACATTAAGAAGTGTAAATAATATGACAACGATAGATTGGCACTTGTTTTCCCCTCAGAGTTTTCTACTGTTCTTTGGAATTAAGGCTGATGGGGAAGAAGAAACCCCACTTTCTGTTTAGTGACCTTATTCAGAATATCTGCTTTTTTGCTCTTTTCTATTTCCATCTGACCATATACTGGGTAAAATTGTCTCATGAGGGATAGTAATATTTGGAATTAATATCTGTTTATAAATACCTTAATATAGAATTTCTTATATTCTAAAAACTGTTTGTTTAAATGATATAGTTTAAACTAATTTTTCTTTTATAGATTAAGTCAACACTGGCTTATCATTTACATTAACATTATGGTCAACTATTTTTTAAAGTGAAATTTGTGGGGCGCCTGGGTGGCTCAGTCGGTTAAGCGTCCGACTTCAGCTCAGGTCACGATCTCGCAGTCCGTGAGTTCGAGCCCCGCATCAGGCTCTGGGCTGATGGCTCAGAGCCTGGAGCCTGCTTCTGATTCTGGGTCTCCCTCTCTCTCTGCCCCTCCCCCGTTCATGCTCTGTCTCTCTCTGTCCCAAAAATAAATAAAAAACGTTAAAAAAAAATAAAGTGAAATTTGTTTGAGAATGGCTATATTCTGTTCTAAAATGTATTTCTCTTAATTTTATCCAAAAGCTATAAGCTTAAATAAAATCTAGAGTCTAGATGTTTAATATCACTAGTTTGAATTGATAGTTACCTGATACGATTATCTTTTGTCTGGATATCCTGTCAATTGTGAAAATTCATATTATTTAAAAGTTTTTTCCTATCTGGTGAAAACCGTTACTTCATTTATTTGGTCAATAAATATTTATTAAATCTAATACTAATTGCCAGACAAATATTACCACCTTTATATTTTAATTTGCATTAGATAGGTCTTTTTAAAGTGAGTTTTGGGGTCCCTCAGTGGCTCAGTCAGTTGAGAGTAGGGCTCTTGATTTCGGCTCAGGTCATGATCCTAGAGTCATGGGATGGAGTCCCACATTGGGCTCCACACTGAGCATATAGCCTGCTTAAGATCCTCTGTGTGTCTCTCTCTTACCCTCTGCTCCCCTCCCCCCCCCCTTTCTGTCTCTCAAATAAATAAAAATTAAAAAAAGATAAAGTGAATTTTGGCTGGTTTTAGCTCTGTGTAAATTCCTATTTTTTTAAATCCCTTGCCTATTTCCATTGACATGTTAATCTCTTATTTATTATAAGAGCTCTTTAGACATATAAGCTATTATCCCTTTTCCTGTAAAAACTATGTATACATGATCAAATATAAGCATCTTTCCTTCAAATTATCTTTTAGAGGGGCACCTGGGTGGCTCAGTTGTTTAAGCATCCGACTTCGACTCAGGTCATGATCTCACAGTTTGTGAGTTCGAGCCCCGCGTCAGGTTCTGTGCTGACAGCTCAGAGCCTGGAGCCTGCTTCGGATTCTGTGTTTTCCTCTCTCTTTCTGCCCCTTCCCCATTCACGCTCTCTCTCTCTCTCTCAAAAATAAATAAACATTAAAAATTAAGAAAAAAATTATCTTTTAGAAAAATAGACAAATTTAACTCATGTTCTTAAAAGGATTCTCAAAGTACATACTATAAAACCTTTTTCTCAATTATTTTAGAAGAAAAAAAGGAAAGACGATTTGTGGATGACCTTAGTTTCGATGTTTTATAAAGATCACCCGATTAATTGGTAATAAAAGAGACAAAACATTTAACACTGATTTAGTAACTATTCCTGAGTCTGACCCTCACAAATGTCAAGGTGGTTATAAACACATCTTGAAATATACTTTAAGCACTGTAGTTTGAACATAGCAGCTTGGGATAGCATCTCCCTTCTGCCAATCTGATCCTTTAGGACCTAGAAATACCTACACGGACAATCATCTAGGGGAAAAAAAGATTTTTGAATGGAATAGCTCTTCATAAAGCCCAAATCAGTAGAAAATGAAGTGAGTAAAAATTGTGTAGTTTTGTTAGTATATCAAAGCATTAAAATTCTAGACTTTCTTCATTAACTTTATTTTCTAAATGAAATCAGCACTTTTTTCAAGTCTCAAATACCCAAACCTCCTGAATTCCTCATATAAAATCTTACACAAATAAAACAATAAGCAAACAAGTCACCCATTGAGTGCATTCTTTGACCCTTCCTGTCTGTGTTCCTCTCTGATGTGATGGAGCAGATAAGCCTCCTTTCTCAGGCAAACTTTTTTTTTTTTTGATAGAGTGGAGAGTGTGGGGTGGGAGGGGCAGAGGGAGAGAGAGAGAGAGAGAGAGAGAGAGAGAGAGAGAATCTCAAGCAGGCTTCACACCCAGCAAGGAGCCTGCTGCAGACTGCTATCTTGGGACTGTGAGATCATGAACTGAGCTGAAATCAAGAGTCACCCAGCTGAGCTGAAATCTGACAGCCACCCAGATGCCCCCTCGGGCAAACTTTTTGTGGGATGAAGGTGTGGGCTGTTCAGGGAGTAGTTACAGGGTGACCTCAATGAGGACATTCAGATCTTACATGGCAAAAAATAGACCTTCAGACTATTAAGGGCTTTTTCTACAAACACTGAAAGTGAAGAATAAATGTTGTTAGAAGATTAGTCTTCTAACAACAGTGATATTCTCTACTTCTATAAAATTGAAGGTCAGAATAAGAATGAAAATGATCAACCTTTAGACTTATTTGAAATAAGCCTTGCAATTAGGCAAATTGTTATCAAATATGCTGAAATTAAAGGTAGGATTATAGGTAAATGTAGACAAAAGTTTGGCATCAGTATTTAAAAATTCCAGATATTTTACTGAATTTTTAAATTTATATGCAGACATTTGTACAGACTTTATTTCTCTAGAAGATAAAGGACTTTAGTGTGGTATGAGTTGAATGTAGGAAAGGTGACTTTGTTCAACTAATATTTGCCTGAAATTATATACGTAAGTCTTTGGTAAAATAAGTCATGAACACAACAGAATAAAAACTTTTAGACTATTGGATAATACATCAGTGAGGAGACTTTGAACTGGGAAATATTATTATTGGGTATTAATTTTTTGTTTACAAAGGAAGACTAAAATATTTTTCAATGAAGCATGGACAAATTAAAAGAATATTATTTAAGGGAAAATACAATGAAAAATCCTATGGGTATAGTTATTGTTCTGATGAGGAGCTAAATGTTAAAATTTCAGTAGTAAATTTGAATCACGGGTTCAAATTTTAATAAGAATATACAGGGGCGCCTGTGTGGCGCAGTCGGTTAAGCGTCCGACTTCAGCCAGGTCACGATCTCGCGGTCTGTGAGTTCGAGCCCCGCGTCGGGCTCTGGGCTGATGGCTCAGAGCCTGGAGCCTGTTTCCGATTCTGTGTCTCCCTCTCTCTCTGCCCCTCCCCCGTTCATGCTCTGTCTCTCTCTGTCCCAAAAATAAATAAAAAACGTTGAAAAAAAAATTAAAAAAAAAAAGAATATACATATTTATAAAATATATATGATAATTTTCTGAAAACAAGATAATACTTTGGAGTTATAAAACATTTTTTCTAAAATATCTCAAGGTTCTCTTAAGAAATAAATATCAAAATTATTTTCAGAAATTTTGTCATAAAGAAATTTCAAGGTTTGTTTAAAAATACAGATAAAAATTGGGGTGCTTAGGTGGTTCAGTCGGTTAAGCGTCTGACTTTGGCTCAGGTCATGATCTCATAGTTCGTGGGTTCAAGCTCCGCATCATGCTCTGTGCTGACAGCTCAGAGTCTGGAGCCTGCTTTGGCTTCTGTGTCTCCCTTTCTCTCCACCCCTCCCCTGCTCCTGCTGTCTCTCTCTGTCTCTCAAAATCAAATAAATGTTAACACACACACACACACACACACAACCTATAAAAATAACACAAATCCCCATAACAGCAGAAATAACCAATATTAAATATTATATTGTGGGTCTTATTCTTAAAAATGCAACCATGTATTTTTTTTTAATTTAAGATCAGCATTATCAAGACTAATATTGTTAATAGGATTCTCCCCCTTTTAGGATATTATATGATGAGTGCTTGCCCACTATATTTCTGAAACATAATTTTGAGTGATTCCTGAAGATCTAGGGAAGAATAATAAATTTGAAAAATATGCATTATTTTAGTTAACAAATATCCACAAATAAGAGTATATGTCATCCATCCAATAAATAATTTTCAAGGTTTTTATATTGTTTTTGGAGTCACAAAAACATCTAAAGATAGACAATAATTTATCCATAACTCTATCACAATGTGTAATTGCCATTAATTTTTGATATATTTCTTTCTTTTTTAATGTTTACTCATTTTTGAGAGAGAGAGAGAGAAAATGAGCAGGAGAGGGTCAGAAAGAGAGGGAGACCCAAGAATCCGAAGCAGACCCTGTGCCGTCAGCACAAAACCCAACGCAGGGCTCAAACCCTCAAACCGTAAGATCACGACCTGAGCCAAAGTCAGACACTCAATTGATTGAGCCACCCAGATGCTCCCCCCTACATTTTCTTTTAATGTTTGGCATATTTCTAATATCCCTGATAATCACAGGTGTAAATATCTTCAACAAAACATTAGCAAACCAAATTCAATAATACATGAAAAGGATCATATACCTTCGATTACGTGGGATTTATTCCAGGGATGCAAGGATGATGGTTCAAACATATACAATCATTGTGATATATCACATTAATAAAATGAAGAATTAAAAATCGTATTACCATTTTAATAGATGCAGAAAAGGTATCTGACAAAATTCAATATCCGTATATGATAAAAACTCAACAAAATGAGTATGGAGGAAATGTACTTCAACATACTCAAGCACGCAGCTAACATACTCAATGATGAAAAGCTGAAAGCTTTAAAATGAAAGCCATGAAAAGAGTAAAGTCTTGCCATTTGTAACAACATAGATAAATCTTCAGGGTATTATACTAAGTGAAATAAGAAAGGCCGACAAAGACAAAAACTGTATTGTCTCACTTGAATGTGGAACCTCAAAATCACAAAAAATGAACAAAAACAACCAAAACCAAGGTAATATGTATACAGAGAACAGATTGGTGGTTGCCAGATGTGGGAGGCAGGATGTGGGCAAGTGGCTAAGAGGAATCAAAAGGTACAAACTTCTAGTTACAAAATAAATAACTTTATGGAGGTGTAATGTACAGCATGGGGACAATAGTTAGTAATATTATTGCATATATGAAAGTTGTGAAGAAGTTAAATCTTAAAAGTTCTCATCACAAGAAAAAAATTTGTAACTATGTCTGGTGATGGATATTAACTAGACTTACTGTGGTGGTCATTTTACAATATATAAAAATATCAAATCATTGTACCACCTGAAATCATCAAATCACCTAAAACTAATATAATATTATATGTCAATTATACTTCAATAATTAAAAAAAACATTGAAAAAATTTGTTTTGGCATTTTTGTTTCCATAATTTTCATGTTTTTTATCATGATAAATTATATATTGTATATAATTTTTGTACCCTTTTTTCATATGCTTTGCTTCTTTTTATATGTTGTCAATGAAAAAACCAAAACATATTTAAAATATACTCATGTAAAAATTATAGTTGGGTATTTCAATATCCCCCTATAAGCAAATACTAAAAATACTCTAAAGAAAATCACCAAGGACACAGAAGATCTGAACAACACCACCTAATCACAGCAGAATACATATTTTTCTTAAGCACCCATGTAAAAGTCACCTATACAGACTATATTGTGGGGCATAAAACAAACCTCAACATAATTGAAAACACTAAAATCATTCAGAATATTTATTTTTGGACCGTAATGGAATCAAAACTCATCAATAGAAAAAAAAAATCCACTTTGAAAGTGGGCAAAAAACATGAATAGACATTTCACCAAGAAGGACATACAGATGACAAATAAACACATACAAGATATTTGACAGTTTACTGTTCACCATCATTAATAATTAGAGAGCTGCAAATTAAAACTACCAATTATAAGTACAGAATGGATAAAATAAAAAATAGTAATGATACCAAAAGCTGAGAAAGCTGAGAAACAAGATCATTCACACTCTGATGACAGAAATGTAAAATGGTACAGCTACCTGAAAAAACAATACGGCAGTTTATTTTTTTCTTTAAAATTTTTTTTTCATGTTTATTTAATTAGTTTGAGAGAGAGCGAGAGAATGTGCACATGTGTGCACAGGCAGGGGAGGGGCAGAGAGAGAGAGAGAGAGAAAGAAATCCCAAGCCGGCTTTGTGCTGTCAGTGCAGAGCCAATCACACAAACTGAGATCATGACCTGAGCTGAAACCAAGAGCCTGATGCTTAACCAACTGAGCCACCCAGGTGTCCCCAATATGGCAGTTTCTAAATAAACATGCAACTACTATACAGCTCAACAACTGCACTCCTGGGCACTTATCCTAGAGAAATTAATGTTCACAAAAATCCATACATGAATGTTTACCCCAAACTGCAAGTACCCTAGATGTTCTTCAATGGGTCAATGATTTAACTGTGGTACATACATACAATGGATGAATGGATATTATTTTGCAATAAGAAGAAAAAAGAGTGATACAACAACTTAAATTAATTACTAGAAAATTATGCTGAATGAAAAAAAGCCAACCCCAAAGGGTTACATACTACATTATTATATGGCAGAATTATAGGAAAAGAGAACAGATTAATGATTGTGAGGGATTAGTGGTTAGTGATGGGATGGGTGTTGTGGTTATAAAAGGCCAATAGAACAAACAGCATTATATCTTGACTTTGGTGGGCGAATACATGCATCTTACAAATCTTAAAACTGCATAGAACTAAATACACACAATACACACACATGAGTACAAGTAAAACTAGAGAAATCTTAATAATGGTAGATTGTATCAATTCTAATACTCTGGTGGTGATATTGTACTATATTTTGCAAGATCTTACCATTGAGAAAAACTGTATAAAGAATACATGGGATCTCTGAATTATTTCTTACAACTGCATACAAATGTACAATTATCTCAAAGTAGTTTAATGAATTATCATGTTAGTATTTATGTCTCTCTAATTTTTCCCTCCCCTGCCTTCTTTTTAGCACACTTATAATTATGTTTAACTGGGGTTTTGAAAGATAAATCATATCTGAGGGACTTTTCTATAGGGCTTTTTTCTCTGCATCAAATTATAGACTGATTCCTATAATGAGGAATAATAACGCATAATGAGGTTTGCTCTGAAGTTTTATTCAGAAGCCATTGTGAAAGGATGCATCAGTCCTTCCACATTTTCATCATTGTGGACTCTTCTCTGAGGACATTTGCCATGAGATGAGGGCTGTGTTTAATGACAGGAATCACAGGGGGAAGTTGGCAAGTTCTTTTGTATAATGAGCTCATTATTTATTTTTTTTCTTAATCATCTTTCAGTTTGCTAGCACCCACTTCCAAGTAGTTTTTTCCAAGTAATTTTTTCAAGAGGGGTTATGTGAATGGTAACTTTTCTGAGCTAGTGCACAGCTGAGAATGTATTTTTGTTAACATTACACATGCAAATTAACATGGCTGAATATACATTTCTTGACACATGAAATGAATGTTTCTCTGTAAATACATAGTTCTCCATTTATATTCTTGTATTTAGCAGGCAGAGAAGAAAAAACATAGCACTTTTAAAAAATGAAACCAGATATAATTTTTAAAAACTTCCTGTATTGAAATTTCTTCCTTTTCCTCAAGCATGTTGTATTTTTTCTATCTTCTTATAATTCAAAATATTGCTATCATAAGTTCAGATGTATTCTGTTCTCATCTACTTTACCTAGAAAGAGGTACGTTCTTTGTGTTTCCATACTCAGTTTTGTTTAACTTATGAAACTTTTCTTCAGTTACATCTTTGATTATTGGTCTCATCCTAACTGCTGTGTTTTCTTTCTTAAGAAAGTAATTCTTGTGTCTTATGTCTCTACTCTTTAGGTTTTCTGATTTTTTTTTTTTTACCTCTTCATTCTAGGAGCATCTCAATATTGACTGCTATGTCATTGGCTTTATTTTCCTCATTATTAAATTCTACTTCTTTTTACAAAAGCAATACTAGTGATAACAAATGAAAGTATTTAAATAGTACTTAAATAATTACAAGCAATGTTCTAAGTGTTCTCCCTCTATTACCCCATTTAATAATCACAATACGAAGCACTATTTTCATGCCCATTATCTTAGTTTAGGATGCTATGATAAAATAGCATAGACTGGGTGGCTTAAGTATCCAACAGTCAGCTCTCACAGTTCTTAAGACTGAGAAGTCCAAGGGGCACCTGGGTGGCTTAGTCGGTTAAGCGTCCGACTTCGGCTCAGGGCACCATCTCGCGGTCCGTGAGTTCGAGCCCCGCGTTGGGCTCTGGGCTGATGGCTCAGAGCCTGGAGCCTGCTTCCTATTCTGTGTCTCCCTCTCTCTCTGCGCCTCCCCCGTTCATGCTCTGTCTCTCTCTGTCTCAAAAATAAATAAACTTAAAAAAAAAAAAAAAAGACTGAGAAGTCCAAGATCAGGGTGCTAGTATGGTCCAGTTCTGCTGAGGCTCTCTTTCTGATCGTAGACTGGCTGACTTTTCATTGTAACCTCACATGGCAGAATGGCAGATATCCAGAGAACTCACTGGGGTCTCTTCTATAAGGACACTAATCCCATTAGTGAGGGCTGTACCCTCATAACCAAATCACCCCCAAAGGCTCACCTCCTAATACCATCACCTTGGGTATTAGGCTGCAACATATGAATTGTGGGGGAGGGGTGGATATAAACATTCGGTCCATAAAGCTCATTTCACAGATGAGGAAACTGAAGTTAAGAGAGTTTAAGTAATCTGCTCAGGCTACAGAATTAGTAACTGGGAGTTTTACCTAGATGTCTGGCCCTAGACTCTGTGCTTTTAATCACCATACTAGTGCTACACAATGTCATTCCATGAGCTACTGATTTATGATGAAACAGGAAAGAAACAGAGAATAAATATTCAGAAACTTTTATACCAGTTCAACAGAGAAATATTATATCTGTTGAATCTCATAATAAAAAAAGTAGGTTTTGTATTTTTGTCTTATTTTCACTTCACATTTTCCTAGTAATTCATTTTTACTGTATTTAGTAAAGTATCAATCCACAACTGATTGGGAGAAAAACAAAATGAAACAGAACTGGTTCTTCACCACAGATAGTGAAAAGAACTCTCTACTAAACTATTAGAAATTTAGGTAATTAAGAAGTCATAAAGAGAAAAAAAACCATTCAAGTTCTATTATTTAAAAAATGATTAAAAGAATAAAAAATGGTTACTGTTAGATATTTGTATGGATCTATCTGTCCTTACCCTTCAATTTACAAAAATTATATTTCTCATTATCCATATTATTATGTAACCTGATTTTTTGTTTCTTTCTTTGAATATATAATAGACATTAATAAATACAGATGTATACTGTATTTTTTTGGATGGTGGCACAATTTTACTAGATCCCCATACAATATTTTCTCCAGTGAGAAATTTCTCTAATGGCATTGAAAGTTCTCAGAGCCATAAATAATGTACATTGAACAGCCTTGTATATACATCTTTGCCCACACATTTGATTATTTCCAAATTGTTGTATTCTATATGTCATTATGTTTTCTTACATACTGGAACTGCTGAGTCAGGAGTATACATCACGATCCAAAAAAACCACATTTCGATTATAAAAGTGCTCTTTTGGAAAAGTTTTTAAATGTTTACTTATTTTTGAAAGAGAGAGTGAGTGGAGGAGGACAGAGAGAGAGGGAGTCAGAGGATCTGAAGTGGGCCTTGCACTGATAGCAGTGAGCTGGATGTGGGGCTCGAACTCACAAACCATGAGATCATGACCTGAGACAAAGTCAGACACTTAACTGACTGAGCCACACAGACACCCCTAAATTTTATTCATTTTTAAATTGGGCTGTTCTAATTCTTCTTGACCTATTTTTATTTAGTAAATATATAATTTGATTCCTTTCCAAATATGTAATCTGAGTTATGCTTATCACGTTTTTGTATCAGGTTTATGCTAGCTTTGTAAAACAAACTAGAAAGATTCCTATCTTTTCCAATGTTGTGGAATGTTCTGAAATAAATAGTTGAAAAAAATTTGAACCCAGTTCCTTTCATCTCTTTTTTCTTATTTGATTATTATTCTGTTCAGATTTTCAATGTTTTGCATCAATTATATTAATTTATATTTTCGTAGAGAATTATTAGTTTCACTCAGATTTTAAAATCTGTCATTACAGTGAAGAACATTATATTCTTAGAACATTTTAAATGTCTGTGTTATTAGTGGTGTCATTTCTTTCATTATCTGTACCATGTAGCTTTGTTTTGTTTATTCTTAGCTAGAATTGCCAGAAGTTTGACTATTTTGTTTTCCCTAAAACCAACAAACTCTTAGATTAATTTATTAATTCTCCTATTCTGCTTTCTAATTCATTGATTTTGGTTTTTATGTTGGCTATTTTTTCTCTCTTGCTTTCCTTTGATTTTGTTTTTCTTTGTTTTTCCTGCAGTTCTTTCACTAACTTTCACTTTGTTTAGCTAAATACATAGTTCATTTATTTTAGTTTTTCCTACATGTAAGTTTGTTGTATGCTTCTGTGATTCACTCTGGAAAAAAAAAAATCATAGCTTTTATTTCCATCTCTTTGCCAACAGCTATTTAAGACACTGTGGGCTTATTAGTATTCTTTTTTTTTCTTTGTAAAGTTTATTTATTTATTTTGAGAGAGAGACAGAGTGCAAACACAGGAGGCGCAGAAAGAGAGGGAGAGAGAGAAACCTAAGCAGGCTCCGCACTGTCAGCAGCATGACACCCAATGCAAGGCTTACTCCCACGGACTGTGAGATCATGACCCAAGACGAAATCAAGAGTCTGACCTTAACCAACTGAGCCACCCAGGCACCCCAGTATCCTTTAAAACTTTACTACTTACTTCGCTTAGTTACTTATAAGACTAAAACTTTTTTACATTTTTGTTAGTCATTTATATTTCATTATTGATGGATTCTCTACTCAGATCCTTTACACTTGTATGGTCTTCAATGTTCTCACTATTTTTCTTGTTAATTTCTATGAGCTCAGTCATAGAAGCCTGGTGTTTTGAAATGTTCTGCATTTCTTTTCCCATTCTACAGATTTAAACTACTTCAGAGAACTGCTTCTATCCCATGTGGTAGCCCTTTCAAGATACAGATGTTACAACTGCATAAGTGCAGTGTTGAGAGATCTTTTTTTGCTACAGAGAACAACTGTGTGTCTGAGAATAAAGTCAATCTAGAAAGAGTGGAGCCAAAAATAGAGAAAGTGAAAAGCCCAACAGTGAATCCTGAAGGTATTCTCTTGAATCAAAATATGAAAGATAATTTTAAGACGTGGTATTCTCTGATTAGTTTTGAAAAAGTGAGACTAGGGGACTGGAAGAAATAAAATTATAAAAAATAAAAAATTAAATTGCAAAATGAATTTTAAACTAGAAGCAATAAGTAAAGAATAAGTTACAAAATCAAGTCAGAAATGTGGACAATTTCTAAAAATATGAAAGATATTAAAGACTCCATTACTAATGAATTTTGATAATTTCTAAAACATTTGTTAAGTATATAGTTACATTTAACTCCTTAGTATCTCCATGAAGTAGATAAAATAATTTGCCTCATTTGACAGGTGTTAAAGCCTATGCTGAAAGAGCTCTAATGATTTGCCCAGTTAGTAGCAAAGGCTAGAACTGGTTTTTTAAAATTCTTTTATTTTAATTAATTAATTTATGTATTTATTTTTAGATTCAAATCAGTTACATATAGTGAAGTATTAGTTTCAAGAATAGAATTTAGTGATTCATCACTTATATACAACAACCAGTGCTCATCATGACAAGTGCCCTCTTCGATGTTCATCACTCATGTAGCTCATCTCCCCATCTACCTCCCTCCATCAACCCTCAGTTTGTTCTCTATGTTTAAGAGTCTCTTATGGCCCCTCTGTTTTTACCTTATTTTATTTTCCTTCCCTTCCCCTATGTTCCTCTGTTTTGTTTCTTATATTCCTTAAATGAGTGAAATCATATGGTATTTGTCTTTTCTGACTGACTTATTTCACTTAGCATAATACACTCCAGTTCCATTCACGATGTGCAAATGGCTACATTTTATTCTTTTTGATTGATGAGTAATATTCCATTGTACTTATATACCACATCTTCTTTATCCATTCATCAGTACTGATTTTTTTTAATGGGATGTTTTCTTTTCTCTACATCTGGCTCATTGTCCTAAATTATTCTGTCCACTACATTTTTTTTTTAATTTTAGTACCTAGCACCTCTGTTAGACATCGTGTAGACTTTCTCATTGCAACTTCCAATGAATTTTTTTTTTTTTTGGAAAATATGTTTTCTGGATTCCACCTGAGTTTAATGCTTCCCTTTCTTTCATACCATGTACAATATTTCCAAAGGCCTATCTTTGTATAAGAGACTGGTCCAAGTAAAATGTTTGAGATTGGTTGGTGGCTTCTTCTTGGCTGCCTTTGTAGTTCACTGTGGTGCTGTTAGAACTTCTAGTAGAATTGTCCTTCCCAGGAGAATTGGAAGGGAAAATGAAATAAAACCAAATTTAACCTCCAGAGTTCACTGCTTTTTCACCTCTTCTCATCAACTTCATATCTCAAGGTGAAATAAATTACTGCTTGTCAATTTCCATTTCTCAAATGCTAAAGTGATTAACACTTATGCATATACATTAAAAGAGAGGTATTAATAGTGGAATTACGGGATGAAATAGCACTGAGAATCCCCCAAATGAGACCTTGACCAAAGCTGGGGACTGCTAGCATTCTAGTTACAAAAGCCCCTGTGTCTCTGAGTTGGGAATGCAATAGATACAGACAACAATCCACTTTTTATCATCTGTTCTTCCTTTTGTTTTTTTGAAATTCCACCTGGTGTCTAGCACATTTTTGCAATTATTTTGTGTTTTAGAAATCTCTTCATCTGGGTTAATGCATCTGGAAGGCAAAAATTTAGGCACAACAACTAACCACCATCTTAGCCTGCAAATCTTTAAATGAGATCTTTAAAATTCCTTTTAGATACCAAACTAGATTTTCACTACAAGGGTCTCATTACTAATAGTTTTACATATCAATAAATATCTTTTTACACTCCTTTAACAGAGTGGAAAGAAGCTCTACACTATAGAACAACACCCATTGGTTTTAAATTTTCTATCATCTTATTACATGAAAGAGGAATGAATCAGAGAGCTCATCACTTGTAACTTTCCACATGGTGCCACATAGATCTACTAAAGTGTCTCCCTGGGAGAGACAGAGTGTGTGGGGCTAAGAGATGCGGAGAATTATGTTCACACATCAGCAGACTTAAAAGTACCATCAGGGTTTCAGGAGCAATGCTTTTCAGCCAAGTAGGCCACTATGTGACCTCTATTAAATTTATGGGAATTGGAGAAATGAGGTTACTCCCTAGGTGACAAGCTGTTGAATGACAGTAAAAAGTAATTAATCACTCCTACTCCTATTTGTTAAAATAGCTATGCTTCAGTACCCCCCACCCCCAGGTAGTCTTTCAAATAGAGGTGTGGCCAGAGTAGGCTTATTCCACTGTGTTTCACCTTGATCTGACCAGCCAGCAATATGCTTATGCTCTGGAACATGTAGATGATACACATTAACCTTCAGATTTTTTTCCAGGAATACCCCTAAACTCCAGCTATCTGATGTGTAAAGCAGAGCAGAAGCATGGTAGGAGTGAAATGGATTAATACAATAAATCTTCCTTCACTCTTGCCCCTGCATTTTAGCTCATAAATGCAGTGATTTTAAAATAAAGATAATGTTAGTAACACACTTGTTTTAAGTTATTTATATTATAAAGTGAATATGGTATTATACACAAACTCATCTCTTGCACAATAATTATAGCTAGCATTTATTAGTGCTGGCTATGTGTTCAGTATTGTCCTAAGCTCTTTATACAGAGTGTCCCATTAAATATTATCCTTTATATATGGTATCTTATGATTTCCAATTTTCTGATAAGAAAATTAGGTTTAAGAGAGCATGCTAACTTATCAGACGGTAAGTTCTGGAGCTATGATTCAAATTCAGATCTACTGTCTCACCTAGACCCTGTATTCTTTAGATAGTATGCTCCTCAACTGGCCATTAATGTTAGTCACAATCAAATCCTAGAAGGACCAGTGTGAATCCCAACGGCTTAACTTAATTAACACTGCTGTTTTATTTATGACTACTTCATTCATATTCATATATTCAGTGATACATATCTATATTTATGTCTATATCTCACTGGACTACCATTAAGTAAAGAGTAGGATAGGGAAAACAGGCAGGAAAAAAGAGAGACAGGTCAACATTTATTGAGCAACCTGGTAAGACACTTTATATACATGAATCACTTAATTCCTACCATCACCCATTTTATAGACAGAGTCGACTAATTCAAGAAGCAGGTTGACTAATTCAAGGAGGCTAGAACAGGCAAAAATGTAGAGAAGAAGGACTAGATAGTGCATGCAAATAAGAAAAGGAACAGATGGTGAAGGTGCTATAGGGAGAAAAGGAACACAGTTCTTGTTAAGATCACAGGGGTCCTTGTCTGGGGTCCAGTGATAAAGGCCTAGGCAGGTAGCAGGGAGAGGGATGGGCCAATTGTTAAGCCAGAACTACCAATTTCCTAGGCATGGGAGTTTCTGGTCTACTCTTTCATATCCTTTGCTGAATAATAGTAAAATAAAAATTAATATTTTGAGAACATTTGATAATAACTGTGATTTTGTGGGACCCTTGATCTTAATATATACACTGCAGATTTATTTATTTTCCAATTTATATTCATGTTAATTAAATGTTTTTCATAACCTCATTTTGTTTAAGTGGGGAAAGCTGGGCAGTCTGAGAGGGTATGTTTTCCTTGGAAATGTTGGGATAACTATATAAGACAAGTGATATATCAAAAAATTGTATGCTTTTGAGGACATAGTTTTCAAGAATTTAAGAATTAAGGGAATAAAAAACCCAATAATCCACAAATTCAATGCCCTAAGACACATCACTTGATTTCACTCTCTTGTTCTCTTTCAGTTATCATGGACATTTATAGCAGTATTAATTATTTTGGAGCAAACTCTGATGGAGCTGTATATGAGTCAGCAATTGCCATGAAAACACTGCAAAACAAACCACCCCAAAATTCCCTGGTATGCAACAGTATGCAATTATTTCTTGTCAACACATCTGCAGGTTGACTAAGGTTGGCCAAACCAGGATGTATTCAGGTAGTCTCTGTTCTAAGATGATAGTTAATTCCAGGCTAACTAGGAGTTGTAACAGCAACCATTGGAAACATGTTCTATCATAGAAAAGACAGCAATAGAAGGGGGTAAGAGAACTAGGCAAACACATTTAAAGCCTCGCTCATTTTAGGTCCATTAACATTCTATTGGCCAAAGCAGGTCACATGGCCAAGCCCAACATGAAGTGCTGATACCATGGCTAGGGTGAGGATGTATAATGCTATGAAGTGGATGGGTTTGGGAGTGAACAACTGGGACCAATAACTTAATTTACTATAAGCAGAGAAATAGATGTCTCTAAAAATTTCTTTTTCAAATTCCTCAACCATACATTTGCTTGTGAAAGTGTGCAATGTGGGTTATGACACATGATAAAAATCTAGGGCTCTACTACTATTGTTCTTCCTTTTCTTTTATTTTTATTTATTTATTTAAAAAAATTTTTAATGTTTATTTTTGAGAGACACAGAGGCGGAGTGTGAACAGGGGAGGGGCAGAGAGAGGGAGACACAGAATCTGACAGGATCCAGGCTCCAGAGTCGGAGCTGTCAGCCCAGAGCCCAACGCGGGGCTCAAATTCACAAGCCATGAGATCATGACCTGAGCCGAAGTCAGATGCTCAACCGACTGAGCCACCCAGGCGCCCCTCTTCCTTTTCTTTTAATACCACACGTTCCTTCAAGGCAGAAATTGACAACTCTAAATTTTATGTTCTACAGAATGCTAAAGAGTTAAAATAATTCTCAGATCAAATAAGCTTGTGATATGCTTGACTACCAGACTACTAAAACTATCCAACATACTAATGCATATTGCAAATATCTAAGGAAGATTTGGCATACAATATTTTACACATTTATTTAACCACAGAATCCCCTTCCTGCAACAAACTTATTTTATTTAAAAAGAACATCTTAAGGCTCTACTTTTGTGGAATTCATTTTGGGAAATGCTGTTTGTCCTAAGGCAACTTCCATGTTTCTTACTTCTTATTTCAGATGGGGCTGGCATCTGGTTAATACCCCACTTTTAAGATAAATTTTTCTATTTTTAATGCTTATTTACTTATTTTGAGAGAGAGAGAGAGAGAGAAAGCAGGGGAGGAGCAGAGAGAGAGGAGAGAGAGAATCCTAAGCAGAGTCCATGCTGTCATTGTGGGGCCCAGTGTGGGGCTCGATCCTACAAATTGTGAGATCATGACCTGAGCCAAAACCAAGAGTTAGATGCTTAACTGACTGAAGCACCCAGGAACTCCAATATAAAATGTTTTAAAAAGAATTTGAGGAGTACACTTATAAAGAGCACTGAGTAATGTATACAATTGTTGAATCACAATATTGTACACCTAAAATTAACATAACAGTGTATGTTAACTATATTGGAATTAAAATTTAAAAAAAACGATAAAATTAAGAAAAAAAGAATTTGAGGACAGGGAGCAGGTTTAGCATATGTGAGCGCAAGGCAATATAATTGTATTATTGATAAAGTCTGGTATACTCTATTTCAATTTACCCAGGTTACCTATGTTACTTTTAAGTTAGTCAAATCCAGGTATGTCTTACTGTTCTTTAGAATTTCCTTTTTAAACATTTCAGAAATATTTATGTACACATTTAAAGTATGCTAGCAATTAGTGTTTGTGGATGCCAAGAAATTTCTATTTCTAGGCCAAGGAAGAATGGAGTTCTGAGGTCATTTAATCCATACTGTTATGTTAGGTGTTAAATTCTGATTAGTATAAAATTTTTAAAAAGTCAGCAATACCAGTGGATATTTTCATCTCAGAATGCATGTTTAAATTAACACCTGGATATTATGCTATGAAGAGTAACACTTAAAAAAAACACCCATGAGGCTGGGACGGTTTTAACTCAGTAGAAAATATTTTTTACACTGTAAGTTTTTATGGAATGTTATAAATCTGAAAAAAATGATTTTAAACAGCTGAGATTTTATAGCCACTCAGGGATAATAAAAAGTTTGAAGAATATATTATATTATGTAGATGAGGGGAATATATTAGTCAATATTGTGACTTTTTAAGATTTTTCTCTTAAAATAAAGAAAATTATTCACTAATCTTTTAGGTAAAATGTCAGTATGTTTTTGCATAATCTCTCTCTTATCAATATATCCTAATGTTCAAAAAACAAAACAAAACAAAAAAACGTGGTATAAGATCTTCTGGGAGTAGTAAATCTCAAGCCCGCCCACATAGCAGGGCAATACATGGTCCCTGATTATAAAAGGCCACAAACTCTTCACAATATTTAAAAAGATTTTTTGAAGAGCAGCTCAACAGTTAATCCTGTACTGCTAAAAATATTTGAACGGGAATCTGGAATTTCTACAATACTTCTATACATTATCTTAGTTTTCTTCATTGAAGCTCTAAAAGGCAGATCAGGCAGGTACTGACTCCCATTTTGTGGGTAATAAAACTGAGATTCAGAGGGATCTAGTGACCTGTCCAGGGTCACTCAGTTCATAAATAGTTGAACAAGAAACTAAAAATAATTCTTCTGTTTCAAATTCAGTGCTTTCCCCCATCTTTGTACACTTTTTCCGAGATGTTTTATTCACATCATTTTTTTTCTGATTCCAAGTATATATAGTTCATATTATAAATTAGACTTCATCTGTCTCTCTCTTATGACTTTAGTCATTGGAAGTGGTTAGAAGGGGTGGGAATTTAGAAAAAAAAGTATTGTTTTCAAATTTAAATATTTTAGGAGAAAAGAGGTATAAAAGAAATAAGGAAATCTGAATTCCTGAAAGAGACTTTGAAATAATATTTATGGATCTATGCAGAGAAAACTAAGTTTTTATAGTACATGGAAGTCATTCCTCCATACAAGGATAAAACTTTATTTAAAGTGCAACCATTGAAGTTTCAATGTAAAAGCAGCCATGCTGTTTCCCAGAGTTGGTGGTGAAACATAACAGAAAGCAATACTTTTCCTACAGAACTAATCAGGATTTCAAGGGATGTGAGAACAGGTGATAACTTATTTTGATGGCTCTCAGTCCAAGTGCACAAGAAGGGAAAGATTACTTTCTTTCTCATCAACTAATACCTTTATATCAGAGTCTCCTAAAGGCTCTGTGAAAATGTTTTCCATTTCTGAAAGGGAAAGATTCACCCAGACAAATAGGAAGTGAGTTTCTGTACTGACTTCACTTAGAAAAAACAGGTTTAACAAGAAGACATCCATTCCCATCTCTTGTTTGCCTCTATGCCTATGCTAACAGTGGCAGCCCCTAGGAGAACATGTATGAAGGACGAAAAAGTCATTTCTTTTTTTTAATGGTTATTTTTGAGAAAGCACAAGCAGGGGAGGGGTAGAGAAAGGGGGACAGAAGGTCTGAAGTGGGGTCTGCAATGACAGCAGTGAGCTGATGTGGGGCTCAAATTCACAAATGCTGAGGTCATGACCTGAGTCGAAGTCGGCCACTCAACTGACTGAGCCATCCAGGTGCCCCATGAAAAAATTATTTCTACCTCAATATTTTGGTTAGTCACATGGGAGGGGAAACACTCAGGAAGAAATGTGATCATTGTTAACATTTCCAAAATGAGTTATGTTATAATGTGACTTAAATTTGTTAACATTTCTTTCACAATAGCAAGTATTTCTTGAATATTTACATATGCTATGAATTGTGCTTTACTTATATTACCGTATGAAATAGGTACTAATATTACTTTCACTTTATAGATACAGAACTCAGGCAGTACCTAAGTTTAAATAACTCCCTCATTGTCACAAAGCTGTGGTCAACAACTAAACTTAGATTCAAACTCACATAACTCAGAGCCCAGAGGCAGTTCACTTAACCACTGCATTCTGAAATACTTTGATATTTAAGTACTGACGACAACTACTACTGCTGTACTATAGTACTGGTTCTGAGACAGGATTGTATACATCTTTCTATAGGAATTTGCTCCTTTTCAGTTACAGTCATTGGTTTACAAATTGCCCCCCCCCCCCCCCACATGGAAGGCAAGGGAAGACTGAAGAAAGAGGCAAACCACTCCAGATTGGGAGGTGGCAGCTTTAACAAGTAAGGGAACTTACATACAAAGCTTGTCTTTGGCAGCCTCAGGATCTGTGTACCTGCCTGCCAGAATCTTAAAAGTTTATATAGAGACCTTAATGGGGTTCAGTCACATATTTATTCCAGATGGTTTCAACAACACATTACACCCTCAAGGTTGCATCCTTGAAACAGCTCCAGTTATGAGAACAGTGAGCAGAATGTACATTCCAAGGACAGGGGTGGGTGTGAGGAGCCTCTGATTGCTTGGGTCCAGCTTCTGGGTCAGCTGGAGGTAACATCCTTTTGATGGCCTCCTTCAAGACGATGAAGTTAAAAGGATAGATGTGTTGAGAAGAAAGAGTTAAAAGCATTTTTTAGGATGGGGAATTCCTTGAATAAAAACATACCAGTTGGTTAAACACAGTTAAAGACTCCACCAACTAGAAACATGTACTGATTCTGATTTTCACTGCTGCCACATCATATTAATTGTAGACTATACCTGAGTGGTTCTGATCATGTAAAATCATTTCAACACTAAAAATAATATTGAAAATAGCACCAATGCCCAATGACCAGAAAGGAACGATGATATCAAGTATCCATTTTAACTCAGAGACTTCCCAGTTGTCAGATTTGCACATTATCTTAGTCACTTTTTACTGCCAAGAAGTGATATCAGAACAAGCCAGATGAATGAGAATTGCTTTTCCCTTAATTAGTATTGCAGATCTTCCTTCAGGCTCCTTGTGAGCTCTGATGCCATGTCACTGTCCAAAAACACCCAATGAACAGCTGTATACTCTCTCCAATGCCCAACCTTTTATTCCGCACTAGTCTTTGCTGATGATGAATAGATGGAAACAGGTCTGCAGATGAGGAGGAAATCTTCATGGCATGATTTCCCATCTATTATGATTATACTAGTTACAAGAACTTGGAGAAGTTTGTGGCACAAACCCGTTTTGCAACTCTTGCCTGCATGTGATGCCTAAAAATGTCTATTATTAATGTCACTCTGAAAATGTTTTAGTTTGTTAAGGAATTTCTCTAGGTGCCCAAATTTATAAAGTTACTGTCTGAAATATGATACTGTCAACGAGTGACAGTGAGTTGATTTAGACAGGGCAGAAGTTCAAGTGCGATTCTCTGTATTTCTTGTGAGCTTGACAAGTCACAAATATCTTATACGCAGTCCTCATTATCACTTGGAATGACTTCTAGGTTCCAGGAGTGCATTATTGATGATATTATGGTGAACATAAATAAGGAAAACCATGTCCATGATGAGCTCGTCATTTAAAGTAAGTCAAAAAATTAAAAATATAACAATCTCCAATCCCCTTCTCAAAAATGAAACCCTGTGATCATTGATAAAATAACATATTTTCCTTTATAGAGGGTTGCAAAAGTTGCATTTCTCATTTTTTTGAGCATTAGGGAGGAGAAAGTATTGATATTATTATATCTTTTCCGTATGAATTCACTCTATCTCCTCTTTGTAAGATTTTAGTCTGACAAGTTTTTTATTTACTTAAATTTTTATAAATGTTTATTTATTTTTGAGAGAGACAGAGTGCAAGTGGGGGAGGGGTAGAGAGAGCGAGAGGGAGAGACACACAGAATCTGAAGCAGACTCCAGGCTCTGGGCTGTCAGCAGACAGCCCGGTGTGGGGCTCAAACCCACAACCGTGAGATCATGACCTGAGTTGAAGTCTGGCATTTAACCGACTGAGCCACCCAGGTGCCCCTATTTACTTTTAAATAGAAATCTTCTTTCATCACTTAGCACGCAGGGTCAACTCAAATAATTGGTATACACCAATAAACTAGTTAGTACATACTGACGTTGTAACTTCCAATCAAGAACACAAAAATGTAAACTAAAATCACTCTTGTTTTCTTCATTAACATACTACTACTCAATAAAGGAGACATTTTTTCTACCCAGTGGATAAGTAGCAAACTGTGGTCAATTTCCTAAGCAAAATTATTACTGAAATGTTATTTTTCTGGTTCTTAATTTCTGAAAATGTGAGATTAGTAGTGAGGGTGTATGCAAAAGGAAACAAGCCTGTTTGGGATTAGAACTATTATAGGGTTGTCAGGTTTAGCAAAAAAAAATACATGACACCTAGTTAAAACTGAATTTTATATAATGAATAATTGCTTAGTATAATTATTTCCCACTTATTACTTATACTATACCACACCACAATATACCATGCCATAGCATACCTTAAAGTGTCAAGAATCTTTGTCACTTTTGAGTCAAGAGATTATCTGAGGCTTTAATTTTCTTCCTTTTGATTACCCACTCAAAGTGTGGCACTATATTCAATTTCATTTTCTAGAACATAAGTTTGGGAGAGGACGAACACAAGCCTCGCCTTTTGGCGCTACCCTAAGGCAAGAGATTCCCTGGGGCCAGGCCAGGATTCTTTTTACCAGAACCTACGAGTACCCTTCAGAAAAGAAGAGTCAAAAAAGGTGGAGAAATTCCTCAGAGGACAAGTAGTTAGACATTAGGCAAAAACTGGAGAGAGTAAAGAGGCAGGCAAACAAATTGCAGAAATGAATGGAGTGCTTTCCTTCAAGGAGGAGAAACCAAGAATGAGCTTTTCATGTTGAAACTCTAAGATGCTAGGTGATGCCATCTCAGTGCCCTTCACTCATCTGATTGTTCTTTTTGAAACCTACAGTTGTGGATGTAATGGAGATGGAGAGAAAGGAAGATAAAGCAAGGGTGATGTGAAATGAGGCCCAGTAGAGACATACTAGGAAGCCACTGTGGAGAATTTTGTTCTTTTATGAAAACAGTATCTTACAAATGGCTTCTGTTGTCAAAATTATACTTGATGAATAAAGGAACAATCAATTTTAGGCAATTTCTGATCTTCTCAAAGCTTTGAATTTATGTGACGAGGACACCACTAGGCAAATTCTGAATGAATTCCCTGATTTATGAACTTGTAAAATGGTACCGTAGGGAGGATCAAAAGCACATGTCTGAAAGCCCTGACTTCTAGTTAATGTAGGAGAGTTCTGCATAAATATGCCTGGTGTCCAAAAAATTATCAGGGCCTTACATGGTTGGGGAGAAATGAATTATATCTCATACAAGCTTGGAATGAGATACTCTCTGAACATGTACTGTGAGAAGGCATCCAGATACTCAAGTGCTCTATTGTAAAACTTGAGTTGAGAAGAAGCCAGAAAGCAACACCAAAACTTCTGTGATAAGATGTCATCTTGTCTTTCCATTACTCATTGTTTAATAACAATCCTTTATCAAATAGTGACTATCAAAATATTAAAACCTGATCTGCGAATTTCTAGTTTAGAAATATGAGAGAGAGGAAAACACAGAGCAACAGGGAGCAAGAGAATGAATCTGAAAACACAGTAGCTAACAGATGCCTGGCAGTGTCCAGGCAAACAACTTTAAAATAGACTTGTATTCTTACTCGAATTAAAAATGCCATGTGACTTGTTTGTATTCGATTAGCTGTTTGCTCCTCATAGACAGCCAGGCCAGAACTTCCACCACTACTCTCTTCCTATGCCAAGTTCCTGATTATGTGTTAAGACTGGAGGGTGTAGGGAATGCTACTTGCCTCCAGCTGGTGCAGATTAATAACTGAGACACAGGAACCATTTGGGAGAATAATGAGTCACTTCCTGGTCTAAACATTAGCTCCAGGCAATGGTTGACCAAACAAATACAAAATCATAAAGAGGAAAATGGGGGCTCCCACTGAATCTTGAAAGAAGAATATAGGAGATAAATAAAAGTGTATTTTAACAAGCAGGTAGTAATTTTATGGAACTCATGCCTTCATGATTCGGTACAGACCAGCAACAACAATGACAACAAACTAGAACAAGGTAAAGGAATTTTTAAAAGTGGTGGAATAAATGGTAATGGTTTTTCTTACTTAAAACTGTTCATTAAAACACCAGAAAAAGCAAAAGAAATGAACATCTGCCAAAATGAGCTGGCTATAAATTTAAGATCTACGTTAAATAATTGAGTGATAGCTGTATTCTTGTCTGCGGTTAAATTTAAAGGGAACACTGCTAGTATTTACCATTTAAGTATGATGTCAGTATTTAGTTCATATAGATAGCATTTATGCTAGCTAGGTATGTTGTAATCATAGAATATTAAGTGTTGAACACAACTGTTTCTTGAATTTCATCAAATGCATTTTTGTCATTTATGAAGATAAGCATATGACTTTCACCTTTAGCCTATAAATGTACTGGATTGCATAAGTAGAATATTCTATGGCTCAGCCTACTCCGCTGAACCGTGATTTGCCCTGACAAGCCTTCAACAACATCCTCATGTAAGTTTAGATCTCCCTGTTAGGTGTCCCCATTGCACCTTGTACCAGGCCTACCCCAACATCAGTAAGGCCTGAGGCAAGAATACAATGAAGGCCCACACATCCCATATGGCTAAATATTCTAAAGCTACAAATCAAGCTAAACAAACCATTAAATAAAATACATTCCATCCTCCTACCTTGACAAATATATCCATCCTCTAAACCACCTGGAAAACTAGGTTCAAATTAGAATTTTCATAATCTTCAGAGTTCTGTGCTGCTAGAACATGCCTTTGGGAGAAGTGGCCCCAGCCCCTTCTCAGTGGTTGTGGCTACTTCTCCTTGCCTTCCCACTCTTGCCTCCATCCAGAGGTGCAAGTGGCTTCTGCACGACCACACATTTCAAACTTTGTTCACAACATCCCCTAAGCATTGGTGGACATATAAGCACAAATACTATCTTCAGCAGAATGGGATGAGAGAAGTCTGCTCTGGTCTTAGAAGTCGTTTTGAACTGTTGGAACAGGGAATTCTGGTGTTCAGGCTAACCAGAGGTGTGTCTAGTGAGGGTTGTGGGTTCCAAATGGGAATGTCCAGGAAGCTCCACAGATGCTCATGGTCTCTTTACCGGAGGGTCAGAATGGGCTTCTCTGAAACCTGGGGCTAAGGACAGGTCCTTTTTGCTTGGGTCTAACGATAGTAATGCCTTGGACCATGCAATCATAACACCTATCACAGTTTATTTTCAGTTCTTTACTCCTTGTTAGACTTTAAATCCCATATTGGTTCTTGGATCACCAATTCCTAGCATCGGGCATGGCAACAATGCAGTGTTTATAAATACTTTTGGAATAAAAAAAAATGGTAGTAATTTTCTAATGGGACTATGTTTTTTAAAGTATACTTAAAACACATAAAAATTGTAATGTTTTAGGGCTTATTTTTAATTAGAAGTCAAAATTTTGTAGGCTTGAGTCTTTTACTATATTGATATAAAACTGGAAATAAATAGCATACGTATAAATAAAACATACACATAGAAACTGAAAAATCCTTTCAAATGATAATGGAGAGAAGGGAATATTTTTAAATATGGCAAGATATTTAGAATGAAAATCTATATGTATATAATATTCCTAATAGCATTTTCTATAAGAAAGAAAACTGGAAACACTTTAAATCACTACTAATTGGAAAATGGTTATGGGTATATCAAATCGATGGAGTACTATTAAGCAAATGAAATTATAATAATAAAGATTAATGATAGTGTGAAAAAAGTACAATATAATTTAAGTGAAAAAAGTGCAATGCAAAATGTATATCATATATTTACAATAACTTAAAGTAAGCAAGATGGGGAAAAAACAGAAACATGGTAACAGTTACAGCAGAGTGGTAGAACTGTGGCTCAAATTTTTCCTTTAAAAATAGTTTAATAAAGTTATAACAACGCCTCTGTCCAAAAATAAAAAAAAAATTTAATAATATGAAATTAAACCACTTAGCTGTGAGTAGATTTTGAGGGCCGTAGTATATATTTTATAAGTTAATTGGCCTGCTTTTAATTAGTTTCTGTTTACCCATGCTCTATACTTTGATGTAGCTTTATTTAGAAAAGTAGATTAACTGAATTTTCTACATACATATGTGATTATATACAATTGTATACATAAAATGAAAATTTAATATATTTTTTCATATTTACCTAGATGAATTTAGACACACTGGAGAAAGATCAGAGGAAGGAAACTGTATTGAACTTGAAACTTTTCCTTATAAGGACTTCTAGCCTGGAGAAGACCCAAACTGTACTTCATAAATGCATTAGATGCAAAGTACTATCCTGTAGAAGATATACAGGATAGTAGATACAGGTCCTGTAGACCACAAACATTCATCATTCATTCACTCATCCATTCAACAAAAGCTTCTTAGGACCTATTATGTTTTAGGATCCAGTGCTAGGTGCTGGAGAAGCAGTGAGCGACAAATGGTACTAGACAGGGGAGTGACCACAAAAGATATTGTGATGTCCTGTTGGGAGAGAGTATCATCAGAGAATGGAACATTCAGGAAGGCAGATTAGAGTGAATTCAGGTTAAACATTTTTCCTAATCAGAGCTGCTCAAAGATGGACAGACCACCCACGATGAAGCAAATTCCTTTTCAGGTTGTATGTCCCACTGGCAATGATATTTTTAAAAAGTAGATGTGTAATTGGACTAGATGACTTTTCAACTTTGCGGTTCCCTTTATCTCACGCCCAAATGAGAGACAAGTTCTCCTGAGGAGATTGAAGAGACAAAATAAGACTGAAACTATCTCAGTGGAGAATAGGTTTGGACATAGGGAAGAACTTGCCTTCAGAGAAATGGTTTACTTCAGGTTGTGACGAGAAGTTAGAGGAAACACTGAAAGAGGGTGTGAAAATACACATCTTGTATGGTGCATTCTCTCCTTTAGAGGCAGGAGGTCATATCAGATGGCCACTGCAAGTTTTTCTCAGCTTAGTTATTGAAATATTCTTATCTATGGATGGTTGAGAAGACTAGTACCTAATAGGAAGCTTCAGGAAAGAACTGGGAAAGCAGAAGAGGCCATGGAGTTGACCACTGAGATGGAGGGCATGATTGCCTATATCAGTGAGAGCCATCAGTGAAGAGTCAGGGGCCATTGGTTTCTGCAGGAAGTGAGCCAGCAGAGGCTCTGAAGAGGGGAGTGTCTGTGATTTGAGGGGACCTGAAGAAATGGTGGTGGCAGTTTGTGTCAGGATGTGAAAGGCAAAGGTGAGAAGCTGTCATAGTCGGGTATATTATGGTGAGTGTTGCTGAAATGGGGAGTGAGAAAGGTACAAGTGTGAAAATGATGAGCAAGAGGGAAGGGACTGGGACACCAGGCAGGAGGAATGGGAAGGTGCCAATAAAATGTCGAAGTGTGGCTCCCGGATGCAGCAGTGCAGCCCTTCTTGAAGCACAGCAGGACCTAAGGTGTGGCTGGCTTTGTGAGGTCTGCTTGGAGATTTCTGACCAGAGATAAATTGCAGATCATAATCACAATCCTTTTTTTTCAACTATATTATTTCCTAAAACACCTGCTGTTAACAAGTACTGAAGAATTCCCTCAAACACATTCCAAAACAAAAATAAGACAAAGAGAATGAAATTCAGATTTTAAAAAAGCTACTTATGAGTTAAGAGTCTCCAACAAACACTTCATCATGTCATCTTGAGACAGGACTACACATTTTCATCTTTTTTTTTTTGCACATGAGGAAACTGAGGCCTAGGGTTCCCAGAGATTAGGTGGAGAGAAGCCAGATTTAAAGTGCAGGTTTTTTATTAAAAATAGAACTACCCTACGACCCTGCAATTGTACTACTGGGTATTTACACAAGGTATGCTGTTTTGAAGGGACACATGCACCCCAATGTTTACAGCAGCACTATCAACAATAGCCTAAGTATGGAAAGAGCCTAAATGTCCATCGATGGGTGAATGGATAAAGAAGATGTGGTATATATATATACAATGGAGTATTACCCAGCAATCAAAAAGAATGAAATCTTGCCATTTGCAACTACATGGATAGAACTGGAGGGTATTATGCTAAGCAAAATTAGAGAAAGACATATGACTTCACTCATATGAGGACTTTAAGATACAAAACAGAGGAACATAAGGGAAGGGAAGCAAAAATAATACAAAAACAGGGAGGGGGACAAAACATAGGAGACTCTTAAATATGGAGAACAGAGAGCTACTGGAGGGATTGTGGGAAGGGGGATGGGCTAAATGGGTAAGGGGCATTAAGGAATCTACTCCTGAAATCATTGTTGCACTATATGCTAACTAACTTGGATGTAAATTTCAAAAATAAATTAAATTTAAAAAATTTTAAAACGGAATAAAAATAAATAAATAAAGTGCAGGTTTTTATACTGCAATTTCTAAATGCCTTCCACCGATGGCTGCAGCATTTTACCTGTCAAGGAAAGCTGCTGCCATTCATCATGCTCCTTGGCAATTTGTAAGTGCTTCTTTTGTCAGCATATTCAAATTGACAAATTTAACAGAGGAGCAGTGATCTATTATGGCACAAGGATATGGTAGAAGTAGGGAGGGTGCTTTGCCTCAGTTTTTCAGGAAAGTTAATGAGGTAAAAATTTCTGAGTGGCAAAGCTGTAATTACTACATATGTAGAGTACAAATACAATCTAGTTGGCTTCTGAGCGACTCTCTTTTATGAATAAACTGCCACCTTTTCCTTGGTCTGACATCATAATGTTGGTCTCAGGATTATTAGATGGGTGGGAAGACACTGATAGCTCACTTTATGTAAGCTCAAAGTTGCTCAAAGAATATGTCTTATTGACATATATCTACTACCAACGCTTCTGCAAATAGAGAATAGGATCTATTTCTTTTTTCTTTCGACCTACTTCATTTTTATCATCAGGTAGTTTAATATAGTTTTATATACTTGTAGCCTTCTTTGCCCTTAAAACTAGAAACATAGTAATTATCAGGTTTGAGAATTCTTGCCCTCAGAATAGGTGTGGATTAAATATGTAGAAATGAATTTGTTCATCTTCTCTATTTCTTAGTGAAGCTCTCTGACACTATTTTCCTAGAATGATATTTCACATTATAGTCATATTAGTACCTGGTTTTCTTTCTTTCTTGTTCTTTTTTGTTTATTTATTTTGAGAGATATAGAGAGAGCATGAGCTAGGAAGACAGGGAGAGAGAGAGAATCCCAAGCAGGCTCCGTCTGGTCAATACACAGAGCCTGACATGGGGCTTGAACTCAGGAAACCTTGAGATCATGACCTGATCCAAAATCAAGAGTCTGACACTTAAGCCACTGAGCCAACCAGGGGCTCCTGGCACCTGGTTTTCTTAATAATTACCTATTTGTATCAGGACCCTAATTAGTAAATTTGCTAATTTTTGTTACTTCATTATGAATTGAGGTCAAACTTTTTGTATTATCCATTAGTCATTTGTTTATTAAATTAGCCAAAAAGTCAACATGTTTTCATAAAGAATTATTTGATGGTAAGTCTGTAAGAAGGAACAGAGTAGGTGTTACAAAGATGTTTAAGTACAATGTATAAGTAAATGGAAATTGAGCTGAACAAATGAAGAAGTTGAAAAAATAGTATGTGAAAAGAAAAATACCAAATCTTTTAATTTAAAACTAACTGATTTTAAAATGATTTTCAAAGAACTAGTCCCTATGTTTGAGAAACTGTAGACCAGGTTATTAAATGTAGATGCAGCATAAAGACACTGGAGAACAATTTTCCAAGGGTCTCTAGTTGTTGTTGTTGTTGTTGTCGTTTATACATCTTGCAAACAAAGTAGTAATCAGTCTTTGCTCTAGATTATATTTTTAAGGATGTTTGCATATCAAATAGCCTTGGGAGAGAGAGGTCATGTTTCCTTCCGGGAAAAAAGGGATGGCATCCTTATTGTTCATTATAAATTATTCAGTCTCCCAAAGCTTGAAGTTCCTCTACTGCAATCCATGGTGTGTATAGGCATCCACTGGGCTTCATTTGTATCACCCCCATGGGACCTGGAGATAAGGGGAGCTGATGCAAATATGAGCATGCTCATGGTGCCGTGGAAAGAAGTCCTTCATTTGTGACCTAGGAGTCTCATGTCTTTTCCTACCACCCATGAACTCTGGCAGATTGTCCAGTTACCTTGCAAGTTAAATAATATCTAATACCTTTCACAGTTCTTGATAAATCATAGTTAAGAAGGAAGTGATTAAGACATTCTCCTTTACTCAGAGAGTATGGTAGGCAGAGTAAAGGCTTCCCAAGATATTTACATCTACACCCTGGAAACTTCAAACATGTTCTGTAACACAGCAAGGAGAAACCAAGGTTGCAGATGGAATTCAGGTCCTCAATAATTAAACTGCTTTTAAAATTAAGGAGATTATCCTGGATTATTTGGGTGGGCTCAAAGTAATCACAAGAGTTTTTTGAATGTACAAGAGGGAGGCAGACAAGTCAATGTCAGAGCAGGAGAGATGTGAAGATGGTACATGTGGATTCGAAGACGGATGAAGATGGGGTGCCTGGGTGGCTCAGTCGGTTGAGTGTTCACTTTGGCTCAGGTCGTGATCTCGCGATCCGTGAGTTCGAGCCCTGCATCTGGCTCTGTGCTGACAGCTCAAAGCCTGGAGCCTGCTTCGGATTCTGTCTCCCTCTCGCTCTGACCCTCCCCCGTTCATGCTCTGTCTCTCTCTGTCTCGAAAATAAATAAATGTTACCAAAAAAAAAATTAAAAAAAAAAAAAGAAGACAGATGAAGGGGCCATGAATTTAGGAATGAAGACAGCCTCTATAAACTGAAAAGTACAAGGAAACAGACTCTCCCCTAGAGCCTCCAAAAGGAATGCAGGCCAGTGGACACCTTGATTTCAGTACAGTGAGTCTAAGATAAAAAACAATGTTGTTTAAGTTTCCAAAATTAAAGTAATTTTTTACAGCAACCACAGAAATGCTAATACAGAGGAGCAAGTGTTAAACATTCTGACATGGAAAGTTTTGGGTTTTTTTCCCTCCTTGCCTGTTGGCTTATGCTCATCCTTTAGGCCTCAGTTTAGATGTTCTGTCTTTTTTTTTTTTTTTTTCAACGTTTTTTATTTATTTTTGGGACAGAGAGAGACAGAGCATGAACGGGGGAGGGGCAGAGAGAGAGGGAGACACAGAATCGGAAACAGGCTCCAGGCTCTCAGCCATCAGCCCAGAGCCCGACGTGGGGCTCGAACTCACGGACCGTGAGATCGTGACCTGGCTGAAGTCGGACACTTAACCGACTGCGCCACCCAGGCACCCCGATGTTCTGTCTTTTCTAAGAAGAGTTCTCTGTTCTCTCTTTGTGAAGTAGCCCCTTCCTGTTATATTCTATCATGGCGCTATGTTTTTGGAGCACTTTCTATAAACACAATTAAAATCAGGTTTTGTTATAATTTTTCTGCAGCTAAAACATTATATGTATCCTAAATTAAAATTGACAAATGTCTTTGTTGTCTTTTTTGGTGAAAGTTTGTCCTTTATTGTAAGACCATATTCTTCCTATATTTTTAATTTAAAATGTTCTTGAAATAAAATACTGTTGTTAGAAAGCACTAGTTGTTTTTTTCTTTTCTTTTTAAAATACGTTTTCTTGGGTAATAAAATGTGGGCAACCTATGTTGACCCCTATTAAAAAAACTGTACTGATACATGAAATTTAAAAATCTGGGCACCACAACTCCAGGTACTGTCAGATGCCATGTATTGTCCTAGTATTTCATTCTTCCTTCAATGGAATGCACACTGAATTTTGTTTCATTGCTTTTTCATTTATGAACTAGAATCCTTATGAAGGGAAAGGACATGACTGTTTTGGGTTATATCCCCAGAGCTTAACACAGTGCCTGACATAGAACAGGCACACAATAAAAGTTTGTTGAATGACATTGGATCAGGAAATAAAAATTTCTAAGAGATTAACATGTATATGATGAGATTATAAGTATTAAAATCATATTCCCCATGCAAATACCTCAAGATAAAAATATGAAAAAGTTATACATTTGAGACAAAAACAGCTATTGCTTTTGCATATGGCATGCTCCTAAAATTATATTTATATTTCCAAATCAATGACCTCAAAGATATTGATACTCTTCATATAGATTCTTACAAAACAAATTTCTTTTAAAGCTCAGAATTAAAAAGACTACCTCTTCTCATGATCAGCATTATTTGAAATCAGTAAATGTGAGGTAGCCGAATGAATGCCACTTCTCTTTCACCTTGGCTTCTATAATGCACAGACTACCACTTGTGTGTTTGGAGACCAGGGGGCACAGAACAGGCTTTCGTGATTTACTCTATTTCTTCTTTCCTATCCAATTCTCTTGGCCAGGTCCCTGTCTGATTCTCTTTTTGACTTCTGTTCCTTTGCTCTTATTTTAACTGTGCTTCTTTGTATAGTAAGCCAACACAAGTACTTCTGAAAAAAAGAAAATTAAAGTACTAACTGGCTCAATCACTGAGGCATTCAAGTCCCAATGTAGGAGTTTTCACAATTGCAAGGCTTCTTCTACATTCTTTCCTCTAGGCTTTGTCTTATTTTCTCACAGTAAGAGTAACGTCCAAGGTCATCTTCCCACTGTGCAGTTTACCTGGCAACTATTTAAATAAATGAATCATAAATGTTTAAAGCCAAATTCCCTCTTGGACATATAATCCCTATGTAATGTTTTAAAAAGGAAGTAATTTTGAGATAAAGGGGAACTGTAATTATACAGATTTGAACATTCAGTAAATGACCATAAAGGACAGACATATATTTCCCAACAAGTGCATGCTAAAATGTATAAGGACAGACTTCCCTATGAAATGATACTAGAAATATTAGAATTGAGTCTAATTAAAAGACATTTTAAAGGAATTTGAATGAATCTGTATCTTAATCTCCAGTTATTCACAGAGTACAAATAAGAGGAATGTGAGCCTTCTATTAGAGCACAGGTTTATACAAACAGTATGGGGCTTTATGAGTTTTTTCTCTCCTCTGTGAGATGGGGGTTTGAAGGAGAAATAAGGATGGAATGTGCGTCTTCCAAAAGTGTGTGATGGACGGGCTACAGGAGTGAGTCACAGGTCTCCCCACAGTAGCCTCAGAACAGTCCCATTTTATCTTTCTAAATTAACTGAGCTCACGGTAAGCCACGGGTTGTAGGTATCTGTTCAAATTAGCATGTGCCCTTTTTATGATTGTGCAGTGATTTGGTTATGTTGATTATAAAATATTTTCAATGTCAATCATGCCTCTATATAAGATTTTAATTTGAAAAAGGACTCCATTGTGAAGCAGGCGGTATTGCATAGTGGTTACAGTTTACTATATGTTTGGAATCAGAGAGACCGAAGTTCAGGCTATAACTCTGCTATTTACTAGAAGGTTAATCTTAAGGAAGTTACTTGACTTCCCACAGCCTTAGTTTCTTTACTTGAAAAATGGGGCTAATGATTGTCCTACTTCTTTGGGTGGTTGTGAGAACTGAAGGAGGTGTAGTAAATAAACTGCTGGCACACACTAACTGCTTAAGAAATGCTGACACACAGGGGTGCCTGGGTGGCTCGGTTGGTTGGGTGTCTGATGTTAGCTCAGGTCATGATCTTGCAGTTTGTGAGTTCAAGCCCCGCGTCCCTGGGCTCTGTGCTGACAGCTTGGAGCCTGGAGCCAGCTTCAGATTCTGTGTCTCCCTCTCTCTCTGTCCCTCCACTGCTCACACTCTGTCTCTCTCTCTCAAAAATAAATAAACGTTAAAAAAATTAAAAAAAAAAAAAGAAATGCTGACACGCAAACAAAAAGCTAATCAGAGTTAAGACCATACCTCTAAGTATTTAAATGGAAGCAATTTCACAACAATAAAAGAAAAACAATATTCCTTTTTGTTGTTGTTGGGTATGGAAGTGAAGAAATATTTCTTTTCTTTACATCTTAGAGATGAAGAATGAAAAAAAGAATTTTAAAAATGTATCTATAATCTATAAATTTTATATTTTAAAAAAACATTATTACAGGAGGCAATTGGTACTCAAAGTACAGCATCAGTCTTCTGATGTAATGGAGGAAAACAGTCATTCTATTAAGTCACTGTCACCAGAGAGAATTCCAAGTTGGGTATCATGGTTGGCTCAGCCATTATTGACAGTCTTTATATTTTTTATTCTAGAGTAAATATGTGATAGGAGGAATCAGATTATTTTCCTATTTGAAATAAATGGTTTATACCAGACACTAATTAAAATGTAACACTTTCAACAAAATTTAACAAGAGAAACGTCACCCAGAATTAATATAACTATGCTACCATATGTTACCTGTAAAACACATTATTAGATAAATATTCCAGGTGAGTTCTACCTTTAGCTAGCTATTACTTATTCTGTATTTATTTTTCCTCTAAGGATTTTCTACAAGAAATAACACCACTAGACTTGGTTCATTAGAAACAATATCAAAATCTAAAATGTTACAATCTCAAATAATAAACAATTCCTAAATTGCCAAAGATTTTATAATCTCCAAATACAAGAGAAATAATGCTTTTATACAAGAACCTTACTACTAATAAAGAGCTTTCTGATTTTTATAGACTAGGAATATTTTTTTCTAAATGTTATTGCTTAACTACTATCCCATTTCTTGAAAATATGAGCATGCACTTCGTTTTAGAGACATTTGCCTCATACTGTAAGAAATGGCCACTCAGGTCAGTGTTGGCACTACTAAAGGATGGTAATTGGGTCCTAATGCAAGTTTATAACCCAACACAAATTAAAAGAAAATCATTTTCTCCTACTCTGCAAAGAATTACCAGAATTATATAAGGGAAAACTTATTTGCCCAAAAGGAACTTTTCAAATTTCTTTTGAATTTAAAACCATTGCACTTTTTTTTTCTTTTTTTGAGAGAGTGGGTGAGAGAGTGCAAGCTGGGGAGAGGGGCATGGAGACAGAGAGAGAGAGAGAGAGAGAGAGAGAGAGAGAGAATCCCAAGCAGGCTCCATGCTCAGCACAGAGCACATGCAGAGCTTGATCCCGAGACCCTGGGATCATGACCTCAGCTGAAATCAAGAGTCAGCTGACTGAGCCACTCAGGCACCCCAAAACCATTGCACCCTTGAGAAAAACACCAAAATCCCAAGTATATAAACCCAGAAGTGGAAATACACAGAAAAGCAAATGCAAATCGCTCTTAAACAGGAAAATATTCTCAACTCATACATCACATAAGAAGTGCAAATTTGCCTTACACTGATTTTTTAAATCTATTATTTTGGAAAAGATTTAAAAATTTGATAACACACTAGTTTAGTTAGAATAAAGGAAAATAGGTCTTATACACAGCCAATAGATGTCTTATTTGGCAATGTTTATTAAAGTTTCAAATGTGCAAACTCTTGGATTCTAATTCAAGGAATATATCCTGCAGACATGCCTGCATTAATGCAAAATGACATGTATATAAAGTTGTTAACTACAGCACTATTTCTAAGAGCAAAACACTCTTAATTGTAGCACTATTTCCAAGAGGAACATACTGGAAACAACCCATATGTTCATCAATAGGGAATACATGTCTTCAATATAATGGAATATTATGCCATGACAAAGAGGAGGAAATATGCATACACTGATATAGAACAGTTCTCTATTTTTACTTTTACATAAAGATATCAAATTCAGAAAGAATATTATGTATTACCACATTTCTTATATTCATTAACTTAAATGATAAACAATTGTTGCCCATAGAGATGGAAATTGGGTGGCTGGATGATAAGAGTGGAGAGGAGACATTTTGCTGCATACTATTTTCTACCTCTTTAATTTTTATCTGCATAAATGTATTACCTGTCCAAAAAAAAACCAGTGAGAAATATAAAATATATAAAACAAATGCACTCAGTGGCCCAGCACACCTCCCACTTGTGACAGTCATGCTCTGTGTGGGTGAGCTGATGACTGACCTGAGGATTCTACTGTGCATGTCACTGTCATCAGGATGTACTTAAGTGGAGGTCAAGAACCTGTCACAACCACCTACACCTCTCTCTACCATCAGCTAAACCTTTTGGCATTCATTTTCATTTTTTCATATTCTTCCTCTGACAGCCTAAATTAACAAGAGGCAGTAGCAGCAACTGTGTGATGCCTTAAATGGACATTCCCACATGTAAGATCATGTTCTCTGGATGCCCCCTCTGAGCACTCTGCCTAAATCCATCACTTAGCAGTCGGGGCCTGCTTTAGAATGCATCCTTAGTGTTCCTGCCACTAAAGTGCAGAGAAGTATACCATAACTCAATTCTAAAGTATCTGTAAGGACAACTCTCTGTTGGAGCCAGAAATGCTGAGCAGAGCCCTTAGTGCCAGCGATGGCTTTCTATGCTCGAAGATGACATATGTCCCTGGTGTTAGAGAGCATAATATTTTACTTACTACTTTTGCTTAAGTGGATACTTGATTGCTGCTCCCATAACCCATACAAATGATAGGGAGTTCTGTTCATTCCTAATTTGAGATTAGTATCAGGGCTGAGCTACTTTAAACTACGTTGGGTATCTTTTTTCAGTCTCTTGTTGAGTGAAGTTTCAAAGTTATAAAATGATTAAAATAAAAACAAAAGAACCAACTGGTGTTGAAGTTACCAGCTTTCAGCATTCACACCTCATGAAGGCATCGCAAGTGTGAATATTGATTGTTGCATTAATTTTTATTTTTCATCATTCTGCTTGGTATTTAAAAACATTTGCTTCTTGTTCTTAAAACTTAACATGCCAACAAATAACGATCACCCTATCTCCAAGCCAGTGTTCTGGGACACATCCCAAATAGAGGCTACTAAAAGCACAGAGCACGCACACACACACACACACACACACACACACACACACACACTACACACGACATGTTAATAAAGTCACTGAGAATTCTTATTTGTCAATATTTTAAATTATTTTTTTAAACACTCAAGGTAAATTAGGGTGACTCTTTCATTAAACAGATGTGCTCACCACTACATGTATTAATATGTTGCCTTCTGAGTAGTCATAAACAATTATTCAGTAATATTTCAAATATCAAAAACAAGCAAAAAATCCAATAAATATAAATGAGCATGCCAAAATATACAAATAACCCTGCTGACTAACTTTAGAGGTTTATTATAAGAGCGATTTATCATTGTAGTTTACATAATTCTAGTAACCTTTACTACTTTTTGATTAGTGCTGTGCATACATAGGAAAAAAGGACACAGGAGAGGTACAAGTAACAAAAAGAAGAAAATTTTTCTTACACTGTTTTTCTTCTCTTTCAGACTAAGCCTTGCTGAGTTTTCCAAGAAGACTGAGAACAAGTAGATTATGTACTGACCTTCACCTAGGCTAGACTATTGACCAGTAGAATTGAGGGGGGGATAACGTGTTTCCTTAAGCATGTTTCAACCCTCTTTGAATGAGACTCTGTGCTCTGTGGTTTCCCCTCTGAAATCTGTCCTCCTACTGCTGCCTACTCTTATATACCTGGCCCCTCCCACTGGAAATAAATCATCCCATACCCTTAATCAAGAGGTTGAATATTCTTCCACATTCTTTAATTTAAGCCAGGCCCTCCAAGGAGCTCAGGCCCCCCGCAGGCTCTGTCATATAGAAGTTTTTTTGTCCTTCCTATCCCCTTAGCTCAGTAGCTCAGAACACCTTGTCATTTAGCTATTCTACCCTCTTCAACTCTGTCATCTACAGACTCCTGATTATTTCCCCACATTTACTAAGAGGTGACCCCTGGATTATGATTCCTCTTTGTTCTCTATCCCTACATCATCCTGAGTGACATCCAGCTGTAGACGACATCTAATATGCTGGTCTTTTCACTTATTTATTTATTTTTAACTCCTCAACTCCTTAATTCTTCTAATTTAGCAGCACAATCCCATGGAACTTAACTTCTCAAATCTTATACTCCAGTACTACTCCTCGACCAAACCTCCTAGGCTTTCAGCTCTTTTACTCTCATGTGCTCACATGCCTTTCCCTGAACCATCAGTCCCTGCACCACTGTGCACTCTCTCAATCTGATAGCTCTCTTCTGTCCTTTCCTACTCAGCCCAGACCCCCAGCCCACCACTACAACCATTCTCCCATCATTAATCACAAGGGTTCTGCCCTCAAAGCCATCTCATTGAAACCTCATGTCTGCGTCAAAACTTCTGGATTCTCACAGAGACACACTGTAGAAAATCATACAACTTTGCTGTTTGTTGTCATTATAAAGTCATGGTCCCTCTTCCCTGAAGAGGCCCTGAATCCTCTGCCTTAATCCTATATAGCCCTTGTCTAATTTGTCTCTGTTATCTATGCAATTTTTGGTTTCAAGTTTCAGAACCCTCAACTGCTTCCAACTCAATTAAAAAAATCTACCTACCCTGGAGTTTTCTCTTTCTGGTTCCTTCATATCCTCATCTGCCTAGCTGCTTTCCTCTAAAAGCACTACTTGGTTTGTGACAACTGAAAGTCTACAACAAGAGGTACTGAGAAAGTGATCACCTAATAATTTGTGTTTGATTTCTTGGTATAAATTACCCCACAAAATCAATAATTTCTTATTCATAGATTGGTATCATCATCATCATCATCATTGACCAAAACAAGTACTCCAGAAATTGTTTATTTCTGGAAATAAAATATACTTTGGCAGTGGCATTCAGGTATGTATGAATCCAATGTTCTAGGTACAAAATAAGGAAACCACACTGAGACAGTACAAAAAAACTATTTTCCTTTTTTTATTACCTCCTGCCTAACTATATATCCTATTCTCTGTTAGGAACAGGATCATCTCCCAGGTGGAAACAAAGTCTTCCCTATTTTCTTGAATGTCAAATAAGGCAACAGAGGAGTTAAGCAAATAAGTAGATGTTGAAATAAAAATTTTCCCCTGCCCTTCTTTTACATAATCTGAATCAAAAGAGTAGCTACAAACTTACTCTACAATACATTTCTGTGAACAAATTCAAGTGGATCTCATCTACTGGGCACCTGCAGGATCCGTGTGAACATCACACTGTATTGTGTATGATGGCTGGAAAGGCATGGAGAAAAAAGATAGAGGATTGCCGTTTTTAACTTTATTTGGCTTTGGAAATATTTGGAAGCCTTACAATAAATTTGGAAAGTTGGGTAGTGGGAAAAATGTTGGGCAACATTATCTAATATTTGGATAAGAATCATCTTTGTGTGTGTGTATAAACCTCAACATGGAATCATCCAATTGAAACACAATTTAGTGTTGTATAAAATTTCTGTGATTGAGTTGGTTGGGTTTTGAGTCACACAATGTAAACAATGTTAACTATATTTAAAAACTACATTGACATTTACTATCATTTGATTCAAATCCATAACAAACACTTGTAAACTATGGAAATGATCCTGTTCCTGGAAAGATCTCCCTCAGCTTCTCATGGATTAATAAATTGCTTTTCATGAGGTCATCACTGAGGGGATAAATTTAGTATTTCAGAGACGCAAACTAACTAACCACTGACTGGAATTTAGTATCATTGTATTTCTTAGTATTAACAGGAAAATGTTCATTAAGTGAATTTGCTTTTTAAGTAAATAGGAGAAGGTTATTTAAGTGTAGATTTCTAAGGAATAAATTTTCATGACAATGATATTTAAAAGTTTCTTGATGCTTTTTAACAGCTTTCAAATGTTTAGATAGTACCTCTCTTAATTTCCTTAAAACACACACACACACACACACACACACACACACACACACACACGGGTTAACTCTTATTGTAGGTGATTTTAAAGGGGAAGAAAGTTCTCAGTAGTTCTCAGCTATTATTTGCTCAATAAAATCACTTGTGAACTTAAAAATACCAATGTCCCAGGCATGGTCATTATCTGAACCCCACAATTCTATTAGACTCTCTGGGTGGGGTTAAGCATCTATCTATCTATCTATCTATCTATCTATATATGTGTGTGTGTGTGTGTGTGTGTGTGTGTGTTTAATAGCTTCCCTAATAAAGTTGTACTTATGTCAAGAATCTACAAGGTTCATAATATTTTTATATGGAATGTGATTCTTCTTTCATTTGTAAAGTGATATAAATGATAGTATAGTCTTCTTTATTGAACATGCTCCTTCTCATCCCTCCCCCCATGTTCTACCACTATGGAAAAACTCAGTTCTCTCTGAGATAGCAAATGCCTGCCCTGTGAACCTCACTGGTCCCTTTTCTCACTCTTCCTCTCCTTTTGATTCTCCCCACAAGTTATGAGTGCGGTGTGCAGGTGAGAATGGTTGCTCCTCTCCTTGCTGTGTCCATGGCTGCTGTTATGTGGTAAAGGAAAGGCGGGCTCAGCAGGAGTCACATGACTCAGGTATGCAGGGCCATCCACATCAAAAGGCTTGATAGTAGCAGGGGTTCACTGAATTGAGGAATGACCTTAGACATTTTCCCCACTTTCATATATTTTAATAATACTCAGTCTGAAATACATTGTGCTCCTTTAACCAATCATCAACCTCCCTTTGTAGCTTAAATCTTTTAATCTTTCTGATTCCCCTAGGGTGGGACTGATGACCACTGAAGTTAATTACACTGAAATATGTAGGAAGTACTTCTAAATGTCCACTTCAAAGACACATTTCAAAAAAAAAAAATCTTAAGATATAAACAATAACACACTAAATTAAAAATAAAAAAATACATAATCTGAAAATGCAAATGAAGTCTTGTAAGGTAGGCAGGAAGTCCCTATTCTGTCTTCTTGAGGGCAGGAACTTTAACTTGCATTTGTATCCCCTGCACCTAGGACTATGATAGACTGAAACAGCTATTAAATGTTAGTGATATTATTTTCTTATAATGGCAAATCCTGCTTTTCTAGAGATATGTCTTATTTAACTAGTGTTTCACTATAGGTATATATCTAATTTTATTCTTTTATTTTTGAGGTTAAGAGCATTTATTTTGTGTTTTCCTGCTATGTAAATTGTTAGCATATAAAAAATATCTTATTAGTTATGGTGTTCCTGAATAGAACAAAGATGGCAACAATCAAGTTAAAAAACCTGAAATGTTTAATCCTGAATATAAAATTTCAAGTCAATTTATTCCTAAGAAAAATGAAAAATTTCCAGCATAACAATTTGTGCATTTAAGTGAAAGCTTATATTTTTGCAGAATGCAGTTAAATAGTTCAAAATCATGTTTGATTTAGATCACTAGTTCTAAAATGTGGAACAGAGTAGAAAACATACACTATTTGGCACCTAGCTTTGATTGAATTTCAAATATTTTTAAAAGAAGACTGTAAATTTTTAATGTTAAAGGGAAAAGAGTATATGCATTAAAACAATGATGATAAAAACTAAAATAGAAAAAATCCTTTGGGGTACTAAAGTTTTAAGTTACATACACATACTGTTCAGGGAAATGAGGTACTTGAGAAGTACAAAGACAACTTGTACATGAATTTCGAGTTCATCACATTTTCAACAAGCAATCCTACATGACAGCACTTTGTAGCTGGGCATTAGTTGTTATCATTCCTACTAAACAGTGTTCTAAGGAGTTAAGGATGTTACTCAAAGTCACACAGTAATTACAAACCAGAAACAGCATCACAGATAATCTGACTCCAAATTCAGTGTTCTGTCCATCACAGCTCTGGACCCACATGGCCACCAATGGCTATGCCAGCTAGATATACAGAAGTGCATGCCACTAACTTGCTAGAGGGACACTTGTGAATGTTGTGGGACATAAATCCTTGCTACTTAGAGGGGTCCCTAGACCAGCAGTTTGGGAGCTTATTTGAAATAAGGCATCTTGTGTCCCACCATATGTGGGAATGTGTAAGAATCTGCATTTTTTATAATATTCCTATACAATTTTTATATACTCTAAAGTGAAAAGCAATAGTGTAAAGAATTCCAGACATGAAATCAGGGCACCTAAATTCAATCCCAGCCTTGCCAGAAACTAGCTGTGGCATTTTAAGTTTTTTTTTTTTTCTCCTAACTTTTTAGAGTGTCAGTTTCTTTATATGTAAAATGAAGTTGATAATATGTCTTTAAGGGTTATTGTGATGCTTATCTAAATAAAAGGGTCTGGATCCCAGTAGGAGTTAAGAAATGCAAACTGGATCCATATGCAAATCCACATATCTTTAAAAAGATAGCACAAGCACTCAGAATTTGGTGAACTCTCCATTTCTTGATTATATTGCACTAAGAACTATGTGTGTTGGAATCGATTTAAATTAAGCTTTCTGGGATGTCCACATTTTCATGCCCTAGAGATTTGCAGCAGAATTATTCTCAGCAGAGCAATTATAGGTGAGGCTGCCCTATAATGAGATATCTTTGCTACTTCATTAAATAAACCCCCTTGGATGGGCTCCAAAATGGACCTGCCTCATACCAAATTCCATTACACTGGAAGTAATCGCATAAGAAGGCCCTGGTGCAGGTTCAATCATCCAGGATACCTACCATTTACCATAAAGGGAATGTGTTCTAGAACACTGATTCCCAAAAGCTGGTTCTCAGACCAATGCTTTATTGACCCAAGGGGAAATAAAAAATACAATTTGGTCAACTTTTCATAAAATTAACATTTAACTTATTTTTAAAATATCCTTCATTCTGAGAGTGTGCCCTTTCTATTTTCTATCTCTTTGGCGTTAAACTGTTCCATATTTTTATAAAATAATGATGATAATAGATTGCAATTTTTGTAATGTTCTCTTTTCCACCACTAACTTTTTCGGTTTTTGAAAAAATTTTACAGGTCCCTGAAATCCAACTCAACCTGGAATCCAAATTTTCTAGCTCACTATTATAGAAAAAACTGCTTAAAAGGAAATTCTTTCTTACGAAATTAGTGAGAGCATAGAGCATTTTAAGTTAAGAACCAAACTATAAAGTTTTAATTGAAGGGCAAATCTGTTAATGTTGACATACCAGAGTGCAATGTTCCTCAAACTCCAGTGTGTGCAAAGATCACTTGGGATCCTGATTCTGTGGGTCTGATGCAATCCAAAATTCTGTATTTCCAACAAACTCACACTTACAGTAGCAAAGGTACAGTGGTTAACTGGGGAACCAGAGCACCCTGGTTCAGCTTCCCATTCTACCACTTCTGGCTATTGTCCCTTGAGCAAGTTTTAACAGTTTAACATCTGTTAAAAAAAAAAAGAGGTAACAGGCTCCAAATGGAATCAGTTGTGCTAAGCTCCATGTCAGCAAATGGACTTAATACCTAACCTAATAAATTGCAGGTTCAGTTTTCCAGGAATATAACCTTTAACCAGTCAACATGGAATTAGCTGGTCAGCACTATTTGGACAATCCACTCGATGAACCTTTCTATTGCCTAAAGGCAACCTTGCCTGAAACAATGCATTCTTTATTAATAATTTCTGTTTCCTGTCCCTTTTATGCCTTTTAAAATCTTCCATTTTAGGGGCACCTGTGTGGCTCAGTTGGTTAAGTGTCTGACTGAAACTCAAGTCATGATCTTGCAGTTTGTGAGTTCTAGCCCTGCATGGGGCTCTGTGCTAACAGCTCAGAGCCTGGAGCCTGCTTCAGATTCTGTATCTCCGTCTCTCTCTCTCTCTCCCTCTCTCCTGTTTGCTCTCTCTCTCTTAAAATAAAATAAAATATTAATTTTTTTTTAATCTTCCATTTTATACAACCCTTCAGAGTTCCTTTCTATTGCTAGACAGCATGGTGCCAGATTCATGAACGGTTGAATAAAGACAATTAGATCTTTAAATTTACTCACTTGAATTTTTGTTTTAACGGATTTGGTGGCAGCAGCAAGATTAAAGAAGACTTCCAACAGCTTCTGGGACAATGAGAAACACTGGATTGATACCCTGCAAGCATTTTTTGAGTCCAATGTCTTTCTCACTATTTCTGAGGGCCAATGGGTAAGTTCTTCTTGGTTCTGAGCTCTCCAGATCTAATTGGCTTTTCAGTCTGCTTTGAGTGAAAAACCCCAGCCCTTGTTTCTGTCTCCAGATTCCATGTTGGAAACTGCTGATGGTTTAGTCTGTAGTTTCCCATTTGTTTGGAATCCTTCTTCAGATTTCACGTTAGGAACTGCTGGTGGCAGCTGCAGTACTCCATTTATTTGGAATCAGTCCACAGCCCCTGTTCTTTGGGTCTGTTGGCCCAATCCTCTCCCTAGTCTCAGGTTCCATGGTGGGAATTGCTGTTAGTGCATGCAGAGTCTTCTCTTGGTCACTCTGCAGTAACATCTAAACCCTCAGCCCTTGATCCTATCTCAAGATCCACGTGGGAACTGTTAGTGGCAGTTTGCAGTTCCCCATTCATGTGGAACCCCTAGTCCATAGTCCCCATTTGTTGAAGTCTGCAGGTTCGATCATTTCCCCAGTCCCCAGTCTGTTAGTTATTGCCAGTATGTTAACGTGCACATGAGGTAAAGGCTAACTGCTAATGGGAATCTCAGAAAACAAAAAAGCCACAAATTGGTGGGCAAGAGTAAGCACTTAAGGCTGTTAGAGCACTCATTATGTAACTCAAAGACTCCCATGTTGGCTATCCAGAATGGGTTAGATTGACACTAGGGTCATCTGTCAAGCTCAAGAACATTTGTGTGCAATGAGGTACGCTATAAAACATCACACGGTTCTTAACCTTGTGGCACATCCTTTTCAGGTATTAATTTGGCTCTGACAGACCCAAAGGCTAAGTAAAATAAATGAATGAATGAATGAATGAATGATAAAAATTGTATCCTTATATTCCAAAAAGTTAAATGCACCATCTTCTGTTATGCCAGTTCTTATGTCTAAGAACTATGGTCCCATCAGCTATAAATATCTAGAAAAATTGCAGTCTTACTAAAAACAACCTAGAATTACAATGGCCATTATGATCTTATTTCGAGAAGATTGTTTAAGAAGTACTCTTAAAAGTCAGGCCTCCCAAATCAAATGAACAGAATAGGATACCTATCTTAACTGTTATGTATAGGCTTCAAGGCTCCAAAGTAAGTCATTGAAAGTTTTGTTGCAAAAGGCTAATGAAAAATTAAAGATACAAAAGATATCTAAAATAACACTTAGGCCTCCCCCATTATACCCTCCTAAGGATCTATCATCAAAACACAGACCCAGAAATTGATATCTTGGTTGTAATTACCCAGACGCTGGAAAAGAGGTTGTCCTCAAAGGCCCTATCCAAATTCTTTAATAGCAACTCAAAAGCTCCCTTATCTACCTTCAAAGTTGGGCTCCTCCCCAAATTAATGGGACTCACTGATCTTCTGGTAAACTGCTACGTTATTCCTTTAAACAGCTAAAGGAAACTAAAAATAAATTTAATGAAAGCCTTGCCAAATCCTAGTAAATATCAGAGCTACACTCTCCATTTTAAACCTCAGTCAGAATCTGCAGATGGGATCCTGGAAAAACTGGCAGGCAGAAGCCAGCAAAGGGTGAGAATTCTTACTAGATTCAGCTTTCCCAGCTTTCTATCTGTAGTACTGGGTAGAGAGAGGAAATAAAAATATCTTTTGCACCTTCTCTGAGGACACCTCTTAAGGCCAAGGGGTTGTTCAGTCCTGTTAGAAATATTTACTATTTGTCTTGGCTAACAGCTACAAAGTAGCTTTGTGGTAAAAAAAATTGGCCCAGTTGCAGAGCCTGATAAGAAATTTTTTTAAGGCCTCCTCCCTCAAGCTATATACCCAGTGAGATAGAAAAAAAGAGGGCTTTGAAAAAGAATTTACTAAAAAAGATAATATACTTACATTGGTGGATCAACTCTTGGTGTCATTTAGGCTGTGAGCCAATTCTTTGAGGAATTGAGAACAACTGTCCTTATCTTACATATCTTTGCAAAAATAAAAATGCAGCTCTAGAGGCAGCTCAGGGTTCATCTATCCCTTTTTAACCAATCCTAAAATCTTCCCTATTTATCTCAATAGACTTGTAAATATTGGCCTTAGGAAACCAAAGTCCTTCTTGGAGGAACTTACATTTTTCTTTGTGCCTTTGAGATATAAACTCTTATCTAGGCCATCTCCTTAAAGTAAAAACTTGAGGGAGGTAACTTTTAATGAAGGAAAAAATATAAGGGGGAAGGGAAGAGTTTCTTTCTTTTTTTCAAAAGAAAAAAGCTTCTCCACAGCTTCCGTGAGTTTACTCGTCAAGGGCAAATACGAATCCTAAGTGTCTTCTCCACAAATACCAGTAGAAGTTTTAGTCTTCTGAGCAGATAAACTTAATTTATTCCAAATGTTCTTTTATAACTAATGAATTTTACATTATTGTGCCTGTTTTATGGCTAAAATTTTTAAATGAAACTGCAACATCTCTGTTTGTGTCTGTATGTTTGTATGTGTCTACATATGTGTATAGATATGTGATATTTTTCTACTCCTGGATGGTATTGCCAAAATCAATTTGTAAAAGCTCTATTTAGTTGGTTTGAAGGCAAGTGCTTATAAAGACTGTGTGTTCTAAAACTCTCAGAAATACAAAAATTAATCCAAATGGTTTTTAATTTCACATGATCTAGGATTAATCTTTAGTAAATAAAAACTAGTTTAAGGCGTGCCTTTAGAGTTATCAGCATTAAATATAAAACTTTTATTCCACCTGGGTTTACTCATCAAATAAGTTCTTGTTACCTCTATTGAAATTTGTTGGTCAAGGGGCGCCTGGGTGGCGCAGTCGGTTGAGCGCCGACTTCAGCCAGGTCACGATCTCGCGGTCCGTGAGTTCGAGCCCCGCGTCAGGCTCTGGGCTGATGGCTCAGAGCCTGGAGCCTGTTTCCGATTCTGTGTCTCCCTCTCTCTTTGCCCCTCCCCCGTTCATGCTCTGTCTCTCTCTGTCCCAAAAATAAATAAACGTTGAAAAAAAAAAAAAAAGAAATTTGTTGGTCAAAAGAATAACTCAGGATGACTTACTTTGTCTAATGTCTCAGAAAGTTTTTGTGGGTAATCTAAACATAATTGTTAAGAACGAGTAAATTAGAATACACGTAAGTAGGATAAAAAGTTTTTAGGTAAACTTTTCAAATAGTTTCCCCAAATCTTTGTAGTAATCTGAAACCTGAAAGTTTTGCTAAGTTCAATGATGAGGTAAGTTAAATTCATTAAATATCCAGATCATTTCCAAAGAAGATAAAACAGAAACATTAATTACTGAACATAGGTTTATCCTCTCTTGGTTTCCTTTTTTACAAAGGAACTGAAGATATTTGGATCTCTCAGTAAACATATTTTATGTCACACTGAAAAAACTGTACTCTTAGGAAGCATATGTCTCTAAGAATCATAAAATGTAAATTTGCCAATCTGAAGAATGTCAATGTAATAGTTCACAATTATGTGAGAAGTGAGATGATTCATTTTCAGAAATACCAAATAAAAGCTGTGCTGTCTAGTTAACAGGTTAACTAGATTAACAGTTTATACGTTTACAACCTATTGGAAATATTTATGAACAACAACCCCGCCCCCCCCAACAATGGAGTCCCAAACCCTTAGACACTTCACTTCCTGGTTCTTCTTCCCCTCTCCATTCCGGGAGCTTTGCAATGAGCATGCACCAAAGAACAGAAGTCTCTGTGACACCTCAAGAAATGCACTTTTTGCCTTACATGGGCATAGGCAACTTCCAGGTAAGGCCGGAACCTCTGCAGTACTCAGCCAATGAGGAATCAGGGTAGGGACTTGCATGCTAGGAGATAAATTGCCTGCTGAAACTGCCCGGTGTGTGCCTGTCCATCAGACACCCACTCTTGCAAGAATGTTGATTAAAGCCTTGCTTCACATGCTCCAAGTCTCTGCATCCCTCTTTTGATTGGGTTGGTGGGCTTATTTCTCACAATTGTTTACTTGGTTTTTACTAAAAATTAAAGTTATAAAAAGAATGAAAAATTCTAATATATAATTAAAACTACTAGAAATAATATGGGAAATATCCTGTATGCAAGTAAAGTAAGATGTGTAAAGTAAAAGGAGGTACAAAGAATGGAGATGGATTTTGTTGAGGAAAAAGGGGAATTTTATCCTAAAGAGAGGTAGAAAAGAGAAAAAAAATGGGAAAAATCTAAATCTAAAAAAGTTGTAGAAGAAGTACAAAGAAGGAAACTTGGGAAAATAATTTTATGTGTGATCAAGCTGGATAAAATTAAATAAAGTTATTGTAAGGTTTTTTTCAAATAAGCTTTGATATGATTAATGTACTTATCCTTAAGAAAAACTAGAACTGAATACTCTTTCATCTGCCAGAAGGACAAAGTTTTCTTGGACTATTGGTCTGCCCTCATAAAAGATTGTGAAAGTCTTCCTCCTTTACCCTCTAAGTAATCTGCCTACAAAGCAAAGATTTGTGTTTTATCAAAATGATTTCCTGTGCTCTTTATCATCAAGTCTTTGATTACTTAGAAAAAAACCCAAAAAACTAACAGTTGTCCTTTAAAAATTACAGGGAATAGGATCTAGGCATACAAATGTGATTTAATATGAATGTGTTTTTATCTTCAGCTTCTACCTTTTGCCCTATTAGTATGTCTTCTGATGTGAATACAAACACAAGAGCAAATAATGACTGATCTTAATAAAACTTAACAAATATGAATGAGTTGGTCACAGAGCTAAGCACTAATCTCACCTACATAACTGTTTCAACTTTATATAGTAAAAATAAAGCATAAAAATAAATTATTTCATCAATCACATTTAAATAAATGCTTCCTGTGTTCTGTAATCCTAAAAGATTAAAGTTGACTGCTTTTTGGAAGCTGAATTGTTGTCTTCTGAATCATTGTTTACCATTTTATCTTAATCATTCTAAAACATTACCAGAAATTTATCTATCTAGTGGGTGACCATGTTATGAAAACAAAAGGAGCTAATACTTTGCAAGAGTATAAGGAAACTAACATAAATAGAATATTCCTAATGGGGTTATTAGAGGCCTTGAGAATTATCATGTCAATAAATATTCACAAATCTCCAGAACCTTTCCCCGTTTTTTATTTTTGTTTCTTTTCTGTGGTTCTGTCTTTAACCACAACCAGCCTTCTGTATACTCCTACAGTTGACTTTGTATCACCCACTTGGCAAGCATTCTGTATGCCTCAAAATGCCTCCCAAGATTTAACACTAGACGGGAAAGTTGCCTTCCCATTCTCTTCTTCCTCCATAACAGAAGCCCTGAATGTTAGTGCCATACAGAATAAAGACCAGATTTTTCAGCCTCCCTTGTAGGTTTGTGTGGCCACATGACTAAATTTGAATCAATGTGGGAAAAAATGGAAATGGTGTGTGCAACTTCTGTGAATTGTACTCATGGGGACCTGGTGTATAGGGACACGGTGTATCTCTCTCCTCCTTTATCTCCCTTCTGGCTGGCTAGATGCATATGATATCACCAACAGGAGCCGCCATTTTAGACCGTGAGGTCAAAGCACATCTGGAGGAACAAAACAGAATGTGGTACTCTAATGATCATACCATACCAGCATTTGGCTATGCACATTTATGTGAAAAAATAAAAATAAACCCTCTTGCTTTAGACACTGTTGTTTCGGGTTTTCTATCACTTAGAGACAAACCTAATCCTAGCTTATGTACACTCAAATATTTGTTGGTACATATATCTTTCAGGTGTGATCCTTATCTTTAAGTCTTGGTCTCTGTCATCCATCTTGCCCTACTCGAAGCCATGTTAGGACATAATGAAAAGGAAGAGATGCATTAAATAATACCTAAGAACAGTCAGTTTTGAAGAAGTTAAATTTAGGAGAAAAAAAGGATTAACGAGGTTAAAAATCTTTTCTATTCCCAGAAGTTTTGGTTTATTAAGAGACATTCTAGGTAAAATTTCAAAGTTAACTCCCAAGATAATTAGACAAAAGCTAGGCCAGATGTCTAAGCTAAGTTTTGGTCTCAAAATAATTACCTTTGTTAATTACCAGTAATTAGTGTCAGCATCCAACACTTTCCTAAAAACCTTTGTGGGGAGGGGGGGTGGAGAGAGGTGGGGGGAGAGAGGGAGGCAGACCGGGAAAGAGACAGAGAGAGAGAGAGACAGAGAGAGATTGTGCATAAGAGAGAGTCAGAACAAAAGCATTTTCTAGAACAATTATATCTTGGGGTCATTAAAACCTGATTCAAATTTTATAATTTTGAACATTGATTGGGTTATGGAAAAATCAGATATTTTCTTCCAGTTAGTGCAAATACCTTTTTGCTTCTATCTAGACTTAATTTGAAGTTTATATCCTTTCTTATTTTATGCTTTTTTTCATTTCCAACATGATTATTTTTCTTCATCTTCAAAATTTTACCTTTAACTCTGCTTCCCCCACCCTCAAAAAACAATTTTTGCTAAAAATGGCCCTAAGTGGAAGATCTCAGGGTTCTTCTTGAGCCTTTCTTCAGAATCCTTTCCTCAGCCAGAAGCTCTGGTGTTCAGCTCAAAAGTACAGCATAGGACTCTCAGTGATTTGTGGATAACTTAATTTGGGGGCACTTTTTCCATAGTGCACAAGTTTACGTAATGCATTATTCTTCCTTTCTTTGTGTAGATGACCCTTTGTGAAGACAGAAATATTTACAGATGCATCTATTTTTACACTACCTCATCATTTCATATCTCTTTGGGCCTCCTTTTCTGTGCTTAAAGTTTCTTTTTAAATATTTAGGGGAACCATTGTCTGGTATTATCCATTAATAATTCATTGTAAATGTAGTCCTTTTAACCTGCAAATAACAGTGTAAATAATACTTGACTCTTTAAATCTCTATCACAAACATGTCATACTAACTTTTGCTCATGCCTCCTGTCTTATGGTAGATCCATTGCCCCTTTATCCTATCTCTTTTTAACTGGTTTACTGGTTTGTCTCCCTCACCAGATTGTTAGAGGGTAAAAAACATGTGCTAGCTCATTTTTTATATCTCCAGTGGCCACCAAGCACATATAGAATGCATTAACATTTTTTTTTGTAATTAATGAAATATGCCAATATTGTCAGGCCAATAAGACTTTTAGTGACAAACTTTGGTCCTTTTATAGGTTCAGTGAGTCATAAGATGGAACAATTTTTCCCACCACCTATTTTGTGTTTTAGTGGTGACTCCCAATTTTATTTGAGTCCATGAGCTATTTCGTTATGCCATAAACAATACTGACCAATTTACCTGCTTGCAGAGAGAAAAATAATTATTTATAAAGCTCACTAGAAAGGGAAGGAAAGTGAAATTTGGTAATAAAGTAAAATGGTGCTATTTTATTTTTAATAGGTATCAGGCATAAATTATCAGCCCATGCTAAACAGTAAAGATGGTTACATTTAATCATGAAGACTACATATCAAAAGGGAAAATTCATAAAGTCATTAACTGCCTATTTCTAGAGAGAAAATCTATATTCTACCCACCACCACTGTATTAAAACTTTATGGCTTTTATAGGTATACTTCTAAATTACAAAACCAACTGCATTTTTTCTGCATTCACTGCAGGGTTTGTTAACAGAGAAAAATCATGAGGTTTGCTTTTGGGGTGCTTTCTATATGTCAAGTGCACACAGGCATATAATTTGCAGGCATATCTTATTTGCTTTATGTAAACTTGGAATCATATAATCCTGATATCATTCAATATTTTCACTCCATGATCACTGTTCATTACAGTGTTCATTACAGTGATCAGAGCTGCTCAATGTAATCACACTTTCCATTTCACAACTTCCTGTAATCAATCTATATATTCTTTAATCCCATACCTCCAATGCTGTTCTGAACTGTCCTGCTGCCACGGCGTATTTCTTTTGTCTGTAGCAAGAGCTGGCATCCTTTAAGGCTAACTGAAGCCATTTGTCAATCTGAGGCAGAAAGCTGAAATTAGGTACATGCAGAGGGTCTACAATTTCAGCAGCTTGGCATGATGGTCGAATCCCAGTAGACACGAAGGACTCTACAAACTCATAGCTCACATCCTCTTCATCGACGTAGACCAACTTTGCCTCCACATCCATGATATTTTTTAAGGGGATGTGAGGCAGAGGCATGGTGATCAATGTGCTGTCAAGTTCTGTTATCTTTGCCTCTTTCTTTCCAGCTGGCTTTTCTTCATTTTCTGCCTTTCTTTTAAAAGCCACTTTCTCTAAATCATTGCTATGTTTTTCTTTGATGCTCTTTGTCATTTTTATTCTTTCGACTGTGATTTCTACCTGTTTATCTCCACAACTTTTCTTAACTTCTTGTGATGTTTCCAGGATGCGTGGCTGGCTTGCTAAGGTAGACATTTTCTTGTTTGTGTTTATCTTTGGGACAAGCTGGTCAGGACAGTCCCTATTCACTGTATTCTCCAAATTCCTACTGCTTCCTGAATCCATTGATTCCCCTCTGCAACTCCTGGAAGGGTGAGAAGAAGGAAAATAATTAAAACAATGTTTTGAAGTTCCAATGGTTTAAAACTATAGTCAAATTCATTTGAAATACTTTTTTATTCATTATGGGTATTTACTACCTTAAAGTAAAACTGTATGTACATTATCTGCTGAGAGTTTTACTAGAGAAGAATATGTTTCAATCTCAAAACTCACCAAGAACTTGTTGAAAACACATTTAGACAATGTCTTTAAAAATAATCATCTATAGCTGAACAACACTGAATGAACATTTTTATGGGGTGCCTAAACTCACTGAATGGGAAAACCTTATACATAGGCACTGAGGACAAAAAAAAGACTAAAAAAATCCATCTCAATATTAATTTCCTCAGAAAGGCAGGTGGTCTAGAATTCATTATAAAATATACTGCTAACCTGCATAATAGACTTGGAAGTCTAAAGAAACCACAGCTGCTTCCTCTGAAAAGCTTCAGAAAATGTTGTAAGCACAATGTTTCCTCAATTTATTTCTTCTATTAGTAATGAAAATATCAGGTTTAAACAGCTTTAAAGATAACTATTATTCAGAACTGATTTGATAGCAGAACATGACCTTCAACCTCACATTAATGTGGAGCCATATATTCATCTTGAGTCTACTGTATTAATACTTTTGTAGCAATATTATCAATGCTGTACTTCTAAGATGAGACATTTTCCTAAATCATTAATGTTCAAAAAATATAATAACTAATGGTCTTTAGATTCAAAGGCATACTATCTCTGATGCTAGATTAGTTTAAAAACATAAAATGTCCTCAGACTTAATAATTATGTAGTATAATTGGATCCTATTTCTTGAGACTCTTTTACCTATCAGCTTCTGTCCTAGAAACAACTCTGTAGGGTATATAGAAATAAGAACCAACATTTTCCAAAGAAACTAAAGGATAGAGAGGTTACGCTGCTTATCTATGTCATGCTGTTGATCATTAGTGTTTTTTTAAATGTTTATTTATTTTGAGAGAAAGAGCACGAGTGGGGGAGGTACGGGGGGCGGGGGGGTGGACAGAGGATCTGAGGTGGGCTCTGTGCTGACAGCAAAGAACCCGATGTGGAGCTGGAACTCACGGACCATGAGATCATCACCTGATCCAAAGTTGGATACTCGAACAACTGAGCCACCCAGGTGCCCTGGTCATTGTTTTTTTTAATCTTGGTATAGTACAACCAGGATTGCTGTTTCCTCCCTAAGACTTCCACTCACTACTCTTAACCTTCTTCACTCTCTTCCTCTCTTAGCATGCTGTTCTTGAGGATAGCTAATGGCAGACTTCCATCAGAACACAAAGAGAAGAGAAAAACACAAGAAAGAAGGGCTGAGGATGACAATAAGATAGCAATGACATAAAAGCTAACATTCTTGCTTCTTCTCATCTACCACAAGGACAGTACCTGGCTGAAGATAAAGTCTTGAGTTGCTTCTCAAAACTTAATAATTTTATTACAGTTGTTGATTATTTTCTTTTGTTTGAAAGACAGCAGTTTACCTATAGAAAACTTTCAAAACACCCTGAAATTTGACCTGGCAATTCTTTTTTTAAATGATTTTATTGAGACAGAGAGTGCCAGTAGGGGAGGAGCAGAGAGAGTGAGAAAGAGAGAGAATCCGAAGAGGCTCAGAGCTGTCAGCGCAGAGCCTGATGCAGGGCTAGAACACACAAATCATGAGATCATAACCTGAGTCTGACCTGAGCCAAAGTCAGATGTGCTTAACCAACTGAGCCACCCAGGTGCCCCTGATCCAGTAAATCTTAAGGAAAGTAAAGGACAAAGCAAAACAGTATATATAGCTGTTAACCTTTCTCCCCCTACCATTATACATTTATGTCATCAGAAAGGGCTTACATGAAACATGGACATATCAAAAACCCTACTGTAATGGCCCAGACTATCTCAAAGGATAGATCAAGTTCCAATAATTCTAGTAATAGCAATCTTGGATGTCGATTTGTAAAAGTTTAATATTAGAATACTTCCCCAAAGATTTATACTGACATATTAGAGTTGTGTGTCTATGGGGAAAAACACCTAAAAAATAAAATAAAATTTTGCCAGTCTGTATTATGCTCAATATTTAAGAAGATCCCCATGACTGGGAATCACAGGCCCCATTAACACAGCATTACTTTGTGCAATGCTGTGTTTTCTTTTCTTCTCTTAGAATCATGGATGGCATCCAATACATTTTTTGGACCACTGATGTGGCTAGTCAGAGTGGTGAGGGGAAAACTGTGTTGGCCATCACTCTATCTTATGTTTGCTCTTGTGTCACGTATGATTTGGGTTGAGCAAAAGTTAGCTTCAGTCCTTGAATTAGGATCTTTGTGAGATGAACACTAGAAATATACATCTATGCTAAAAAGTTTCATTCAGTAGCAAGGTGCAGCAGAAATGGAAGTAGCACAATTCCAACACCCCCCCCCATATACATTATATAGTTTGCTTGCTTGTTTGTTTATTCATTTTTGAGAGACAAAGAAACAGAGTGTGAGTGGGGGAGGGTCAGAGGGAGAGGGAGACACAGTTCTGAAGCAGGCTCCAGGCTCTGAGCTGTCAGCACAGCTGACATGTCTCACAAACTGCGAGATCATGACCTGAGCTGAAGTTGGTGCTTAACTGACTGAGCCAGGCAGGTGCCCCGCATTATATAGTTTTTTAAATGTTGTATGAAATTTTGAGTAAAATTTATAAACTACAATGTGGCTAAGTTCTGAACACAGGTGGATTCTTATGAATACTATAGAAATTATACTTATGTTCCCTTCTTGGTCTAATGCTATTTGTGAAGCAAAAGAGATGTAGCTGTTGAAACTTGTTTAAAGCTCAAAATATTGAATTTTAAGAATTTATATTCATTCTTACAATAGACTGCAAAATATACCCAGGAATTGCTGGTAGGTGACCTACTCCAAAATTTTCATGGTATCTTTCAGGTATCTTTTCTAAGCTCTCTATTTTCAAGAACCAATGATTAAAATGTATCATAATATCTATATTTGGTTGTAGTTAGTAACATTTTTAGCATCTACAGCAGCATTACCTATCTCTTCTGCATTTATTGCACATTTCTTGACACCCGTATACGTTACACCCGTATAACCTTATCTTTATGACCATTTCTTCTAGAAGGTAATTGTTCTCCCTCTCTCTCCCCCACCTTCCTCCCTCCCTCCCTTCCTCTATTTTTCCTTCAGATTGCCCACTCCAATATTCCCTCCCAAGCCCTTTTTCATTGCAAGATGGAAGGTTTGATTGCTCTTAAGAAACAGGCATCTGAGTATTTCTGCATCAGTCCTTAAACTACTTATAGAAATCATAATTTTTGTCTTCAGTGCAGTTTTGTACAAGAAACAATAATAAAGGAAGAAAAAGTGTACATGATCCACAGAACACTCAGAAGGAATAAATATGAGGGCAGATGTTTTGTTTTTAAACATCTGGAAGGTCAACTATTATAAATTTGTACAAGAAACAATAATCCAGGCCCCCTCAAAACCCCAGAATAAATATGTGAATGTCTGAAAATGGCCTAAATGTGCAGGCTAGGCTGAAAAAGTATGGCCAAGCCCAATCAATACTTTTCAATGTCGGTTACAAATCAGGTGACTTCAGCTTCAGATTTAGAGCCTGTTCTTTACAAAAATTATTGCATGTCTCCAGAAGGGTTATGCAACTGCTCACTTATAGCTTTTTAAAAATATTATAAAACTCCATTTAAGTAATCTGGAATTCAAGGCCTTTCACCACCTAGCCCAATGTGTGTTTCCAGACTTATTTAGCACTCCTTCTATAAACTGCTCTCAAGTCAAGCTGAACTTGTTACTTCCAAAAGATACCCATTTTTAGTCTGTCTGCTAAGAATTCTCCATCTTCCTGTTCCCACCTCATTCTACCTGCCCAAACCTAGCTAGAACTTATCCATCTCTCCCTCCTCAGAATACCTACAACATTTATACCACTTATTTCCTACATTGCAGTTATGCATGAATGACTTATTTCTTCCAATGAGCTCCCTAAAAGCAGATATATGCTTTATTTATCTTCACATTAGTTCAGCACTTTGCATAGAGTAGGCATTCAATAGATGTTGATCAATATGGATGCTGTGAATCAAGGGCTAATTTACACATTTTAAGAGAAACAAAATTGGATTTTTAGAAGGATATGGCCTGTAACTCTGCAAAAGTTGTTTCTGAGATGTTTTGCTAGATTTTTAAATTTTTTTTATTTTAAATTCAGTCCTGGATAAAGTACATTTTCTTCTTTGATAGTTCAAGTGAATCATGTACCAACTAGATTTAAACTATCAACCTCTTCATTTTTTTTTTAGTAGTCAAGTTGATTAACATGACATTAGTCAGTGTTCCTGAGGCACTGAGTTACACTTTAATCATTACTTCAATAAAAATACTTTTAGAGAAAACTATTAGACAATCATTATGTATGTCAAAGAAGTCTTCACTGATAACATTCTGTAAAAATGCCCATTCTTTAATTTAGAAGACAGCACTGTAAAATCGATTTTCTCATAGAGACATACCTTAAAAAAAGATCTCCAGCAATACTTACATGAAACATTAGAACAACTCCAAGGTTTTATAACAAATATAGGTACAAGAAACAAAGAGAGGTTAATGTTCAACCATTTCAATAATATATCCAGTGGATTTTCAACACGTTTATTTTTTTCTTCAAGCATTTTATCAAGCATTCTTTTCTATGTGGGAGTTTCCACTGCTTCATCAATACCATCAGTGGTTTATATGGCTATTAGTACCACAAATTATTTATTAGAATTTTGATTGAAATAGGCAGCTTGAACAGAGGCAATTCAGAAAAAGAAAACCCTTAAAAATGTGCACTCTGAAACATTCAACATCACAGTTGCTATGGTTTTCTTTCTTAAAAAAAAGAAAAGGATCTAATTTTAACTTGCAGTTAAATGTAACCAGAGAAACATTATGAGAAAAAACATCTTGCTTGTTAGTCCACTAGTACACCTTGATATTTTTAAAAACACACTAAAAATATTTCTTCAGTAATTATGCATTGAACACCTACTAAGAGCAACAAATTGTAATCAGTAAAATAAAGGAAGCTAAAGATGACCCAGACAGGGTCTCAGCATTCTGAAGCTCATAGCTGGAGGTAGAGGTGGAACATGGGGAGGAGGGATGTATAGATAAACAACTTTATACAGAGGAGACACTATCTTATTACACTGTAAACTACTGGAGAAGTGGAAATGTGTCACAATCCTTTTACTATCCTGATGTCTAGTTCCTTCAGAGCCTGAAATATAATAGGCCCTCAATGCACATTTGTTATTCAAATGGGTGCGTGGCTGAGGTGAGTACTATGGTAGCAATAATGGACGCGCTTCTGTGGGAAAATGTGACTGATGCAGTTTCAAGAGATTTGCTTTTTAGAATAGGCAGAATGAGAGGTGTCCCTATGCAGGCAATTTTCTTTTCTTTTATCCAAGTACTCATAAGGATAGTCATCATTATCAGAAGGGAGAATGAATTTGGCTCACAATGCTTGTTAAGAAATATAAGAGAAAGCACACCATGTAGTATCATATAAATAATAATAGCAACCAACAAGTACTCCCAGTTTATAAAATTATCTCACTGGAGGGGCGCCTGGGTGGCTCATTTGGTTAAGCATCCGACTTCAGCTCAGGTCATGATCTCATGGGTCCTGGGTTTGGGCCCCACTTCGGGCTCTGTGCTGACAGCTTGGAGCCTGGAAGCTGCTTCAGATTCTATGTCTCCCTCTCTCCCTGCCCCTCCCACACTCCCGCTCTATGTGTCTCAAAATAAATTTAAAAAACACATTAAAATTTATCTCATTGGATTATCCTATTTGTTTTTCATAAATCTTTTGCCTAAGTATTACTACCTTCATTTTACTAATGAGGAAACCAAAAGATCAACTTGAAAGAGATCATCAAGAGAGTTTACTATATCTAAGATTCGAACCCAGGACATCTGCTGTCAAATTCCATACCTTTTGGATGATAGGATAATCAATTCCTGTGCACTGCACCACAATTTGATTGGGATTTATACTTTGCCTACCTTAACTTTTTTTTTTAACTTAATAATCAGATACTAACTTTAATGCTTTTTTATTGCATAGAACTCCATTTAAAATGGTAAGAAAATGAACTGGCAATTTCTGGTTAGCAAGTATACGAACCAAATTTGTTGAGAAAGACATTAGATTTTAGATCTACTTCATTAACTAGTTAGTTGCAAGTGTAAGTGTGGCCTGTTATTTTCCAGCAGTCATTCAATTCAGAAAACAATGATGTGCACATTAAACTGCCACATGAGTGGATTCCAGGAACTTCAAACTTGAAATGACCAAACATTTGCTGATCACTAAGTCACCAAATGGGAATAATGGCATCAAAGCAACTGTACTTCCTGTATCTGGTACATTGTGAACATTTGTCATGTCGCTTCGGAGAGAGCTCTAGAAAGGTGGCTTCATCAAGGTATTCTGTAGTGGAAAGAGAATTCAGGTTGGAGTTGCAAGATAGGTTTGAATTCTGGATTTATTATTTATTAACTGAACATTCTGGGAGAAATTATCCAACTTCTCTAAGCATTATTTTCCTCCTCTGGAAATGGGAATGATTGGATACATGAGAATTATGTGAGAATCAAATGAAATAATTTATGTAATGGCACATAAATTAAGAGAAGAGGTGAGGTCATTACACAAGCAGCCTCCTGGAGCATCCCTTGGCTTTTTCAAAGGCTAAACCCTTTTGTCTGGATCCCATGTCTCTATATTATCAATGACTGTACTCTTACAATGTAACCAGAGAAACATGGTTTCTCTGTATCAATGACTGTACTCTTTCCATATCATTTCTTCCTCTCTTGCTTAATCCTGTTGATGTGCACACTAATTTAGCAATATCTTTTTTAAATTTTATTTTATATATAGAGAGAGTGTGTGTGTGTGAGTGGGGAAGAGGGAAGGAGAGAGAATCTTAAGCAGGCTCCATACCCAACACGGAGCCTAATGTGGGGTTTGATCCCACGACCCTGGATCATGATCTGAGCGGAAATCAAGAGCTGGCCGCTAAACCAAGTGAGCCACCCAGGCACCCCACAGCAACACTTTGAAGAAAAACAAGCGTGCAAACTCCCCTGCCTCCACATCTTCCTGCTGCTATCCCCTGTTGCTGCTTCCATCCACTGCAAAATGGCTGAAGATAATTTTTTATATTCTCTGCATCTGTTTTTTCATCACATATTCTCTTCCCAAGCCACTCTCTTCAGACATCAGTCCCTACCATTCCATTAAGACTGCTCTTGTACAAAGAAATAACAGGGAATGTGGTCAGCAATATTATAACAGCCTCATATGGTGACAGATGGTAGCTATTATGTGGTGAGCATAATATATAGAGAAGTTGAATCACTATGTTATACACCTGAAACTAATGTAACATTGCATGTCAACTATTTTCAAATAAAAAAAATTAAAAGAAAAGAGAATTTTAAGAAAGGGTCCTCAAGATTTTTCTGTTTCTGGTCCTAGGCTCTTGTCTGCCATAGCACAAAGCCACACTCTTCACAAGTGACATTCTTTAGCAGCATACTTTTTGAAAAACTTTTTTTTACTGTTTATTTATTTTTGTGAGAGAGAGACAAAGAGATAGAGATAGAGATAGAGATAGAGAGAGAGAGAGAGAGAGAGAGAGCACAAGTGGCAGGGAGGGCAGAGAGAAAGAGGGACAGAGGATCCAAAGCGGGCTTGGTGCTGACAACAGAAAGGCCTATACAGGGTTCAAACTCATGAACCATGAGATCAAGACTTGAGCAGAAGTCGGACACGTAACTGATTGAGCCACCCAGGTGTCCCAGAACACTTCTTCTCATCTTTTATGACACCATGCTCTTCCTTTTTTCTTGTTAGTTCACTGGCTGCATATTCTCAGGCTTCTGGGTTGGCTCTTCCTCTTATGTTCCATTTGAGAGGTGGAGCCATTTGTTTTCTCCAACCACATTTTCTCCTAAGGTGACTGGTCTAGTCCTATAGCTTCAAATTTCATCAAATGCTCTTAACTCCTATTGTTACAACTCTAGCCCTTGTATACTCTCAGAATTTCAAAATTGTATACCCTACTGTCTATGTGACATCTCTGCTTGAATTGTCTAATATGAATCTTAAAATTAAGCCCAAAACAAATCTCTTAATTTCCATTCCCTCAAACTGCCCCTCTTCCAGTCCTCCCCATTCCAGTGTATGCTCCCCATATCTATCCAGTTGACCAGGACAGAACTTTACAAGTTATCTTTGATTCCATTCCTTTTTTTCACTTACCCACCATCCTCCAACCCATCAGCAGGTCCTATGCATGGACTCTTTCTTTCAAAGTTTCACCTCTTTGCATATCCATAACAATGCTTTCCTCTAGGCCCCAAGATCTCCTGCCTAGATTATGACAATTGCTTCCTCACACACAGCAATACAAATCATCCTTTTAAATGAAAATCGGATCCCACCACTTTCCTGCTTAAAACATTTCAAGGGCTGCCCATAACCCCTGGAATAGAATACAAATCCCTATGCCTCTTCTCCCTCTGAAAGTTTATCACATCTTTCCTCCCTTTTCTATTATGTTCCAGTCATTTAGCTTTCATTCTATTCTAATTTAACAAGTACATTCTTATCTTGGAACCTTTGTACTAGTTGGGCTGAAGTGTTTTCTTTACTGTGTTTCATGTTATTTAGATCATAGCTTAAATGTTCCCAAAGAAACCTTCTCTGATGAATTAAATCTCTCCATATCACATATGACAGTGATGTTTACTTATATTTCATTAGTATCTATCTTCCTCCACCAGAATATAAGCTCTGTGAGAGAATGCATCATGAATGCCTAGTTCACTGCTATATTTTCAGAATGTGCTTGACATAGAGTAGGTACACAATAAATATTTGTTGATTGGACAAATGGAAGATTGTATCTTACTGCACATTTAACAAAGAATTCAAAATTATCTTTGTCCCCCCTTGTTGCACCACATTACAAAGCCTTTGACAGTTTAGTTGAAAGTCACCTAAATAGAAGCCAGCTGGCTTCACCACTGAAAGCTTTTCCAGGCACTGTGGCATCCTGTTTCTTTTCTTCTCTTCCTTCCTCCTTTCCCTCCCTTCCCTTCCCTTTCCTTTCTTTCCCTTTCCTTCCTCCTTCCTTTTTCCTTCCTTCCTCCTTTCCTTCCTTCCTTCCTTCCTTCCTTCCTTCCTTCTTCTTTCTTTTCTTTTCTTTTTCTTTCCTTCCTTCCTTCCTTCCCGTTTTCTTTCTCTATTTTTACTGTTTGCTACCCTAAGTCAACAATATTTATGACACACCTACCATGGCCTCTTCTACTTTAATCATTATTAGGGAACAAATAATTTGTTTCCCCAATTTTTTGTTTCATAAAGTATGGCTCATATAGAACCAAAAGCACTAGAAAATTAAGACCTTTTTGGGAAAGTGATAATGGCACAACTTACTATCTTTACAAGTGTAGTCCACAGGGGCATGACTGTACTTCTCTAAGGTTTTTAATCTAATTTGATGGTAAAAAACAATAATTCATTTGCTGTTGGAGGTAGGGGAAGTAATGTTTCAGTGTACCTCACAGATATTTGGCTACATTTTTTTCAAGTTTACTTATTTTTTAGTAATCTCTACCCCTAATGTGGGACTCAAAAACTCACAACCCCAGATCAAGAGTCATATGCTCTTTAGACTGAGCCTGCCAGGCACCCCTGGCTACATTTCTCTTTGAAACCTAAATATAATCAGCCTGTCAAATTCATGGATATCCTTAGAGAAAGTTCAAATTTTGTTTTGTTTCTTGGCAAACATTGCTCTGTTCTTTTATTGAAGTGCTCCAAGTTTCCATTTATTTAAGAGATCAAGACTGTACAGATGTATAAAGAAATTTTCTCCCTTTAACTTTGGTCACCTCTTTAATTCTGTTGATACAGTTCTTAATTCTTAGATTTTCACATTTTGTTTCTTAAACTATAACTCAGAATTATAGGAGGAGAGACTTTCAACATACTCATATCTAATCTTATTTTGTTGATGCAGAAATGGATTCTTGGGCAGGTGAAATGACCTGCTCATGATCATACAGCAAATTAGTACTTATAAACCACATCTTGCTGTTCTCACAGTACTTTCTACCTCACTCCACTGCCTCCCACCATAATACACAAAGTGAATTGTTATCACAATTGCCATTTACAAATGAAAAAAAACATATATTGGATAGCTCAGTGTTTGTTTGTAGAGTCACAAAATTAATGAACAGTAACCATGAAGATTTCATATTTTTTAATGTTTATTTATTTATTTTGAGAGAGAGAGAAAGTGAGTAAGCAGGGGAGGTGCAGAGAGAGGGAGAGAGAGAGAATTCCAAGCAGGCTGTACGCTGTCAGCACAGAGCCAGACGCAGGACTTGAGCCCACGAACCATGATATCATAACCTGAGCTAAAACCAAGAGTCGGACGTTCAACTGACCGAGCCAGCCAGGCACCCCTATTATTTTTTGATCTATCCTTTTTTAATTTCTTAATTGTTCTCAAATATATTTTAAAGTTAAATCTGTCCAGAAGTGGGAACTGTATATTAAAAAAGAAAAATAATAATAAAAAAACCAACTTTCTGTTGGCAATAATTTAAATTTATGGAAAAGTTATAAGAATAATATCAAGAAGAAGAGAATATATCAAGAATTATAAGAATAATATCAGACACACAGACATATACATTTATTAGTTATTCTTCTGGAATCATTTGTAAGTTGTATACATCATGCCTCATTAGCCCTTATTAATTCAGTGCACATTTCTTAAAATCAGTAATTATCTTATGTAACACAATATATTTATCAAATGTATTGACTTTAACACTGATACAATACTATTGTGTAAACTATAGTCCTGATTCCAATTTTGTCAGTTGTCTTGATAATGTCCTTTTAGTGTTTTCCCCCCAGTATAAGATTCAGCCTAAGATAATGTATTGCATGTAGCTGTCATGTCTCTTCAGTTTCTTTTGCTCTGGAACACTTTCTCAGCCTTTCTTTGTCTTCTATGGCATTGGCATTTTTGAAGAATCTGAGTCAGCTATTTTAGAATCTACCTCAATTTGGGTTTGTCTGATATTTCTACATGATTAGATTTAGGTTAGGCATACCCAGTCAGAATGCTATATAATGATATTGTGTCTTTTTCTAGGTATCACTTTGGAGGCACCGAATGTCCACTTGTGTTTCTTTGGTAATGTCAATTTTAATCACTTGGTCAAGATGTTAGATTTCTGGAACAGTTGCAACTTAAAAGAGGTCTCTGGGGAGATACTTTGAGACCATGCAATTATTCTGCTCCTCATCAAACTTCGCTCTCTGTTTAGCATCCACTGATGATTCTTGCCTGACCAGTCTTAACTATGATGATTGCAAAATGGTGATTTTCTCTTCTCAATTTATAGTATTACTAGACTGCTTAGATGGAGGGTTGACCATCACTAAAGTATTTGATAAAAACATGCATTTTTGTGAAATACTCTATTGTTTCTTGACTTCATATATCTTCATTTTGTAATTTTTTTAAAAAAAGTAAAATCTGTGTTTTTGAGAAATACAGATTAAGTAAAAGTGTACAAAAACATTTAAGTAATAGGCACTACTTTATTTCAAGACATTTAAAAATAAGAAAACTAAATCTTTAGCAACAGAAGGGAATCATAGGGCATACCTACCCTAATTCCTTCATTTTGGAGATAAGGGCAGAGAGGGCACATCCCCACTTGGTGGTAACAGAGTCTGGTTCTAGGTTTCCATCACATCCACATTAAATGTAATCAAAACTTATTTGTTAAAAACATAGTATCTTCATTAGTTGGAAGCAAAAACTCATTGCATCAAGATAAGAGTAGATAGACATGGTGGTGATTTAAAAATATCCACCTGTTAAGAATTCATTAATTCATTCAATTATTCATTCATGATTGACTAAGCAACTACTCTCTATCATGATCTGTGTCAGCACCAGGATGCAATGTTGAACCAGAGATCACCTCTACTCTCAAAGAGTTTATGATTCAGTGGGAGATCCTATGTTAGTATGCATCAGAATCCCCTGAGGCCTCTTAGTTTCCAGGCCCCACAGATTTTGACTCACTAGGTCTGGGGTGATGTATAGGTATCTGCATATTTAATAAGCAGAGGAGGGCTATAGTAGAAATACAAGAGATCCAAAGCTTTAATATGGTTACTATATATGCACTATATTCTGAGTCTCCTACTCTACCCTCCTACCACTTGAAATTAAATATATTAGTAAAATAAATAAATAGAAAAATAGGTAAAAACCATGCCAAACCATAAAATAAAATTTTAAAGTGTTCAACAAGGTTCAGATATTATTATGATAACTACTTTTTTGCAGTGTTAAATGCTAGACCAAATTTTTCCAGAAAAGTATTTGTGGGTAATGCTATTTACAGGTGTCCTAAACATGCTCATGGTCAGCTTATTTCAGGGGATTCTGACACAGTGGTCTGGTGAGCATGCTGGCCCTGGGCCAGCGCATTCATATGTTTTATTTTGCTGAGGTACAATTGGTCCCTGAGTTGGCGCTGATGAAGCTGACTGCCAGGAAGACAGAGACTGCATTAGCTGTTAATGCTAAAGAAACATTTAAGGCCTTACCTTCCCCAAATGAAGTTTATAAGGATGGATTATTGGTATCATTCATCCATTTAGTAAACAGACACTTGTTGGATTCCTACTAAGTGAAAATACAGGGCTAATTCCTTGGGGATTACAAAGATGAACAATGGCTTGTGCTTCATAGAAGCTTGAAAGCCAGAGATAAGAGCTGCTATATGTCTTTCCTGGGAGGGTGTTCCAAGCTTAAGAATCAAAGTAGCATAGAGGACAGGTCACATTTTTTGGACGTAGAGAGATATGGGTTCAAATCCTAACTCTGTTTTCTTACTGAAGAAACTAACCCTTCAGAAAATGTTGGATAAGACTGTTCACGTGATTTGCCTGAGAATCAATGGCATAATGTTGTATCTCACTTACCATAGAACCTGATAGGGAAGAGAAAGAGGAAGAGGAAGAGAGAGATATCTATTTATCTACCTACCTATGCATGCCAAGACATTTCACATAAATGTTCCAGTCAAAAGTAGGGTTTATCTGATTTCTTTCAAGATTTTCAGTTTGATATTTTACTAAAGATGATGTAATTATGAGGTACTTTCAAATAGAAATCTTTGGATCTTGTATATATTTGTTTAAGTTATTGTTGCACAAATAACTTTTTTATATTTAATTTGACTTCCTTGCCTCCTTCTTGAAGGCAGCAGACCCAGTTTATAAGCCTGTGAACTACTGTTGGCTGCTGCCTTCCTTCCCAGTGAAAGATACAAGTTGTTAAGTACCACGCATCTTCCCTTCACCCTCTCCAATACCCCTCTGCCTCTGGCTCAGGTCGCTCAAAGCATAGATCCCCTCTCACCCATTCCCAGGTTTGAAACACATAGCCTCATTTTGAAGTATAGCCAGTTTCCCTCTAATTTCCTCTGGAATATAAAAAGGGGTTAAAGAGAATGAAGAGGTCTCTCTGGGCCTCCTCTACCATACACACTACACTGTCCCTTAACCCTCTCATAAAAAATTATATATATGTATATATATATATATATATATATATATATGTATATATACATATATATACGTATATATATATATATGTGTATATATATATATACATATATATACATATATATGTGTGTGTGTAAAGAAAAATAATAATTTAATTTCTTCCTTCTATATTTTTTTAGTGTTATTATTTGAAGATTTCTTCTTAATCTTTTTCTAGTATAAGTGATGATACTTATTTTTGCAGAAATGCATTTGTCTGAGGGAGAAATTAATTTTAGAATTAAGACAGAGGAGATATCAAAATAGTTTATAAATGCATTTTTTACTTGTTCAATCAGGTTTCAATTACACTTAATGAAGATTTACAGGTTTATGGAATTGAGAAATATTTGAAAACTGATTGTATATTAATTATCCACTAGTATTTTCCTAATTAATCTTAGAAAACGAGAACCATGAAGTCAAAGAACTGCTTAGAAAGAAGTTTTGATGTGTATCAAACTTAACACAAAGCCATACTTTATAAATTAGTAATTTTTTCAATCTGAATCTGCCAAAATATATCATTCAAACTATGTGGTTACATGTCAGCTGCTAGGGGTGAAGAAAAGTAGTTTGCAGCAGATCAGAACAGTTGTTGAGAAAAAACAGAAAAGCAGGATAAAATACCAAATCATCTGTTGAGTGTACTAGGGCGCTGGGGAGGCAATGAGAAATGGAGAGAGTATACAGCCATTTTCATCCTAGGGGCATTTGCTACTTGGGCATAGGGAGGGAACTAAGAATCTCAGCATCACAGCTGAGGAAGAAGCACCCTTGGGTGATAAAAAAAAAAACCACACAGAGTTGTTTACCACCTCAAAAAATGCCATTTTCTAGGGCTTAATGAGGCAGAATGCTAAAGACCTACATGGAAAGACTGCAAGCCAATGCAAACTCTGGCAGTCTTGTGACAGGGACCTGCAGGAGGAAGGGCCTTGAACCAGAGACAGAGGTAGACTCTTTCCAGGGTTGCAACCCGGCCTCAACCTGGAACTGTTTATGATTAAATTATGATGAAATTCCATGTTATCTGTCTAGTGAAGAGAGGGATGAGTTCATTACAGAGGAAGATACATCTGAATCCTCTATAATATTCTATACATAATATACAGTCTTTAATAAAAATTATTAAGTATGCTCTCCAGACTCCCCAAGATAACATAACCAAGAAGCCAAAAGTTGACAACAGAAATGCACCCATAGATAAACATGATATTGAGTCAGTTAAAGAATTTAAAATAACTCTAATTTTTTGAATATCAAAACAATAGGGGGTGAAAAATAAGGAATTTTATTAGAGTATTCAAATCTGTAAAAAATGATCAAATAAAAATTCTAGAACTGAGAAATACACTTTCTGAGATTAAGTCATTAGATAGATTACACAAACTGATTTTTAGATGCAGAAGAGAGGGGATTAGTAAATTCAGGGAACAGTAGAAAATATCTGAATTTAAGCAGAAAAGTGGAGTGATGAAAAATATAAAGGAACTTCAGAGAAATGTGGAATACAGTGAAAAAATCTAACAGAAGTGTAGTCGGAACCCCAGAAGGATCAGAGTGAGAATGAAGAGGAAGCAAGGAAGAATTGCAGTAAGGAATGAGGAATAACTGCAGAATTAAATATATGGCCATATACACATAAAAATGAATATTGATTGTCAACTGGCTGTATAAAACAATAACAGAAATGTTTCAACCAAGTTTAAAATATATGTAGAATTAAAAGAATGGCAATGATGATACAAAAGATGAGAAAAAGTAAATGGAATTAAAGAATTCTAGTGTTCTAAAATTAGTAGGAATTTGGTAAAAAATCATTTCCATTAGATTATAATAAGTAAAGGGTTCATATTCTAATTTGGGGGGCCAATGTCGAAGAATAGTAAAAGAATGTATAACTAACAAATTAATTAAGAAAAAACTAAACATTTTTGATTCATCCAAAAATAAAGGCAAGAAATGAAAGAAAAAGGGTCAAATAAAAACCAGGTAACAATATGGTAGATAGAAACCAACATGTACCAGCAATTACATCAGATTTAAAAATATTAAACATTCTAATTAAGAGTCTAAGGTTATCACACTGGAAAAAATATGAACCCCAGCTATATTCTGCTTATGATAGATATACCCTAAATACAAGAACATAGGAAGGTTAAGAATAGAACTATGCACAAGGACACAGCATGCAAATATCAACCAGGATAATGTGATGAGTCTAACTCTTATCAGACTAAGTAGACTTTATAGTAAGGAGCATTACTAGACATAAACAAGGTGTGGTAGTTATTTATTTACTGTCTTTCAACTCCAAAAGTATCCTTCACCCATTTTTACTAGAACTGAATTCTGCATACCACATTTCTCTTTTTCCAGCTGGCCACCAATAGAGGGTACTAGAGAAACACTGCAAAGTTGCAAGGAAAAGAAAGGACTTTTCCTTCTAGTGTTCTGTTTCAACCAGTAGCTTGTGGATCTAAGCCAGCATTTTGTAAGAGTCCAGGCAGCATTTATCTCTGCTGTTGTGGCCCTCACAAAAGGGGTCTTTTTTGGCAAGTTTCCTCATCACATCCTCACTTTTCTTCCAGTTGCCAGGTAAGGGAGTCTCATTTCAGTTACTATTTGTGGGCAGTGAGTTCCAAGGGCAGGTACATCCTCTCTCAGAGGTTTGAATCTTAGCCTTGCAGAACCTCCTCTAAGATTCCACATTCCTTTTTTGTTTACTTTCAGCTCTAAGAGGAGTAGTCTGCTTGCTTCAGGCCCTAACTCTATAATCCTTGGAGTTCTCTTTCTGCTCTTTTTAGTAGCTAGTCACTTTTTAATTCAGTTAACAATTCTTTGTAGTAAATCTTTTTAATGTAGTTTCTGTTTTCTGACTGTAGCTTAACTGATATAGAAGGACATTTTAAACAATAATTATACTGGTATAATTAGTATAGTATAATAACTAGTATAGTATAATTCTAAATCTGTATTCAGTCAATAACATGGCTTTAAAATACATAAAGCAAAAAATTCACAGAAAATAAGAGGACAAATTAACACATCTCCAATCATAGTAAAAAATTTAACAGAACTTTCCCAATAGCTGATTGATTTTCAGAACCCCTCATCCTAAAAAAAAGAAAAAGAAAAAAGAAAAGGAAAGGAAAAAAAAAACTTTTAAGGACACAGAAGTTCTGAGTAACACAAGTAATGAACTGGACCTAATTGATACATGTAGAATCCTGCATCAAAGAACATCAGAATGTGCATTCTTTTACAAATGTACCTGAAACCTTTACCAAAATTGAACATAGCTTAATTGTAAGTCAAGCCACAACAAACTTCACATTTTATATGGAAATAAGAATAGCCAAGATAAACCTGAAAAACAAAGCTGTAGAATTTAAGCAAATAATTGAGAATTATTACAAAGCTACAATAATTAAAGCATGATGGTTTTGATGCAAACGTAAATAATTAGGCCATTTGAAAAGAATAAAAAGCTCAGAAATAGACCCACACATAAATGACCAGTTAATTTATGAGGTGAGTGACCCTGCCATGAAAGGAGGAAAATTATGGTCTTTTAAATTAATGGTACTTGGCTAAGTCCAATGGAAAAAATAAATTTGACTCCTACATTACATAATACACAAAAATTAATTCCAAATACATTGAAAAACTAAACATAAAAGCCAAGTTCTTAGAAAAAAAACATAAAATATTTTCATGACTTTGGAGTAAGCAAAAATATCTTAGGCAGGACACAAAAATTAATGAATTCGAGTAGGTTATAAGTAATAACATTACTTATGAAATGTAGCATGAAAAAGGCTGAAAATCCAGTAGAGAAATGGACCAAAAATTTTAGTAGATGTGTCACAAACAAGGATTTCCAAATGACTAATAAACTTATCAAAAAGTTGCCAACTTCATTAAATATCCAAGGAATGTAAATTGAAATCCCAGATTAGATGCAACCACAAATCCACCAGAATGATTAAAATAAAAAAGATAGACAATACCAAGTGTTGGAAATTATATTGTGTAACTGGAACTATTACATACAGTTTATATGAATGCAAATTTGTATAACCACTTTGGAAAACTGGCAGCACCGAGTTTCTCCTATACCCTATGTCTGGGTAAATTTTTTTTCTCCCATAAGCCTGGCACAAATGCATACTTATGATAAAAAATACACATGGACAAGAATGTTCTCAGTAGCACTATCCATAGCAATAAAACATTAAAAATATTCTAACGTCGATCAACACTAGAAAAGAGATATAAATCGTAGAATATTTATATAATGAAAAAATATTATATGGCACTAGAATAAATGAACTACAAATACAAGCAATCACATGAAAGAATCTCACAAGTAAAATGTTGAGGGATACAAAAGAATATACGCTGTATAATTTATTTTTAAAAGGGTCAAAATTAATTTGTGGTGTTAGAAGTCAGAAAAATGGTTACTATTGAGAGGGTGGGTAGTAAGTGAAATGGGCCAGGAGGGTGTTCCTGGGCTTACTGATATCACCATTTATTATCTATCTATCCATCCATTCATCAATCTATTGATCTATATCACACTGTACATTTACAATTTGTATACTTTACTAAATATTTTATACATCAATAAAAGGTTTGCATTAAGAAAATGACAGACCAGGACAGCTTGAAGTTTCACAAACTGCATGGGATATGCAGAAGTTGTTTGCTGTCATCATCATAATTTTTTAAAGTTTAGTTACGATGAAAGAAAAAAAATCCCTCTGTGCTTCCTCACTTATGACCAATCTCCTTACAACTGTTTGATATATTAATTGGTAAGTATGATGACCTTACGACCAGATCAATGACCTCAGGACCAACCTTACTTCAGTCAATACTCAATCCTAAGGAAAAGGTGTGAAGGATGTCTCAATACTGAGGACAGAAGGGAGATTTTTTCAAATTATAGCTCTCTCCTCCCCACCCCCAATTCTATCCCACTATTCCTGACAGCATATTATAGATAATAAAGATCTGAGAGAATAAAAAAAAATTGAGAATTAGGGAGATGGAAAAATGAGTGGAAAACGGAGGTAATCATCTGCCATTGGAAGATGAGAACAAAGACAGATGACCAGGTTAGCATGGGTAGTAGTTGAACAGATTCTGTAACAACAAAGTAACAAGGTCCATGGAAGATAGAATTTCTGGGAGAAAAGGGGGAAAATGGCAACTGCATGAAAAGATAAAGCTTCTATGAACTTCAGATTATCTCTACTTTTCTACATTTATGGAATTTGTCAATGAATGTATGGGCAACATCTGAAGGGATTCTGTATATAGGTTGAAATGTTTAATTTCATAAATAGTATCATTTTTAATGTATATAAAATCTTGTCCCTTAGGCTGGTAATGACCCTCATGTTTAACATAATGTTCCCTTCACTGTTAATTACATTAGTTAATATAAAATATGGGGACATTAACTGAGATCTGAACTTTTGAGAATCTTTAATTAAGCCTTGCCCCTAGTACCTAAGGAGATTTAGATGCTTTCTATGTGTTCCTTCCTCTAGCATTCTCCTTCTCTGAGCAGTATTCTGTGGACTCTCAAAACACACACACACACACACACACACACACACACACACACACACACCCTTACCTTCCAAGAGTAAAGTCTAGGTATGTTCAGCCTAGGAATATACTGAGAGCTGACTGTGGAGGCCATGGGCTATTGCAATCCCCTTTTTTTCCCCTACAATTAAAATTTAGGTTTCCAAATGTCTGCTCTACAGGGATGTGAAGTAGTTATTATGTCATGGTTTTTATTCCTTACACCTTCATGTTAGCAAAATTGAGCTGATTTTTAACAATTTAAATGCACTTTTTTTTGGAAGGGGGTGACAATACAATGTCTTCTCAAGCTATAACTTAGGTGATCTTTAAAGACATCATTGAATTCTTCTGCTTGAGTTATGCTGGCTAATAGGAATTTAAGTGCTAACTAGTGGGAAAGCATTGAAGCATTCATGCATGTGAAATCAGATGAACACCCACAATGTGGAATTTCCTAAGGAAAGTTATTGTAGCGAAGAAATACAGGCCCAGGTTGAGTGCCAGTAACTTTTCAACTAACATGTGGAGCTATCATCCTAATAAGTAACAACTAAAGGTGCCTAAAGTAAAGTAAGACCAGCATTTTCAAGTCCATATTTTCAAACACATTTAAAAAACACCAACTCAAACAGAGTTGGTACAATTCCCTTCCTCTGTTGAAGGGAATACAAGTGCCCTTCCTCTGTTGAAGAAATTTAATCTTAGTTTCTAAATTTTGGTTCCATATATCAATGTTTCTCTTGAAAGGCACATGCACAACTTATTTAAGTAAATCTTAAATAAACAAATCTTATTTACCTTAATAAACAGCAATGTGTCAATGAGATTATTTAATAATCAATGTTTTATTATTTATTAAGATTTAACTTTTATTTAACTTAAGTAAATAGCCAGATAGAAGAACTAATTCACCTGTGAAAAGAAATTGAAATCAAAAGCTCTGATTTCTATTAGTGATTTTTATTTCTGTTAGTAATTATATTAGTCTTCCTGAAACATTTTATTTAAAATGATCTACTTAAAAACTATTTAAAACTATTTACTTAGAACTATTCTATTTAAATCAATTTTCTACTTGTCATGCAATTCTAGGTTGCAATGTGATTTCAGCTTCTACTCATCAAGGTTAAAGGGACACATTCTAATACATATCCTGTGTCAAATCAGTTCAATTACCTTTCAAAATTGCCTAAAATTGTGAAATACTGGTGGTTCAAATACACGACTCTAAGATATTTCATACTAAGTGTATATCACATCATGCAGTGGTAAATAAATTTATGCCCAAGCCTTTCTAAAAAGTAGTAGAGGTAAAGCTGAATCTTTGCTATCATGTTTATTTTACAGCAGTTTTTCCCATCATATAATTTAGGATGATGTTGATAACAATCATGGCCATTGGGTCCTCAGTTTCCTCATTTACAAAATGGTGTTAATGATAATATCTGCCTCATGTGGTTGTTGAGAAGATTAATAGAAGAAGGTTACCTGATAATAGTAGGTGCTCAATAAATGTTAACTATTATAATATTGTTATTGCCATTTTTATTATTGCTGTTATTGCTCAGATATTTTAAAAAATTGGATAATTAGGAAAATGTTCTTTATATTGGACACCTGGATCATGCTCATTTATCATGTATATTTTTAAATTTAGCCAGAGCTGTGATAAGTTATAGTCTCTCCTTCAGTGATCTTTAAGCTAGACTGCTGTAGTATTTTATTTTATTAACATCCCTGAAAAAATTCAAAAAGGCTCTTCATAGGTGCAAAATGTAATAACTTGAATGTTACTTTCCAGGAAGATGACTCAGTATATTTTACCCGAGTAAAGAGACAATATTCTGGGCTCCCGGATATAAAAGGGTTTAAAAACCCTTGAGCATATGGTGTTTGTATGGCTTTTGTTACCATAGCCTACCTTTATTGGGGCACCTATTTATCTATTTTCAACTGATGTGTCACATAAAAGACAGAAATTGCAGTCAAATTCTAGAGAGAATGTTGTTTTAGTAGAGAGATGTGGTTTTAGTAGAGAGATGTGGTTTTAGTCATTGTGTCTTAATTTGAAAATATTCTCCTGCAGTAAGGAATAAACTGTGGGTTTATGACTAGAGATCAGTTGAAGGTTCTATATCTCCTGATTAGGATTCATGTTCATTTGTTGTTTTCTTTTAAGTTGTAATCAATGTCCAATGTGTCAGTTTCACTGTTCAGAAGATGAATAACTTTATGCATTTAGGGCAGTTTCTTTTACAAGCAGTTCATTCTGAACAGTGGCAAAAAAAAAAAAAAAAAAAAAAAAAAAAGGTGTTTTTCCTGAGTGTCTTTTAAAATTATTTCTCTTTGGAAATATCTTTAAAAATGACCAGACTGGAAGTTTTAGCCATTTGGTTATAATAACACTGATGAGTAACAGACTGAGCAGGGTTGAACAGGTACTTAAATGAAAAGTCCACTTTGGGAACAAAAAAAATCTGTTCTGTCTTGATTATGTACTTGTGTTGCACACCATGGCAACTCACCAACTTAGGTTGGTTCTATGCACTTGAAAAAGAGGTTTAAAACTCTTTTAAACTTCTGTGAAACACTACACAACATAATCTTGCCTTCAGCTGAGTCCCTTTATCCCCCATCAGAATCAATATTCCATTCTTTATTCAAATCAGGCCAATGAAGAAAACTACAGAATGTGTATAGAGTTAGGCAGTTTGAAGGATTCTGGCCCATTTCTTCCTTCCAGTACAATCTTTTTCTCTTCTCTCTTACCTTTCACTTTATAAAGATATTTGAGCTCTTGCCACACATGAAAAAACAAAAACGAAAACATAACCCTGTAAAATATTATTATTGGGTCCTAATCAAATTAATTTTTCCATTTGGAGGAAAGCAGTACATCCAGCCTGCAATAATATTTAAAAGAGCACCTGAATGGCATCCAAGGTCTAACTGGTGAAATGCGAAAGATCCAAAGCCCTTTGGTGTGCATAATAACATTATTAGCACACTAAATTTAATCATAAAATGTTAAATTATCAATAGAAATAAATTTTCATGCATTTACTTCAAACTAGTGGCTTACTGAAAATGGCAAACACTTAGCTGGTGTTTTAAAAACAGAGATCCTTCCTGATACCTATAAATACTTCATAAACAAGGAATGTGAAATTTTACTTTATTTATTTTTTATTTTAGAGAGAGCACAGCAGGGGAGAAGGGGCAGAAGGAGAGAAAGAATCTCAAGTGGGCTCCACACCCAGGTCAGGGAGGGGAGGTGTGATGCCAGGCTCCGCATGGGGCTTGATCCCACTACCCTGGAATCATGACCCTGGCCAAAATCAAGATTCAGACGCTCAACCAACAAAGCCACCCAGGCACCCCAAGGAATGTGAAAGTTTAAGCAAGGTTGACAGCTATTTTTCATTGCTCATGCTGAACCACCTTTGCACGGTAGGCTCCTTGTGAAAGACGTTCATTCACAGATTCAATGATTCACTCACTCATACATGGAACAACACATTTTATGCCAGGCATGTTAGAATACATGGATGGAAGACAATGGTCTGTGTCTGAGAAAAAGAGCTCAGATTATCTCCTAGCCTACTACTCAGTAGCATTCAATATCTTCAGTCCACGGTCACATCATGAGTTAAGGAGACAACAAACATCTCTTACCGCAAATGATTAAAAAACAAACAAACAAAAAAAAACCACTCTGTACTGTGAAATAGTCATCATCTTTCACGTGATTACAGGTAGATGTCCTCAAAATATACACTTCATTGAGAAATACAAGGTAGGATAAAACAAAACAACAAAAAAATCTATTACTCAGAAACCAAATATGATCCTAGCTTTCCCTTTCTCATCCAAGCGGGAATGAGATACGGCAGGTCAGTGAACTGGATAGGGAAACACTTTGGAACTTTCTACCTTTCTTTTTTTTTTTTTTTAATTTTTTTTAACGTTTATTTATTTTTGAGACAGAGAGAGACAGAGCATGAACGGGGGAGGGGCAGAGAGAGAGGGAGACACAGAATCAGAAGCAGGCTCCAGGCTCTGAGCCATCAGCCCAGAGCCCGACATGGGGCTCGAACTCACGGACCGCGAGATCGTGACCCGAGCTGAAGTCGGACGCTTAACCGACTGAGCCACCCAGGCGCCCCTGGAACTCCCTACCTTTCAACTGCCTGCATAAAAATGATTCCTCGGCTATTTATTAGGGTTATCTACAAGCAACGTTCCTTGTTCTTCGGTGCGAAGGAAGACCAGAAGCCCTGGGTTTCCACAATTTACTTGTGCTTTCCCCTGAAGGTCACCACCCTTCCTTCCTACCCAGCCAGTAAAAGTGAAAAGTTTTAATTGAGCGCACTTGAACTTCTTCCTACCTATTGAGCTGTGGGTCAACACAGCGGGGGCGGGGCGAAGCTCTGGACTCCCAGCTGCTGCATCTGCACAGGCCCGAGTCCAAACGTCCCTATCTGAGACCACGCCGGTCTGTGCGCTCGCGGGGGGGCGCGCAGGTTTGAAACGTCACGTTCCGCGCGACTCCGCCCCGCCCCTCCCCAAGGTGCTCCACCCGCGAGACCTGGCAGGCTTCTCCGTGACATTTCTGTACAAGGCGCGATTTTTTTTACCTTGAAAAAAAAAAAAAGTTTGTATTTTTGCTTCTGGATACTTAAGAATAATTTGTAAAATCCCAAAATGTGTACATAATGTAAAAATTACCTGTATTCTAAAGAGAAACACTAAGAACACTTATTGTGTATCTTTGTGGTCTTTTTGCTAAGAATAGATAGAAACAAATAGATCGTGCCTCTTCTCGGCCTCTAACACATAAATATGCAGGTATCATATACATACATAAACTTTATAAAGTTTTGTACATTAAAATTTTTTTTAATGTTTATTTATATTTGAGAGAGAGAGAGAGAGAGAGAGAGAGAGGGGGGGGGGGGCAGAGAGAGAGAGGGAAACACAATTTGAAGCAGGCTCCAGGCTCTGAGCTGTCAGCACAGAGCCCAGAGCGGGACTCAAACTCGTGAGCTGTGAGATTATGACCTGAGCCAAAGTTGGTTGCTTAACTGACAGCCACCCAGGTGGCCCAGACATCTTTTTTAGAGAACAGTATTTTTACTCTAAAATATACATATGTAGGAGTTCAAACCCTGATTGTATGTATTAAGGAGAACAGCCATGTATCTATCTTCTCTACATTTAGGAAGAATATTATTAACACATTTGAAAAAAACCTATGTACTTCTAAGGACTGCATCATTCTGCTAAAAACTGTTACTAATTGTATGACATCCCCTTGCTTTTCCTTATAGCTTAACAAATCATATAGGTATCACTTTTTATTGAAATATGGTACACGTACAGAAAAATGAATTAAACTGCAAGTATGTTCAATGAATTGTCATTAAGTGAACTCAGCAGGGTAAGCACGATCCAAATAAAAGAAGTAAAACATTTCTACCACATCAGAAGCCCCTTCTAATCACTACCTGTGTTTTTTTTCCCCAAAGGTAATCATTGCCCTGGCTTTTTAACACAATGATTTAGTTTTGCCTCTTTTTGAAACTTACAAAAATAGTCCAGTCATGATTTTACTGCTCTATATTGCCAATGACTATAGCTATCTTTTACAAAGTACACTCAATATAATGACTTTTAAATTGGAAGTCTACTTTGTCTTCCTCACATAACATTGGATAGCATTCATTTTACATGCCATTTAACATTCCACTAAAATATTATTTATTTTCTACATACTCTAGTGGGTGGATATACCATGATTTTATTTTATTGGGAGTATCAGTGTTTTTGTTATTGTTTTTGTTTTTTGCCAAATTTTCCCAAGCAAATACATATCCTCATGCACATCTTTTGGTGTGCTTTTTGGGGTTATTTCTTTAGGATTACTCTTATAAGTGGAATTTCTAAGTCAAAGAGCATTAACTTTTTAATAGCCCAGTGTCCTGCTGTGATGTTGATTTACTAAAAAATGATGCCAATTTATAATCCTGCTAGTAGTACTCTGTGATGGTGTCTCATTTCAACTTCCCCAACAGCAGTTTTTGTCATCTTTGTTAATTTGGTAGGTGAGGAATATTTCCCTTTGATTTTCATATTTGCATTGCCTGGTTACCAGTGAAGTTGATTATACATGTCTATTATGTATATATATTTCTCTTATTATGTCTTATTTATACGGTTTTTTTTCCCCCCAGTCTTTCCAAGTTTTGACATTGATTTCTCCATGAGTAGGCAGCTACTCTGCTTGAGTCCCTTAAGTCAATGATTGGGCTAAATCTCAAAGCTGTGATATGAATTCCTTCAAAGTTTTAAAATATCTGTTGAATCCCACACCCCTCCCATAGGTGGCAGGATAGCGCTGCTTGGTTTCAATTTCTTTACAGCACTGCAGTGACTGAGTGAGGTAAGTCAGGTCCTTCTACCCTCATATACAACTGAAGAAAATTACTTTTCCACAAATGACTTATGCAGTTTGCTGAATGGGAATTTGAACCTGTATCTTCCCATTTAGATCTCTACTTTTAATAATCTTGAGCTAAAAGTTTTCCCTCTGTCATCACAGGTCAAATAGTTCAGATTTTGTTAGGTATGGAAGCCTATGTATTTCAGACGTGGAAAGAGTTTGTAAAACCTTTCGGCAAAAGAGTAAGTAATTGCTGCAGAATGCAAACTACATGAGACGGACTCTTATACTCCTTAAATAAGGAAAATAATCCCCCAAATGATGCCACCATGCATGGCCATGAAAGTTGTACATGGCACAACTCCAGAGAAGGCATCATCCACATCCATTATGAATAATATGAATGACGTCTTCTGGACTTGTGCAGTGCCACACCTACATAATCGTATACAGCACTTTCTCAATATTTATTTTTTATAATCACAAGTAATTTCCAAGCACAGGTCAGTGTAAACTAAAAATAGAATAAGTGATTTTGGATTAGAAACCTCTTCCTGAACTTGGCTTTTAGTTGTCAAAACAATTGATACAAAAATTTGATAAGCCAAGGATCGTTGTTCCAGAAAACATCAAATAATATTAAGGACAAAAAAATTTAAGGCAACAGTGTCCCCATAGAAATATGGTTAAAACACTTTCTGTTGGTGTGTATAAAGACCTTTCATGTGCCAAAAGAAAGTAGGACATTTTCTTACAAATACCAGGCAAATGCAATACAGATTCTCTAAGACCAGTTACCTGGTGAGCCAGTGAATAGGAAAGTACTCATAGGGATAAGAAAGAGACCATGCAGTTAGCAATGAACGTTTTATAGTAGAAGCCATTTTAGAGACCATCTTGTCTTGCAGTTACGAATTGTGGTTACTTGTTCAGTCACTCAGCATGAAGTTAGGAGGAATGATTACTAGAGATTGCAGATGGCCCTAAGTGAAACTATCACCTAAGGCTCTCTGAGTTGCTGAAGATAGAGGAGTCAGGATAACTTGGGCATTTTAGTGTTTTCTTTCAGTTAACCTGCTTCCCCTCACTCCACCTGAATATCACATACTTTAATATTTCATACACCTCAGTCAATAAGTATTAGGTTATTTTTTTTCAGTGAAGCATTGTATCATAGTCCTAGAAAGAATACTGATTCAGAACTAAAAGACAGGACTTAAGCTCTTCCATTAGCAAACTGGCTGCAGTTCCTTATCTGTAGCATTTAGGCTTTGAAGTAATTGATTACTAAGATTTTTTTCTCCTCTAAAACTCTGTGTGTGTGTGTGTATGTGTGTGTGTGTGTATGATTTAAGTATGTATTTTAGAAAAAGAACATCAAAAAAACTTTCACATGAGCTCAAAGTAGAAAAATCAACACACACAAAACTATAACACATATTTATTTCTTTTTTTTAAGTTTTTATTTAAATCCCAGTTAGTTAATAACATACAGTATAATACTAATTTCAGGTGTACAGTATAGTGATTTTATACATCACCCAGTGCTCATCACGACAAGTGCACTCCTTAATCCCCATCACCTATCTAACCTATTTCCCTACCCATCTCCTCTCTGGTAACCATCAGTTTGTTCTCTGTAGTTAAGAGTCTGTTTCTTGGTTTGCTCTCTCTCTCTCTCTCTCTCTCTCTCTCTCTCTCTCTCTCTCTCTGTTTTCCCTTTGTTCATTTGTTTTATTTTTTAAATTCCACACATTAGTGAAATCACATGGTATTTGTCTTTCTTTGACTTATTTTGCTTAGCATAATACTCTCTAGCTCCATCCATGTCGTTGCAAATAGCAAAATTTCATTCATTTCTGTGGCTGAGTGTGTGTGTGTGTATATATATACACACACACACACACACACACACACACACACATACATATATTGCACTGCTAGGTATTTATCCAAAGAATACAAAAATACTAATTCAAAAGGGTACATGCACTCCAATGTTTATAGCAGCATTATCTACAATAGCCAAATTATGGAAACAGCCCAAGTGTGTGATGATTGATGATTGTAGGGCAGTTCTCTTTTTAACTTTTTGAGGAAACTCCATTCTGTTTTTGAGTGGTTGCACCAGTTTGCATTCCCATCAACAGTTCAAGAGTGTTCCCCTTTATCCACATCCTCACCAACACCTGTTGTTTCTTGTGTTGTTGATTTTAGCTATTCTGACAGATGTGAGGTATTATCTTATGGTAATTTTGATTTGCATTTCCATGATGGTAAGTGATGACGAGGACCCTTTCATGTGTCTGTTGGTCATTTGTATGTCATCTTTGGAAAAATGTCTGTTCATGTCTTCTGCCCATTTTCTTAAATTGGATTGTTTTTTGGGTGTTGAGTTTTATAAGTTCTTTATATATTTTGGATACTAACCCTTTATCAGATGTGTCTTCTCCCATTCAGTAGGTTGCCTTTTAGTTTTGTTGATTATTTCTTTCATGGTGCAGCTTTTCATCTTGATGTAGTAGCAATAATTTATTTTTCCTTTTGTTTCCTTTGCCTTAGGAGATGTTTCTAGAAAGAAGTTGCTATGGCTGATGTCAGAGAAGTTTATTGTTTTTAGTGCAATTATAAATGGGACTGGTTCCTTAATTTCTCTTTCCTCTTCTTCATTATTGGTGTATAGAAATGCAACAGATATCTGTACATTGATTTTGTATCCTGCGACTCTTGAATTTGCTTTAAGATTTTCTATATATAGTATCATGTCATCTGAAAATAGTGAATATTTTACTTCTTCCTTGCTGATTTAGATGCCTTTTATTTTGTTGTTGTTGTCTGATTGCTAAGGCTAAGACTTCCAGTCCTATGTTAAATAACAGTGATGAGAGCGGACATCCCTGTCTTGTTCCTGACTGGAGATGAAAAGATATCAGTTTCCCTCATTGAGGATGATAATAGTTGTGCGTTTTTTATATATGGACTTTATCTTCCTTCTGAACATACTTAGTTGAGGGTTTTTATCATGAATGGATGTTATATATTTGTTTCTGATATTATCCCTGGTCATTCTTTTACATATCCTTTATAAAATACCTATTCTATTTGTAATAGTAAATATCATAATTTCTTACAAAAGCCAAAGAGATTAATGCTCTCTTTTGCATATAGTGTAATTTCATCATCTGAATTGTCTTCAAAATTCTTTATTATGATTGGCAAAAATTTTGGTGAGGAAAATACAAGAAATGTGTTTCCTGTTCTTTGGAATAGGCTTAGCAATTACCTTCTGCTAAAGTGCAAAAGCAATTATGTGCTTTCCCTTGCAAACACAGATTGTTTAAGTTTTGTCCTTGTCTTGAAGTTACGGGAAAAGCAAATTAATGAGCAGGCTTGATATTGTTGAGCAAATTCAGGGGCTACCCCTGAGGATGCATGCTGAAGTCTCATTATTACATTTGGGGCCTTCACAGGGTGTGGGAGCCCCGTGGAACCTCTGGAGCCAATTTTGCAAATTCCAGGTATAGCCCTGCTTGGTCAAATAGCTATTAGTTTCTGTTTGGAAATGGGTGAAGTTTAACTTTACATCCTTCTTGCCTGTTTCGGCATCTCTTGCTCTCGGCGCCAGCTGCAGATACTTCATTTGGGGCTCTCAAGGCTAAAGTTTAGAAACAATAGTCCTTAGAATAGCAAACACAGGATTTGAATTTTTTAAAAGAAAAATCTGGAAGCAAACAAAAATAAAAATGTTCATGTTTACAGAGCATTGGTTTCTACATATTACTGAAAGTTCCCATGCTCTTTTCTCTGCCTCAACATAATTTGTGATAAACTTCTTAGATTTCTGTTCTGAATTAGATTTGGATAGGTAGAGCTTCTAGGTCTGGGGAAATTATGCCACACTCTTCTTTCCAATTCTACTTCTGGTTCTGCTCCCTCTGCCCTAGTGAATATATCCTCTGGCCCCAGGCCATCTTCTTTGAAGGCATCCCGAGCCTGTTGGTCTTATACCATCCCTCTCATGTTTCCTCTGCTGGGTTTTAGGTAGTGGGCAGTGCTGTGCTTATAAACCAGCTCTCAGGAAAACAAAAACACACACACAAACACTGATTGGCAGTGTGCCAATTTCCATATATAAATATTCCTTACAGTGGCCTCTTTTAAACCACTACCACAAGGTCACTGCACATGGCACTGGGAAGAGAGGTGTACAATTGGCTCCCAGAAGCCAGTAAAGAGCTGGCTCCAGCACACCATGTCTGTTTTTCTTTACAGACACATTCTGAGTTTCGGTCCTAGATATCTCTAGGCTTTTTGCCCATGATCCATCTATCTTCTTTAATTTTTTATGAATTACACTTATTAGGAGACAAAATCCTTTTTTATTTTTATTTTTTTCCCTAGCTTGGCTAGTTAGTTCCAAGCCAGGTTTTCTGCATCGCCTATATTGTCACTGGGTCCCTCTAATATGCCCACTGCCTTTCTCTCATGCTGTTCTACATCACATCACTCCAGCCACCAGCACAATGTACCTGTTATTCCTTCTTGTTCCAAAGCACATGGCTGCTTGCTAAATTCCCTCTTCCTGCTTAAGGAAAGCTTTCTATTATTTTTAGGTCTCTTTCAGGACAGACAGCAGACAGGTTCTGAGTTTCATACATGATGAAGCCTTTCTCTACTCAGAGTATTATTTCCATTGATTTCTTTGATGACTCTATCCTTCAGGAAGCTGGGGGCAAAGGAGTGTGATATTGAGAATCATATGCCTGAGATTTTGCAATATTAAAATTATATTGCACCTTAGGAAAACATAATAGATGTCATACAGAGGAAGTTATATCTGTGGGGGAGTACAGTGAGAGTTCATGGGAAGAGCAGACCCAGACTTGGACCCCCACAGAGGGAACTTACTTATGTCTTGGTGCATAAGTAAGTTGAATGTGTTCAGATGTACATGTATCATTTTATGTTGATCGTTTTCCAATGTACCTTTACATTGATAAGTATTAGCTGTGCCACATATAGCCCATCATGGGGATATAAAGGCTCCTATACAGTCCTGAGGAGAAACTCTCAGGGTGTCCAGGGACTTCTCTGCTTCCATGGACATGTAGACACCTCCAGTTTCTGCACCTCTGTCTTCTTGCCGTACCACCATACCCATATCCTTATTTCTGGCTTAGCCACTGTTTTGCTTAGCATTATATTGCATGCATTTTAGTTAAATGGATATTTATATGACTTTTAGACTTTCTGAAAGAGGATCAATAAGCATGTCCATTCCAACCAAGCTCAGCTGTATTTTATTAGTGGTATCCTGAAAATGCCTCTTTTCTTAAAAAACAAAAACAAAAACAAACACTGTCTAAGACCTTTAGAGTAGAAGGCTTGTAAACAACAACAACAAGAACAACAACAACACCAACAACAAAACCAGAACTCCTTGCAACTCTACTATCGCGTTACTGTATGTCCTGAACTCTGAGCCTTTGTTTCCTCAATGGAAAATGAGGAGGTTGGGGCTTAAACTTGGACCTGGATTGCTAGGTCCTTTCCTGCTGCATCCCTGCGTTGCTAACTTTCACAGTAACAAAAAGATGAGGTGGGGTTGGAAGGTTGTGGGATGTGGCTAGTGAGGAAATAGGTGATTTTTTAGATGGCCTCTTTCTGACTGCAGCCCTCACAGCTAAGGTTACTAGATGTATCAAAATTAGAAGATGCTCAGTTACATTTGAATTTTAGATAATCAACGAATAATTTTTAGTACCCATCCATTACAAATAAGACATAGAACATGCTTACACTAAAATTATTTGTTGTTTATCTGAAATTCGAATTTAACCTGTTTTTCTGTATTTTGTCTGGCAACTCTATCTAATGGCAGATAACAGCATAATCTGCCTCGACAAGTTGGGCTGGACAAGTAGGGCATTTTAGCAAAGAACAGAACATCAGTTTGTAAAGACAGAGGTGGGTAATCACTTGGTACCTGTGCAGCATGGGGTGGGGAAGGTGTTGCTTTTTCTTTTTTTGCCCAGGTTGTAATACCACTTCTGTGACTTAAAAAAAAACCAAAAAAAAAAAAACCCAAAAAAAAAACCTGTGTGACATTTTAGTACTGACATAAGAAGTCACCAGGCTAATCCCCAAATAGACCTAAGAACTCTACATGGAGTTGTAGATAGGAAAGATCAGTTACCATAAGAAGGGAAAGATGAAAGAAAAACGATTAGACTTTTTACCTAAAGCAGAAAATATTAGCATTACGTCTGGTTCAGGAATGGAATTGAATGACTTTGTAGTTTGTATTTAAAACGGAGAAAGAAAACTAATAATAAAGAGTGGAAAAGTTTTAGTAAGTGTTAAATAAGTGTAACATTTAATCAGGGTGCTGCACCAGTATTTTCTTAATCTTCAGCCGCTTGCAAAAAACGACGGTTATGCATTTGTGCAGAAGATTATTGCATCGCTCTCTTCCATTAGTCTAATGCATATTTAGTAGGTAGAGCTTATTAACTAGATAACGGGAGCCACAACAGTATTGTGACTGCTGACATTCTATTGTCTACCCACCAGTTGACAGGCCTTATTACTGATGGCAAGCAATAGATGCCCCAGCTCCTGACCTGCCTGAGCACAACAGTTTAACCACATCCAGGTTCCATATGTACTCTGCCTCTCATGCTGAGAGATTCTCACATGGTTTGATTTTCTGTTTTAAAGTGGATATACGTATTCATCTAAGGAGGACACAGATTTTTGCCTCCTCTTCCGTATTTCTTTGGAAATTAATCGTGTATAAGGTATAAACACTTGTACAACAAACGCCTTGCTGTGGGTGGACTTCATTTTTCATTCACTCAAAATTATTAACTTAGCACTTCCTCTGGCCTTGCCGTAATGCTTGCCAAAATAAGTGAACAGAGAATCATGATGCAGCATACATGCTAATAAAGGGCTAAAGCACGAGATACGGAGGCACCACTGTGGGCAAAAGTAACTTCTTGCAGAAAGCGCATCTGAAAGGTGTTCGGTGGGTGATAACCTCCAGATTAAGACTGAAGAAATAGGAGGAGGGATTATACAGAGGAGGAGGGCAGGCTGAGTAGGTAGATACAGGCACTCTAGACACAGGTATTGCATGTGCTAAGGTTCAAGAGGAAAGAGAGCATGACACTTTTGGAGCATTTCAAGGGATTCAGTTTGACTGGCAGAGTGAGTGAAGGAGCTTGCAGTGACAAGGGGTGAGATTCAGGGTTGAGCAGGGTCCAGACTGCAATTGTCTTGATGTCATGCTCAGCAGCTTAGAAATTCCTAGGGACTGTGGGTTGCGTTCAGAAGTATTTAAAAGGGAGATCTCTTTAATAAAATCACTGGCTACAGGGTGTAGTATGTTGGAAGGACCACACAGAAGGAAGAGAGATGAGCTAGAAGCTGTAACAGTATCTAGCAGAGGGTTTCCTAGGTGCCCTCTCTCCCATTCTCAGATTGGCAATTTCAAACGTTCTCCCTCTCCTCACACCTCTGATCCCATCTCCTGATCTGTCACTCTCAACACAAGACCTCTCCTATTCAGAAAGAGAGAGACTCAAGAGTCTCCTTGGTGCTGAGCTCTCCCTCCACACATGCTGGCTGGTCTCCGCTGTGTTCTGGACCCCAGATGTCTGCCCTCCTCAGAGAACTTGCTCTCACACTCAGGCCCTCCCCACTTCAACACCCCCTTCTGCTTACAGCTTCTCTCTCACCAGCATTGACCCTGGCATGATGGTGGTGTGAATTAGGCAAGCAGCAGTGGACATGGAAAGAAACTGATAGATTCAGGTATATAGAGAAAGAAAAACTGTGTGGATTTTGTGTTTAATGTGAAATGACGTCAGAAAAAATTCTATATGTATCACTCTTAATTTGTACATATGTGCGTACATCTCTGGCTCAATAAAACAGAAAAGTTTGGGAAGCCATGTACTAAAGCCAGAGAAATTTCCAGAGTGCCAGGAGAGGATTTGCAACAGGCTACATGTGAGTACCTAATGAGTTATGCTCTGACCATGGGAGTTGTAGGACTCCACTGCATGTCCCAGTGGAAATACCTAATGAGCAGTTGTTTACATGGGTCTGAGTCTCAGCAGAGAAAACTGGGGTGTAATTCTGGAAGTTTTCAGCATATGGATGGTAAATGAATCCATGGCAGTAGATTAAATCACCCAGGGGTAATATTTTAACATAAGAAGAGAAGGAGGCTGAGGGTGGAACCTCAATACCCTCCTTAAAGGGATGAGCCCCCCAAAAGGGACTGGAGACTGAAAAAGAGACTGAAGCCCCAAAAAAGAGACTGGGCAAGGAAAGTCAGGAGAGTGTAGTGTCATGGAAGATGCAAAAAAGGAAGAATTTGGGGGAAAAAAAGACCAATAAAACGTGTTACACGGAGCCAAAATATCAAGTAAGCGTAGGATTAGGAAGCATTTATTGGATCGGTAAAAAGAGATCATCAGCAAGGGAAGTTTTAATAGTTTGTGGGTGGGGTAAGATGCAGAAAATTGAGAAATGTGTGGGAGGAGAGTAAATGGAAGTAACTAGCATAGGAAAGGTCAGGAGAGTTTATTTTAAGGTGGGTGAGACTTGGGAGAGTGGTGCTTGGGGGAGGAAGGTGTTAGCAGAAGAAGGGTTTTGAAGACGTAGGAAGGGGAGGGCCTGAGTGTGAGAGCAAGTTCTCTGAGGAGGGCAGACATCTGGGGTCGAGGACACAGCAGAGGCCAGCCAGGCATGGGGGAAGGGAGAGCTCAGCACCAAGGAGGCTCCCAATGCTCTCTCTCTCTCTGAATAGGAGATTCATCGTGTTGAGAGTGACAGAGCAGGAGATGGGATCAGAGGTGTGAGGAGAGGGAGAACATTTGAAATTGCCAATCTGAGACTGGGAGAGAGGGTGCCTAGGGAAACCCAGAAGGTTTACCAGACAGGTGTGAGTACCCAGTGGATGTGGAAGCCATAAACAATATGGAGTCAATCTGAGCAGTTGTGTGATTTCCTCCATTAGCGCTCAGAAGTGGTGATGTGAAGGCTAAGAAAGGAGGCAATGAAATTGATTTAAGGCTAGGAAGTTCCAGGCAGTGTGATGAATGGCAAAAGTCTCCTGACCAGAGAGGAAGAATTGAGGACCATGGAGATGAGGAAACTGACATCTGCAGAGGAAGAATTGATTATTGAAGGACATGGAGAATTGAAGGTTGAGGATGGAGAGACATGGAGAGCAAAATAACATCTTCAAATAAAACGCCCACATAAGAACTTTGGTTTGCAAAGATAGGTGCTTGCCAAGACTTTCTTAATGAAATTTGTAACATTAGAAATAAATTAATAGCTAGGGTGGAAATACAACATGACTATAGAAAAATTGTGGATTATTACATGAAAATGAAAATGAAAATTACCATAATGTCAGTGGGAATTTATAGTGCATAAATATATTTGAGGAGAATATAGATGTAGCACTTTCCCAAGGAAGGAGCATGTATTACAGACAATAGGAAATGGATTTTACAAGATAACTATTGAAAGCTAGAAAACAAATAATAATTGTTTACATGTAATTTGTAAAGTCCTTTATCATATATAAACTTCAATTATGAGCATAACTATTTACTAAAATCTATGGAGTTGGACAAATGTATGATTGCACATGGCACATAAAAATAAACACATTTATAATAATTAAAATATATAATATTAATAACAGTCCACTTCTGCAACAGTTTCGCTAATATCAAGATTATGCATATTCCATATTAGAAGCAAGTGGTTTTGGAAATAATACATATCAAATAGGGAGAAATCACTGGATCCTCTAGAATCTATGTAACTACTACTATTACATTTTTTGGTATAAGAATAGTATGGAAATCTTAGTTGGAATGTGTAATTATTCTTACTAAAATGCATTCTATTTATGTATTTATTTATTAAATGTTTATTCATTTTTGAGAGATGGAGCATGAATGCGGGACGAGCAGAGAGAGAAGGGGACAGAGGATCCAAAGGCGGGCTCCATGCTGACAACAGTGAGCCTGATATAGGGCTCAAACTCATAAAACTGTGAGATCACAACTTGAGCTGAAGTCAATGCTCGACCGACTGAGCCAACCAGGCTGCTCTAACATGCATTTTAAATGGCAATCAGAAAAACACTAGTGACTCTACAATTGCTTAAATCTCGTAGCATCAAGTCACACAGATTATAGTGGGCTACTTTTCAATGTTTCACTTAATTTTTTGCATATTGCAGAAAAACTTCTTTTTCATATATTTGGAATGTCTCCAGAACAATCAAAGGAAAACATACTTTGGCAATCATTCAACTTATGAATGTAAATCTGATTAAACTATATTTTAATTTCAAATTGTTATTTAGAGCCTCAGTGGCTTAGTTGGTTAAGTGACCGCCTCTTGATTTCAGCTCAGGTCATGATCTCATAGTTTGTGAGATTGAGTCCCGCTTGGGCTCTCCACTGACAGTGTGGAGCCTGCTTGAGATTCTCTCTCCTTTTCTCTCTGCCTCTCCTCTGCTTGTGCTCTCTGTCTCTCTCTTTCAAATGAATAAACATTAAAAAACATAAAAATAAAAATAATAAAAACCGAACTGTTATCCAACACTACTTGGAGCTCCATGTTTAAAAACAGATACCATTCATATTGGGCAACTTTGTTTTATAAATACCTACTGGTTCTAGTGTTGAACACTATTAAGGTCAATTATTTCCCTACAAATAAAGCCATGTACCCAGAAATTACCTTTAAGTGGTTTAGAAAAATGAAATAGAAAGTAGATGTAGGGCTTAGGCCAATGGTTGGTGTCTTATTTTGTGTGTAGTGCTGCACAAATATTTACTCGCCCCTCAAATTCCTATTCTACTGCAACGTCTTCTGTTCACATGGTCCACGATCTGCATCACAGTAGCAAATTTTCTGGGATATGGGAAGGAGACACTGTCTTTTGGTGTCTGATAAACTGCTAGCAGGTGGAGAAGCAGATCTTATTTTCTTCCTCCAAAAGCCCTCATCCTTACATGCCTATGCAAGGGTATGTGCATACAGATATGGATAGATAACTTTTTCTCAGCTTGGTGGATGTGGAAAAGAGAGAAGGTGATAGAAGGAGGGCATTTGTATTTCCACAGTAGCAGCAGACATGGGTAAGAAATAATGAAGAGGGTGAAACATGGAAAAGAGAAGAGTGGTGAAATATGATTTAGTCTGTTTTGCAGTTTTGCCTAGAGCTAGCTGCTATCCTTTCGTGCATTAGAGGAAAAAATGACAAAATCTTAGGGACCAAATGTGGCTTAATATTTATATAAGCTTTAGAGTTTACAAAGGATTCTTTCTACAAAATATCTCTTTTGGGTGGAATTGTAACCCAAATTACAGATAAAGACCTTGAGGCTTGGACTAAGTGATTTACCCAGGTTTCATAGGGCAGAACAGGCATTTGAACTCAGATTTTCTTTTCTTTTCTTTTTAAAATTTTTTTAATGTTTATTTATTTTTGAGAAAGTGAGAGACAGACTGTGAGTGGGGGAGGGGTAGAGAGGGAGGGAGATACAGAATCCGAAGAACATGTCAGGCTCTGAACTGTCAGCACAGAACCAGATGTGAGGCTCAAACTCACAACCTGTGAGATCATGACTTGAGCCGAAGTCAGGCACTTAACCAACTGAGCCACCCAGGTGCCCCTGAACTCAGATTTTCTGATCTTAGAATGCATGCTCTTTGCACTGTATGAGAATGTCCTCTAACGTAAATGCCTATTAGAGTAGTCCAGCTATTACAAAAAATATAAAAGTTAACTTCATTTAATTCTCCCTCCTCACTTTAATTTTCCCCTTTCAGCTCTCTGTATTTAAAGTTTCTATACCCTGAGATTAATGCCATCCTATTAGCACAATATTTTTGCAAGTGCTTACCTTAAATCTAAAGAGAAAGAGAGAGGCAGAGAAGAGGAACTTTTTGGTGAAACATTTAGAAATTTGTGAGAACATTTTTCAATTACACATAGGTTTTAAATTTTTATTTTAAATAAAAGTTTTCTAGGGTGTAAAACTCATGTTTTATTCTTAGCCTTGCCATGAGTCATTCTCTGCCCTTGGACACCTCACTTAACACGTTGTAACCTAGTAAAAATTTCCTTTTTTCAAAAGTAGCTTGTGTTTGGAATGAGAAAACTTTAGTTTCTTTCGTTGTGTTGTCGCTCTGTTTTCTTAAAGTACTTGAGATCCTGGGCGTCCTGCTGTGATTTGTTCAAGCGTAATTTGTAACAGAAATAAGATTGAAAGGTTTGTAGACTTCATGTGAGGATCTCTTCAAAAGGCATCTTTAACGTTGAAGTATGGCTAACCTATTATTTCTTTTCTATGGCCTTGCGTTAGGTCATCCTATAACAGGGCAGCCTGCAGAACCATCCACCGCGAACATCCCTGAGGCTATAACAACGGCTTGCTATGCACATTGGGAACTTGACTACCAACGTTTTAACCTGATTTTTGCTTCATGAGTGGGAATGGGATTAAATTTTGGTTTTCATTTTTAAGGGTTTTTAAAAAATAATTTAAGCTCTCTATGGCTATTTTCCTACTCATGTTCCATGTCCTTTATCACTGCCCCTAGCTTTTCCCCTCGTATCTTTAAGAATGTCTGCACTTGGATAATTAGGCACTCACGGTTGTGAAAACAAAGGTCACAAAGGTTGACCACTGAATTTGATTTTCCTAAAGGTTTTTTAAAATTCCATGTGAACTCTGAAACATCATCATCATTGATTTTTACTCATTATTGATTATAATTGGTGTTTTGGCTTTGACACACATTTTTCATACATTTGAGTATCCAATAAAAAATTTCATTTGTTGGAATGCAAAAGAGTCATCAATATATACAGCATGTTGGATCTCAGATGGTTGTAGGTGAAAAGTAGATTTAAAGGTATAAGTTTTGGCTTATTTTTGCATAAGTCAATGTTTCACATGGTTTATTTTTTTATTTTATTTTATTTTATTTTATTTTATTTTATTTTTTTTATTTTATTTTATTTATTTTATTTTATTTTATTTTATTTTATTTTATTTTATTTTATTTATTTTTAAGTTTAGTTATTTATTTCGAGAGAGAGAGTATGCAGGCATGAGCAGGGAAGGGACAGAATGAGGGAGAGTATCCAAAGCAGATTCTGACTCAGGGATTAATCCCAGAACCTGAGCCAAAACCAAGAGTTGGATGCTTAACCGACTGAGCCACCCAGGTGCCCCTCAGAGGGTTTTTTGGGTGACATCTATATGCTAGGCACATTTTGAATGATGTAAGTATCCTGGAAAATCAATTCCTGCTTTTGATGTACTAATAATCTAACTGAAGAAATATTACATTTACATTAAATATCAGTGGGAGTTGAAGATAATATTCACATAAGAGTTGTCACAAAATAGTATGTGATTAACTGTCAAATGAGTGATATAGGTAATAAAACATAACTCTATGAGCTGGGAGGCAGAGAATGCCTAGAAGGAAGAGATGAGACAAACTGGATTTTGAAAGGTTATGAGAATATTTGTCAGGAAGCTGGATAAAGGGATAGCCATGAAGACACGCAAAATAACCTGAATAAATGCAGGGAAGTGGCAAGGAAAAGACCAGTTAAAGGAAAAAAAAACTACTTCTTAGGGAGAAGAAGAAGTAAGGTTGATTAGTAGTATGATAGATCAAAGAAGCAGAGGAGAGGTTGCAAATAAAGAGCCAAAGAAAGATTTATTGAAGAGGAATTACATGATGAAAATATTGTTTGTAGAGGAAAGATCATGTTAAAGGCATACAGAATAAAATAAAAGAGATTCATGGTGGGCAATTCAGTTGAGTAACATAGCAATAAGGACTCAAGGAAAGAGACACCTATAAGAATGACACGTGATTTATATAAATACCAAATTTACTCTCTTAAAATTTATGTATTTTTGTCATTGTGATAGACAGCTTATAAAATGGCCCCCAGTGACTTCTGCCTCTTAATCCTTGAGTACTTCCCTCCCCTTGAGTGTGAGCTAAACTTAATGATTCTTCTAATGAGTAGTCCAAAGTAACGGGATGCCACTTTCAAGATTAGGTTACAAAGAGATTGTGGCTTCATCTTGTCCTCACTTGATCTCTTTCTGTTTGTTCCCTCCAAACAAACCAGCTGTCACATTGCAGAAAAGTCCATGTGGCAAGGAGCTGATAACCCTGGCCAACAGCCAATGGAGACCTTAGCGAGTGAGTTTGGAAGCGTATCCTCCTTCAGTCCAGCCCTTTAAATAACTGAAGCTCCAACCAACACCTTGAGTGTAGCTTTGTGAGAGGCCTTGAGCCAGAGGTACCCAGCTAAGCCATGCTTAGAAACTATGCATGGCTTAGAAACTATGAGCTAATAAATGTTTGTTGTTTTAGGGCAATAGTAAATCTTATAGAATTTCATATTCTTCTAGATATTCCAGTACAGGTAAGTGAATAATATGAAGGACCCTCCCACTATAATACAACAACTCAAGCTAAAATACACTTTTTAATGTGTTACTTGAATCACTAGAATCACAGAAAATAAGAGATACTTCCAAGGATGAAATAAACTAAAACCTGAGAGTGGAAACCTTATCCTAGGATAAATATTGACTTATTTCTGGGAATAGGAGACTGAAATTGGGTTTCACTGCGAGATAGGAGATCAGAAAGGATCCTTCAGTGGGGCTAACATGGTTCCGGGTCAGTAGTGTCCTGGAGAAGTATACACTATTCAGGCCTTTAGGGTAATCTCCCCAAATTATATTAAAAATTAATCACAGTTAAAAGAAAACCAATAACAAACAAAAGGGAAACAAGCAAGGACAGATGGATTAATGTTGAGATACAGATTTCCAAGGACTTTAATGACTGGAATTATTGATAAAGTGTACAAGTAAAATGTTTACAGAATTTATAAAGAAATGAAAATGGAATGTAAATAAGCAAACAATTAGGGATCATTAAAAACAATCAGTTATTCCTAAAAGAGTGAAAAAAACTTTAAAATTATAATCATTGAAATTAAAAATTAAAAATGTTTTCTCAAAACGACAGAAGTTGTATAATGAAAAGTAAATAGATTTTTCTGCCTTTCCTGCCCTAATTCCGAGAAAGAACAGCTTTATACTGTGTCTATGGATTCCCCACTATTAAAGAAGAAGAATTCGGTTCACTTGGTCTATACTTTCTCTTGTCCCTTTGTTCCATCCTTATATTTCTCCTAGTCATGCTTTTCCTTTTAAGTCTCTTGGTTTAATTTCAAGAGTCACTTAATATACTAATCCTTTATTATCTGTTAATGTTGGACAGCGTCGTTTGCATATTCACAAGGTAAACTGAGGAATTTTGTGCCCTTAAATATTCTTCCATCCTTTCTTAGCCCTTCCAATTCTTAATTACCTATTGCCACACCTTTATATCGTGGCCATCACTGTTTACCTTCTGTTCTGTTACTACATATCAGTCCTCCTTTTTATGCTTATAGGCAGCATATAAAAATAGAAACAATGGTCAACGTGTATAAATTCAGAACTATGTAAATGTTTACCACAAAAGTGAATTTGAATCTTTTAAAAGAAAATGGTGTGCTCTTACTTCATAAGCCTGTGCTGCTCAGAAAGACACATAGCTAACAGGAATGAGTGGAGCTGAGGAGAAGGATGAGAGGGTACACTTACTACAATATAATTACTGTACTTTCTTTATTTGAAGATGAACTTTTTGCTCTTAACATCCGAACACCTCTAAGTTTGGGATGCATCTTATAGCTATTGCTGGCCAGGCAGTGGTGGTGCTCATGTGAAACCTTGACCACAACTACTTATAATATCATCATTTTAACTAAATGATTCACACTGTTGGTACTACATGCTTTGAATTTAATTGGTATTTAAAATATCATCAGGAAGAATACCCTATAATTCAGTAATAATACAAACAGTTAAATGCATAAAAATACAGGAAACAGAGCAGTGAATAATTGCTGAAATGTATATATAAATAAATCTAGAGGAGTTAGTGCAATGAGTATAAAGTAAAAATTCTAAATAATAAAAAGCACTGTGCTATGGTTCAATAAGAACTTTTCTTCTTAGGGGTTATGATAGTAGTGCACTAATAATTATTGAACTGATAGCTCTTTAAAGTCAAGGAAATATAATTTTAAAATGTGTGTATTATAATATGACTTTACTTCTCAGTAAAATCTTTTAGCCTCCTTATTTTAGAGTGAATCACATTCTTTTTTGTGCAAAACCTTCTAAAATCCTGATCGAATGTGCTTTGCAAGCCTCTATGACAGAAGCAACAGATGTTCCATTCCTTTGGTCCCTGGATATATTATCCCTTTCTAGAGTAACAGGAATTTGGGTTGGACACATTTTCCATTTCCCTTGAGCTCTGACAGTGTGACTATGTTCTGCTCGTGTGATGCAAACGGAAGTGATATATGCAATTTCTGTCTTGTGTATGTAGAATAAAAAGAACTTTTCCTCCACCTTTGTCCCCTTATCTTCTTTTGCTTTCCCTCTTTGCTGAGGTTGGAGGGTAAATATGGTGGAAGCCACCTTTGACGGTGAACCCAAGGACCAAAAACCAGGGATTGCTTGAGAAACGTTCTAACACCACTGATTCATCCTACTAGCATTGGATCATCTGTGCTTACTGATATATAAGAAAAATTAATTTTTGTTTTGTTGAAGTCAATGTATTTTAAGAGAAAATAGAACTGCTATGTTAGCATAAGATAGGGTCACAATAGTCTGAAGGATTAACCTTAAAAAACAGATGAAATATTCTAAACTCTAACTCCACCTTTTAAATGATTTCTCTTTGAGATAGTTATTGAGGATTAATTTAAAAATCTCATTACCTGGTAAATGTTACTGAAATCTAATTTTGGATATCAGGAAAAAAATTGTACAATAATAATTACCCCACATGCAAGTATAGAAACCCAAAATTATACAGTGTATACAAAGCAGGAAGGCACCTGCATTCATTAAGGTCAATGCTAGCTACTGTAATCGATAAACCCCGAAAGACCAGAAACTTAACAAATGCTTAATTTCTTGCTAATGTCAAAATAGACTGTGTGCTGGTGGGTAAGGACTCTTCCCTTGCAAGTCTTCGCAGCCCTTTCTATTCAGCAGGAGAAGAGGAAAAGGAGTGAGGATCCTATGGGAAGTTCTACTCGCAATGACATTCATCTCTTCAGCTCATATTACCTTGATCAGAACTCAGAAATAATTGTGTTATTAGTCAGAGTCCTACCAGATAGAAACTACTTTAAGGATCTGAATGAGGAATTGGTTTCAAGAAATTTAGTACAGGAAATTACACAACTAATAAAAGAGCTGAGAACTCTTTTAAATAAGGGACAATAGACACCCCAGGAGCAGGAAGCTGTTACTTTGTCTAGTCGGAGCAGGTCGGTTACCAGATTCTAGATCATGTTACATATTGGAAGCAAAAACCATGGTGGGGCTCTCTGGTGGGGCTGTCTACAGAGTCTAGAGCTCTGCAGGGGATGTAACCACTGGTATAAATGCCTTCCTGGTCTTTGCCTTCCTCCCACCCCCTAATATTCCTCCAGTATTTCTCACTTGTGAAATCCAGCTAGAAGCCACTCATGCAAGCCTGAGATAGAAAGGCTGGCTGCAAGGGTCAACACCCTGCAATGCAGAACTGATCAGGGAAGGGGAATTATCTCCGAGCAAACAGGTCACAAATGGACGCCTTGACACACCTAACTACAAGAAGGCTAGAGAATATAGACTGTGTGTCCAGTGGAGAATGTTGATGTTGATGAGTCAGGAATACCCAAATGAAAGGGAGAAGTTGAGGACTTCTACAGTCAGTTGGCAAATCCTTTCTAAAAGGGAACAAGTCCACCATTGATAGTTTCTAAATATATGATGTAGTCTGCCCAAATCCACCGAGTTTAATGTCTCTTGCATTTTAAATAAACTTGGCAGCTTTTTTGTATATTTTTAATAAGCTGAACAATTTTGCAGAAAATACTGGGCTATCAAAAATACAAAAGGTTTCCGTTTGAGTTGAATTGTGTTACGATTCGCTTTGTAGAGAGTGGGGCAAGAGAAGTCTAGAAATATTAATTTCTCTAATCTTAGTACATCTGCGTCTTAAATTTTAAATTCTATAGCTAAAATATCACTGCTTGTTTACTTTCAGCTAACAAAAGGGATTCTGTTAATATTTGTTAGAGAAGCTAAAGAAGGAAAATTCTCTCAGTCTCTTGCCTGGATGTCATTGCAACAATTTTTTAAAGTATAAAAATGGCAGATTATCCTCTTCCTTCCTCTGACTATTGCTTTCTCTATATCATTCGCATTTAGTTTTTCCACTTTACCCAGATTACCACTGTATTTTTATTTAACAATTATTGGCATCAGTAAACTGATCTGCAACAAGGAATTGTTTCTAGCTGAGAAGACTGAAAGGCTATTATAATCTAGTAAATTTGTCACCTTAGAGGTAATAGAATTAGAGATAATAGAATTTAAAATGGCAAGGAGGGGTGCCTGGGTGGCTCAGTCTGTTGAACTTCCTACTCTTGATTTTAGCTCAGTTCATGATCTCACAGTCATGGGATCAACCCTGTGTCAAGCTCTGAGAGTAAAGCCTGCTTGGGATTCTCTTCTCTCCCTCTGCCCCTCTCCCTTGCTCTCTTTCTCTCTCTCAATAAAATAAAATAAAATAAAATAAAATAAAATAAAATAAAATAAAATAAAAATAAAATATAAAGTAAAATGGCAAGTGATTAGACTAGAGATTAATCAGCCACACATATAACAAAATTTGTTCAAAAAGTTGAATTTTCTATATTAGCAGTACATATTCACATTGTAAATTTAGGGTGAACATAATTAAGGTCTATCTCCAAGGAAGAAATAGTGCTTAAGAAGTAGTTATTGAAAAATAGAATTCTTTGATATCATAAACAAGTAGATTTGTTTTAATTTGATTCCAGATATTTGAGAATCTCAGAATTATGTATCCTTTTAGAAAACTGGCATTTTTCCCCCGGTTTGCTAAAGGTGGACAAATAAATATGCTTTGAAAATAATAATGCATCACTGTTCATGTTCAGCCTATTTCACCAAATGCACTCAAAACGCCTAGCAAATAGTAAGTCATTTTAACTCACATGGTCTCTGTGTCATTTGAAGCTAGAAGAGGCTATGATGGTTTTAGTACAACACTCCTGACTCTTTGATTTAAATCATAAATATTATGCTCTTCAGTTTATAGCTATAGAATCCGGATCTAGCAAGGTCACACTGAATGGAGATTCAGAGTAAGGATGGCAAACAGTTTCATCTCACCATGATGGTAGTGACTGTTTCAGGTGCTGTGGTGAGAAGGATTCTAAAGCCATATCTGGATCAGCAGGATAGAATATGGTGATTAATATTGATCTCTTCCTTAAGCATAGGAAGGGAAGAGATTTGCAATTCCTGTTTTAATACTTGAGATATCTGAGTTTCTGTTCTACATGGAAAATAAGAGTAAGTTGGAGCAAATTTTCTGTGGGTAATACTATATAGATAGTTTTCAAATTAGTCAAGAAGTACTTATTGAACGTGAAGACAACAGAGTTCTTTCTATTTTTCCAGCTGTGTATAATGGCTTTTCCTTCTTTTCTTACTGCTCCACAAATGACTCTTCTAAAGATTAACTATAGGTGAGAAAGGATAATTTTCCAGCTTCGAGGGAGTATTCTTCAATCACTACTGTGCAAGTGTCTGAATACCTGTTGATAAGGCCAATAAAAAACGTATTGGATTGCTATTTTGCGTGCTCTTTCATTTTGTTTCTTGAATTATGAGACAGAGAAATTAACAGAAACTGATACTCAAATAAGAATTTTGTTTGTATGTTTTGCAGAGTCATTAAAAATATACAATGAAAAAGGAAATGGACATAATGGGAAATATGGAAGTTAAAATTTATTGGTTGCAAAATATGGTTTTAGAACCTTCTGAGGGCTGGAATTATTTTTAACCCCAGGTGTTTTAGTGTAGGGCTTATCCTTTCTTATTTTAGTGTAAGTGCCCTTAATAAGCTTTTATTGAATAAATAATATGTGTCAGCCACTAGGAATGATAGAACATTAAAAAATTTTTGCTGTCTGCTGAGCACATTTTAAATTTTACTGTAGTCCTGGAGATATGAATATGAAGGCAGTTGGGGATTAAGCAAATAGCAATCAAACACAATTTTAGACTATTCTAATTGAAAGCCTTTTATTCACTGGTCGAATTACTTTCTCTTTCTTCTGCAAGAATTCCAGTTTCCTACTGATTACAATAATGTTCCTGAAAAAATTTCTTTTTATTTATTTATCTTTTTTCTATTGTGGTATAATTATTATACAATCAAATGCACATGTCTTAATTGTTCAACTTAATTACTTTGACAGTTGGGTTCATCATTATAACCACCTTTTATTTTTTTTTTAATTTGATTTGATTTGATTTGATTTTTTTTAATATTTTATTTATTTTTTTTATATATGAAATTTATTGTCAAATTGGTTTCCATACAACACCCAGTGCTCATCCCAAAAGGTGCCCTTCTCAATACCCATCACCCACCCTCTCCTCCCTCCCACCCCCCATCAACCCTCAGTTTGTTCTCAGTTTTTAACAGTCTCTTATGCTTTGGCTCTCTCCCACTTTAACCTCTTTTTTTTTTTTTTCCTTCTCCTCCCCCATGGGTTCCTGTCAAGTTTCTCAGGATCCACATAAGAGTGAAACCATATGGTATCTGTCTTTCTCTGTATGGCTTATTTCACTTAGCATCACACTCTCCAGTTCCATCCACGTTGCTACAAAAGGCCATATTTCATTTTTTCCCATTGCCACGTAGTACTCCATTGTGTATATAAACCACCATTTCTTTATCCATTCATCAGCTGATGGACATTTAGGCTCTTTCCATAATTTGGCTATTGTTGAGAGTGCTGCTATGAACATTGGGGTACAAGTGGCCCTATGCATCAGAACTCCTGTATCCCTTGGATAAATTCCTAGCAGTGCTATTGCTGGGTCATAGGGTAGGTCTATTTTTAATTTTCTGAGGAACCTCCACATTGCTTTCCAGAGCGGCTGCACCAATTTGCATTCCCACCAACAGTGCAAGAGGGTTCCCGTTTCTCCACATCCTCTCCAGCATCTATAGTCTCCTGATTTGTTCATTTTGGCCACTCTGACTGGCGTGAGGTGATACCTGAGTGTGGTTTTGATTTGTATTTCCCTGATAAGGAGCGACGCTGAACATCTTTTCATGTGCCTGTTGGCCATCCGGATGTCTTCTTTAGAGAAGTGTCTATTCATGTTTTCTGCCCATTTCTTCACTGGGTTATTTGTTTTTCGGGTGTGGAGTTTGGTGAGCTCTTTATAGATTTTGGATACTAGCCCTTTGTCCGATATGTCATTTGCGAATATCTTTTCCCATTCCGTTGGTTGCCTTTTAGTTTTGTTGGTTGTTTCCTTTGCTGTGCAGAAGCTTTTTATCTTCATAAGGTCCCAGTAATTCACTTTTGCTTTTAATTCCCTTGCCTTTGGGGATGTGTCGAGTAAGAGATTGCTATGGCTGAGGTCAGAGAGGTCTTTTCCTGCTTTCTCCTCTAAGGTTTTGATGGTTTCCTGTCTCACATTCAGGTCCTTTATCCATTTTGAGTTTATTTTTGTGGATGGTGTGAGAAAGTGGTCTAGTTTCAACCTTCTGCATGTTGCTGTCCAGTTCTCCCAGCAACATTTGTTAAAGAGACTGTCTTTTTTCCATTGGATGTTCTTTCCTGCTTTGTCAAAGATGAGTTGGCCATACGTTTGTGGGTCTAGTTCTGGGGTTTCTATTCTATTCCATTGGTCTATGTGTCTGTTTTGGTGCCAATACCATGCTGTCTTGATGATTACAGCTTTGTAGTAGAGGCTAAAGTCTGGGATTGTGATGCCTCCTGCTTTGGTCTTCTTCTTCAAAATTCCTTTGGCTATTCGGGGCCTTTTGTGGTTCCATATGAATTTTAGGATTGCTTGTTCTAGTTTCGAGAAGAATGCTGGTGCAATTTTGATTGGGATTGCATTGAATGTGTAGATAGCTTTGGGTAGTATTGACATTTTGACAATATTTATTCTTCCAACCCATGAGCAGGGAATGTCTTTCCATTTCTTTAAATCTTCTTCAATTACCTTCATAAGCTTTCTATAGTTTTCAGCATACAGATCCTTTACATCTTTGGTTAGATTTATTCCTAGGTATTTTATGCTTCTTGGTGCAATTGTGAATGGGATCAGTTTCTTTATTTGTCTTTCTGTTGCTTCATTGTTAGTGTATAAGAATGCAACTGATTTCTGTACATTGATTTTGTATCCTGCAACTTTGCTGAATTCATGTATCAGTTCTAGCAGACTTTTGGTGGAGTCTATCGGATTTTCCATGTATAATATCATGTCATCTGCAAAAAGCGAAAGCTTGACTTCATCTTTGCCAATTTTGATGCCTTTGATTTCCTTTTGTTGTCTGATTGCTGATGCTAGAACTTCCAGCACTATGTTAAACAACAGTGGTGAGAGTGGGCATCCCTGTCGTGTTCCTGATCTCAGGGAAAAAGCTCTCAGGTTTTCCCCGTTGAGGATGATGTTAGCTGTGGGCTTTTCATAAATGGCTTTTATGATCTTTAAGTATGTTCCTTCTATCCCGACTTTCTCAAGGGTTTTTATTAAGAAAGGGTGCTGGATTTTGTCAAAGGCCTTTTCTGCATCGATTGACAGGATCATATGGTTCTTCTCTTTTTTTTTGTTAATGTGATGTATCAGGTTGATTGATTTGTGAATGTTGAACCAGCCCTGCATCCCAGGAATGAATCCCACTTGATCATGGTGAATAATTCTTTTTATATGCCGTTGAATTCGATTTGCTAGTATCTTATTGAGAATTTTTGCATCCATATTCATCAGGGATATTGGCCTGTAGTTCTCTTTTTTTACTGGGTCTCTGGTTTAGGAATCAAAGTAATACTGGCTTCATAGAATGAGTCTGGAAGTTTTCCTTCCCTTTATATTTCTTGGAATAGCTTGAGAAGGATAGGTATTATCTCTGCTTTAAACATCTGGTAGAACTCCCCTGGGAAGCCATCTGGTCCTGGACTCTTATTTGTTGGGAGATTTTTGGTAACCGATTCAATTTCTTCGCTGGTTATGGGTCTGTTCAAGCTTTCTATTTCCTCCTGATTGAGTTTTGGAAGAGTGTGGGTGTTCAGGAATTTGTCCATTTCTTCCAGGTTGTCCAATTTGTTGGCATATAATTTTTCATAGTATTCCCTGATAATTGTTTGTATCTCTGAGGGATTGGTTGTAATAATTCCATTTTCAATCATGATTTTATCTATTTGGGTCATCTCCCTTTTCTTTTTGAGAAGCCTGGCTAGAGGTTTGTCAATTTTGTTTATTTTTTCAAAAAACCAACTCTTGGTTTCATTGATCTGCTCTACAGTTTTTTTAGATTCTATATTGTTTATTTCTGCTCTGATCTTTATTATTTCTCTTCTTCTGCTGGGTTTAGGCTGCCTTTGCTGTTCTGCTTCTATTTCCTCTAGGTGTGCTGTTAGATTTTGTATTTGGGATTTTTCTTGTTTCTTGAGATAGGCCTGGATTGCAATGTATTTTCCTCTCAGGACTGCCTTTGCTGCGTCCCAAAGCGTTTGGATTGTTGTACTTTCATTTTCGTTTGTTTCCATATATTTTTTAATTTCTTCTCTAATTGCCTGGTTGACCCACTCATTCGTTAATAGGGTGTTCTTTAACTTCCATGCTTTTGGAGGTTTTCCAGACTTTTTCCTGTGGTTGATTTCAAGCTTCATAGCATTGTGGTCTGAAAGTATGCATGGTATAATTTCAATTCTTGTAAACTTATGAAGGGCTGTTTTGTGACCCAGTATATGATCTATCTTGGAGAATGTTCCATGTGCACTCGAGAAGAAAGTATATTCTGTTGCTTTGGGATGCAGAGTTCTAAATATATCTGTCAAGTCCATCTGATCCAATGTCTCATTCAAGGCCCTTGTTTCTTTATTGACCGTGTGTCTAGATGATCTATCCATTTCTGTAAGTGGGGTGTTAAAGTCCCCTGCAATTACCACATTCTTCTCAATAAAGTTGCTTATGTTTATGAGTAATTGTTTTATATATTTGGGGGCTCCGGTATTCGGCGCATAGACATTTATAATTGTTAGCTCTTCCTGATGGATAGACCCTGTAACTATTATATAATGTCCTTCTTCATCTCTTGTTACAGCCTTTAATTTAAAGTCTAGTTTGTCTGATATAAGTATGGCTACTCCAGCTTTCTTTTGGCTTCCAGTCGCATGATAAATAGTTCTCCATCCCCTCACTCTCAATCTAAAGGTGTCCTCAGGTCTAAAATGAGTCTCTTGTAGACAGCAAATAGATGGCTCTGGTTTTTTTATCCATTCTGATACCCTATGTCTTTTGGTTGGCGCATTTAATCCATTTACATTCAGTGTTATTATAGAAAGATATGGGTTTAGAGTCATTGTGATGTCTGTATGTTTTATGCTTGTAGTGATGTCTCTGATACTTTGTCTCACAGGGTCCCCCTTAGGATCTCTTGTAGGGCTGGTTTAGTGGTGACAAATTCCTTCAGTTTTTGTTTGTTTGGGAAGACCTTTATCTCTCCTTCTATTCTAAATGACAGACTTGCTGGATAAAGGATTCTCGGCTGCATATTTTTTCTGTCTAGCACACTGAAAATCTCGTGCCAATTCTTTCTGGCCTGCCAAGTTTCAAAAGAGAGATCAGTCACGAGTCTTATAGGTCTCCCTTTATATGTGAGGGCACGTTTACCCCTCGCTGCTTTCAGAACTTTCTCTTTATCCTTGTATTTTGCCAGTTTCACTATGATATGTCGTGCAGAAGATCGATTCAAGTTACGTCTGAAGGGAGTTCTCTGTGCCTCTTGGATTTCAATGCCTTTTTCCTTCCCCAGTTCAGGGAAGTTCTCAGCTATGATTTCTTCAAGTACCCCTTCAGCACCTTTCCCTCTCTCTTCCTCCTCTGGAATACCAATTATGCGTATATTATTTCTTTTTAGTGTATCACTTAGTTCTCTAATTTTCCCCTCATACTCCTGGATTTTTTTTATCTCTCTTTTTCTCAGCTTCCTCTTTTTCCATTACTGTATCTTCTAGTTCACCTATTCTCTCTTCTGCCTCTTCAATCCGAGCCGTGGTGGTTTCCATTTTGTTATGCATTTCGTTTAAAGCGTTTTTCAGCTCCTCGTGACTGTTCCTTAGTCCCTTGATCTCTGTAGCAAGAGATTCTCTGCTGTCCTCTATACTGTTTTCAAGCCCAGCGATTAATTTTATGACTATTATTCTAAATTCACTTTCTGTTATATTATTTAAATACTTTTTGATCAGCTCATTAGCTGTTGTTATTTCCTGGAGATTCTTCTGAGGGGAATTCTTCCGCTTGGTCATTTTGGATAGTCCCTGGCATGGTGAGGACCTGCAGGGCACTTCCCCTGTGCTGTGGTGTATAACTGGAGTTGGTGGGCGGGGCCGCAGTCAGACCTGATGTCTGCCCCCAGCCCACCGCTGGGGCCACAGTCAGACTGGTGTGTGCCTTCTCTTCCCCTCTCCTAGGGGCGGGATTCACTGTGGGGTGGCGTGGCCTGTCTGGGCTACTTGCACACTGCCAGGCTTGTGATGCTGGGGATCTGGCGTATTAGCTGGGGTGGATAGGCAAGGTGCACCGGGGCAGGAGGGGCAGGCTTAGCTCGCTTCTCCTTAGGTGATCCACTTCAGGAGGGGCCCTGTGGCAGCAGGAGGGAGTCAGATCCGCTGCCGGAGGTTTGGCTCCGCAGAAGCGCAGAGTTGGGTGTTTGCGCGGGGCGAGTAAGTTCCCTGGCAGGAACTGGTTCTCTTTGGGATTTGGTTGGGGGATGGGCAGGGGAGATGGCGCTGGCGAGTGCCTTTGTTCCCCACCAATCTGAGCTCTGTCGTCCAGGGTCTCAGCAGCCCTCCCTCCCTTTGTCCTCCAGCCTTCCCGCTTTCGGAGCAGAGCTGTTAACTTATGACCTCCCAGACGCTAAGTCGTGCTTGCTGTCGGAACACAGTCCGTCAGGCCCCTCCGCTTTTGCAAGCCAGACTCGGGGGCTCTGCTTGGCCGGCGAGCCGCCCCTCTGCCCCGGCTTCCCCCCCGCCAGTCCGTGGAGCGCGCACCGCCTCGCCGCCCTTCCTACCCTCTTCTGTGGGCCTCTCGTCTGTGCTTGGCTCCGGCGACTCCGTTCTGCTAATCCTCTGGCGTTTTTCTGGGTTATTTAGGCAGGTGTAGGTGGAATCTAAGTGATCAGCTGGATGCGCGGTGAGCCCAGTGCCCTCCTACGCCGCCATCTTCCCTCCAACCTCCTGTAACCACCTTTTAAAACAAGGTATGGAACATTTTCATCACTCATAGAAATTTTCCACATGTCTTTTCTCCATCAAGTCTATTTCCCATTCTCCTTTCTTTAACAAGTCACTTTCTGATCATTACCTGTGGTTAGTTTTGCCTTTGGCTTTCTCTATAAATGCAGATAGTCAATGGGTACTCTTTCGTGTCTGGATTCTTTTGCTCAATATAATGATTTTAGGTTTCATCCATCTTTTTACATGTATCAATATTTATTATTATTATTACTAAGTAGTATCCCATTCTATAAATATAACAGTATTTGTTTATTCTGTTGATTTGTTTCCAATTTTTGCTTATTGTAAGCAAAGTGGTTATAATAATTCTTAGAGAAACATTTTCGTGGTCAGATATTTTTATTTCTCCTAGCTAATATTTAGGAGTAAAATATCTGGATCATGGTGTATACAAATTATAATAAGTCCAAAAAAGTTCCCCATAGTAATGGTATCATTTTACATACTCATATTAACAACAGTCATTATCTCTTCTGGTAGTTTGTCTCTTCCTTTCATCTTTTTTTTGGGGAAGTCCAATTATATGTATGTTCTACTGTTTGATATTATTCCTCATATGTCAGATACTCTGTTCTTTTTAATTCCTATTTGTACTTTTTTTTCCCTCTTTGTGTCTGTTAAGAAACTTTTTTTTTTGATCTGCCTTTAGTTCACTGATACTGCTCTCTGCTTTGTCCACCCCTCTGTTAAATCCATCTTTTTTAAATTGACATAAAGTTGACACACAATGTTACATTAATTTCAAGTGTACAAAACAGTGATTCAACAACTCTACAGATTATGCTATGCTCACCACAAACGTAGCTACCATCAGTCACCATACAACACTACTGTAATACCATTGATTATATTTCCTATGTGCACACTTAATCCCTGTGACTTATTCATTACATAACTGGAAGCCTGTAAGTGTACCTCATATCAAACTTTTCACATGTAACATTTCTGTTTAGATCTTTTTTATAATTATAATTTTGTAATTCATATCTTTGCTCACACTTGCCAATTATTCATACCTGTTATCCACAATTTTTACTATATTCTTTAACTTTTTAAAAATCATGGTTATTTTAAATTCTGTTTAATAATTCCAATGTTTGAGCTATCTCTGATCTACTTCTATTGACTATTTCCTCTCTTATCCATTGTTCATATATTTTGCCTTTTGTTTGTCTTGTAATCTTTCATTGTGTGCCAGACATTTTGTATAAGGGTAGAAGAAACTGATGTAAGTTATATTTGTTTCTAGAAAGGGCACATTTTTTAATCAGGCTACCAGAGAAGGGACTGAGTCAATATGCTCTAGTTGACCTGGGTTGTTCTTTCTTTCAATGTTAGTTTTATTTTGTTTCTCATTGTCTTCAAAAGGTTTGAGGATTAAATCAGGGCTTTCCTTTCTGCTGAACTTGGGGCTAAAGTACTGCCAAGGCTCCAGAGATCTACCTATGCTTCAAAGTGGGAGCCACCAGCTTTTGAAACTATGGAATATCTTCGTAGTTTACAGCCTGGTTTCCAGGTTATTAGATGTCTGGAGATTTATCTTTTCCAGTCTTGCCCAATGGTTTCTGAATCTGTGGGTGATCTCTTTAGAGATCTTTTACCGCTGTTACCTCTCTCCTGGCCTTTGGAGCGCTGTGGCCCTATACTCCATGAAGATGTAGAATGCCTTAAAGAGATTTTTTTTCAGCTTTGGTAATTTAAAATTAAACTGTAATTGCATTGTGTGTGTGTGTGTGTGTGTGTGTGTGTGTGTGTTCCTCTCAGCTCTCTGATCTCTCCAACCTTTTTCAGATGATGAATTTGTCTCTGCTGTCATCCCTAGTTACCCTCCTCTGAGGGAAATGTGCACTTGAAAGAGGCCCTGAACAGCCCAATGGAGCAATCTCTTAGCTCTCATTCTTTGCCACCACTATCCCTTGCTTTTAGGGTATTACTCCTTACACTTGGTGAATATTTATGAGCAAGAATTGGTAGGTAGGTGCAGACTTGGCCTGTGGGTGGGGTTCCTCCAAATTCTAATCTGCCATGTCAGCCTACATGTTATTGCTAACAATTCTTTAAATCTGTATCCAATTTCAACTTATTCACCCCCACCCCCACTGTATCTCACTTTCATGGTGTATTTTCTTTCTCAGCAGCCATGGTCTCTTCTCTTCTATGCAGGACTCAACACTTTCTGTATATTAGTTTGTTTGAGTTTCAGTGTGTATCCAAGTCTTCAATGAGTTTTAAGAGCTATGATTTTTGTAGTTTATCTGGCTTTTGTTATTATTGATTGGGTGAGAGTAACAGTCTCATAGCTTTCTTATCTGATTGGAAAAGAAACTCCATTTATTATATAATTATTTTTAATTTGAAATGCCCTTGGTATGCATAGGAATCTCTGGTGTAGGTGAAAATGACACATAATACAGACAGTCAAACAATTATAAGTCTCTGTTCCTACTAAAAACATTGCTTATAGAAAATTAGATGTTTTTATTCTTTGAGTTTAGCAAACTGGATTTTGTAGTAGTTAAAACATGAGGAAATCCTGGATCAGGGCATCTCAATGACTCATACTTTCCTTCTGGTTTCTTGATATTCAAATTTGGAAACATTTAGCAGAAATATTTTGGTGCTCTGAACTGGTGATGGTGTATATAGGTCCTTAATTGTCACTGACTCATTTCACAAAAGATCTTCCCCTGCATTCTATTTCCTAGTTCTCAATCTTCCAAGAAATATTTTTTGATAATTAAGGAAGACCTGTAATTTCATATGCTGCTCTTATTTTACTTTCTAAATTAAGACATCTTTCATAGTCATGGCCACAATTTTTTTTCCAGATAGTGCATAATGTAATTATGCCAGTAATCTTTTTATTTCTGAACTTCATATATTTACTTATTTTAGTCTTTCCCTATAAATCAGTGTCCTTAACTGTTTAATGACTTCCACTGTTTATTTAATACAATTCATATTGTTTATATAAAAACTTCTGGTGGACCTATCTAAACATACCCAAATATATTTATGGTGTGTGTGTGTGTGTGTGTGTGTGTGCATAATGTGCATGTATTATATATATCTACACATAATATATACATATATACTAATACACACATACACATTTTAACAGAATTTCTGTATCAACATGAAGTGTTTCATGTTATATTAATATCATCTAGATTCTGAAATTCTGCAACTTGTTTCTTCCATTCAATGTACATATATATTCTTATATATATTGATAGCCCATTTTTCTTTCTGTTGTGGGAATTGTCATATTTATAACTTCAATAGATCATCACAGTAATTTGATCAGGCACCTTGCCCTGATTGAATTCTGTCTGGACAAGGATTAAGTAGCAATTTGACACACATCTGTTTTCCTTTGGTGAACGTAAATCTTCCATTCTTGGAATGGAGAATGGGTGTCTTTTTTAAATTCATTTTTCTAGCACTTGTTTGCAAAATCTTCAGAGCAATTCCTATTCCTAAAATCTCTTTTATTGGTTTTGTATTTTTAAGTTTTCTTGGTATAATGGAAAACAAAATTGCATAGAAACAGTGATGAACAGCTTTCTTTTCTCTTTTTTATACTTTAAGTGTATTTTTGTCTCATTGTGCAGTGTTAGATGGGACCCAATGGACACTCTACAGATCTGACTTATTCTTCTGGGTTAGCTAAGAACAGATGAGGTTTGAAATATTACATACCATTGCCAAATAAATTGGACAAAAATAAATCATATATAGAAGTCCTGATTTAATTAAGCTTGAGACAATATGGAGGCACTTTTTCAAGCTTTTGGAATTGGCTGCTTCTTCAACAGATGCTCCTCTGATGTTGAAAATGACCTATGACCCTTAAACAGTTGACCTGCCCAAAATGGTCCCCTTCCCTGGGCTGGTAAGTTTACATATTTCTGCATAGCACAAACATACATAAAAATACAAAACAGGACAGAAAAACAAACCAAAAACAACCTCTGTTACCTGAGATCTGGCACTCACCACTGTACAACATGGATTAAAGTTCTTGTGGCCAATTGTATTCAGGCTCCAGGGGAAAGCTTCTCCATGTCTTTAGCCTCATGTCCTAGATATCATAAGAGACAGCCTCCAAATGTGGTAAAGATTTAAGGATTACGCCTTTGAACATCAGAAAATGACACTGCTTAATAGTACAGGAAGGATTTGAGAGGCAGAAGTGCTTTATCGGCAGAAAAGACACATTAATTAACTTGTCAAATGTTTTCTTCTAGACAGCTTGACTGCAATAGATTTTGAAGTATAATGAAGTATTGTTTCTCAGTAGTGATGAGATTTCCTTATTTTACTTATTTTCCTATTTTAATTCATGGTTTTGGAAGTGCTAATGAAACAGTGTGAAATTTGTAACAGTTGCACATGACTGAGGAAATTTTACAATAAGAAATCATTGGTATTTACTCTGAAACTTTCATATACATAGATGTAGAGGTAATTGAGGTGAATCGTGACACCAGATTTTTACGTTGGCAAAAAGAAGACAGTGAATGCAAGGATTGAGAATAGTTGTGGTTTTATGAAAAAGTAATGACTTAATTAAATTTTCAAAAAATTAAACATCAGACTTAAGCAATGGATTTACATTTTAATATTCATTGTTTTTTAAATATTCATTAATTTTACTATATTTTTATAATTGTAATACTCAACAGATTATTTTATAAGAAAAACCTTTTTAGAAGACATGAAAATAATTTTGATTTAAAAATTTGACAGCATTTGATGAAGTATATATAAATTTTGTATACTTTTGAAAATAACATTACTTTTGTTTATTTAAATTATTCCCATCAGGAGAAAAAATTATGTTAAAAAATATGATCAGAATGATAAAAGCCAGTGTTTCTGCTAAAGTGAAATAGAGACAAATAAAATTTATGTAATAAATATCTTACTTATGGATTATGTATAACTGTTTTTTTTATTACATATCTAAACATTATTAGCTAACCAAGGAATGCCCAGGCATATGCAGCAATAATTAAATTTAGTCATCTTTTGATATTTTTTTAAAGTTTCATCCATATAAAAACTATAATTGTGCACATATTTTTCAGGTTTTGTTATTATATAAAGGTGTATTTGTCAGGGTAGAAGGGTAAATGTAATATATCTAGTAATTTATTAGTTTGATGTAAATCAAACAATCAGTGATTGGGGCATCTGGGTAGCTCAGTTAGTTAAAGGTCTGACTCTTGGTTTTGGCTCACATCATGATCTTGCCTTTCATGGTCCGGCATCTGCCCTGATGGTGTGGAGCCTGCTACGGATTCTCTCTTTCTCCTTTTCTCTCTTCCCCTCCCCAACTTGTGCTTTCTCTCTCTCTCTCAAAAAAATATTAGTGGTTAAATATTTAGTATAAAATTTTAAATATTTAAATATGGCAAATGAGCCCATTTGTCCTCTGTTCCTGTTAGGACTAGAGGGAGGGGTAGAACTGCCCCTACTACCAAAAATAATAATAATAATAATAATAATAAGGCAATGGACCAACTATTCTATGTTGAAAGTTATTAATTTTCTTAGGTATGACAATAGCATGCAATTAAATGTCTATATTTTGCAGACACGCTTACAGATTTATTTAACAGTTGAAATGGTAAAATGTCAGAAGTTTCCTTTAAAATATGACCAAACAAATCATTATAATATTTCTTGTTTGAAATATTCCTTCTGTTTGAAAGGAAAGGAAGTAGGTATATGCTCCATTTGTAAATTAGAATTTGGCAAAAAAAATAGTTTATTCTTTTATTTGATCAAGAATTTTATTTTCATCTTTATCTCAGATATATTTTGGAGTCTTTAAAAAATCCTGTAAGCATTAGAATGCCAGGGTTAAAACCATGTGTTTTAAAATGAGTTTGACTTGGGTTTTAATCCTACATTTTTACTAGATTTTTGATTGATGGTAAGTTGTTTATCCATCCTAAATCTCAATTTTCTCATTTTAGAAATGACAGTGCTACTGCTAACACTGATCTCATAGCATCAAACCGAGGATTAAACAAAATAATGTATTTTGCTTAACACAATGCTTGACACAGAACAAGCACCCAATAAGATGCTAACAACTTAATAGCATCAGCTGGCATCAGTTTTGGATTATAAGACTATTTAGATATGAAAATGGTTGTTCCTTTTAGTTTATGGAAATAGATTATTGGTAATGTTTATGAAGCATTTTCCCCCCTGGCACTCAGTTAATCGTAGCTTTAGTTAGAAGTGAATCTTTTCTTTCTTTCTAATGTAAGTTCCTGAAAGGAAAATGAGCGTCTCTGATTTGGAGATGGTGAAGCTCAGAAATGCTGCGATTCTCAAATTGGATGCCTGTGGCTGAGAAGACATCATTGTCTTGTTGAACTGGGGTTGTTGGTAGTAGGAGAAGAGGGGTGGTTTGGATGGGAAAAAGAAGAAAAGAGGAAGAAAAAAGAATAAAAGAAGGATCTAAAGAACTAAAGGAAGGAATGCTAATGCCTGTCACTTAAAAATGTCGGACTATAGGAGAAATGTTCAAGTTTTTAAAATAATTAAAGTCATCAAACATCGAACTACATAAATAATTTTTAGTATTAGAGATAGGAATATATATCCATCCAGGTACATACACACACACACACACACACACACACACATATATATATACATGTATGTGTATATATATATATATGTATGTATACATACATACAGAGAGAGAGAGAGAGATTGTAGAACCAGAACCAGAGATTGTAGATTATATAACACACACACATGCACACACACACAAATATATATATATATATATATATATATATATATATATTATATTCAATAAGCCAACATACTAATTGATAAGTCAGTTGTGGTTTTTCTGTAGTATGACATAATATTAGCTAAACAAAAAACAAAAAAAATGTTCCAAATCCTCAAAAAACTACACTGGGTTAAACTGCTCATTTTTTATGTCCACTGAGTGAGACTCCTGGACTTCCTGCACAAAACACTATACCTCTCAGCTAGTATTAGGGGCTCCAGAGCTTTGAGATGACTAGAAAAATTCAGAATAGTCTAACATTTTAATATTATGGGGGCTATATCCTCTTGGTCTTTCTGAGTTAAAACCTTGGAGTTACTTTCAGTACCATTCTCTCAACCTCACATTCCAATACATAGAAGACACTTGCATCATACTCATTTCTTCTTTGTAATTACTCAAGAAAACCATAACCTATTTGTCTCATGCTGACAGTCTTTTCCAGTCTCAAGTTCCATACATCACCGAAGAAGCAGAAAATGCTACCGAGGTAAGAAAGCAAGGAAGCATGCGTTACTATGCAGACCAAAAGCCTGTGAGAGAGAGTGAAATCTGTTGCAAGGTTCTGTTGGATATTCTCTGTGGGTGAGGGTACTAGAGACGGGGTTAAAATCTTGCTTACAGCTAATCTACAGCAGGTTTGCAAGTTACCAAGTAGGAGAGGATGAGTCTTAAGTAAGTAAGAAGTAGCTCTTCTCTCTGGGAACAGGCGCCTCAAAGAGGCAATTCGCACACAATTTATAGGGAGAAATACATCAGGGGAGCTAAAGAATTACTCCTGAGACCCATTACATTTGAGCATGATGGCATCTGTTCCAGTGATCTATAGCTTCTGTGCGATGCATGTATTTTTGCTTTGGATGATTGTTGGCTCTGTGGGCTGCAAACGCAAGTTCATGTCCATGCCGGAGGAAAAGGTGAAAGGAAATCTCTGGCAAATGTTCTTTTATTAAGAGGGTGAATTGTTGCAGACAGGTTGCAAGAAGTAAGTCAGATGGACATAGAACAGAGGAAATCAATGAAAAGTTTGTGAATGGAAGTTTGTAACTCAGAATAAAAAATGGAAAAGAAAACAGTAACAGCAATAAAATGCACAAACGGAAAATCTGGCCACCATGGGAATTTTATCCCAGTTAAGAGGATTTTCTTATGCAGTGTGTGGGGACTGCTTGAAGAAACCGTGTGCTGTTCTCACTGATACACAGGAGAATCATAGGCTCCACCAACCGGGAAGAATCTTGTTCATAACCCAGGAGGAAAAGACTTAACATGACCACCCTCCTGTGATGGGTTAAGGAGCTGTGGGTGGCCTTGACATGGCTGTGAAGGAGGATTTTCATTTCATGTCCAGCACTGGAAAAACCAGAATTAAGTGGGACAGAGATACTCCCTCTTTGCATCAGTTCTTGTAACTGCCCCCAGCAGGCACATAAAAAGTCTGATCAGAATCAGATACCACCTGAATTCTAGCTCAGAGAATTTCTCCAGTTTTACCCTCCTTTCATAAACTTTAAATTTTCTCATTCATCAGACTGTGTTGCGTCAATTCTTGATTCAGTTGTTCCTCACATACTCAGGCTAAAATCTTGATTTCCACCATTTGACTTTATTCTGTTTGGATTAGGTCACCCTGTTTTGGAATGTCGACTGTGTACCCACATAAAGTGTTGCTTCTAGTAACTGCTTCTTGGTTTTCTAGCTGCCAGCATGGGCACAAAGTCCTGAAATTCTGGGCAGAACCCTGTTCCCTGGGACACAGCTGGCTGGATCCATAGTTCCACTCAGCTTGTTGGCATCTGATTTCAAGGTGATAGAAGTAAAAACAGAAATTTATTGTAAAAAAGCAAGTGCTATTATGGAGGTACAAACTAGGTTCTGTGGGAACCCAGTGGATGGAGCAGACGACTAGGCTTATTTTTATTAAGGCCTCTGAAAAATATCCCACTACCTCCAGTGGGCAAGATGGGGGATAAAGGTAGGTGAATAAAAGTGAAATGCCCTTTTAACTAAAAACTATCCCAAAAGTAACTAATAATGTTGATCAATGGAGTGAATGATGGAGTGAAATCCTGAATCACAGCACTAATAACAAGCAGAGTGGAACAAACAAGGGGTGACATTGACAAGGACTAATACTTAGGAAAACAACAGCAGTGGCATCTACCACTCATCTGATAGTTGAGCTGTACTGGCACTTTGCATATATTATATCAGTTAATTCTCTCAAGGATCTGTAAGCTAGGCTGTTATTCGCACTTTATAGATTCAGAAAGGCGAGGAAACTGGCCCAGCTTTGCACAGCTAGTACTGTGCTTTTAACCCTTGTTAGTCCATGTGGAGGTTGCTTAACCCCTTTCGTTGTGTTAAGTCATGTCATTCTGCCAACACACAGTGAGTTAGAGTCTGTCACCATCTCCCTCTTACAAACAAGAAAATTGAGGCAAATCTGTCTCCCAAGTTTGGCTTACCATTAGAATATAGTGTGTTATAATAATAACAGATAAACATTTGCTCCAATCCAATAGTAAAAGCCTGGTTAGAAGAGAAATTAAGGCTTGAAAAAACACATGCGATTTATTATTTTGTGGGTCAGAAAAGAGAAGACCTGGGTGGTAGTTATATTTTATCATTTATTAGCTATATGTCCTAGGGCAGGTGCATTAAACTCTCTGCACCTCAGTTTCATTATCTATAAAGTGTGGAAAATAATACCAGTCTCCATACCTCTTAAAGCTTTGGAAGAAAAAAATGAGACAAGGGATATGAAATTGATTTGAAACCATGAATGTTATGCAGATCTACGTTTTTGTTTTTGTTACTATTTTGAAAAGACAACTGGTAAAAAAAATACTCAATAATCTGAAAATGGTGCAGTAAAAAAGGTTATTTTATGCTTATATGAATTAAAATAATGCAGACCATGATGTTAAAGATCCAAGGAGATAGAAGTTTGTCTTTGCAATGAAAATGAAAATTAAACACACTTAAAAGCCAAACCTAATAAGATAACATATGAGCCTGAAGTAGAGCTGTGCCCTTAAAATTCTTAAGGCTTTTTATTCCTTCAATTAAAGTCAAGAAAGAAAACGAAGCTTGTAAACAAGACTACCTGTGGGTAGCCAAAGCACAAAGGAATTCCACACTAGAAGAGTATACAGAGTACATTGGAATATATGCTCTGACTCTCTGAAGTGAATACAAATTTATTTGTTTATGGAATTGCAAACCCACTTACCAATGCCATTATCTAGGCACAGTATTCCTAAAAGAAATATAATTATTATCAGTGAAGTTTTGCCTTCCTCAGGATCAAGGAAAACACAATAAAAGAGAAATTAATTGAACACCAATTTTATAGATCTTAAAAATTTATAATTTGAAATAAAATTTTAATTTTAATTGTGTGGCTTTTCTTTAAAATATGAGGTCTTTCATTTATGTTTAATGATTACGTTCCCAACTTACTAGGAAGAAAAACATCAACTTTTCTTTTTGTTTACTTTAATCTTTATACCTACCACAGAGAATGAACATGGCTTAATTCTTTGAATTTGCTTGAGATAATCCTCTGGATGTTTTTGTCTTTAGAGCTTTTTAAAATTAGGCCCTTCGCTCTTATTGAGTAAAGGAATTTCCAAACTTGGATAGCAAAGGGAAGGTCTGTTGTATCCATAGTTAATACCAAGGAATGAGAAATCGGTATAAATTGACTGCATGTGTCATCCTTTGAAGCTGTGACCTATATGAGTCAATCTAAGAGTAATCTCTCTTTTAGAGATGTATAGTCTAAACAAGAATTTCATTGCTTTTTCATTTCTCTAGGAGAATATAAAGAAGGAGTTGTGTTTCACAGAAAAGCTTATGAAAATTCCAGATTGTCTCCTATTCTCTAAAACCCTATACCTCTAAGTTACTTACCTCCTACTATTCCTATTAAGAGGAATAATGTGTGTTGAACTTGTTCATGGTAAGCACCCAATAAGCATTGGCAATTTTCAGTGTTAACTTAGAAGACTATTTTGTTCTTCATGCCTTTCTTATCCCTTCCATGTCTTTCCTTCTCTGCTCCTAAATACACACTTCCGCTCCCAACCTAATTCCTCTTGAGCCAGCTTGTCATCTTCTTCCTTCAGCATCACAGCCCGCTGCAGAGCATGGTTGCTCTTTTACTTTCACTTTATTTCTCTCTACAATCTACCAGCATAGTTGTAGCTTTTACACGTTTTGAACTTTTTTGCCAATTCTGCAATGCTGAAATAAAAAAAAAAAAAAAACTAACATGGCAACAAAAGAAACTTCCCTTAGATGGCTGGAGAAGATCCGGAACTGAGCAGGTGAAGCCAGGACCCTCCAGCAAACAGAGAGACAGAAGACTGAGAACACGCCCTCTTCAACATACACAGGAACAGGAAGTCGAAATGAAGTTTTTCCTAGCTAAGGGGGATAAGGCAGAATGCTGACATTTGAGAAATGCATTCTGAATAGCAGCTATTTAATCCTCCTACTGCAATGTGAGGCCAGTATTATTGCCATCATCCTACGTTACAGATAAGAGATTCATATGGCCTTAAGTCATGAATCTGGGTTATAGCTAGAAACCTTGGTTTTAAAGACCCTACTATCACCCATTAAATGTGCTGGCTCCCTGAGCTAAGGATGAAGGTTACCTGCAAAGCATTGGTAAAGGAAGTTGAAGTTCAATTTGTGAGTTTTCTTTCTACTGACACGCATTCAAAATTTTTTATTGAGTGACAACTATGTATCAAATATTATTCTAGATACTGGAGTGCTTTATGAGACATTAGCAAATTTCTATCCTAATAGTAAAGGAGAGAAGGAAGAAAGGAAAGCAGGAAGGGAGGAAGGGATTAGCTCTATGATAGATTCAGTTGGACTACTATAGGTTGGGTGGTTAGAAAACCACCTCGATAAGGAGACATTTAGATTTCATTCCAAATGTGATGGAACTTTCTTCCTTTCCCAAAGACACTTAGCTTCTCAACATAACTAGGTGACCATACTTCTTTCAACATTGGCAGTACACTAGAGATTTATGTTCCAGATGGGTTGGAAGAGAGAGAGTCTGGGATTTTTGACATTAGGCCAGATGAGTATTTTGGTACTGTACTGAAAATGAAAGAATTCAATAAAATTCTATTTAGTAAAAGAAAATGCAACTTTCCAACTGCCATCCCCCCAGTGGCCATTCATGTGTATATGCTCATTCTATTTCCTAGTTTGTCCACCCATAAGAGATTGGGAGATTTTCCTTGGATAAAAAAAAAATATAGAAAAGTGATAATACTATAGATGCTAATTATAGTGATAACCCCATTAGATGTCTGAGTTTACATTAGATGTCTGAGTTATTACCTTAGAGTGAAGCATGCCATTCCCCAAACCTGCACCACAGAGAGTTCTCATCTATCACAGTAGTCAGTAGATAGTACCTAAAACAAATGAGCAAAAAGAAATTACAGTTTAATCAGGTTTCTTAAAAATGAGGTAAACACCTGAAGAAATAGTTAAAATGAATTGAAAATAGTTGCTTCTGGGAGATGGAAGTAAAGAATGAAAAGGGTTGGGGTAGAAGGGCTTTAAAATGTTATAGAAATATTTGACTTTTATAATTATGCATGTATATCACCTTAATACACATAAAAGTTAAATTTAAAGAATGAACCATTATTAAAACATGCCCAGGGGTTCCTGGGTGGCTCAGTATGGTTAAGCATCTGACGTAGGCCCAGGTCATGATCTCATGGTCCCTGAGTTTGAGCCCCATGTTGGACTCTCTGCTGACAGTTCAGAGCCTGGAGCCTGCTTTGGATTGTGGGTCTCTCTGCCCCTCCCCCACTTGTGCTCTCTCTCTCTCTCTCTCTCTCTCTCTCTCAAAAAAAAATAAGTAAACATTAAAAAAATTAAAACATGCCCAGATTCACACAGGAGTAGACACTACTGATAAAACAACTTTTAAAATCTAAACAAAAGTTCCTTGAAAGGAATGATGAGAATTGTAACAGGAGAAACACGATTCACTAGGTTGATGAAGGCAAGTTTATGTGGCTCTAAAGAGTGTCAAGTTTACATAGTCTAATAGATCTTTCTCTGTATTTGGAAAAATAGCTTTGGATATAGACATAGGAACATTTCAAACTTATATGCGCACACAAAATATACCATAACATTACTTTGTTTTTTCACAAGAGAAGCAGCAGTGCATAATGGTTAAGAGCCCAGAGGAGCCAAAATCCTGGGTGTGAATACTTTCTTTGCCACAAACTAGCTATGCCTGATTTCCCATCTGTAAAGTGGATATGACAGTAATACCTCGTTCATGGCATTGTAATAAGGACTACATGAATTAATACCTGTATAGTTAGAATAGTGTCTGCCCCATAATAAGCACTACATAAGATTTTCCTAATTAAATTAAAAAAATCATATTTTGTTTGCTACAAACTTTATCAATGTTATAGGCCCATTACAAGTTTAAGTTTAAAGCTAAATATTCCAAATATTAGAAACTCTTTTAAAATAGTTCTTATATTAAAATTTACTGTGACTTACGAAAAGTACCTAGTTATCTATTTTACCCAACCATATAAAATTAAATACACATGTATGTAAATCACACATATATCTGCATGTACATTTAAATGATAGCTTCAGGGGCGCCTGAGTGGCTCAGTCGGTTAAGCGGCCAACTTCGGCTCAGGTCATGATCTCGCGGTCTGTGAGTTCGAGCCCCACGTCGGGCTCTGTGCTGATGGCTCAGAGCCTGGAGCCTGTTTTGGATTCTGTGTCTCTCTCTCTCTGACCCTCCCCCGTTCATGCTCTGTCTCTCTCTGTCTCAAAAATAAATAAAAGTTAAAAAAAAATAAAAAAAAATACATACAGCTTCAGTGGAATAAAGTTATGAACAACTAGGTAAAGCAGATAAGCAGTAGACACATGGAATATATTTAAGATAGAAAGCTTTGCACTGAAAAGCAGCATTGATAACTTTGCCGTGTCAATTTATGGGTTTGTTTTACCCTGTTTCCTAATGGTTAAAGTTAAATAGCATTATGAAGACAATGTAACTGAGAATGGACACCGGAAGAGGAAATTGCTATGGGATTAAAATTTAATGAAAGGTAGATTTAAATTGGATCTTTAATGCAACTTTTAAAAGCATTGTTAATCTGTCAGCATGTGGGTTGTATCTCTAGTATTTGAATGCACCTTCACAGTGTCCCAGCTCCATCTTTTCCATTAAGTAAAAAAAAAAAAAAAACAAAAAAACCCCCAAAAAACCCTCTTCTTCCATTAAACAAACAAGAGAAAATTCTATGGCTTCAATCAACAAATATAAGTGAACACAAGCAAAAGGTGTAAGGCATAAAAAGAAAATTATGCTTTGTCCCTGTCCTTCTTAGGGAGGTAAGGCATAAACAGAAGTTAAGCAATTCAGGAAAATTTCACCCAATGTCATAAAACCATAGGAGTCCTAACTGAAAATAAAGACTGATATAAAAAATAAAAAAGTACCTGAAAGTAAAGGAAGAAGGGATAACTGGTGCAGCTGAAGGGATGTGGAATTCAGTCCCTGATGGAGAAAGTGGAATTCAGCAGGTTCTTGGAACGTGGATATAATGTGTGGATTCACAGAAGAAAGGAGAGTGTGTGCCATTCATGGAGGGTAAAATGGGGCAAGATCTGTTCAAGAAACTAATTTGGTAGAGGAATAGAGAAGTAGAAAGGACTAGAAATAGGGCTTCTCGATCTCTTTTTCTCAGCCAAAAAAAAAAAAAGTGTCCAGGTACACTGACTTGAACTAGGGTTTCTCAGGGTTGAGATCTGAAGGAGGTGCAGGTATGATCTATGACTTTGAAGCCTAGAATCAATAGGTTCCTGAAAAAATAACACCAAGGATAAAAACAAATGAAAATCAAGGTGGTCAGTTCAGAAAACCATGAATTATAGTGAATGCCTTATGGAAAGGAGGGTGAAAGGAACAAGTTTCAATGGGCACACAATAGACCAATGTTGAGGAGCTCTCCAAAATGCTCTGACATGGAGGGATGCACTCACAGAGACTTGTGGTCTCACCTATGTTTGGTGATGGAGATGTGAAGAACACCATGCAGGTTCCAGCACAAAGTTGGAATGCTAGGTTGAGACTAAATTATCAGAAATTATAAATTTTAGGGCAGGCATGAATTTTATCCTGGAAGCAATGATGATCTGGAGATTTGCATAGAACTAACTACTGTAAGAAAATAATAAATTTAGGAAGACCACTGAAGTCATTCATGTGTTCCAAAGTAAATGGTGATAGGATGTAAACCAGAAAATTAGAAACAGAAATGACAAGGATGATAAATATATAAGAGGTACTGAGAAACAAGCAGTATTAAGTTTCAGGGATTATTTGGCTTCCAAGAGTAAGATCAAGAAAAAGAAATAAATCAAACTTAATTCTAAGCACTTGAGGGTAGGTGACCAGGAGAAACTTCTGGAGGAACTGACAGAGGAGAGGGAAGGTGAAGATTACATTGCTTTCAGTTGGCAGGTGTTGAAAATAAAGTGTAAAGATAAAGTTATTTACTGAATTTAATCAATGAAGCATTCGTAGCCAACTAAATTTCTTAGGCTTTGCTATTTTAAATCGTTTTAAAAATCCATATCTATTAGCAACTGTAGATTCATAATTTTGATCAGCCTAGGGGTGTCATGTTATTTTTCTTGCAAGCTGATAGATAATATCTGGTATTTTCGAGTCAGCATGAATTAGTTAAGCTGGACTGTAGTGATCTTGATCTGTTTTTTTGGGGGGAGGGGTGGAGAACAGGTGTTATTTCACTTTCTCCAGTATTCTTGGAGCTAGCTATAAGGATGGAAATACTCTCATTGAAGCTCAAGTTCGGTCCACCACTGAAATTTCTTCAGGTTATGGGCCAGCTGTGGTTCATTACAGCCTTGAAAGTGGCAGTGGCCAATAACGTATGTGATAGAAGAGCCAATATAAGATTTGAGAACCATGTTTCTGAAGCTTTAATGTACATACAAATCACCTGAGGGATTTTGTTAAAATGCAGACTTTGATTCAGTAGGTCTGTGGAGAAGCTCGATACTCTGCATTTCTAACACGCCCCAGAAGATGTTGAAGTCACTGACCCCTGGACCACCTTTTGAGCAGCAAGGCACTAGAAATCAAAAGAGAGGATTTTAAAACTAAAGAAGGTCTCTGTGCTCCACACTTACAGTTTGCCTTTTCAGATCCATCTTCCACCCTTCTTCACCTGGAGCTGTGGCTGAAGAGGCTGACCTTTATGGAGCACATCAGTGAGGTTTCTTTTTGCTGGGGTTTCCTGTTGGTTTTGGACAGTAAGAGAAATTGACTGAAACTGGAAAGAGAGAAGTGAGTGAAATCTGGGTATTTACAGTTATTTTGCTAAAACAGAACATTTGATGTCTTAAAAAAATCACCACAATGTACAAAATCATGTGATTAAAACCACAAGGCTTTGGGGTAAATGGGATCAGGGACAGGACATTCAAAATCTCGGTCAGTCACACACATACACACACACACACACACACACACACACAGAGAGAGAGAGAGAGAGAGAGAGAGAGAGAAAGATTGAGAGAGAGAGAGATAGGAACCTAATAAAAAACTATAGTACAATTTTGCACATAAATGGCTAAAAAAATACACATCTTCCAATAAATATGGCATTTATTTTTACCTTGAAATTACTTTTACCTTGAAAAAGCCCTGACGTTTGCTTGCAGAATGGGGCATTAGAAAAGTTGCAGAACGTGAGTTATCATCAAGTGGTGGAAGGACGATTATCTGAAATTGGAAGGAAAGCTGTACTACCAGATGTGGATGGACGAGGCTCATAACACACAGCGAACTGAAGTAGCTGGTAGATATTTGAGGTGTGTGCATGTGTACGTTTTGGGTTTTCCTACTCAGCACAGTTCAGCTATGCGGTCTTCTGTGTTTACCTGGTATTTCTCATGGATGAAATTGTGCATAAGCAAACATCAAATTCAGTTATGCTCAAATTGTTCCCTAATATATTAATCGCATTGGAACAGACACGTGTTCTCAAAACAAGAGTTTTGCTGCAGTTTGCTGCAGATTGTCTGCATTTCTGCTTAGAGATGTGGCTTTTGTAGGTATCCTCTCATACAGCTACAGAAATCACTTCTGGGTTCAGGTAACCGCCATTCACCTTTCCCCTTCTGAGCTAAGGGTGGTAACAATTCCCTGCTATTTCTAACTCTGGGTGATTTCACCACCAACTGTTTGTTTCACTTACTCTTGCCCACAACTCTGTGAATAGTCCCTTTAATGCATGGCCATCAATTACCTATGCTGGTTGAGTTTGTTATATGTGTCCTTCCAATCCTGGACAATATTCAAATGTGATGAGTGATGTGAAGAGATAAAGGAGAATGACAGCGTGGTGGAGAACTTTGGATTTAATTTGTACTGATGTCCATTAACAGATATTTTAATGAGCTGCTTCTGCGTGCAACACCTGGAGAGACCCTTTAAAAAGTCATAGCAAGTCATTCCTTTTCTCAAAACCTTACACTGGCTTTACTGTACTCTGAGAATAAAAACAATGGTCCTTTCAATAGCTCACAAGCCTGGTTTCCTGTTGCATCTCTGAATTGGTTACTCTCCAGTATCAACTCACCATTTTGATCCCTTTGTTCCGGAGACACTGGTCCACTTGTGGTCCTGGGACACAGTAGGTGGGCTTTTCAATAATGCAGACAGATGTTTGTGGAGGCATCTTAGCTGAAGACATTCGAAGGACATTTTCCGAATTTGGAGTACAATTTGTAACAGGGAACACAATTTCTAAGTATGAAAGCTCCTCAGACCATTCATCTGAAAAACTAAGTGATATTGTTCAAATTCACATGCTTTCAAACTATGCAAATACATGTCTAATGAAAGGGAGAGCAACCAAAGTACCACAGGCTCTGGGAAATCATCCAAGAAGTCCATTGCTTGACCAGGTAGGGGTCATCATCCCTGCAGGTGGCCATCCAGTCATGGCCTGGAAATATGTCAGGTTTTGTTTTACATTTTATTAGGATTCAATTATAAATCATTTTTTTGAGTGACAAATACATGTGAGTCTTTCTGCCCAGTAGTTCCAACCAGCCACTATGATGATAAGATACTATAATTTGTTTCATTAGAATCAAGACTTCCTTGTGTGTTTAAGGTTCATTTCTAAAAGTTGTTTCTAAAAAGTTCTAAAACTCCTCACAAAGCCTCTTCCAGCTTTGCCTGTAGCCAGAGCACACCCAGAATCCTGTCCCATATTCAAGGTTTGTTTATATTTTGCTGGAAAGTGCTCTGTTTTACATTCTTGTAGCCATCACCAGCATCATAAGCTCTTAAATGATTCAAGGCAGACAAATGAGGGGACCTCTATCAATGACACAAACAAATTATATTTAATGGTTGGAAAGTTTAAAGAATGTGGTTTCTTTTTCCTTCCAACATTCTTAGCTTTGGTCAGGATAGACGAATTCTCCTGGGTTGTAGTTTCCATGTTTACACATAAGAAAATCAAGGCATCTATTTCCTTATATTTTTATCTGGGAATAATTGTTGAACTTTCAGGACTAGTGTAAGACTAGTTTTATTAAATTGAAGTCACTGAATTGGCTAGAAGAGAAGGCTACCTTTTGATTATGATGCATCTGATTATATGAAATATTTAAATTAGGGAGCTATTTTGCTGTTCTTAATTGAATAGCTCAAAAGAAAAATGAATATTTAAAGCAGTTTTTGTAAGTAGCAGTTGTATACATTCTTATGGAGGATTAGTAGAATAATGATATCTAAATCATAACAATATTCATTCAACCAGTTTTCATTCAATTTTTATAGAACATTGATTATGTGGAAATATTGTACTAAAGTAGCAAAAGAATGGCATTTACACTACATTTCACTTTTTTTTTCTTTTTAAAATTTATCTATTTTGAGAGAGAGAGAGAGAGAGAGAGAGAGAGAGAGACAGAGAGACTAAGCACAAGCAGGGCAGAGAAAGAGGGAGAGAAATAATCCCAAGCAGGCTCTACCTTTTCAGCACTGGGCTCAAACCCACGAACAGTGCGATCATGACCAGAACCAAAATCAAGAGTCGGACGCTTACCTGACAGAGCCACCCAGGTGTCCCACGTTTCACATTTTTATATTGAAGGACACATCAGCCTTGAAACTGGTAGATGATAGACCCTTTGGGCAACTAAATTACAGTGTTTGCTTCTTTATAATAAAAATATTTCGTATTTAGAGTATGTTCAAAGATAAAGGCTATTCTCCAGTTGTTTACAGTATATTCATTTACATCTCACTGACTAGAAGCCAGATACTTGAAGAACAGGAATCTTGAAGTTCTGTGTTCCTCAACTGCCTAATAGAAATGTAAGGCAAGGAGTGGAAAATGAATAATTATGTGTTGAGTGATGTAAAATAATTCATGTAATCATGTGGATGTTTAGTGACTTGAACTGATGAAACATCTGCAAAGTTGAATTTATGTTTATGGAGATGTTTAGTTACTCTTTGTTACTGACTCTTAAAGTGAAACAAGCTTTTATTATAATCATATAAATTCTAAGCATAGCGACTTGAAATTTTTTTTACATTTATTTATTTATTTATTTACTTATTTTGAGAGACATAGAGAGAGCACAAGTTGGGGAGGAGCAGAGAGAGAAGGAGACACAGAATCTGAAGCAGGCTCTCAGGCTCCGAGCTGTCAGCACAGAACCTGACGCAGGGCTCAAACTCACAAACCGCGAGATCATGACCTGAGCTGAAGTCGGATGCTTAACCGACTGAGCTACCCAGGTGCCCCTAAGCATAGTGACTTATAAAGACTATTATCAAATTTTTGCAAAAGTTTAGTGTAGGGAAATCTTAATCAGAAATTATTTCTCTTCAGATACTGTGTTTTCTCTTTCAGAAAAGTCAGATGCCCAGGAAAGATACTAGAGGAAAACACTACAAAATACAGAATACAAAAAAATGTTTAAAAAAAGCCAGTGACAATATTTGTAGACAGCCACACTGAAAAAAAAAAAACAGAACAACCATTGTACTGTTTGACCAGATAGGAGATGGGTCTGAAAGTGACATGGAATGAAGTAATTTATATCTTCACGACAGGTGGCTTACAGTGAGGTTGATAGGAGGGAAGGTGCACTCTGAGCAAGGCATTGATAGTACTGGGAGCAAGTAAAGATCAACAGAGACTCACTTTCTCAGCCAACTTTCTATTCTTGTGTAGAAACAGAAAACACACAGTGATGGGTGCAACATCTGTTGAATTGTTTTTAATGTGCCAAGCTAGAACGGGCTTTTCAGTTTGAGAAACAGCATTTAAAAAAAGAAATAAGGAGAAAAATACGGCACAAAATTAGAAAATATTTATGTAAAGAAATCTTCACAAGATACACTGTAAGTTCCTGACTGAAAATAGGTTGACAGGCAGCTCGATGGCATAGCTGAGGGAGACAGACAAGAGATTCTGGGTTTCAGTTTTTTCATACAGTGACAATTAAATGCAACAGCAGTTTGGTACAGTTGGGCTTTAGGGAAGACGTAATTTTTGTCACATATGTTCCTTCTGCTTGCTGATTTATGGGAAGACAATGGCATTGAAGAAAAGAAGGGTAACTGCTATCTGTCTAGGATGAGGATGTCCCTTATAACATGGCAATTGTAGGAGGCAGCAGGGAGCTGACAAAAGGTGGTTACTTCTCATTCTCAAAAGTCAGGTAGGATTTAACATCAAACATAAGCCTCACTGTAAAGAAATAAGAACACAGAACATGAATGATGTGATTATAAGAAGCCTAGTGATGATGCCAACTGACATAATTTCTGGGCCAAGCTATTTATGTGTGTGTGTGTGTGTGTGTGTGTGTGTGTGTGTGTGTGTGTGTATTCATCTAGGAAATTAGATTTATTGAATACAGATTATTACCAAATATTATTACCAAATATTTCTTTGCCTTCCCGTCTAATTCTATTGGTTCAGATTGACACATAATTATTTGGCCATATATTCTAGTTAAGTGCTAATCAACTAAGGTCCTTTTACACAGTCAAACACTATTGTTGACTAAATCTAATCCTGTTTCAGGAATGGTCACTGAAGAGAACTAGGGTGAATATGAAGAATAAACAACTTATTAAAAGAATTATCTATATTTCTAAGATGTATGGGTAGGAAAATAATAACTTCTTTAGTTCTTGGACTTTAGAATTATTCTTTCCTTTTGGAATCCAAGACATTAGTTATAGGCCCTTTAAAAAATCAATTATTGGACAATTGTAAAATAATGATTTCTCTATAATCTGCATCTTGATTTTGCATTTGTCAAGAATTCAGAAGTTTTGAAAGGAAATTTGTCTTATTTCCATGAATACTACAGTTGCAGTAGTCACATTAATTCCATGTTATGAATGAAATCGTCTCTGGGAAAATAATTTCAAAAAACATTTTAGGAAGGAAAATACAACAGTTAAAAAACCTGCTAGAAATACACAGTGAAATAGAAACTCAGTAGTAATGAGACACTTTATTTAACATGTTACTGTCCACATACAAGCTAAAAAACATAATGATAAGGTGTATGTAAAAATCTGTACCTTGAAAACACTACTTTTTCACATGCATATGGATTATTTATAAAAATTACAAAACTAATCCAAGTAAAGTTCTGTAACCCAAGCAGACTAGTTGCTATGGTAAAAACAAGGAACTTTTAGAAAGCAAATAATGCACATCTACCCACCCCTTAGAGCCCCAGTTCTTAAGACTATGTAGTGTTAAAATGATATTCTAATAATCTTTAAAATTAATATATCCAAAGAGAAAAGTAATGTGATTATCTCCATAAAGTCTGAAAAATATTAGGTAACATTTAGTATCTAAAATAAGAATCAATGCATACTTGTACGATGTAATAATATGTGAATAAACATCTTCACACTATGATAAACCAGTGACACACATTTCCATAATATTTTAAAATTGGAATAGATGACACTTTCATACTTGTGATGTAATGTGTTAGCCAAAAGCTGGCACCATGCTTTAGCACTAGCAGCAGGAACAAGATAAGGATATCTGCAGTCATCTTTGTTATTTAACATTGTTATAGAGCTATTACCCAATGCAATTAGACAAGAGAACAAAAGCAAAAGGTACAAAAGTAGAATGTAGAAAGGATCGTTGCTATCACAGAAAAGTGACTGTTTACTTAGAAAACCTAAAAGAATCACTTGGAAAACTATGACAAGTAAAAATTTAGTAGATTGCTAAGTACAAATTTAATATATATACAGAAATCAATAAAGTTTAATTATAGAACTAAAATTATAGAACTAACTAAATTAGAAAATCTAATAAAATAAATATTCCTTTTACAAAAGAAGCACAATGATTATAAACATAGAATTACATTAATTGAAAAAAAATATGTAATGGACAGAAGTAGGAAATAAATGGATAGATTCCTAATCTTAATGGTGGATTTTGACACATTTCTTTCTGACGATGAATGATCAAGCAGACAAAGCAATTATTGGGAACATTAGAAATTGAACAGCATAATCAATAAGCTAATATGATGAATATATAACGAACTTGCATCCATAGAAAATACTCATTTCCAGCATACATAGAACATTTACCAAAACTGGGCAAACTCACAGTAGAACCCAAAGTAAGTATCTGCAAAATCATAATCATGCATTCCTTATTTTATAATCTCAAAGAAATGAATATAGAAATTGGAAGAAAAAAATCTGCAATTTCTATATTATTAGAATCTAAATCAAGCAAAAAAACACCTTTTCTAAGAAATTCATCGTCCAAAAAAAGAAATTACAATGTGAATTATGAAATAATTACAATTAAATGACAAGGAAAGTAAAAACTTGTAAAATAAAGAACAAACATTTTTACACTTAAAATCATATGTTAAGGAAGAGAAGAGGCTCCAGGGTGGCTCAGTCGGTTGAGCGTCTGACTTCAGTTCAGGTCATGATCTTGCTGTTTGTTAGTTTGAGCCGTGCATCCGGCTCTCTGCTAATAGCTCAGAGCCTGGAGCCTGCTTCCGATTCTGTCTCCCTCTCTCTCTCTCTGCCCCTCCCCCGCTCATGCTCTGTCTCTGTCTCTCTCTCAAAAAATAAATAAACATTTTAAAAAGAGAAATAAGAATAATACTCAACTCACAAACTTAGAAAATGAAAAATCATGAGGATCAAAATAGGTAGAGGAAAAAGAAAATAGTTAATAAAGTAGACAAAGGAAAATAGAGGTTTTATAAAACCAAACAAAAACGTTTAAAATAGGCAAAGAATCTGATAAAATTGATCAAGAAAAAAAAAGGGCAAAATTGAACAAAATTAGGAAAAAAGACATAACCACAGATTAAAAAAAATTTTTACAGTGGCAAAACAAATTTATGAAATGAATAATTTTCAAGATAAATTTAAATTAGCAAAATAGACTCAAAAAAGAAAGAGAAAACCTACTAAATGTGTATCCATTAAAGAAACCAAATTAGTAGTTTAACATGGTCACTTCTCATTCTCACAATAGATATATCTGTTCTATAAGTGACTGTGAACACTGAGGAAATATGAACCATTACTCCTAGAGGAAAATACAAGGTTAGATTCCTGCCAGCCTCTGGCCACAGCATTTTCACCAACCAATGAATACATAGTCTTGTTTTATGTGGGTTTTCTTAAAGATGCCATTTGTAATATAATGTATAATGTCTATTAATTAGCATTGAACTCACAGCCCACGATATTATAACTGCCTGAACAAAGTTTATCTAACCCAGACATTTTCTTTCTCAGCCACATCACAGCCTTCTGTTACTTAGGAACATTAAAACAGCACTTCAGCACTACATCTGGGGGTCATTTTAAACAGTACAATCATCAACTAAAAGTACAAAAATGTGAAAAACATGGCACCGAACAGACCACAAAAAAGACGCCATGTTCAATGTGGTATCTGGAACAAGAAGGCAGAATGTCACCTTGTTTGACTTTAGGTAGGAAGATTCCCTTTGGGCGACCAAGATTTTTTAAAGTTCCATGCAAATCTGTGATGACTACAAAAACACTGTGAATACTCATTTGGGGGTTACAAGTAAATTTTAGCGATTAGGCGGTTTCAAAAATACAGCATTCTCTCACACTAGAGATTAACTGTATATCCAAAAAATTACAAAATCCCATTTTTCTTCGGAGGAAGGTTATCCCAAAATTCCAACAAATGGATAATCTTTGTCTTATACAAGCTATTCTAGGGAAAGGAAAAAATGAAATCTTCTTACCTTATTTCTAGGCGTGATAACAAAACTAGATAAGGAAGAAAGATTATCAGATGATTCACTTAATGACATAGAGGAAATATTCAAATAAAATATTATTGGCAAACCAAATTGGAAAACTATTCGAATAACCAAGTAGATATCAAAGGATAGTTTAATAGTAGTAAACAATAAAATAGTTCAGATTGTTAACAGATTAAAGGAGACCAACCTTATGATCATCTCAATAAATGCAGAAATAAACAAAAGGATTGCACAAAATAACACTTTTTTGTCATTACAAAGCAACAGAAATAAACAAAAGGATTGCACAAAATAACACTTTTTTTGTCATTACAAAGCAACACATAACAAAGCAAAACTCTACCTTTTATTGACATAGATTAGTGGCTGTCAAACTGCAGAATAAGATTCAAATTACCTAGAGGGCTTGCTAAAATACTGATTTCTCGGCCGCATCCCTAACATTTCTGATTTAGTAGATCTAGTGTGGGGTCAGAGAATCTTCATTTCTAACAAGTTCACAGGTGATGCTGATACTGCTGGTCCAGACAACACTTTGAAAACCACTGCCATCCGGGACTTAGGCCCAGTATAATCACTATTCTGATTTTTCAAGAACAATCAGAATTATGAACTATTATACAAAAAACCAATTTTGTACAATGCTGGGCAGTCCAAATCAATTATGTTTTAGAGCAATATGTAATGTGTGTATATTTCTTGCAGATTTAGAGTTGGATGTTCTGTGGTTTAGAATTTTCCTGCCACTTATGTCTGCCTCAGTTTATATTACTATTGGAGTCCTCCAGAAGTATTCCACCCTTCATACTTAATCATCAGGTGCTTTACGATTATAAATTTGCTATATGTGTAATTGGTCCTGTGTCAATGATTCAGTAGGTTTACAACACATCAGTTGGACCATACAGTTTTCACATAGTTTGCCTCTCCTTCCTTTAAAACAGAACAAAACAATGGTGGTGAACAGAAAAAAGAAAGATTCGTGTGATACAGGTTTTTGCTCAGTGGAATTAATGCTTCATTTTTATTTGGAGAAGAAAATAGTACACGTCAGAAGTGGAATATAATTCCTAACTAGTATTTTCAGTAATTTATGTAGAAAATCATGAGCAAGAATAGAAACATGTTGAAATGAGGAAGCTTGGTCAGGGCATTAATAATCTTTTTTTTTAAGTCCAATATACATAGATTTTATTGTATGTTTGTTATTTACCTACGTCCTTTCTATTTTATATTGGTTATTCCTGGTATTCAAAAGTAGCATTTAGCGTATATTTAAATAGGATAACCAGAGAGAATACATAAAAGCTTTTTGTTCTTTGGCAACATGCTGGTTGATTTTTATATAATTACTTTGTCCTGAAGATATTCATCATTAATGTTACATTTGAAAACTTATTTTATAAAGCTGGAATTAATATTTAAAAGGAAACAGTGGTATTTATAAATTTACATCATCAAAAATTTTCACAAGTGAAAAATAAGTATTTTCCTTTCAGTTTAGTATTTCATTCTCTTTTAAAAGGAGTGGGTACATTTTACTGTACTAGTAAGTGGTCTGTGAAGGGCAGAGAGTATCCTAGTCTTAACTCAGCATGGGAATGCAGTCCATTGTGCAGCTGCACAGAGGGCCAGGGAAACACCAGACTGGCTCTGAAACAAGCCCTATGTTGATGAAAACTATTCCTAAAATGCAGAAATCTTAAGGAATATGATAAAATATATACTTTCATCATGTATTTTTGTTTCCTGTCTACATGAATAAATCATGAATTCTCAAATAAAATTTTGGTGGGCTCAAGAAAAAAGATGGTCTTTGGTCTAAGTTGGGGGTAATCCTTTTCACGGCCAGGTGCTGGAAAACCAGTATTTTGAAGAAAATTGAAAGCACCGAAGGGAAAAAATTGAGTGACACAGGGTATAATGAAAAAATTTCATTCATTTCCCTTAGCTTTTTTTAAAAGTTTATTTATTTTGAGAGAGATACAGAGCATGTGTGGACAAGTGGGGAGGGGCAGAGAGAGAGAGAGAGAGACACATGGAGAGAGAGAATCCCAAGCAGGCTACCCACTGTCAGCACAGAGCCCTACACAGGGCTCTATCTCAGGAACTGTGAGATCATGACCTGAGCCAAAATCAAGAGTTGGATACTAGACTAACTGAGCCACCCAGGTACCCCTCTTCAGCTTTTTTAAAGGATGAATTTTCAAAATGCAAAGCAAAAGGTGATTTTGCATTTGCATCCTCAGGAGATTTATTTTCCTATAAATTGCATTGATTCCATGGATTACTGTAAATTCTCAACTGTCATTTAGATATCTTATACTAGGGTAGAGTTCTTTATTCATGGAATGCTGTTTAAGTAACTTATATCCCTGAATTTAAATCTTTTTTCCTCAGTTCTCTTTTAAGTTCAATATTTTATTTTATTCTTCTTTCACCACTACAGAAATCTACGCTTTAGTTTTATGATCTTTTCGTATTCCCACATTTCTAGCTTTACTTGGAGTACTTTCTGGTATCTTTTGAATTTCTGCATCACATCAGTTTCCTTCTGACAGATGCAGCCTCTAAAATAAGCTGTGTGATGCACTCAAACCTAAAATAAATCATTATTTGAGTGTTAGGTGCGTCATACCTGCAAATAACCTCATTTATCTAGAGAAATGTATTTAATGCTTATTGTATAAATACCAGTGTTTCAGTGTGCTTTATAATACCATCTGTCACTTCTTTTCATACAATACATAATTCAATGTATCCCTTATTACATTTTTTGAGATGTGGAGTTCTTGCATGTATCTGTACATACTGTGACAAGAATCCAGGTGTATTATAAAAAGTTATATCAAATATTATCCAGTATAAATTTTAATGCATGTTGAATCAAATACTTTCTCTGTGGCTAAGATATGCATCAAGGTAAGCTTATATCATTGGCATCTTTCACCAACTTCATTTACAGTAGATTTTAAATACAATGTTCTGGAAAGTAGAAAAGTAACTACTGTTTCTATTAAGGAATGTCAGTTTGTGTCTGGTTATGCCATAGGGGTTCCTCTGCTAGAGAAGCAGAAGAAAAGAAAATGGTAACATAAAATGGTAACATGTTGCCAGGAAATGATCACATTTTTTAGTTGAAACATTTTCTTTTTCCAGGTAAAATAAGATATTAATTAGATTTATATTCATGGGCATTTAGATCCACAGTAGATATCATTAAAAGGTTAGATTTGTTAGATTAACAAACATTTGTTGGGTAAATCCTAAGTGCCAGACATGAGGCTAAGTTGAGGTGCCTGAATTAATCAGATCCCAGGTGCTCATGCTCTACGCTCTACGCTCTATGAGGGAGATGGACACACGTGGATTGTTAGGAATACTGATGTTACTGGCGCAATAGAGGAGGCCCAGGGACAATGGAGCTGCTGAAAGGGGTGCCTAATTCAGCCTCTGGAAAGAATGAGGTGCCAGGAAGAGCTTTCCCAGGGAGGTTCTACCTAAGCTTCATTTTGAAGAATGAGTAGGACTTAATTGTTTAGGTTGTTTTTAGATCATGTATCATCTAAGCAGTTTTAGGAAGTAGAAATTCTGAAATTATCTTGTCATGCACAGTTCTGCAGGTTTGGTCAAGGTAGACAGTTCATATATCTTTTATTTTCCGCCTTCTTATACACACACACACACACACACACACACACACACACACACAGATTTTTTTACGTGTGGCTTCACTATCAGATATACTGCTTTATAATTAGAACTATATGATATATATTTATGTGTGAGAATAGGTGAAAAGGATCATATATTAGGTCATCACTTTAATGTAGCTAAAATTTATCTTCTGAAGCATAATTGCATATTTCTTATCAAAATAACTTTCTCTCTAAACACAAAGAAGACATATTCTTAAAACATGACAAAGTCTCTTCAACAAACTGTGTTGGAAAAACCGGACAGCTACATGTAAAAGAATGAAACGGACCATTTTCTTATACCATACACAAAAATAAACCCCAAATGGATCAAAGACCTAAATGTGAGACCTGAAAACATAAAAATCCTCTAAGAGAGCACAGGCAGTAATCTCTCTGACATCGGCCAGATATGTCTCCTGAGGCAAGGGAAATAAAAGCAAAAGTAAACTATTGGGACTATCTCAAAATAAAATTTTCTGCACATCAAAGGAAACAATCAACAAAGCTAAAAGGCAACTGATGGAGTGGGAGAAGATATTTGCAAAAAACCTCTCCAATAAAGGGTTATTATCAAAAATTATATATAAAGAATTGAAACAACTCAATGCCCCCAAAACAAGTAATCCAATTAAAAATGAGCAGAAGACATGAACAGACATTTCTCCAAAGAAATCTAGATGGCTAACAAACACATGAAAATATGCTGAACATCACTGATCATCAGGGAAATGCAAATCAAAACCACAATGAGATATTACCTCACACCTGTCAGAATGGCTAAAATCGAAAACGTAAGAAAGAACAGATGTAGGCGAGGATGAGGAGAAAGGGGAAGCCTCTTGTACTATTGGTGAGAATGCAAACTGGTGCAGCCACTGTAGAAAACAGTATGGAGGTTACTCAAAAAATAAAAAATAGAACTACCCTACAATCCAGGATTCACACTATTGGGTGTAGTGCCAAATACAAAACACTAATTCATAGAGATATACACACCTCTATGTTTATTGCAGCATTATTTACAATAGCCAATTTATGAAAACAGCCCAAGTGTCTATCAATAGATGAATGGATGAAGAAGAGGTGGTTTACAAATACAATGGAATATTAGCCACAAAAAAGAATGAAATCTTGCCATTTGCAACATGGATAGAGCTAGAGACGTAATGCTAAGTGAAATGTCAGTCAGAGAAAGACAAATACCATATGATTTCATTTATATGTGGAACTTAAGAAATAAAACAAATGAGCAAAGGAAAAAGAGAGAGAGAGAGGGAGAGAGAGAGAGGGAAACCAAGAAACAGACTCTCAACCATAGAGAACCATAGAGAACAAACTGATGGTTATCAAAGGCGAGGTAGGTGGGGGGATGGGTAAAGAAGGTGAGGCATTGAAGAGTCCACATGTCATGATAAAACTAATAATAATAATAAGTAATAATAATAGAAGAATCAGAGTGAAATATATATATTGAAAAACAACAAAATCATGACACAGAAATAGGCAATTCTATTGGCTATGCTCTGCATTTCTTTTGCACACATTACCTTATTACTGTAGCAGATTCTTCTTTATTGCAAAAGTCCCAAAAGTGGAATTAAGAGAGTGAATACATGCTTGCTCCACGGGGTACCTTCCAGAGGAGGAATAACCTAATATTCGAGTTTCAACACTTTCCTTTATTAAAAATTGGTTTTAAATGTTTATTTATTTTTGAGAGACAGAGAGAGTGTGAGTGGAAGAGAGGGGCAAAGAGAGAGGGGACCCAGTATCTAAGGCAGGCCCCAGGCTCTGAGCTGTTAGCACAGAGCCCAACGCAGGGCTCGAACTCACCAACCGTGAGACCATGATCTGAGTCCAAGTCACTTAATCGACTTGAGCCGCCCAGCTGCCTCTCGACGCTTTTCTATTTTACAACTTTGGAGAGAGGATAGTCAATATCTTAACACGCATATCTTTTTTGTCTGATAATGAGATACACATTTTATAAATATGCATGTTGCTATAAACCAGGCTGGTCTTACATATGGGACAGGTGTTGCTTTAGCTATAAATTTAGTTTTATCACGGATGAAAAAAAATATTTTAAGAGATGATTTTAATCAATATGGTATAGAAACCTAGAGAAAAATACTCCTTTGATAAGCTGTTTGGCTATCTTCTTCAGAGAGAGCCTCTGGCAGGTTAATAAGAACAGCTGAAGATTCATGAATAGTGAATAACATTTTTCCCTATTTATTCTTGAAAGACTTTTTATTGATTCTTCTAAGATCTATCATTCTAAGTTCTAACTAAGCCAGCATAATCACTTTAGGCCATAATGTTCAATACATTTTTTCCTTATCTAACTGGATAGTTTCATGGTGTTTTATTTATTTTGCTTACTCATCTATATTATCATATACTTTGACCTCAAAAAAATATATATAAAAATAACACACTATACTCCCTTGTATCTACTATGCAACCTAACAAAGAAAGCATTAAAAGATAGATGAAGCTCTTTTTTGTGGCCCCATGATTTCATTGCATAAGATCAAGCCTACAAGTAATTACTATCCTAAAGTGTCATTTATTCTTCTATACGGTTTCATATTTTTACCAATTGAGAGTGTGTTGTTTAATATATAACATCATTTTGCATATTTTGACATTATATTCTCTCTATATATTCTGGCAATTTACTTTTTTTTACACAACATTATGTTTTTGAGGATTTTTCCCATATGTGACTCATGTTCATTCATTTTCACTGCTCTGTAATATAGCATTATGTGACTTCACCACAATTATTTTTCCATTCTCATGTTGATGATTGTTTTCAAGTGTTTGCTCTTGCAAACAAAGCTACTATGAATATTTTTGTATTTATCTCCTTGGGCATGTGTGACCTTTTCTAGGTCATATTATATAGCAGCAAAATTGCTAGTTTAGAAACTATATGGCTTTAAAAGTATAAAATATTGGCAAATTGACCTCCAAACTCTCTTGAACCAATTTGTTCTTCCACCAACAGTTGGCAAAAATTCTGGAAATGAAGACAAACTTATCTCTTTCCTTCCATGATTCATGCCTTTTTATTCACTGTTGAATAAAGTGGTGAAAGCTGATACTCTTTTCTTGTTTCTGAGTTTGAGGGAAGCACTGGTTTTCAATCTGAAGTAGATGCTTGTTGAGGAATTTTGTGATGCCTGTTATCAAGTTGGTGAAATTACTTTCTAATTTTAGTTTCTGAGAATTCATGCACCTGATTGTTTTGCTCATGGGTCACGACTTCCTGCTTCATGACTTTTCTAGTTTTCTTTTGTTTGGGTTGGTTGCTGGGCATTATGATTTTATATTATTGAGGCTTTAGATTTTATAATCCTCCTTTAAAGATTGTTGTGCTTTTTCTGGAAGACAGTTTAATTATTATGGATCAATTTGACCCTTTTTAGACTTGTTTTTAAAGTTTGATAGAGTAGATATTGACTGATATTTACTCTAGGGATAGATTAGTCTACACTGACTGTCCTGGTGATCATCAGGGAATGACTTTCTTTCCTGTGTGAGCTCTGATAATTCTGCAACTTATAGCACCCTGGCCATTATTATCTGACCTCATGGAGTTTTATAGTATGCATGCACAATTTGATATTTAGCAATAGACTCAAAGGGATTTTTCTACAGATTCCTGGAGTTGTTGTAGTTGTTGTTGTTGTTGTGACTAGTTTCCCTCTGGAATTCTGCCTTTCAACTTCTAGAGGCCTAAACCCACCAAACTGAAATATTTTGCTCTTCAGTAAGTGAGACCTGCCATGACTGTGATTTTCTTCATTCTACTATATATAGTCCAGATGGTTTCTCCAGGAGAAGAGACATGGTGCTTGTGAGGTTCCTTTCATTTCCCTTTTTTTCAGAGATAACAGTTTTACCCTGTGTATTTTCCAGAACTGAACATGGGTTTTTGCTGTATTTTGTCCAGTTTGTTAAGTGCAGATTAAGTCCTGTTACTCCATCATGGCTGGACGCACCAGGCTTATTGCTGTATTTTAAAAAATGGACTCTTTTTTGAACAGTTTTAGGTTCAAATTTAGTAGAAGGCACTGGGATTCCCCATCTACCTCCTGGTCCCACACACGCTTAACCTCCCTCATCATCAATATTCCCCACCAGCGTGACACATTAGCTACAACTGATGAACCTACATTGACATATCCTTATCACTCAAAGTTCATAATTTACATTAGGATTCACTCTTGATGTTGAACAGACTGTGAGTATCATGACATGTATCCACCATGATAGTATCAGACAGGGTAGTTTCACTGCCCTAAAAATCCTTTATGTTCCACTTACTTATCCCTCCCTCCCCCAGAAACCTCTGGCAACAACTGATCCTTTTACTGTCTTCATAGTTTTGCCTTTTCCAGAATGTCAAATATTTGGAATAATACAGTATGTAGCCTTTTTAGGCTGGCCTCTTTCACTTAGTAATATGCATTTATTTTATGCATGTCTTTTCATGGCTTGATAGCTCATTTCCTTGTAGGGCTAAATAAGACTACATTGTCTAGATGCATCACAATTTATTTGTCAATTCATCATTCAGATCTACTGAATGAAGGGCACTTTGTTTGCTTCCAAGTTTTGGCAATTGTAGATAAAGTTGCTAGCAACATCCATGTGCAGACTTTTATGTGGACATACATTTTTAGCTCCTTTTGATAAATACTAAGGAATATGATCATTGGAAATATGGTATGAGCATGTTTAGTTTTGTAAGAAATTATCAAATTGTCTCCCAAAGTGACTACACCATTTTTGCATTTTTACCAGCAAACAGCAATGAATGTGAGTTCTTCTTTTTAATTTTTTTAATGTTTTTATTTATTCTTTAGAGCGCGTGTGCGCACGAGAGAGAGAGAGAGAGAGAGAGAGAGAGAGAGAGAGAGAGAGCGCAAGCAGGGGAGGGGTAGAGAGAGAGGGAGATACAGAATCCTAAGCAGGCTCCAGGCTCTGAGCTATCAGCACAGAACCTGATGCAGGGCTCAAACCCACGAATCGTGAGATTATGACCTGAGCCGAAGTCGAAAGCTTAACTGACTGAGCCACCCAGGCACCCCTGAATGTGAGTTCTTGTTGCTTCACAAATTCATGAGGATTTGGTGTCACTGTTTTGCTTGTTGGCCATTCTGTAAGATGTATAGTGGTATCTCATTGTTTTCATTTGTATTTCCCTGATGACATAGGAGCTGAAGGACTTTTTTCCCCCCGTGTTTATTTTGAATGTGTATATAGTATTTGGTGAGATGTCTTTTCAGATCTTTGGCCCATTTTTAAATAAGGTTGTTTGTTTTCGTATTGTTAAATTTTAAGCATTCTTTGTATGTTCTGGATAACAGACCTTTAGAAGATGTCTTTTGCAAATATTTTTTTTCCCAGTCTATGGCTTGTCTTCTCATTCTCTTGACATTGTCTTTAGCACAGGAGAAATTTGTTATTTTAATAAAGTCCAGCTTATCAATTATTTCCCTCATGGATCATGACTTTGGTGTTGTTTGTCCTCACCATGCCCAATGTCCCTTAGTTTTTCTCTTTTACCTTATCTTCTAGGAGTTTTATAGTTTTTTTTGTTTTACATTTAGGTCTGATCCATGTTGAGTTGATTTTTATGAAGGATGTAAGGTCTGTGTCTAGATTATTTTTGGTTTTGTTTTTGTTTTCCATATAGATGTCCAATTGCTCCAGTAACATTTATTGAAAATACTTTTTACCTTTTTTCCTTTGTCAAAGACCAGCTGACTATATGGATCTTTTTCTTGGCTCTCTATTCTGTTTCACTAATTTATTTGTCTTTTCTTTTTTTTTTTTTTTTTATCAATACCACACTGTTCTGGTTACAATGGTTTTGTAGTAAGTTTTGAAGTCAGGTAATGTCAGGTCTCCAACATCATTCTTCTTCAATGTTGTGTTGGGTCTTATGGGTCTTTGCCTTTCCACATAAGCTTCAAAATCAGTTTGTCAATATCCACAAAATAACCAATGGGATTTGATTGGGATTGCATTGACTCTGTAGATCAAGTTCAGAAGAACTGACATCTTTACAATATTGAGTCTTCCTATCCATGAACATGCAATATCTCTCCACCTATTTAGTTCTTTGATATCTTTTTTACACAGCCTTGTAGTTTTCCTCATATATGTAAATTTTGTTAGATTTATACCTAAGTATTTCAGTTTGGGGGTGATAATGTACATGGTATCTTGTTCTAAATTTCAAGTTGACTTGTTTATTGCTGGTATGTCGGCAAGTGATTGACTTTTATAAATTCACCTCGTGTCCTACGGCTTTGCTATAATCACTCATTAATTCCCGGAGTTTGTTGATTCTTTTGAGTTTTCTACATAATCATGTCATCTACCAAGACAGGTTTATTTCTCTCTTTTCAATCTGTACCTTTTGTTTCTCTTATTGCATTAGCTAGGTCTTTCATTATAGTTTCAAATGTGTTGTGAGAGGAGACATACTTGCTTTATTCCTGATCTTAATGGGAGAGTTTCAAATTCCTCACCATTTAGTATGATGTTAGCCATGTGGGGTTTTTTTGCAAGTATACTTTATCAAGTTTAGGAAGTTTCCCTCTATTCCTAGGTTACTGTTACTTTGAAAGTTACTGTTACTTTGAAAAACCACATTTTACTGTTGCTGAATTACAGAATTCAATTGAGTTTTGTGTATTAATCTTCTATCCAGTATTCTTGCTTAACTCTTCCAATTAATTGTCATAATTTGCCTGTATATCCCATCAGTGTTTTTCTGTGGTAATTACAGTTTTAATTTTTTTTCCTCCCAAATCACATAGATTTTAGCTCTTGTTCTTGTCATCCCGGACTGACAAGAACAGTCAGTATGCTGCTAATAGAAGCAGTAATGGCAGGCATCTTTGTCTTAATTTTAATTTTTAAAGGCAATGTTTCTAGAATTTCAACATTAATTATGGAAATCTCTGTAGGTTTTTGTCAGATAATCTGGATCTCTCATGAATGTGTTCATTTGTAAGGTGACAGAAAATGTGACAAGAATCTAGTATCTCAAACACATAGAAGTTATCTTTTCTCATGTAAAAATAGGCCTAGATGTAGACCTTTTCCTCATGCTCTCAAAATGCCTGCTGCAAGTTCATCCACCTAGGCCAAAACTCTTGCAAGGCAGATTCACTCTCTGGGAAAGCGAGTGTTAAGCTTTCCAGTTTGTATCATGAAAGGCAGCATTGGACAAGGAATTGAAATTGTGTATTAGAAGAACTAAACCATAGTGTTTGCACAGTTCATTTTGTTTGACTTAAGGAAGTTCTCCTCTGTTTCTGGTTTGATAAGGTTTTTTTTTTTTTTTTTTTTTTGAACGTTTATTTATTTTTGGGACAGAGAGAGACAGAGCATGAACGGGGGAGGGGCAGAGAGAGAGGGAGACACAGAATCGGAAACAGGCTCCAGGCTCTCATCCATCAGCCCAGAGCCCGACGCGGGGCTCGAACTCACGGACCGCGAGATCGTGACCTGGCTGAAGTCGGACGCTTAACCTACTGCGCCACCCAGGCGCCCCCATGATTTATTTTTTTAAATACATTGCAGATTTCAAGGCGCAGATACATATTTTTTAGGAATTTTGTGCATGTTTTTAATAGGCTATGGTCGAGCCTCTTTTGGATCCAATAATTCAATAAAAATACAATGCATTGATGACACAAAATTGTATCACTGTCATGTAAAAAGAAATTGCTTTATAATATAGTAAGTAGATAGACTCTTGAATGATGATATGATCCTTCTCTTTTTTTTTTAATGCATAAATGGACGGGAGCTAGTGACTTGAGCTTTTTTGATGTGGTGGGTTTCTTATCCTGCCCTTTCTTCATTGAAAACAAACTTTAGGAAGCACCTTGATAAGAAACCAGCCAAGAACTAGGAAACTGTATTCACTTTCTCACTTGTGTCTTTATCTCATATATTTGTGTTTCACTTGTTTACTGGTTCAACAGGAAACTGAAATGAAGGTCACAGTGTATTAGATTTCAGTCATTCTTTGCGGTCTTTAGGCTGAAATCAAACCTTTTTGTTCTAGCCTCACTCTATATCAAAAGTGAAATTGGCTTATAATTGTTTCTTATGCTGTCCTTTTCTTATTTTAGATCAAACTTACTTTATAAAATTACTTGAATGGTTTTCTCCTTTTCTTTTTTTCTCTTTCTTTCCTTCTTTCTTTCTTTCTTTCTTTCTTTCTTTCTTTCTTTCTTCTTTCTTTCATGAGTTTGGTATACACTGCCGATAGAATTACTTGTCTTTGCCCTTTTGATATTGTTTTTTTGGGTTTGTGTCAGTTGGAAGGTAGACTTGTATCTACTGATTCAATTTCTTCAATGATCATTGGTGTTTTTGGATTTTTTTCCTTTTTTCTTAAGTTAGTTTTGGCAAGTTATATCTTCCTAGGAGATAGGTTTTTTTCCCTAAGTTTTCAAATTTATTGGCTTAAATTTAGTTATAGTGTTATTTTTGTATGCTTCTACTGTAATCCTATCTACATATTCGTTATTAATCCTAACTTTTTATGAGCCTTCACAATTTTTTCCTTGATCAATCCTGAGTTTTGCCTCTTTTATTTGTCATTTCAAGAGTCTGTTCTTTTGGTTTATTGATTCTTTCATTGAATTCTTTATTTCTTTAAATATCTTTTTTTAGATTCACAAGATGAATGATATGGTGGTCATTCATTTATTGCCTTTCAGTTCTAAATTCATGCTTTTTTGAAAAGGAGCTTGGCCTTATAAATATTTCTCCTTTGCCTACCAGAAAAATCATAAGGGGCATTCCTGCTTCCAAAGGGGCTTGCTCACCAGAATCCTGGAGGATGTACTTCCCCCCCTCCCCCCAACCAGGTTCTTGGTTTGCACAGAATCCCTAGTGCTAGATACTTAGAGGAATCAGCTTCCTTCAGCATTTGGCTGCTGTGTGCTTTCTGTAACTTTTAATTTGGGCAGCAAAAACGTAACTAGCACCCCTGACAGCATGGACTAGGATGCCCTGACGTATGGTGCCTCAGCCACCATCCTGGCTCCCTGTACCCTCCCCTCAGTCCTACTGGTACTGTGCTGGGGGACTCAATGGGCTTGCCATTTAGTGGAACTACTGCCCAACCTTCATCCCCAGCAGCTGGCCCAGAATCACTCAGGTCAAGCTGCATGCAAGAGGAGCACGAAATTCCCACAGAAGGAGGCTTACCCAGCTCCTGGTTCCGGTAGCATAAGCAGTCCTCACTTCCCACCTGTACCCTTCCCACTCTCTACCAATCTCCAACTGCCTACCTGTCAGCCCAGCTTACAGGTGTTTTTGAGGTTTATTTCCTGTACCTCTCCTGATGTGAGCACGGCACTCTATTTCTTAAATCCACAGTGATATCCCAAAGCCACCTGTCACCTGCTCATCCTCAGCCTCAATTTGTCTGTGCTCCAAAGGGGTGCTCTTGCTTTTCTGGTGTGTGTGGACCAGCTTTGGCTCGGCAATCTGCCAAACTTCTTTGTTATCTAATTGGCTACAACCACACCTCCTTTAACAAGGTTTGAACCACTCTTTCAGATGTGTCCTTCCTTGGACACTTTCCCTCAGGAATGGGATTGATCCTCTTTAGGATTCTCTATCTTTACAGTAACTCTCCTATCATAATTAATAATTCTTTAAATCAAAATAATACAAAATTTTCTCTAATTTCTTTGTCCTGATTGGACCTAGCTTATATAGATACTAACTTAATATCAGTATGTTTTGTAATAAGAAGAGCTAAGGCTATTAATTCCCCTCTAATAATGAAGTTTTATATATGGTAAGACTCTTCTGCTACAACAAGGGTTTATTTTCTTTTTTTAAATTACTTTTTTAATGTTTATTTTTGAAAGACAGAGCACAAGTGGGGGAAGGGCAGAGAGAGGGAGACACAGACTCCAAAGCAGCCTCCAGCCCTGCTTAACTGACGGAGCAATCCAGGTGCCCCAGTAACAAGGGTTTCTGTAAGAAGAATCAGTTCATGTGTTATTTGTAAATAAGAGAATGATGACAGCAGAAAGCATACATTCCTTTGATTCCTGCATTTTTAAAATGTCAACGTGTTAATATTTTATGTTACAAAAAGTAATAGCAATAAAACAGAAAGTACACTAAAATAGAAAGTGCACAAATGCTGCTGAAATGCTGCCAGCTGTGAGTGAGCATGGTACTGTACATACTACCTGTTCCCTTCATGTTCTTCCCCTTGGCTTACTTCAGTCACATGCTTCCTCTTAGAATGACTTACTGTGTGATTTTTTTTCTCATTTTTGTACATTTCTCCTTTGCTTTAATTTAGCTCAATGCTTCCTTATATCTTATGTTTGCCTATTTAAAAAAAATAATAAGGTGGGGTACCTGGGTGGCTCAGTCAGTTAAGGGTCTGACTCTTGATTTCAACTCAGGTCATGATCTCAGCGTCTCGACATCAAGCCCCGTTCTCTCCCTCTCAAAAAAAAAAAGGGCGGGGGAGTTCATATTTGCTATAATATTTAAAAATAAACATATCTTTTTAACTATGTAAATTATTATTTCATTAGGATTATTATTTTACAAAATACATAAATTTTAGGTGTTTTATTACTGGATCTATCTTTCCTCTGATACACTGTTAATTTTAGAGGGTGATTTTGCAGAAATCAAAGTTTCAGAGGCATTATCTAGATCATATTGCACACAAAAACCTGTTTTAATTCTCTTTCAAGTTCAAAGTTTTCCTAATTTCCTTTGTAATTAATATTTTGACCCATGAGTAATTTTTTTAATTTTTTTTTTTTTTGAGAGAGAGAGACAGTGCAAGCAGGGAAGGGGCAGAAAGAAAGGGAGACACAAAATCTGAAGCAGGCTCCAGGCTCTGAATTGTCAGCACAGAACACAAAGCGGGGCTCAAACTCATCGACCGCGATATCATGACCTAAGCTGAAGTTGGACGCTTAACCAACTGAGCCACCCAGGTGCCCTATGACCCATGAGTAATTTAAAAATTTAAAAATTTAAAAATTATTTATTTGAAAAAGTATAGAAATTTTTATTTTAGTTTTCTTTTTATTATTTATTTCTAACTTAATTATACCTTGGTTAGAGAATGTGGTATGAATAATATAGATTTGTTAAATTTATTGAGCATTGTTTAATGGCCTAATGTATTGGACATTTTTTATAACTGTTTTCTGTGTTCTTGTGCATTTTTTAATTGCTAGAATCAAGGTTCTACATATCAAGTGCTGTAGGCTGACTTTTGTCCTTCCCAAATTCCTATGTTGAAGCCTTAACTGCCTAATGTTACTATATTTGGAGATAGGGGTCTTAGGTAATTAAAGTTATATGAAATTATAAGGGTGGAGCCTAATCCCAGAGAACTACTGGCCTTATAAGAGACACTTCTCTCCCTTACTCTCTCTCTCTCTCTCTCTCTCTCTCTCTCCACCTGTGCACAAAGAAGAGGTCATGTGAGCACATAGTGAGATGGTGGCCAACTACAAGACATGAGAAAAGGTCTCAGAATGAAGCATATCACGGGCCACTTTGGTCTTGGACTTGCCAGTCTCTGGAACTGGGAGAAATAAATTTCTGTTGTTTAAACCACTCAGACTATGATATTTTGTTATGGTAATCTGAGCAGACTAATGAGTCAAGCTTTGTAATTGTTCAAATCTCTCTCTCTCTCTTTTTTTTTTGCTTGAGTTCTTAGTTACCAAAAGAGGTGTATCAAAACTTCACACATGATTGTTGATTTGTTTTCTGTAAAATTCTGTCATTTTGTTTTAATAGCTTTGAGAATTACTATTAATTGCATACATATTTAGAATTCTAAAAGATTCCTGACAAGATTCATTTTTAAAATTATGAAGTAAATCTCTGTATTCATTGAAATTCTTTTGATCTCAGAATCTGTTTAGCATCTATAAAGCCATACTAGCTTAAACAAAAGTGTTTTTTTTTCACAAAAACTTACTTTTGACTAGGCATTTTCTTATATACTTTTATATATTTTCAACATTTTAATTGCAGCCTATTTGCCATTTTTACATGTACATTTTGTAGGCAACTTAAAAAAAAATATGTTCTTGCAGTTTCTGCCATTTACTGTCAATCCTGATATTGTGGGTTTTCCATTTATCCTTCTTTTTCTGTGAGTTGTTTTTCTTTCTTGTCTATATTTTGATATATCAGTTTGTTTTGTTTTTGTTCCATTTCCTTCCCTGGAGAGGATTTAAAATTTATATATTCTCTTTACAGTCCTTTAGTTACTACCCTTGAAATTTTAAATGATGTTTAACAAACTCAGAGTCAGTTAACCAGTTAATCTCTGCTTCTAAAACCATGTGGAGATCTTACAACTAACTACTCTTTTGTAATTTCAGCCCTTGATTCAGTTCCTTTCTTTCTTAAGTATGTTGTTTAGATATTAAATTATTAAGGGTCTATTGTGGCTAAAGTTTTCCAACATTTTTATCTACTTGGAAATGTCTTTATTTTACAACTGTTTGCAAAGACAATTTCATCAGATACAAAATTCTAGGTTGATAATTATTTTCACTCAATACTTTCAAGATACCATTCAGCTATCTTCTATTGTTTTGTTTTGTTTTGTTTTGGCTTTCAATCTACCTGTCATTCCTTTATATGTTATCTGTTTTTTAACTACAGCTACTAGGATCTTCTCTTTCTCTTTGGTAACCTGAAGTTTGTCATTATATGTCTAGGTTTGTATTTATTTTTATCTACATCAGTAATGTATTTTATGAATAGATCATTCATAACTATTGTTCTGACAAATTCTAACTCATTATTTCTTCTAATTTTGCCTATTACCCATTCTATTCTTTTTCTAATATCATTTAGATGAATGTTGAGCCTTGCTATTTTATTTTCCAGATCTCTTACTTTGTTCATCTTTTCTATCTCTTTATTTTTTCTATTACTTTCTGGTTAGCCTCTTTAGAGCTATCTGCTGACTTAATATATCTCTATTTACCTATGTCTGTTCTTCTGTTTAACCTGCTCACTGAGTTTTTATGTTCAATGTAATATTTTTCATTTCTGAAATTTCTATTTTGTTTTTTTCAAATTTGCTACATATTATTTTTAAGGGTATCATGCTCTTTTGTAATCTTTTCATAACATTTTAAACACTTTGTATATATTTTTTTAAGTTTATTGATTTATTTTGAAAGAGAGGGAAGGGGGATGAGGAGAGAGAGAGGGAGAGAGAGAATCTGAGGCAGGCTTTGCACTGTCAGCACAGAGCCCAATGTGGGGCTTGAACTCATGTACTGTGAGATCACGAGCTGAGCCAAAACCAAGAGTTGGACGCTTAACCAACTGAGCCACCCTGGTGCCCCCAAATATTTTATGCATTTTAAACAAACCTACCATATATTTTAAATCTGAAAATTCTATGATTTAATATTCTTAGAGGCTTGTTTTAGCTGTTTTTTCAGTTCTATGGATTCTTATTAAGAATGATTTGTTTCCTCATAAGTTATGCAATTTTGAAGGCAAGTTCACATTTAGTGAGACATTATCCATGACAATCCTCTAGGCTTGTTCTAAGTGTCTTAAAAAGAAAACATGTATTGTTGTTGCGTTTCGGGTGTAATTGATTTCTACCAACATGGAACTTTTCTGTACTATGAAGTTACCTGGATCTCATAAGTAGTTAAATTCAGACCTATGTAAGAGGAAACAATATTTTTCACCTTATGCATATCTTAGGTAAAGATAGAGAAGTTTTGTTTTGTTTTTGTTTTTTTCCTTTCCTTTCTTTTCTCTTCTTTTCTGTTCTGTTTTTCTGTCTTTGTGTGTGTGTGTGTGTGTGTGTGTGTGTGTGTATACCTTTTTTGACAGGTGGATTTTTTTTTTTTACTCACTTTTTATGAGGATATGGCCTTTGAGGATTAACTTATTTTTTTTTAATTTTTTTTAATGTTTATTTATTTTTGAGACAGAGAGTCAGAGCATGAACAGGGGAGGGGCAGAGAGAGAGGGAGACACAGAATCTGAAATGGGCTCCAGGCTCTGAGCTGTCAGCACAGAGCCCGACGCGGGGCTCGAACTCACAGACGGTGGGATCATGACCTGAGCTGAAGTCGGACGCTTAACCGACTGAGCCACCCAGGCGCCCCGAGGATTAACTTATACATGAGGGCTTTAGTTCCAATCACCCAACTTGTGTGGACCCTCTGTCATATTTCCTGTCTCTGTGAGGTCTCTCAGTTATTGAAATCAACTAATGTAGTTTATCATTCTGGTTTTCCATCCCATAACCTCCCCAAACTCCAGTTTTTTGGCTCTGTGAACTCCATTGCTTTCTTGTTTGCTCAGTTATGAATTTATGTTTGTTACATTAAATCCAACATTTCTAGACATTTTGTATTAGAAGTTCTTTCAGTTTATTTACTCCACTACATTGTTTAAGTCAAAGTCCACCAGTACTTTTTAAAGGCTTCTGTAAGAAATTTTTAGAAATATAAATTATTTTATCACACCTGGTTGGAAAGATAGAGAAAGAACTATATTTGTAGGATGGCTAAATGTGACAGAGAAGTGGATGTTTCAAACGATATTTTTCTAAGTTTCAGTAATTGACATATATCTTTAGGAACTAACTACAGCCAGTAAATAAACACGCACACATGAGTGCACACACACACACACACACACACACACACACACACAAGAGGAACTATAAATCAGGGGGAATTTCTAGATTGTTCTAGAGACCTGTAAAATAAGTAGTGAGAGGAAACAATACTGAAGACGGTATTAATTTAGTGCCCAACTGATTTTAAGATAACTTTATTTTTCACTAGGACTCAGTTCTTTCCATTTCTTCATAGAGCTTAGCTCTGTTTTTGTACTTTTTGTTGATTTAATTCTCTGCCATGATCTTTCCTCATTGCCGCAAAATGGCTGCTATACTGCCATTTGTTATATTTATTCATAATTTCAGGCCCAGTGGAAAAGAATGCAAGTCTCTTTCAATAGCTTTTATTCTGAGATTCATTCTGGCAGGCCTCACTTAGGTCACATTCTCACCAAATCATAAGGATTAAGCAGATGTGATCCCCTGATTAAATTAGGACTGATCTATGTGTTCCAATCAGTGGATGGGGGCAGACTTATCTCCAGCAGGAGAACATGGGCTGATAGTGACAGAGATTAAAATATAGAAAGGTTTTTGGTATCTAAAAATGACATATTTCCACTACTATCTGACTAATTGACTATTCCATGTTTACTATACATATCCATCTGTCTTAATCTATGTGCTCAAAATGTTCATATCTATACTGAATGTTCTCATCCGGTCCAAAAAAGCAGACAACTGAAATCTTATCTAAGCTAAATTAAAAATACCTGAATAATATGTTAGTCTTCCAAGTTAATTCTAATTTTGGATCCTTATGGTTTCCTACATGTAGATAACTGGTAAATGTATTTATTCTCCAATATTCAATATAAAATGATGGAAAATTAGTGTGATTACTACAATAAAAGTGTGAATGGGAAACAAAACACAAGGGTCATCTTAGATTTATGTAATAGATAATATCTTTCTAGAAAGGCATGACAAAGAACCACTGCCCTGGAAAAGGATTAGGTCAATTAGTTTGATCTATTCTTTTTTTCTTTAAGATTTTATTTTTAAGTGATCTGTATATCCAGTGTGAGGCTCTAACTTATAACCCCAACATCAAGAGTAGCACATTCTGCTGACTGAGCCAGCCAGGTGTCCCTGGTCTATTCTTGAAAGGACCTTTCCCATCGATGGTCTTCTATGGCTACATTTGGAGCAATCATTGGAGAGCATGCTCCAAGTGGAGAGAAAGCATAAAACAGAACTTTAAGAACCATCTTATATAGTTACTGATTCTTCATAGCAGTTTACATGGTCCTTTCCCTCTATTAGACTCTAAATTCTTTGAGGGCAAAGACATGTTTTATTTGCCTCTTTATTGCAACATGAAGCACTGTGATGGGTATAAAATAAGCGCTTAATAAATGTTTGCTTAAAAATGAATGACTGAATGGACTAATAAAATGATTAAATAACAGAGCTAGATGGGCTTCTAGGAGATGATCCGATTCTTCTGTATTTTAAGGAAAATAAATATCTTAATAAGGATAATAGAGGGAAAATTTAATATTTATTTTATGCAATACAAAGTTTGACATGTTTTGTTTCACATAAAATTACATTTTCTTCTGGGATAACTGTGTTTAATAAACAGTAAGATATTGCAGAAGAATCCAAAATCGGATTTCTCATGTCATAATCTTGAGATTTTCAAGTACTTTGAGGAAATGCATTTACTTTTTACTTCCAAGTCAATCAAATATCTAATATCAAAAAAGATTTAATCATCCATACCTTCATAAGTCTATTATATTTAGTTGGTGTTTTTGAATTTTTTTTCCTTGATTGTAAAGAAAGATCGGCAAAGCAATTGCCCATTTATAAATCGTATATATTGTGTTGCTTATTTATACCTTATTCTTTTCACAAAAATAATAGAAAATTGAATAAGATTGTCATCTTCTTCATCATTTTAATAACTCTTACATGAGAGAGAAGGCTAGATATTGACTTGAATGGCTTTGGACAATTGCCACTTTAATTTGATCCTCACTGGGCTTGTTAACAATTATAAGACCTGCTGTCAGCAATGCTCTGAAAACTTTCTAGTCTTTTTGTAGATAATTTCATAACTTTTTATTACTTTTGGAGTCATTCCTCATCTTTGAAACAAACTTTATTCTAAAGCAGTGTTTTCCCAACTTCAGTAATTTATGAACTACCTTTACAATTTTTGCACAATTTTGGAAACCACTATACCTTTACTATTTCTTTTCTTAAAATTAATTCACATTTTAATTTCAATACTGGATTTAAGGAGTCTTTATCCTCTTACTAATATGAAAAAGCAATATTTCTTTTCATACATAGCTTATGGTAACAGAAGCAAGCAAAAATCATTAAATTCCGGCTAGGTATCAATGTCTGCTAAAGTATGGGAGCTTGAGATCTGAGTTTTTAAATGGAAAGTAAAGGTTAATTCATGTCAGAGAGATGTTAAGTAATTTTAACCTTAAATTGAGTTTTCCTCTTTTACATTGTTATATTGAAAGGAAAGGAAATGATGTTCTTGCCATTTGAATGAATATTATTTTTTACTATGTTCTATCATCAAATGCCACCTCCAATGTTACCTAAAGCCATGTCTCTACCGCCGATATAGTTCTTGTTCACCAACTTTGGTAAAACGATTCTAAAGAAATATCTTCAGATATGTGGTATACTGTTTTAAATTGTACATGCACATACACATGCATATATGTGAAATGTGTGTGTACATAGGGATGTAAGATATTAAAAGCTTATAACGTGTGTGTGTGTGTGTGTAAAAATACCCTTGAGAGTTAGAGCAACACTCCCAAATAAAGTTTTATGTATACTATATTTTGTTTAGAACTTTTCTTCAACTTTCAGCCCTGATTGGTTTTCATTTAAATAGCTATTTAGTCCCATAGCAGGAAAAATGAAGATTTGCCCATTTTAAATACAGAAAACAAAATTAAAGTTCATTTTGATTTTTATTTAATTAATTTCTGTTCTTGGGCCTCTATTTTTGCCTCCTCCTCTCCTGCCCAGACCCTAATATATTCTCTCCTTAACAGCCACAGTGCTCTCTTATAAAATCAGATGAAGATCTTGTCTCTGTTTTAAAACCATCTGTGGTCTCCCTCATGCAGTTTAAAATAAATTTCAAGCGCATGCCTCAACCTGAAAACCTTCCATGATTCGGCCCATGCTCATCTCCTGCGGCAACTCTCTCCTTTAGTTCACCAAGTGGAGTTCACTCTGGCTTCATTCTGTTTTTATATAAGCCAGGTTTTCCTGCCTTAGATCTTTTTCACTTGCTTTTGTGTGTGTGTGTGTGTGAAGTGTTTGTTGTTGTTGTTGTTGTTGTTATCGTTGTTGTTTTTCTTCCCTGGATTCTCTTCCCCTGGGGCTTTCTTTTACTGAAGTCTTAAGTGAAATGCCTTAAGTTCCCTGGCTGGTACTTTCTTTTCCTTAAATCTCAAGATAAATGTCTTTCAAACTGTCCCTGTATACCCTTTATAAGTGGATATTCCCTACATGTAGTATTCTCTGCCTGTTTCCTTCTCATGCTTACTCTTTTGGATTATACATTTATCTCTTTCCTTGTTCAATGTCTACTTCCTTACTAGACTCTGTGCTCTGTGAGGGCAGGGCTTATGACTATTGGTTTCAGGTGCCATGGCATATGCTGTGCCAACAGCATTTTAAAATTTCATTTATTTATTTATTTATTTATTTATTTATTTATTTTTTCCAACACCATTTTTGGCACATGGAAACATTACATACATATTGAGTAAAATAATGCTCTTCAAAGAGTTGTTTTATTTGTTTGGTAGGCTTCCTGGATGATACCCTCACTTCTAAATAATTAGTTTATTGAGAAAGGAATGTGTGCTGTGTTCAGTATTCAGAAAGAGTAAACAAATGAATGAACAGCTTCCCTTAGTTTGTAATAGTGCTTAAAACTAATTGTAGTGACTGAGCATAAGGGGCAGCATAAGCATCAAAGATGTATGGTTTTGCAGCATCAAAGGCAAGGCAGCAATATGTTTTAAATCTTCTTCTAATGATCTCCTTATAATTATGAATCCCTAAGAAGAAATTCAACTGCTTTCTGTGTTTGAAAATCTGCTTAACTATGCTTAATTCTTTTGCTTTGGCTCATCTCCAGACTCTGAAACTTTCTTTGCCTAGCTAGAATTGCATTTGGACTTTGGGAGGAAACCATTATTGTTCTACGTTTGTAGGTGTGAACACCAGCTGCTTGTGGAAATTTGAATTCATTATACATGTGAGTTCATAAAAAAAAAAAACAAAAAAAAAAAAAAACAAAGAAAACTGAATCAGTGGCTTTAACCCAAAGCCCTGAACCTGAATTTTACTACTGATTTACTGTAGAAAATTTAAGCAATTGCTCAAATTTTTGATGTCTGTTACTTCATTAATACAATAAATATATTTATTCATTCTAATCCAATTTACACAGGGGTCTTACTTAATATTTCCGGAAAACATCTGCAAATACCCATAATGAAAATTTTGGTAGGATACCCCCACAGATGCATACATTTTTTTTCATATTTTGTGTTTGGCTGTAAAATATTGCTAGCTGACTACTGTAGATTTGTTCATCCCTGCCGTAGAGTGCATTTGTAGCTGCCCCTTAGGGGTCTCCATGCCACAGGCACTTTCCCTTGTATCCCTGTGACCAATGGAATGTGTGCACCTCCAGGCTGAGGTAGGTAAGTGTGGGACATGTGATCCCCAGTGTACTCTTCCCTTAGAACTGCTGGCTGGATGACACTGAGGTGTCTTTGAATGGCAGTCCCAGACAATGCAAACTGGGGTTTGTGAATCACAGCTTGCAGGTGGGCTGCCCCAGTGAACCACCCACAAGGAGTATCAGCTTTGGGCTTTATGGGAGTGAGAAATAAATTTTCCGTATGCTATGCCACTGAGCCTCAAGGTTTGTCTATTACAATATTTACCCTGATAAATACAATATAAATTTATCCTATATATTCTATAAATGCATACATGTATATCATGTATACATACACTATTACGGAATTCGCTTAATGCCCATTTTACATATGAGGAAGCTGAGGAAAAGGAGACCTTGACAGGGATTAAGTAAACTTATTCAGGTTATAGACTACATTAGTTAACAGCTGAACTAAACCCAGTGTTTTATTCATTGTAGCAAGAGTCAACAAACTATGGCTCTCAAGTCAAATCAGGCCTACAGCCTGTTTTTGTAAATAAAGTTTTATTAGAACACAGTCACACCCATTCATTTTCATAACGTCTAAGGCTTCTTTCTTGCTACAGTAGCAGAGTTGAGTAGTTGTGACAGAGGCCATATGACCTGTAAACCTTAAAATACTTAGTATGTGACTCTAGAAAAAGCTGGCTGATCTGTGCATTGTACTATGCTTCCACTGACTCCTCAAGGTAACTCTGAATATGGGACGTGATAAAAAGGTAGGCTTAAAATTTTACATCCTTCCCATATTTATGGGAACATAATAAATCTTTTAACTTTACTTCGTATTTCTGCTCTTTGTGTTCTTTCTCCTTTTCTGTATTTACCCTAACCAACTTCACTCTTAACTTCACTCTTAACACTCTTAACTCTCACGGGAAAGGGATGCATCCAACTTCTCCTCTTGCTTCTGATATGATTGAAGATAAATTTCAAGGAGGCAGGATTTCAGAGTGAAGTGGTGAAAGAGTAAAACATGCTTTGCCATTTCTCCTCTATCCCTACTGCAACGCTGAGCCTGGGCACATGCCACTTAATGTATTACCTCAGACTTTACCTTAAGATACCTTGTCAAATGCCCGAGAAAGCATGAGTATTTATATTAAACTCAGAATAGGTTTTTCTTAGTTCTTTCTGTCCACAAAGATTCCATATTTTTGACAGAGATGTTTCTTAACATTTTTTGCCCGTTGTCACTCAGGTCATATGACTCATGTTTGCACTGATAAGTAGAATATAGATACTGTTCAGTTCCCAATTTATATATACGCAATCCTGTCATGTTCTTTTCCACTTTACAAAAACACCAGAATGTAAGGAAAAGACATTTATTAGAAAGCTAACCTTAAATTTATTATAATTTATTTTAAAGTTATATAAAACCATTGGTAATTAAATTGTCATTAATCAGAAATATTTGCCCCCCATCACTCAGGTTTTGATAAACAAGCTTGCTGTAACACTGTGTGTAAAGACAACTGAGTCTACATGAAAAAGAAAAATCCAAGAGGCTCATAATAGGAAATTCTGTTTGTTTCTGCATTGTAAGTTGCAGTAAGAATTGATTTAAGTAGACAAAACTCAAAAGAAACAAAACACCTGGGAAATCCTTTTTTTATTTTTTACTTTATTTTAGAGGGAGAGAGAGTGTGCATGAGCAGGGAGGGGCAGAGGGGGAGAGAGAGAGACTCTCAAGGAGGTTCCACACTCAGTGCGGAGCCTGACAAAGGGCTCAATCCCAGGACACTAGAGTCATAACCTGAGCCAAAATAAAGAGTCAGACGTTAAACTGACTGAGCCACCCAGGCACCTCCAGAAAGTCCTTTTGAGTCTATCTTAGGAAAAGTCAAATAGGAGGAAAGATGCAAAACCGTATTGCTCTAAGCTGACTTGAAAGAAGACAAATTCCAGTGAGAATCCAAAGGTAATGTTATCATAAGTCTTACAACCTGACCCATCTTGATGGCTGACCAGAAAAAACAAAGAAGATGTGTGCCAAATGGCAATAGAAGTGTTTCCAAGACATGGTAACATCAACGGGCTTCAGTTCCAACTTTTCCTCAACTCTGGCTGCCAAAATTCCTGCACTAGCTTGAAGTTGATATAGTGTTCATTCTAACTGCCATGTAAGTCAGGGTGGAGCTGGAAGGAAAGCTTCCTATCCCACTAGAGCAAACATGGGGTGTGTTCCAGGCATTTCCTGAAAAATCAGTAACTGTAGTTTCTGCAGAATTCTTGTTATATATACGTCCTATAATTTGTTCTATATTCTTGTATATAGTCTGAGTTAAATTTATTTCTCTAGTTAACCTGAGAATATATCACCATGGAAATTACTGTGAATCTGACAAGAGGCATTCAAATAGTCATCTAAAAATGTGTTTTAAAATACAACTGAATGGCAAGTTAGAGATAGTGCGTACATTTTGCTTTCATAATGAAAATGTTTGGTTTACAGAGTGGTAAAGATTTAATTATGATGTGTCTTGCTATGATTTTCTTTGCATTTATCCTGCTTGTGCTCAGCTTGACTCTTAATTTGGCATTTTTCATCAAATCTCCTTTTGTTCTGCTGATGGTATTTGACAAGAGTGAATCATAGCAATGGGAAGAATGGCTCATTCTTCCCAACTCAACATTAGAGAAGTGTCTTTCTTCCTCTTTCCCCAAAAAACTCTGCTTACAGAGAGGATAAGAAGGAAGAAGCTTTTTGTAAGGATATGGGTGACTTTGGTAACTTAATCTGAATCTAAGTGGGAAGAAGGGAGAACAGTAGAACAAACTTAAGTTTGAATCCAAGGAGACTCCATATTTTTCCTGATTCTTCATAGGTTTTTCTACAGAAGCTGTGCCCTCCATGGAGGAATTTCTTATCTAAATGGCCCAGAATCTCTGCTCTTGTGGCAGGGTTTTGTTGGAGAGAATCACTGTAGACTACATTTGCATCCCTCCAAAGAGGTTGCCCTCAGCACCCGCCCTATGGACAGCTTTGAATTCACCCACACTTTATAATAAATAGAACATTTGCCCACAGATTTCATTTTGCTCTAGTGTCTTAATGATCTTCCCCCGTGCCTCTGATAGACTTAAACATAATAGAAACCAATTTTGACTCTAATTCAATGTTCTCTGTAGGAGAGGATGACTGAAGTTTAATTACAATTCTTTTATACTAAATGTGTGTGCATTCTCTAGCATTTGATGTGATTCCTCAAAAATTTTCATCTCAAAATCAGCCCATCAGTAGAGTAGTCATATGTAGCCCAGTTAATTATAATGGAATGTGGTGGTTTGGGGCTGTATTCCAAACAAAACCATGACATCTACAAAAACAAGCTTCTAAAAAAACTAATAAACTGAGGGCCTTTGTGCTATTTCGAATGTTTGTTTTATTTTGTTTTTGCCCCTTATCTAAATATATTGAAGAGGGACAGTCTTTTTTCATCTTTGCAGTCCATTTCATTGCCCCAATCTTCTGTTTTCTCTATATAGCTACAGATAAAACTTATGGTTCCTTTTGAGACCCAGAAATTCAAAACATATTCTAGAACATGGTGGATTTAAAGCACATCCACTGTTACTTTTAAAGAATAAATTTCCCCAATATAATTTACCTTTGGAAGAATACATATGGTGGACTGTACATTGAAGGCATAACCAGGTTTTATGTTTATTCTGTGTCTTCTAAATCACAGACCTGAATGAGAGATACTAAATGGTAAATTATATTTCATAGATTAAATTACTATTTACAATGTATGTTTCACATACATGTATGTGGAATGCAATGGTTTGGGGTTGTATTCTGCAAACAACACGACACAGAGAAGGCAGAGGAGGTACTGATATGATAGGAAAGGTAGGATAGAATAGGCAGAGAGGGAAAGGATAGGACCTGAGGTCCCTGGCTGGGGAAAAAAAACACCTTTTTGGAACAATGCTGGGAGTGTCTGACAACAACAAATTCCCTCAAGTGTAAAGTTCCTCTTAAGAATGTAACAGAACTCAACTTCTTCCCCTCAGGTTTCCCTCAGGAATTTGACAGAAGACTACAGGCCATAGACAAAGCTTCATACAATGGAAATGAGCCAATCAGGAATGGACAACCCAGCACTTAGAGCTATCAAGCCAATAAGGGTAGAACCTGAGAAGGAACAAGGGGGAAAGGAAGGGTGAGGGCTGACAGGAATCTTATAAAGCAAGGACCCTTGGCTATTGTCCCAGGCATTCACTTTTGAATGTCCCCTCTCTATAAAGAGAGATTTCCTACCATTCTTCCTTTATAATCTTATATTCTAATAAGATTGAATCTTATAATCTAATAAGATTTCTAATAGGATTCTAATAAGATTCTAACTTTTGCCTGTTGCTCATTTTGTGTTCACCTCTTCATTCCTTGAACTGGCAAGACAATGAATCCCGAGTATTGTGATAAAAAAAAATCCTGCAACACTGAAATGAATGGATACTATCAAATGCTCCTGAGCAACTTAAAGAAGTATTAGAAGTATGGAAACCACTCTTATGGAAATCTTATGAAATGGGCAAAATTCTGTTTATTGGGACTGGTCTGGTACAGGGAGAATGCAAACATATGAAAATATTTTGATGAGCTAGTTGGCACTGAAGGTGAGAATAAAGCTCTGTGCTTGAGTTACAATAGATAATAAACTGCCTCTGGGGAAGATGAGTCCAGTTAACCAAAAAGGTTTTAATTTGCTGAATGATGGTGTGAGAAATTTTCACCAAAGCTAAATTTTTCTGGTAAATAGAATTACTAAGCACTAGGAAGGTGCTCTTTCTTCTCCATCCTTTTCTCTGGTGATATTTTCTCTCTGAATAAATGTCAATGAATATTTAAAGCATCCCAGTTTGATAGAGTACCATACTATGCCCCTGCCTGAGAGGCTCACATGAGCCAGTATGCCTAACCCAGTGGACGAAACAGTTTAGCCTGATTAAGGACTGAGGTTCTAGTTGCTGAAGTGGATACAGAAGAAAATTATTTTTCCTTTAAATGAATGTGTTAATATAAAAAGATCCAGAATCATGGGTGATGATAAATTCCAAAAAAGTATTAATGCCTCTTCCTTCAACAGCATGATCAAAAAAGAAAGGACAAAGTCCCTAGGTTGAAAGTGTTACCAGTGGGAGAGTCTGTATTGTGTGAATGGAGGTCTCCATTCTTGGATTCCCCATGAAAAGATATACATGAGGATCCATGCTCCAATAAAGACAGCCAGAAGGAAAGTAGCAAGCACAAAGCAGTTTATTAAAGCAAAAAGTACACTCAAGGTGGGAGAGTGGGCATGTTCTGCAAGGTGGAAATGGCCCCTTGGTTGTCTTGGAACTGGATATTATTGGGTCTCTTTGGGCTGGGAGGAGCTGCGAGCCACAGTGGGGTGGTCTCTAATGGAAACTGCTTCCAAGCATTTGGGAAACTCCCCCCACAAGTTGGAAGGGGTAATTTTTGCCTCTACAAGGTTTGTACCCAACAGTCATGGAGGGGGGATGGCTGTAGCTGCAATTCAATGCATAATAATGAATCTAGGGGTTACCCTGGGGCAGAGGTGCAGAGATGGAAGAGGAAATAGCATGCTCCACCTCTGTGGCTCTTAATCTGTCAGTCCCAAGGTCTTGGAAGCCACAAGGTCAGGATGTTGTGCCCTGGGGCTTTTAATGTGTAGCTTGTTTATTATTGTTCTTACCTCCAGCTCCCATCTCAATCATTCCCCTTCAAGGAATCAGGACTCTGCCTCAGGGTGTTCCTTTCACTGCTCCTGTCTAGCTTCTACCTAACAAAAGTATCAGCTAAAGATACCACTCCAAGTGTAATTCAGTGAAAAGAAGTGTATATTATATACATATATATATATATATATATATAAATAAAATAGATATAGACTCATTTATTACATGGAATTTAAAATTATATGAACATGTGATTTTTAAAAATGCAATACACTCTTATATTCATATATAAATACACACACACACACACACATATATATATATATGTGTGTGTGTATATAGATGTGTATATATATAATTTGGTTCTGTTTTACAAGGTACTATAATTTTTTTTAGTAAAAACACCATAATTGAATTTAATCATCAAATCACTGTATAGGAAAATTATATAATTTATTTACATTAAACAGAATTTGTTGATTATATGAATGTTATTATGATAAATGTAGATAGAAACATGTAGATAACTCTTTTATACTTTAAATACTCGTTCAAAATGTTCACACTTAGTTTACAATTCAAACCATTGCAGTTATAGTTAATGAAGTAATAAAAATTATATGCAAATTGTTTCACCTTTTCCCCTACTTATAGGAAAGTAAAATTGCTTGAGTAATAACTTTTAGAAAGAATATCAAGAAACAGCTTATGTAACTAGTATCAGCTTTGGGTATTTCCTTATTTGTCTCCTTTACTTCATTCCCATGTGAGCCAAATGAAAGGATTTCCCTGAAAAAGCATGTAGACAAGAGAGCATGGAGGGCTTATAAGGCTAAATCAGGTCCTCAAATGCTTTACCCCTTGACCTGTCATTTCCATCATTAGAGATTTATTCCTTTGGGTCTTGAGGATTTAACCTACAAGAGAACTTACTGAAATGCAAATATTCCTAGGAGAAATAACATGTTAAAATGTAGTCTGCTGATGTTTGTTTAGCAATTAGTTGACTATAAGGTGAGAGAAGTGAGACACAGGATAGACTTTAGAGGTGGAAGGGGAGAACAAAAGTTTGGAAAAAGGAGGTTGGAGGTATCAAAGATAAAATATTATATCCAGATTTTATTTAAGGCTAACCATCTTGTTTTAAAACTTTCCTAAATATATGGAAATTACAAATTATAGAAGCTAATAAATAATTGTGTATAAGTCCACAACTTGGGGTTCTGATTACGGCCCTTTTGCTATGCAAGTGAATAGTAAAAAGTCAGTTTTAGAATCTATGAAGAGAGATTGATTATCTTATTCAGAAAATTTGTGTACACTAAAAACATATTAATTTCTCGGAAATTTATTTCTTTTGATAGCTCCAGTCTTTCATATGTTTGTATTCTGGCTCAGTACCTCCCCAGCCTGAAATACCCTTTTCCATTTCTCTACCTCTTCACCCATAGCCCAAACTGACCCTTTACTATAAATCTTTTGTCTCCAAATATTGCCCAGCAGGAAGTGATCATACATTCCAAAATTTTAGGGATTCACAGAACAACAAAAAAGAGAGAATCTGGACCCTGGATGACATGGAGACAAGATGCTTACATGCCCTGTAGAGAAATTAGAGAAATAAATGTCTAACTTGTATGTGAGCCACTGTATTCATTTCTATGAATTTTAATACGTCTATAGCTTTGTGAATTTTAACATATATATAGATTTGTGATAATCGGAACACAAACAGATTCACCAGTGAAACTGGCTGGGCATGGAGATTTCTTTTTTGGAAGACATTTAACTGTTAATCTAATTGTTTTAACAGGTATAGGATATTTTGTGTTATTAATTTCATCTTAGGTGACTTTAGAGTTTTGGGTTTTCAAGAAATTGATCCACTTTATCTAAGTGTTTAAATTTACATGCATGAAATTATTTGTTAAGTCCCTTTAATGTGCTGGGAGTAACTAGTGATTTCCCTTTTCATTCATGATATTGGTAATTTATGTTTTTTCTTTTTTTTTAATCCTTTGAGAGTCTTGATCAACTTTTACTAGTTTTATTGACTTTTTCAAAAGTCTACCTTTTAATTGATCTTGTATATTTTTTTCTGATTTAAATGTCATTGGTTTATAGTCTATTTTTTGTTACCTTTCAGTTTGTTTTGTTCTTCATCTTTTTTAAAATTTTTGGTTTTACAGTGTGGAATTCTGTCTACATTATTGATTTGAGATCATTTTAATTTTTTAATATAAATATTTAATCCTATAAATTTCCCTCTAAACACTGATTTAGCTGCATCCAACAAATTTTTATATGTAGTTTTTTCATTTCCACTTACTTCAGAATTTATTATTGCAACTTTTAGGTATTTTCATTACAGAAGAAGTTTCTTTCCCTCCACTCTTATTTTCCCTGTCTTGCAGTGAATGGGCATCATGGAGGTGATCCATTTTTAACAATGTATGTAGACAGAGATAACATACCATGGAATAGAGGAACAATCAGCAAGAAGAAACCTCAGTTCCTAGGTGATCTCATGAGCAGGTAGTTACTTTTTTTTTGGTTGTTTGCCATCCTCTGGACTTAAGGAATAACTTCTATTTCACCTCCCATTGGTCAAAATATAACACAGTCACACCTAACTCGGAAGAAGCTAGCACATGTATTCTCCAGTGCTAGCACTGGAAAATTCTAGCACTGAAAGGAAGAAAAACAGTATATATTAAGAGACAGAAGTCTCTGTCACAGTCATCTTCTGATTCCTACATTGTTCTCTACTTGATTAGAGTAGGAAAGGGAGTATAAAATTCAGAAAGAAATGAATACACCTATATAGACAGAATGCCAGGCCTGAGGGTTTTCAGGCAGAAGTTCCTGTACCCCAAGCAAGGAAACAGCAGACCCAGAGAACATCAATGAACTATATATATCCTGCCTTGGACCATGAGTAATTAACAGCAAATAGTGGAGTGGAGTGTGGAGGGCTTTGAGTATAAGACCCTGACACCCTGTCATGATCAAATTGGGGGTAAATGCCTCAGAGGGACTGATAATGAACCCCAGCTGGGGTGATATAATCAAGTTTAGGTTGATACAAAGAAAAAAAACAATTACAAGTTTTCCTTCAATTTCCAGACTTTTCCTTGCAACCCAGTTGCAAATAAATAGCTACTACAATGGTCCAGGTTTTCTCTGGGAGGCTAATATATGCCTGCATTTGAACATGATGTTCTTGTTGAACATGCTGTATCCTTTGCAGATGAATGTGGCTGAAGAGTTGACTTTCTGGCTAACTTTTCTTTGATGTCTAAAAGAAAAAAAAGTTATGTAAAAAGAAAAGAAATGTCCTTTTTTGACTGCTAAAATTTCTGCTCTCAGTTGTGAAAAGTTTGGCTAAAAGAAATTCATTTTGTAATAAATCATGCTGACATTTTACTGCCTAAAATATGTGGACCCTAATAAATGTTTGCTGACTACATAATGGTAACTACATCTGTATATATAAGGTTGATTGACAGTTATTTTATCTTCCTGACTTTAATGATAAGCGCTAACTAAGGGCTTACTGGCACAAGGCCTCATTCCATCAGTAAGTATTTTACATGCTTTAACTTATTTAACACTCAAAACAATCAAATGAAATGGGTGTTACTATTTTTCCCATTGTCCTGATGAAACAGAAAGAGATTATGTAATTAACCTCAGGTCACAAGGGGCAGAGCTAGAATTCAAGCCAGTCTGGCTTCACAGCCCAGACATTTAACTATGACACGCACATAAGGAATTCTAGAAACAGAAAATCTATACTCTTTTAAGAAAGAAAGATGGGGCGCCTGGGTGGCGCAGTCGGTTAAGCGTCCGACTTCAGCCAGGTCACCATCTCGCGGTCCGTGAGTTCGGGACCCGCGTGGGGCTCTGGGCTGATGGCTGAGAGCCTGGAGCCTGTTTCCGATTCTGTGTCTCCCTCTCTCTCTGCCCCTCCCCCGTTCATGCTCTGTCTCTCTCTGTCCCAAAAATAAATAAAACGTTGAAAAAAAAATTAAAAAAAAAAAGAAAGAAAGAAAATTATATTATGATGTTGTCTAGAGCATTGTCCCATGTCAGTCAAATATTTTAAGATATATTCTATAGAATGGCATTAGTTAAATAACTAGTCTCACCATAGACTGTTAAATGTATACATTTCTACTGAGGGACATTTGAGAAACTGACCTCTGTAGAGAAACTTTAATCCTTTTGGAAAATCCTTTGTTAAGACATCTCTATTTAGTGATTGATTTTGTAATTTGCATAACACAGATTTGCAAAACAAATTGGTTTAATTTTCAGGTGTGAAAATGCTCTGGGAATTAGTGGCTTTTTCTTGATGTCACAGATATCTTGATCACAGAGACTAACATTTCAAATAACATCTCTGCTTTCACAATTAGGGAGCTTTATTTTATAAAGCCAGTAAGATGTAATTACATCAGAGGTGTTATTGAAAGAAAAAAACAACAACAAAATGAATTTATGTTCTAGAAGGCTATGGAGAATTTCACATTCGTATGTATCAACACACAGAACTTTAAACAGGAATATGAAACACTTCTAAAAGCTGGACACAACTGAAACCTGGCAGTATGATGATAAGCAATAGTTTCATCACATATTTTAAGAAAGCAACAAAGAAAACATTCTACTTTTGACTTGATTATACAACCCTTGAAGCTTATTTCCAGATATTTTATAGGCCCTTATGGAAGGCATTGAAAATCCTGCATGGGGACACCTGGGTGGTTCTGTCAGTTAAGCATCTGACTTCAGCTCAGGTCGTGATCTCACAGTTTGTGGATTTGAGCCTTGCATCAGGCTCTGAGCTGGCAGCTTAGAGCCTGAAGCCTGCTTTAATTCTGTGTCTCCATCTTTCTGCCCCTTCCCCACTCATGCTCTGTCTCAAAAATAAATAAACATTTAAAAAAATTAAAAAAAAAAAAAGAAAATCCTGCATTACCTTCCTACTGCTGCTGTAACAAATTGCCACAAACTTGGTGGCAACAACACAAATCTATTATCTTACAGTTCCACAGGTCAGAAGTCCAAAATCAGTCTCACTGGACTGAAGTCAAAGCATTGGCAGCACGGGTTCTACTGCAGTTTCTGGGAGGGAATCCACCCTTTGCTTCTTCTAGCTTCTAGAAACTACTAACATTCTTTGACTCATAGCTGCTTCACTCCAACCTAGACCTTGATCTAGCTGTCTTCTTTTCACTTTGAGCCTCTTACCTACCTCTAAAAGAATCTTGTGGTTACACTTGACACACCAGGATAATCCAGAATAATCTCATCTCAAACTCTTTAGCCTAATCACATCTGCATAATCTGCCATGTAAGGTAACATATTTACAGGTTCAGGCATTGGAATGTAGACATATTTGTCATGCCATTATTTAACCTTCCACAAATCCTAACCTATTCTTTGTATTTTATTCTACTCCATTCTAATTTTTCCCGTCCTTGATTTTCACCTATTGAATAGTGTTATTGTAACCAATATTTAAAAATTGTTTTTGGAAGTGTAAACTAATTAACCAGTTAAGTCAGTTCATCTACTTGTGTACGAATATTATGGCCCAATAGGTGTAACAGGCTTCTTCCCCTTACTATCTTGTCCTCCTTGTAACTATTTCCTTGTAACTTGCCCTCCTTGTTAAGTATCTTCTATTGGATGATATTCATCCAATTCTTTTAAAAATTTTAATAGTATAAATACTTGTGTAATTGTTTGACATCTATCTCTCTTTCTAAAGACCTCACGTTTATACATTTACTTAATTTTAACAAGCTTCCCTAGTTAAAAGATTTTGAATGTATATAAGAAAGTAGTATCTTTAAAAGATGCTCAAGAGAAAGTATAACAGAGTTTCAGGGCTGAATAAAAAGTAAATAAGAAAAAACAGTTCAATTCATATACAACTGAATGGTGGGAGATCATGGGATAATTGTGAGCTAGGAGAGCTTACCCAGAACAAGAGACAGGGGTACGGTGAGTTACTTGTAGCATGAGTGAGTGTGGCTCTAAGCCCACATCATCTCCATGTCCATTCATAAAACCTAAAGACCACTTAAAAAATTTTTTTTCAATGTTTATTTATTTTAGAGACAGAGAGAGACAGAGGACAAGTGGAGGAGGTGCAGATAGAGGCAGAGACAGATTCCAAAACAGGCTGCAGGCTCTGAGCTGTCAGCACAGAGCCGGACTCAGGGCTCTAACCCACAAACCGTGAGATCATGACCTGAGCAGAGGTCAGTTGCTCAGCCAACTGAGCCACCCAGGTGCCCACCGCCCCCCCCCCCCCGCCTCTCTTTTTTTTTGCTGCAAAAATATATAGGAAAAGAACAAGTAGTTTTGTTTATTCATAGAGGAACATCCTGTGACAATGAGTAATGCTTTACAAAGGGACATGGGGTACAGAGGGAGAAGAATACCTGTTTTTTACATTGCCAGGAAAGAAATTATTACAAAAATAAAGGAGTTGGATGGTTTTACGTAATCTTTAGGGACTAAAGTTGTTTTGATTTGTTTTTGGAAGCAGTGACGGTATTGTGAATTCTAAGGGATCTTTCTGTGCCTATAATTACCAAAGAAATGGGAGAAAAAGGATGCTTGGTATATTAGTGAGTCTGTTGAATCCTACTTTATATCCATTGGTCTGAAAAATAAATACCTGGGAGAAAGGTTTGGAAAGGGTAAGATTTTAGTGATATTCAGCAGATGTTGAGATGAGGTCAGAAATCATTGGATAATGTATACAGTTATGATGTGTGTAATTGATGTACAAACACATAACAATAGACACTTTGAATGAAAAGTCTGGGTTTTGATTCAATGAATAACATTTTAGTGCCCTCTATTTGTTTTCTTCTTATATTTTTAAAAATTCACTCAAAACGCATTTATTGAATGCTTATCATGTGCCAGGAACTCTGCCATGGCTAAGTCATCTAAAAAAAAGACTTGCCTTTCTGGGGCTTATGGTCCACTAGAAAAGGACAGTCGTATAAATAAATGCTGCTCTGTGTTAAGATGATAGGTTGAAACTGTATCACAGAATCTCTCCCCTTCTCCAACACCTCACAATATGAGAAAATGAAAACTGCAACAACAAAATAATCAACAGTAACCAAATAAGGAAATGAGCATAGACTCATGCAATAAAATTGGCCCTCATGGAAAGAAATAAGATTCTGGAATGGAGCAGGGCATTAGTAAGGCCCTGAGCAATATAGGTAGACCAACAAAGTACTGAATTATGGATACCCCCAAAGTTGGGAGAAACAAATGTGTGTCCATATCTTTTGATTATTGTTACTGGGGGGTAATTAAAACAGCATTTGGGAAAAAACAAGTAGAACTGAGACACTAGACTGGGGCTGGATGCTTCTGAAGAAGCAATAAATAAAGCAAAAAAATAAAGACTCCACAGCTATACATCCACTTGGAGGAATAATGCAAAGGACAAGGAACTCTCTGATGCTAGCAGACAGAGTGAACTGTGTGTAGTATATGTAACAAGACTCAGAGAACGTGAAGCCCAAGTAGTCCAACAAAGACTACACCTCCGCTGAACTCTATCCCCCACTCCTGTCAGTCTACAAAGATGAGAACTTCTCATCCCTGAAAGCTACCTAGGTGATACCAACATGCGGCCAGGTTTGAAAACCATCGGTCTGAAGGGAAGAAAATGTAACCCCCCAAGTCCCAAAGTAGTCAAGGTGTTATCTCACTGGTAAAGGAACTCAGGAAATCCAGCCATTCCTGAACAACAACAACAACAACAACAACAACAACAACAACAAAAATGAAGAAGCCAAGAAGGCAAAGCTTTGGAAAATCTTGTGTGTAATCCATTAACATACAGAACCATTGTAGGACAGGCTGCAGAATAAATGGCCTGTAAGCTTCAAAAAGATTATGATTATGAAAGACAAAGACAGAGGGTCTGTTAAAGATTAAAGGAGAGTAAAATGACATAACAACTAAAGGCAATAAATGATCCTGGATTGATCCTAGATCAGTACAAGGACATTAGTGGAATAACTGGTAACATCTGAACCAAGCCTGGACTTAGATAATACTACTATAACTATGTTAATTTCTTGATTTTGATAATTGCACCACATTTATATAACAGAGTCTCCCTGCTGTTAGAAACTGCACATCAAAGAATTTAGAGGTAGAAAGAAATGATGTCTAACTTTCTCTCAAACATTTCATTAAAAACCCCTCTAGATATATACAATGATAAGGTAAGTGTGGTGTAAAATGTAATATTTGGGGAATCTAGGTAGAAGGTAAACAAGAATTCCTTGTACTGCTTTTGCTTCTTTTGTGTATGTCTGAAGTTACACCAGAATAAAAGATTTTTTTAAATATCATGTAAATATTAAAACCTGGACAATATGAAATTTTAATATAATTAATGAATAGGAAGGTAGGAGGAAAATATAGATAGAATTATAAAGGCATTAGAGTTTTCATGTTCCATAGCAGGAAGTTAATGAATACTGTCTGACACTTAATGTGTTTTGGGAAAGAAAATCACTCTGAGTCCAGAATTTTAATGCTTTTCATAAACTTTGCAAACTTAGAAGAGTCTTTTAAATATCTGTTACTGTGAAGACTGATTATCTTGGTTAAATAGTTCCTTCAGATGTTCTTTAGTTTCTTTTTCTCTTGTTAAAATCACATAATTAATATCTACAGTATGGTTCCTTTTAATAAAGTCTCAGCCAAACTGGCTTCCTCATCGTATCTGTACATATGCTTTGTATGATGACTTGAATAATAATTATGAAGTTTATTTCTGGGTGATCAAATTCTGAGTTTTGTTAAACTTTCATCTTCCTGATTTTCAGCACTCTCTGAATTATTTACAATAAGCACAGTTCACTTTTAAGCAAAGGTGACTTTCTCTAAAAATACAAAAACCAAGAAGATTAAAATAAATAACTAACATTTTAAGTGTAAATTGTGGATGGAAGGAATGTAAATGCTTGTTATTCTCTTCTTTTTGCCTTTCTGTATTTTTAAAGTTCACCATATTTAAAAGATGCCAATTGATAATAAACGTAATATAACTTTATAGACACTGCCTCAGAAGTGTATATAGTGTGCACTGGGATAAGATACTAGGAAGTGGTCAGTTCTGAGGGGTCTGCAAATGTTTCCAATGGATGGTGATCCCTAAGCTGTCCTTAAAAGATGAGATGCTATGGGTGGGTGGAAACAGGAAGGGGTAACAAGACTCTTGTTACGAATGTTGAAGGAATAATGTGAGTAACAATCATTTTCTTAAAGTAACCTTGTACAAAACCAGTAGGCAGGTTCAGAGAGTGCATAGAGCAGGGGATTTAGGGAAGGGAGTGGAGGAAGGGGCAATTTGGTGGCTGGGAGGGTGTTGCAAAGTAAGAGATCAGAATGAAAATATTAGGAACAGGACTCTGGAATGCTTTAGCATGATGTATTAAAGGGCACAGACTTTATTTTATAGGCTAGTGGATTTAAAATCAGGCTCTTTAACATAAAGCAGGAGCTGGAGAGGCTTTCAGTAGGGGGAGGGCAAAGGATGTTGCGTTGGGGTCAAGGACAGGTAGAGGAGAAAGCAGAGTTCCAATGATCAAACTAGCCTCAACAGGAGCGACTCCAAATTTATCTGCTTGGCATATTGAACTTTTATTTTAAGAAAGATTTTATGTTAACATACTCCAGAATCCATACTTCCATGGCCTCTAGTCTCTTGGGGCAATTAAGACAGATAGATTTGGCTTGAATGCATTATTGGACAGATTATATTCCTTATGCCATGTTGTCATGGGGCTAAGTCTGACAGAGAGAGAGGTTTTCACAAACACATTGGAAAGGATACCATTACCATATTACAGTATTCCATGGTAATTCCATTTCTCTCTTTTCATACCATTTCAACCACTCATATCAACAAGAAGGGAAGGGATGCCAACTGGGTAATAGAGAGAATCTCACAAGGGTAGGATGGTGGGGATATTCTGCCGAAAGGTTTGGTATCTAACATATACTCCCAACAGATTCCTCATTTTCCCCTGGTAAACATTTAGAAAACCCCTATATACATATACCAGATAGTAGAAAACATACTTATTATCTTTTCTAAGTTAGTCGGGAGGAAAGGAAAAAAGAAGGCATCAATTATTAGTGTTATCTGGCCATTCAAAGCTATTCTGAAATGGGGCTCTGATACAGTGTGGAAGAAAGGGGAGCGGATTTGACATGTTCTGTCTGCTTTATATCAATTCTACTTTAGGATTAGATGCTTAAAAGATTATTATTACTTTATTCAGCTCCTAACACCTCCTTCTCTCATCCCCTGTATGTGAACACCATGTCTCAGGGCCATGAAAAGCCAAGGGAGATATTTCGTGGAGAAGTTATAGGACCAGATTTACATCTTAGAATCATTGCTCTTGGCAAAATTATAAAACTTCTATGTTTTAGCAAGATGATATTAGGGGCACAAAACAGGAGATTCATCAAGAAGATGAAGGCCTGAAATGGAGATGCTGCTTCGGAAATATTTGCTAAATTAATGTATGAGTATGTGGATGAATAGAAGCCTGAACCGAGGCAAAGGGAAAGGAGCATGCTGAGATGCAAGGCTGCGAGCTGTATCATGGGGCATGCAACAGGGGCACACACACTAGATAGTGAGAAACAGACAAAGAAGAGAATCTGAGTAATGCCTAGGTTTCTGGCCCAGCCACAGAGCATCATGATGATATCTTTTCCCTTTTCTTTTTTTTTCTTTTCTTTTCCTTCCCTTCTTTCTTTCCCTTCCCCTCCCCTCCCCTTCCCTCCCCTCCTCTTCCTTTCCCTTCCCTTCTCTTCCCTCTCTTGCCTTCCCTTCCCTTTCTTCCCTTCCCTTCCTTCTTTTCCCTTTTCTTTTTTTTTTTTGCTTTTCTTTTCTTTGCTTTTCTTTTCCTTTTCCCTCCCCTCTCCTCCCCTCCCCTCCCCTTCCCTTCCCTTCTCTTTCCATTTGCTTTTCTTTTTTGATGGATAAATAGAGAAGGAAGAGAAGGAAAACTGATGCATTTGGTTCCAGATAGGTTGCTTTTGAGACAAGCCTGGGATATCTGAGTAGAGATGTTCAGTAGGCTCTGTGAGGAGAATTGAAGGAGCTATCTAGAGTGAAAAGAAATATCTGGGACTCACTGGCATGGGGGCTAATTGAAGCCAATTATAGGGCAGAATTTGCTCAGTGATAATGCATAACGAGATGAGGAGGAAAGAACACCAAGGAACACCCATTTTAAGAAAACATGAGAAGATGATGGAGGAGCCAAGAACAGAGACTGAGAAATAATGATCCAGTAGGCAGTATATTCTACTCCAGCTTCACACAGTGTTTATTTGTCACATATGTCACATATGTCTGTCACGTTTGGGGACTAAGTCCTTTAAGGGGGGGAACCATTTCATATCTTACCAAAAACCTAAAATAAGACAAATAATAGATGATAAATAAATATTGCCTAAGTCAATACATCTCTTTATTATAATATATATTTTTGAAAACTTTATACAAGTTATTTCTGCATGTATTTGGTAGATGTTCATAACTTAGTAAAGTTACCCATTCTTGTGTGGCACTTCATTAATTGTAATTATTACCCTTACATAATTGTGGCTAGAGAAACATTAGCCTACCATGGCTGAATTTTGGGAACATTGGAGCGAACAGTAGGGGCACATAACTAGAGACAGCATGCACACGATACCAATAACGCTCACAGATTTTTCCTGCTTTTATAAATCACCAGGAAGCCAAGGTATCTCAGCAACAACAACTTGACTACAGATATAAAATATTCCCGCAGACAGTAGGAAAAAAATAACTTTTATTCCGTAAAGTTATTTAACATTCTGCACCACTCTTCCAAATTAATTTGCAGTTGAAATAATAGCATTTCTACATATTTTGCATTAATGCGAATCTAGATCTAATATTCAGGAATATCATTTTACATTGTTAATATTATTTCTAGCTATAGACTGTCTGGCTGACATGAGGTGCCTACAGGGGTGATTTCAGAAGCGCTTGAAGAGCCCTCTGCCCCTTCAAATATAGTCCTCATCTGCTCTCTGACTCTTCTGATTTCTTTATCTTGTGAGATGGCTATTAGATTGAAAGACTACAATCCAACACCCATTAAAGAGAGGCCATAGAGACTTCATTCTTCAATAATGAGTTATGAGCAAATGTGAAATTTGGAGAATAGAACAACCATACATTTGAGCATTGTTTTTGGAGGAAATTGTCAGGTCTCACAGTGAAATTAACTCTTGTCAATTATAGGAAAATATATTCATTTGATCAGTTTTTAGTAGCCTTTTGCTACTGATTCTCTTAATCTTAAAAAAGGCAGTCCTGGCCATTAAATTGTAAGCTTTTTGAGGGTAGAGGCTGCCTCTTAATCACCTTTATACCCTTCCCTTGTCCCTAGCAGCTAACAGGGCCATGCGTAGAGAGGAGAGAGAGGGAGAGGAATAAATATATCACTACCGTGAAGGGTATATTCTAAAGTAGGAAATGGGTAAAGACAAGGCAGTGGGGGGAAACCAAAAATCAATGACCCACAAAAATATATGATACCATGAAATAATATGGAGAAGGAAAAAAAAAAAGGAAGTTTCCTTCCTTTGAGAGACTGTCCAGGATTCTTCTTTGGATGGAGGCTTTTTCAGAGCAAGAATGTTTTCTCCATAAGACACAGGAAAGTCAAAGACAATGGAGGAGAAGCCTCCAGGAACTCTAAACCTGATGCTAAATTTATGCATGCTGTTTTCAGGCCAAACTAACATCTCTTTAGAGTCCCAGCTTTAGAGGAAATTCACAGACCTAAAAGTACATGTGACATGTTCATTACTCAAGCAAATTAATCCATTATGGAAATCAGTGTATTCTTTTGTAAACTAAAGTCTAAATACCAACTGAAGGAAGTTATAAAAACAAGTGGTTTGGGGAAGCATTGTGAGGTTGCCTTTCACAAAGAAAACAGTACATTTGATTTAATAGGAATAAATATTTTAGCTTTAATTTTATTTTATTATAAATAAAAATAAATACTTTCCAAAAAGTAGAAAGAAAATGTTTGAACAAGGCCAGGGGTTTATCTCATCAACAAATGACTGCATACACTCAAGTTCTGCTAAAACCTTCAGAACCAATGTCATTTTTATCTCAGCAGGAATGGATAACAGAAGAGTGTACTTTCCAAAAGAAACTAAGTCATTTCAATAAATATATGCCATTTATGTAGAGTAATATTTCAAATACATAAAGTAGAATTAAATATGCAAAGCAGCATTTCATTTAAAGAAAAACTTCACAGGACTAACATTAAAATGTGAATGTGATTTTATATGTCAACATATATGAGTTATAAAGTAATACTTGTTTACAATATTTATCTTTTTGATGATTCACATGTCATTTGCACCTACAGGTGGAGTTATCAGTAGGTGGCAATATATTTATTATGTCCAGAAATGAGTTGAAGGGGCAGATGGTAATATTGAATACAAATATGCAGTAGACATATAAAAGAGTTTTCTTATACTAATTCAACTTTTTATAAGCAAAATATTAGGATACAGCTATGTAAATTTTAAATTTGCATATTGGAAACAAATAGCAAATAGAGCATTTTTCCACTAGCAGAAGGTTATGCTTAAAACATTAACATTTAAATTGCATGAATTTTAATAATGTCTCTAAACAATGTGCTTTCTGGCATTTATTCAAGAACTGAGTAACACACTAAACTTGTTCTGGTCAAAAGTTTTCTGGGAACTCTCTCTTGCTGACATACTGATGTCTTCTGAAAACCATGGAATAAAGGATCAAAGAATATGCTAAAATCAAGCACTGATGATTAGCCCTCCTTAATTTCTCTTCTTTTTTTAATGTTTATTTATTTTGAGGGAGAGAGAGCACGTGTGCAAGCAGGAGAGGGGCAGAGAGAGAGGTGGAGAGAGAGAGAATCCCAAGCAGGCTCTATGCTCAGTGCAGAGTCAACATGGAGCTCAATCCCATGACCAGGAGATCATGACCTAAGCCAAAATCAAGAGTTGGGCACTTAGCCAACTGAGCCAGCCAGGTGCCCCAGCTCACCTTAAGTTTTTAATGTTTATTAAATGTAATACACATACAGAATTGTACATATATAAGTATAGAGCTAATCAATTTTCTCAAACCAGAAATCTATGCAACTGTACACAGATCAAATAAGAAATTACCAGCCCCATAAAAACCTCTCCTTACTTCCATCTAGTCACAAGGCACCCCCTTCCTACTACTACATCCCAAGAATAACCACTATCCTGATATCTAACAGCATAGTTTAGTTTCTTTTGTTTTTATACTTTATACAGAGTCACATAGTGTGTATTCTTTTGTGTTCATCTTATTTTGCTTAACACTGTTTGTGAGTCATCCATATTATTACTTCTAATCATATGCCATTCATTCTTATTGTTAAATAATATTCCTTTGTGCAAATATAGCACAATTTAACTATTCAACTGTTGATGATCTTTTGTGTAGTTTCCAGTGTGCAGCTGTTATGAATAGTGCTGCTATGAGTATTCTAGTACACATCTTTTGTTGAACAGGTATATGTATTTGTTCAGTATAGACCTAGGAGTGAAATTGCTGGGTCATAAATTATGTCTTTAGCTTTAGCATAATGGAGACTGCTAAAACACTTTCCAGAGTTCTTATACCTTGATTTTTTTTAAATATTTATTTTTGAGAGAGAGAGTGTGAGCAGGGGAGGGGCAGAGAAAGAGGGAGACAGAGGATCTGAAGCAGTCTCTCTGCTGAGAGCAGAGAGCCCAATGTAGGGATTGAACTCACAAACCATGAGATCATGACCTCAGCCAAGGTCAGATGTGTAACTAACTGAGCCATCCAGGAACCCCAACTTGGACCTTGATTTTTAAACCACTAAGGTATGTTATCTGCCTGGTATACTACATTTGTGATTTAGTCTGAAATTATAGACAAATTCCCAGTTATTTTAGATGAAATTCTTTGAGGTCAATTATTTTAGGCTAAAATAAAGTCTTACAGAATAAAGAATTTATCTAATCTACTTCTTGTATAGCCAAATAAATGATTCTTGTATCTTTATTTTTGTGATGTTTCTTGTCCAAACAAATGGAATTGGTATAATATGTCTAGAGAAATGGCAATTGTGGCTACCACTACTCTAGTGTATGTTATATTTTCTCAATACTTTTCACAGGGATCTCAGGTGTTATTATCCTCATTGTGTATGTAGGAAAACTGACTCTCAGAGAGGTTAAGTGACTGTGCAAAGTAAGAGGCAACACAGGGATCCAGCTTAAATCTTTCCTGATTCTAAACCTCAGACCTTCCACTCTGCCAAGTGCCTCTCACAGCATTGTGCCACTTGGTGACTCCTTTTCATGCTGCCTGACTTAATACTAGCCCTTCCTGCATAAAGAGGGAGTTAAATGTGAACCTCATTGTGGGTTGATTCTGGTATGTTAATTAAGACTGGCTGCTTTCCGATAGTTTTCCACTACCTTTCATAATGAAAATATATGCAACATGAAAAATAATTTGAAATGTTACACAATCTGCTTGTAGTATTCTAGACACAGCCAGACATAGACACAGAAAAATTCTGTTTTGTTTTGTTTTTTGTGTTTTAGTAATGGTCATAATTACATATTTCAAATATAAGTACAAATGTTAATCATGTGTCTTCAAGATCTCCTCCTGTTCTGTGAAGATATAAGCAAAGACAGTGGTGTCTGTGACCATGACTCAAAAGGCTGAGGCTGCATATTGGTTTACAACTAGAGTCACTAGTTACAGACATCTTTGCAGATTGACATTCTTTCTCTCCCCTTATGGTTTCATCATTTTGCTCAACATGTACCATTTCACTTGCACTTGCCATATTCCAAGTTGCCTGTGTGTTTTAAATGTTTCTACTGCACATTGACCCCACTTCATTTCATCACACAGCTACTGACTGAATGTCCATATTTTGTACCCATCAAACTTGTGGAGTTTGATGAAGCAAATAATGTTAGTAGACTCCAATGTCAATACTCTGGCTTTATTCCATGACCTCCAACTTGGTGATCCTCTCTTGCTATTTAGTGCTAATTATGACTTTAAATGATGTAGGTGAGATGTTCAAAGAATTAAATGTGATTAATATAAAAGATCCAAATCTCTCATGGACATAAAGTAGATTACACAGTATCTTCATTCTATGTGCCTTTACTTTGGTCTGAAATAATTTCCTTTACATTTTCATTTTTATCATAATTAAGATATGCTGAATGGCCACATTTGCTCTAAGCATGAATAGAATTAAATCACTGTACTGTCATTCTCCCTAAAGAACAAATCTTTGCCCTTGAAAAGGTATCCATTGAGTATCATATCGTTTTGTCCTTGGCCCTGTACAATTCACTATTGTCAGCAATGTTTGAATGAAAGGAGAGGGAACTTCCTATAAATGAGAAAGGATGGTAAATTCAGTAATTCAGGACTATGATATAAAATTATCCCAGGAGGCTGGAATACTTTACCAAAACAAATGGAATATAATTAAAAATAGAAACAGAGAGTGCTATGAATTTAAATACAAAAGATTAATTACATATGTAGAAGATGTGAATACCTAACTGAAAGAAATTCCTATAAAGATTTGGTGGATTTAGTTCACCTGGAATGAAATATTAGCCAATACTATGATGCCAGTACAATCCTTCCCCATTTTGTTTACTGTTATCAAGCATTACTATGTATCTGGTATCTTACTAGGCAATTTTACATGTTACCTGCAGAAGATAAATAAAAACACCTCAAGTGTTAAATCTTTACATCTAGCTTAAAATGAAAAGCATATCACATAGAAGCAATTAACTGAAGGTATTTCTTTAGGGAGTTAAACTAATGCATTCCAAGGACATTCCTTTCTGGGCATCTAATGAATTTAAAAATATAATAAAGAACTATGTGTTCACTAATTCTTTCTATGACTATACCCTCTTAACTTCCATTTGTTCCAGCCATAGTTTTTGCAGTCTTTGCTATTTTATGTAAGCATTTTCTGACATATCTGATCTGCCAATGGTTTATATTGTTGAAGCAACATTTCTAATTCCAACTATACTGTTGAAGAAATATTCCTAACAATCTATATTCGTAAGTTGCTCCAGATATAATCATGGAAAATTTTCCCTCAGAAAAAGTTTTCTTTTTAAATACACAAGTTCCTTGTCAAGTGTTTGATGGAAATTGTGGGGCTATGCATCAAAAAGAATAAAAGAGATGATTTCAACCTGGAAATGCTGATAGCTATTAGTCCCAGGCTCCCTCATCTACAAATGAAGCTTATTGTTATCTTTGTCAAACTTTACAGTTGTGAGTAGAGTTGCAGCATATGAGTATGTCAGCATAGTTTGCTTCAGAATATACCTCCTAAGGTAGGTAAATACATGTATCTATGGCACATTGGACAAACTCATTCAACCTTAGCTGGGACCACCCTTGGTCTGGAATGCTGTAGAAGTGACTCTTATCTTGGATCTCAGATTATACATGGTGAAACTCTTCAGTCTCAGAAAGGACAAGATTAAATGATCCCATGTTTCTGGGCCATTTCTTGATATGATTAAACGTTAATTACTTAAGTTCCATATATCAATATTAATAATGTTCTGGTTTCCATTCTCATGCATTGATCCAACAAAACATAAATTGAGTCCATTTATAGATCCAGTGGCATATTTGAGCACTTGAGTGAAATGGTGTTTGATGATTATTACATGTGGAAAAAAAAAGAATTCTAAGCATAAAAAACTTAATATTCAATAAATCTTCTAAGGCATGTCTTGTACTCTTATTTAAAGGAGTGGGATTTTTGTATGCATCTTATGAACAGTATGAGGATGGCCCTTAGGGTCCAGTGAATTTGAACCATTTTTGGATAATTTCTAAGAAGGTTTCACAAAGCTCCAAAATTATTCAAAATTGATTTTCTTCAGTGTAACATGGATATCTATGAGAAGTAAGACTGGAAATAAATTTTCATTGAGTTATATCCCTTTGGAATATTTTAAAGTTGCATGCAGCAATTGTATTCTTCTTCTGGAATATATAGATAAGAAAGATTGCAATTCCCATTTCTTTGGAATCTAAAATGGGTTGCGATAAAGGAATAGTGAGTGAAAGTTCGAGACCATGTAGTCTGAGAGCCTGCAAGTCAAAAATTAAATCCATCCTAGTTCAGGAGACCAGGGCAAACAATAGCTAGATACTGAAGGAGGTGTGTTTGAAAATATACTGAGGCAGTTTGAGTAGGGAAACCATGAGAACAGAAACAGTTTATGAACTCCTAGGAACACATAGATGTAGGACATTTTAAAAGACTCAGAGAATAGCATTTTTCTGTGAACATTCTGCTTTCCCTTAAAAAAAAAAAGCTGTACATTTCTTTTTCTCTTTGTACAAACCTGCACATTGAAAACAAAAATCTTTATATTTCTTGGAAATACTACATTGTGCCCACTTAAAATTTTGTTCATTTTGCTGGTTTTTTTTTCCTATTTCAATTTCAAATTTTTGAATCCCTTTGTAAATAAATCTCAGGTAGGAAAACAAGGACATGTTTACTTAGGCAAGTTTATACCTATCTTTTAGACCTCTTTCACTCTGGAAAAAAATTGCCTACAAAATTTATGGAGTTATGTGTTGGATGGATTCTTTTTCACGGGTACTCACGTATACTCTTCATTATAAAGACAAATAGTTTTTAGTTTCTCTTAGCTAATTGTACATTTGAACTTCTTGGAATCAAGTCGTCTTAGGCTTGGAAAGAACATTAAACATTATATAGCTCATTTACTCTTATATCAGTGAGTCTACAGCTTTTCTGCTAAATATCTGTGTGACCTGAATCAATACTTCAGTGAATGGGAACATATTACCTTTGGAGGTGATTTATTCTTTCTTTGAAGAGTCTGATCTATTAAAAAGTTCTTATTATTAAACAAAATCTCTCTCTGAAAAAATTGGGGGTCGACTTCTCTTCAAGTGTTTGCATGTTGCCATCGACCCCTATCCTTCCTCTGTTGAGTCTTCTTGTGTCTTTCTTGAACCTACAGGTCTATCAACTGCATATTGTTTTGAACTTTTTCACCACCCTTTTCTCTCTTCTTTGGTCACTGCTATTGATGTACATCACGTTAAGTGTGACATCTATACCTGATCACAATTGTCCAGAACAAAGTAGAAAGAATTTCCATTTTGCTGGGTTTCTTAGAATAGCCTAAAATACTATGAGACTTTTTAGTGACCATATTTATTGCTTCCATGCATGGTGCTTACTGCTTACTAAAACCTTGCACCTTCATATTACCTGTTATTCTTAAGGTACACAGCTCTTATCCTCTACATGTTAGGTGCTCAAGCGAAAATCTGCCAGAAATTGCTATTCAACAGGCAATTTGTGTCTATCAAGTAATCTTTCCTACTTTCATATATTCACTTTTACCAGCTATTGTGCCCAAATTTAAGGTTGGAGTCACAGAAAAAAAAAATTCACTTTGCATTTGTAGTTTTTTCAATTTTTCTCCTCTGTGGTGGGTTAGAACATTTTAAAGAAAAGCGAAAATAAGGTCACTGCAATACAAATAAAAAGTGCTACACATTTGAAAGAGTACCTGTAGCTAAGTATATATGCCTAGTTTGGACTAAAATTATAGCTTCTTTGACATTTTTATCAGGTGAAAATTTTGAGGAAACTTCATTTCGTTTACTTTCTGTGCTTTCCTTTAAGACTCATATAAAGCCAGCCATGAAAATAGTATTAGGAAGGGAAATACAACTTTTAAAGTTTTAGTGCTAGCTCTTTCTCATTCTGAATTCTACTTGGATCAGAGTATGTGATTTTTTTGTTGTTTGTTTGTTTTTGCTCTTTTTTTTTTTTAATGAAGAGCTCTTATTCAAATCGTATATACTTTCTCTTTTGTTTGTGCTGTTAATTTTGTAAATCCCAACTAAGAATAGTTATATCAATGTTTGTGTATGCCAATTCGGTCTTTATATGTAAAACCAAAGTGAAATAAATACTGTTTTTTAAGTTTTATTTATTTTGAGAGAGACAGAGACAGCGTGAGTGGGGGAGGGGTAGAGAGAGGGAGAGAGAGAATACCAAGCAGGCACCGCATTGTCAGTGGAGAGCCTAATGCGGGGCTCAAACCCATGAAACTATGAAGCCATGACCTGAGCCGAAACTGAGAGTCAGACACTTAACCGACTGAACCACCCAGGCACCCCAAAAATGAATATTTTGAAAGTCAGTGGAATAATCAAGTGAAAGGAATCACTTTTGGTAATGGTGGTCCTTCCAGGATTTGTCAGTTAATTTTAGCAATGAAAGTCATCTGAAACAATGTCTACATTGACTCACAAATACAAGAGCCATCAAACATAAAGGACAATTCAAATTATGTATTTTGCTCTGACCCACTGGAATCAATAACAGCTGGAAAAAGAAAAGGACATACTAGTCATTAGTATGAAGGCCAGATCTGAGAAAAGAGTTGGTAAAGATGTATTTACAGAGACAAGGTTGAAAATTAGAAATAATAGCTAAACGCAAGAGGAGTTTTCTATAACATGTATTAAACATGTAATATCACTCCTTAAAGTCACATATAAGTAATGAAGAGCACCATTAACAATTTTAAAGTACTTATCTATATCCCTGTGCATAATACACCTAGAAGCCACCTCTGAGATATTCAATTATGTGCTATACTGATGCAGTTTCTCTTAAACCAGGGATTTACTCATTTAACCAATGAGAATTGTTCCAGTCCTAAATAAGTACTTTTGGCAACTCAAAGCACATTTAAATTAGTCTGGAAAACAAAAGACTAAATATAATCATAACATTATCAGCATTCTAACCCTAGTGTATATTACTCTAATCACTTAATAACAACTAATGGCAGCACCTATCATTTGAATAAACAAAATATTGCTTTCTTTTGACAACAGAGGTACAAATATATCATAGTTGCATTAAATTTAATCAAAATCAACTATACTGACTCAGAAAAGAAGAGTGAGAGATTTATTTAGTGGGAGATGCAGAGAGAGAATGAATCCTAAGCAGGCTCCATGCCTGACAACACTGAGATCATGACCTGAGACGAAATCAAGAGTCAGATGTTTAACTGACTGAATCACTGCCCTGAGTGAGAGATTTTTAAATAGTGTCAGGACGTGATATTTCACTTAATAAGTATAAGTTCCAAGATTTGACTCCATTGTAGTTCAAAGGTAGTTCATATTTTAAGTAATACGGCATATAAATATATAATTCTCAAGATTCTATTAATGCATTTTATTGTTGTTATAGGAAAAACTAAGGCACTTTTATTATTTTATCTGTAATAATATCTCATGCTAACAAAGCACTAATTGCTAAATATTATATATATATATATATATATATATGATAGTATACACAAAATTAGTTATCCGAAAATATGGCGAATTTTCAAGATGAAAAACCTGAGGTACAGAGGGCTAAGTATTTTACTGAAAGTCACAATGTTCATGTAAAAGTTGACCACAAGCAACTTGGCTTCAAAATCATCCTCTCAACTACTATATTTACATAGTACATAAATAAGTTTTCATGTACAGATTCACTATACAAGCTATTTCATGCCTACTGGTTGTTTGACTTTCTGAAATTTATGTACTCTAGAGGAATTATATGGTCATCATAGACTAGGCTGCCATAACAAAATACCATAGACTGGTTGTCTTCAACAACAGAAATTTATCTTCTCATAGTTCTGGAAGCTGTGAATCAAGATGAAGGCATGAGCATGATTGGTTTCTGGTAAGAGCCTTCTTCCTGGCTTGTAAATGACCAGCTTCTCCATGTTTTCAGATGGCAGGGAGAGAGAAAGCAAGCTGTTGGATATCTCTTCTTATAAAAATACTAATCCTGGAGTGCCTGGGTGGCTCAGTGGGTTAAGTGTCTGTCTCTTGGTTTCAGCTCAGGTCAAGATTTCCTGGTTCCTGGGACTGAGCCCTGCCTCAGCCTGGCACTGACAGTGTAGAGCCTGGCTGAGATTCTCTTCTCTCTGCCTGGCCCCCCTCCCTACCCTGCTCACAATCACAAATTCTCTCTCTCTCTCAATAAAATAAACTTTAAAAAATAAAAAAATAAAAATACTAATCTCATCATTAGGGGTTCACTTCATGAAAGTGTCTAAACCTAATTATTTCCCAAAGATCCCCTCTCTAAACACTGTTTCATTGACTTCAACATATCAATTTTGTGGTACACAATTCCATCCAAAACACTAGTAGGTTGTAAATGTCTGAAGCCATGGACCATGTTTTTTAATCTTTATATCTTCATAACTCCTGCAATAGAGCTTTGCATATTGGTCCCAATAAAGTTATGAATTGCTTATTAAAAACTGATGATAATAATCACCATTATTTTTAATCTCATTTTTCCTGACTCCAAACCTAGGAAATATATCTTAAGATTACCATGTAGTTTATTGACTTAACTGAAATATTTAAAAAAAATTTTTTTTTAACGTTTATTTTTGAGACAGAGAGACACAGAGTGCAAGCAGGGGAGGGGCAGAGAGAGAGGGAGACACAGAATTTGAAGCAGGCTCCAGGCTCTGAGCTGTCAGCACAGAGCCCATCATGAGGCTCAAATCCATGAACAGTAAGATCATGACCTGAGCCAAAGTCAGATGTTTAACCGACTGAGCCACCCAGGCGCCCCTTAACTGAAATATTTTTGAGACCACACACGCTATTAACAATTACATTAAGACAACGAGGGGAAACTAAGACTGTTCCTGGCCAACCAGGTCGAAGGCCTGCCTATGTATATGTGAGTAGAAAACTGAGGCTCGGGGCGCCTGGGTGGCGCAGTCGGTTAAGCGTCCGACTTCAGCCAGGTCACGATCTCGCGGTCCGTGAGTTCGAGCCCCGCGTCAGGCTCTGGGCTGATGGCTCGGAGCCTGGAGCCTGTTTCTGATTCTGTGTCTCCCTCTCTCTCTGCCCCTCCCCCGTTCATGCTCTGTCTCTCTCTGTCCCAAAAATAAATAAACGTTGAAAAAAAAAATTAAAAAAAAAAAAAAAGAAAACTGAGGCTCAGAGTTTTGTTCAAATAAAAACATTTGGACAGGTTCTCTATCTTCAAAGAATGCTTTTGTTGCGATTTTATAACATGAAATGGAAGAATCATAGCATTCAGCGCTAAAGAAGACTTTAGAAAACTGTATCATTCCCTATCAGTGTAATAAACTACTCAAAACTTAATGGTTTCACAACATTCATTTATTTAACTCAGAATTCTGTTGGACTCATTTGGGCTCACCCTTGTGCTTGCAGTTAGCAAGTTAGTCTGAGACCATGTGGATGGTTGCTGACATGTCTCTTGAACAAGCTGGGCTTGTTCACAATTTCACATGTTCAGGCCCAGTAAGTACTAAGCCCAGTAAGAGGGGACAAGTCCAAATGGGCAAGCGCTGTTCAAATCTACTTGTATCACAATTGCTATTGTCCCACCGGCCAAAGCAAAGTACATGGTTATACTCAGAGTCAATGTGGGAAAAGCTACCCAAGGACATGGATACTGGGGGCTGAAACAAATTGGAGGCTATTTCTGCACTGATTCTCCACAGTAACCCTTTGGTAGTACCTCACTGTTTTCACATTTGAGGAAATTAAGATTGTGAGTGGTCAAGTGATTTCAGCAAGGACACAAACTAATTGGTTTGTTGTCCTGATCCAAAAATAATATGATATTTTAGGCCCATTTATGTAATAAGTCAATTTGAACACTGTTCCCTTTATGTATTAAAATTTATTTTGGATAATTTTTATTCTCTTCTGCTGGTTGAAATTGAATATAATTAAACTGATCATCTAAACCCATAAAATCATTACAAATCAAGGTTGTTATCTTTGTCCAACATGGTTCTGTGAATATACAAAATTTTTAAATGATAAAAAAGGATAAGTTTCATACTTAAAGTATTGAACCTCATGTCTCTCTTGTGATATTTTGTTACCTTAAATGATTCTAAATAATTTTTTCTTTAAATACCCTGAGCTATGAAAACACTCAAGACAAATGTAAACAGATTAGAAAATACAACTACAAAACAATATCTTAATGTTAGCTGTACTTTTAGTATATTAGTTAATGAGTTTGCCATCCTTGTTGACAGTAAAGTTTTCTCTGAATGTATGGTTTGTGCTAACATTTGTGGTATTAATGTGAATGCTTATACTTTTTCTGGATATTCATGATAATTGCTAATAAACTTGTTGATTGTAGTCAAGGGCTTGGAATCTGTCACAAAAAATACAAAAACTACACAGTTTTTGATTATTACTAATATAATGGAAGATTTGGAGAAAGTCAAAGAGACATCAGACATAGACAAAAGGAGTTCAACTATTTTGAGGACCATCTACAGGCAGGAGTTAGCTTAAATAAACCTAGAATTAGGGCCAATGCACATAGTGGGTGCTCATTAATAACATTCATTTTATCGCTTTCTTGACCATATTGTAAGATTGCATTAGTCACCTAGGGCCGCCATGACAAATATCACAAACTGAGTGACTTATAAGAGAAATTTATTTTCTCACAATACAAGAAGGCTCAGATCAAGGTGTTGGCAGTTTTGGAGTCTCAGAAGGTCTGTCTCCTTGGATTTCTCCTCTCTCTGCCTTCCCACTCTATCCTCACATAGCCTTTTCTCTCTGCAATCATTTCTCTCTTTTTTATCTACATATATTTAATTAGGAAGCATTAGACACATTTTTGCCTATCTCTATGTTATGGCTGTTTATGTGTTTGTATTATTTTGAGATGGCAATATTCTCATGCTTACTCACTCTGTGGGTTCTTGAAGTATGTGTGGTCTTCTCCAAAACCATGCTCCTATAGCAGCACTCTGAGCTTTTTTGTGGGCTAGCGCCTGCCGTGCACAATGGCCAGAAGCACCCAGCCGCCAGCTGTTTCCTGAGGTACAGCACACTCACAGGTGGTTTTGCAGCAGATTACTTTCAATTCCTGGGTATTTAGGGGGGCAAGTAAGAGAATGCCGCAGATGGCTCCTAGGATTCATGCATATAGACCAATACGAGGAAATTTCATGTTTATAGACACATTGTAAATTATAAAATAGCACAGTTTTTGTCCTTGAATATCACAAAACTTCTTACTTTCAAAATAAGAGGCTGATTAGAATTTACCAAGCACTTTAAAACAATACTTGAAGAAATAACAATCTTGTTTAGAAAGAAACTCTTCAATTTGTCTAATATCTTTTAATGTTTTATTTATTTTTGAGAGAGAGAGAGTGCAAGCGGGCCACAGACAGAGAGAGAGGGGTACAGAAGATCCGAAGCAGGCTATACACTGAGAGTAGCAAGCCTGATGCAGGGCTCGAATTCATGAACTGCAAGAAAATGACCTGAGCTGAAGTTGGACGCTCAAATGACAGAGCCACCCAGGTGCCCTGTCATTTGTTTAATTTCAGAAATGAACTTCCAATTCTTGTTTTATATTTCCAGAATTCTAGGTAGGATCTATGTGAGAGTGGTTGAGACCTTTTCTTTCTTTCTTTCTTTCTTTCTTTCTTTCTTTCTTTCTTTCTTTTGAGATTTTAACATCACTTAGTCCCCCAGAGACCATGCAAGTTGAAAATGGAGAGAGAGAAAAATGTTCTTTAAATTAGGAATAAATAAAAAAAAAAAAAAACAGAATTTAGTTCACGTATTCATCCAAGGTCATCTTACTAAAAGTACTGACAATCTCTTCTTCTCTAAAACCATTTGACTCTGGGTAGGTCATACAAGCAACATAGGGAATCTAAGATGAGTCACTCAACATTTTAATATGTACACTGTCTGATGTAACTGAGTTTTATAGAAACTAGTAACACTTTGACAGCATGTATTTTTAAAAACATCTTTTTACAAAAGTCTTAAAGCATTTGAAACATTGAAAGCTCAAAAGAAAAAGTTAGAAATCTCAAGCAGTGGGAAGCATAGATCAATTTGGGAATAATTACTTCAATTATTTCTAATAAAATCATTTTGTATTAAGTGAAAATAGTCTTAAGTTTTAAACATTCATTGAGGATTAAGAGTGGCAGGCTCAAGCCTTTATATTTCCATAAAAAAACGAGCCCTATTATCCATAGTGAGTTAATAGACTTTTGTAGGTTTTTTTTTTTTCCTTTTAGATAAAGGAAAGTATATAATTGCTTAGACTAATCAAGAAGGACAGCGAAATTCATTTTTCTTAAATCCACTCACATTGCAATAATAAAAAAAACTAAAAATATAGGTAACAAATTCTTTCCATTGGTCATAAATTTTGTAATGTATTCCAACCCAACATTTTTACCCCCATTGTAATACTGTCTACTTTCATTTACTTGGAAATGATCTTTAGAATTATAATGGTCATGAACACAGATTATGGAGCCAGTTTCAAATCTCAACTCATAAACTGTTAAGCTATGTGACCTTGGGTAATTCACTTAAACTTTCTGTTTCAGTTTGCATCCCTACTTAACAGGAATAATAATAGTACCCATCTTATAGTGTTCTTATCAGGATCAAATAAATCAATATATTTGAAGTATATAGAACAGTGTCTGTCACATAATTAGTGTTATTTAAATTTAGCTGTTGTTGTTAGGTTCCTTGCAGCTCTAAGGTTTTATGATTCTACGATCTTCTCTATTGCCCTCTTTATATGGAAATGTAAGCTATTGATGGATGGCTTTGTGTTTTACCGCATTTTATAAGCATTGACATCATGGTGCAAATAATGTAACAGCTTATGATTTATAAAATGTGTCTTAATAGAGCACCTTCTGGAAAGGGTGCTGTTTATATACACACACACACACACACATACATATATATACACACATAGATATATATTTATATGTACATAAACATACATATATAATAAACGCGTATATATACGTTATATATAATAAACATATACCTCTGTAATGTGTAATTGGTAATAAATATGTGTAATATGTAATAAACGTGTAATAAACATGTAATAAAAAATGTGTAATATATAATAAACGTATACCTCTCTAATGTGTAATTGGTGAAAATCTTTAGCCAAAGGAGGAAAACTCTCTCTTCTGGAACAGCCCAAGTGTATCTATCTGTTAGAGATCTCTTTTCTTTGTGAGCAGTTTAGGTTTTAGCAATAATTTTTAATTTTTTCCTAAGGCATTCTTATGCAGGTATCAGCTGGATATCTGTGTATTTGTGCACAAAAAATTTTAGTCACTCAGTCTGACATTGTTCAAAGTTCAAAATTTAAGGCAGAGATTTTATTAATTTTGTTTTTGTCTTTCTGGATACTTCTATATGTAAGACGTTTCAATTTTTCCTAATATGACTTCTAAATTATTGGGTAAAAGCTATTTTTCCTTGGTTAGAATATCTAATTACAAAATATAGTAGTAATTCTCATTTTTGATTTTGAACCATGTAAATGTGTCACTTATTCAAATATTTTAATCAATAATTTAAAAATGCAAAAGAAACAAAAAGATACTTCCTAAATTAAAATTAAAGAATTTGTCTTAATGTGTAAGGCAGTTTTAATAAAATATAAATATTAAATGAAGTTTTAATAAAAGTCTCTCCAGTCGAGTTTTAACTATTTTGTTTTCACATTCTTGTAGTCCACATGACACAAATTAAAAAATTTTAAATTACATTGTGTATCATAAATTTTTCCTCACTTTCATAAAAATGTTATAAATCAACTGGATGCTTAGGCTACAGAGTAGAAGCATAACTCGATCTTCCATTCAGTGATAGTAAAACCTGAAGGATGCCAAATTCCCTCACAATCAAAAAAGGATTCCCAAGAAGCTGACACAATGTCTGAAAATCTTACAATTAGCATTGTCCCTTGAGGGCTTTGTGGAGACAACCATTTCAATTAGGTTAAGGCATTATATTTCCTGGGTAAATCATTTGCTACCCAAACACAATAGCATGAATTTTTCCGTCTTATTAAAACTCATTAACACACAGCAGAACCCTGAGGAAATGACGTGAGATAGAAAACAAGCATACGTCTCAGAGAAATGAAGAGGTACAGAAAGGTCAGATTCATAAGAATTGCCAGGTCCCGATGGGCATTTCTAAACCAAAAGGGAGCATCATGAGGTTTCAGGAATCTCTTGTGGTTTCTCCTAAATTCTTCATTGTATTAATAGTCTTTGGTTAAGACTTTTTTTTGTTGTTATTTTCCATTTTTGTTTTTATTTTTTTGGTTTTAATAACTGGTTCTTTAAAACAAGAACCACCCTTGGGGCACCTGGGTGGCTCAGTCAGTTAGTGTCCAACTTCGCCTCAGGTCATGATCTCACAATTCCTGAAGGCTGAGTGGGGGAGCTATTTCTGGCCACCTCAGAGCCTGGATCCTGCTTCAGATTTCTGTCTCTGCCCTTCCCCACTTGCGCTCTGTCTCTCTCAAAAGTAAACATTGAAAAACATTTAAAAAAAAAATAATGAAACAAGACCCACCCACATTTGATTTGACCTTGTATTATCTCTGTGCTGATTAGCCATGATCATGCATTGTTGTTCTATCTTTGCATTGCTATAAGAATTTACTTTGGCCATACATATCTGCAAGTTTCCATTGACTATTTATTTTAAAAAATAGTAAACAAAAACAACAAAAAAAAGAAAATAGTAGGCAAGACAGTAATGACACACCAGTGCATGGAACCCCGAACATGAATAATAAATAAATCAGGTTTATTGTTTTTTTAATGAAAATGAAAGTGATATAGACTCTTATTTTTGGTTCTGTATAGCTATTAAATATCCTGAAAGTTTCCCAGTTAAAAACAAATAACATAAAATAAAACCAAATAAAATAAAACCATCAACAATCTAAGAATTCAAGAAATTAAAGAATGAACAAAAGATTTTTAAAAACCCAAAATAGCTGAAATCCAGAGGAATAAATCGATCTTAAAGCTGCAAAACTCCTGGGGCAATTTTGTAGCTTCTAAAATAAGAGATCTGCATTTTGTTAACCATGCACAAACAGGAGACAAGTCCCTTATCCGTATAATGTGAGAATTGGAACTGAATCTTTAATTTAAAGTGAAATTTTCAGGGGCGCCTGGGTGGCTCAGTTGGTTAAGCATCCGACTTCGGCTCAGGTCAAGATGTCGTGGTCCATGAGTTCGAGCCCTGTGTCGGGCTCTCTGCTGACAGCTCATAGCCTGGAGCCTGCTTTGGATTCTGTCTCCCCCTTCCCCTTGGTCCCTCCCCCACTAATTCTCTGTTCTGTCTCTCAAAAAGATAAATGTTAAAAAAAATAAAAGAAAAATAAAGTGAAATTTTCAATAAGTTTTGTCCTTAGTAAAAGAATAGACTAACGAAATCTAACTCACCAACAAAGTAAGAAGACAGGTGAATTCTCTATCTTGGCTTAGGTTCTAAGCGAAAACAAAATCAAAACCAAAAACATTTATTTTAAAAAATGGTAACTGAAGGCCAACTTGTATGCAGGTTTGTTGTTCAACATTATACTCTTTACCTAATATTTGTACATATTCTGGCACAGGCAATGCTATCCTGCAAAATTAACATTAAAAGATGCCATACTATGGCATTCTGGGTCACTGGTTAAAATAAAGCACAAATTCTCTCTCAAAGAATCACATCAGGTAAAAAACAAAACGAAACAAAAAACAGAATCACACCAAGCTGAATGGTTTCTTACCTTGTGAATGTAAGGATGGCTTTCAATGGAAAATCAATCAAGATAATGTACTATATTGAGAAATTACATGATCATATCAATTGATGGAGAAAAATTATTTAACAAAATCAACTCTTTATGACTGACACTTTTAGAAAACTAGGAATGGAAATACACTTGAGAAATTTCATAAAAGCCATGTCCAAAAAAGCTAAAGCTAACAAAATACTTAATGGTGAAACACTGAATGCTCTTCTTTTACGATCTCTTAATGCTTCTTCCCTTAAAGAATAAGTTGAGGATATCCACTCTTAGCACTTTTGCTTAGCATTATAGAAGAAGTCTCAGCCAGTGCAACAAGGAAAGAAAAACAAATAAATAGCATATGGATTGGAAAAGAAGAAATAAAGTCTCCCTATTCACAAATAACATGCTTGTCTGTCTATAGAATCCCAAGGGTGGGGAAACGAAACAAAACACAATTCTTAGAAGTAATAAATGAGTTTCTAATGACACAAATACAAAGTCAACATGAAAAAATCAATAATACTATTTCCTAGCAATGAACAAAAGGAAACCAATCTTAAAAACACTCTTTACACTATTCCCCCAAAATGATATACTTAGGTATATATGTAACAAAATATCTAGAAAGACCTGTATGCTGAAAATTACAAAATTTTGATTAAAGTAATCAAAAACCTAGGCAGAAAAATATATAGTATTCATAAATTAGAAGGTTCAGCATAGTAAAGATGGCAATTTTATTAGAAGTGATTAGAAGCAAATTAGATGTTGCAGAAGATATCCGTGAACTTGAAGATACAATAATAGGATCAATCCAAAATGAAGCAGAAGAAAATAAGGACTGCAAAAGAAGTGATCAGAACCTCAGTGACTCGTGGGGGAAACATCAAGTGATATAACACATATTTAATTAAAATCCCAGAAGAAAGAGAGGTGTGATGAAGGAAAAAATATTTGAGGAAATTATATCTGAAAGAAGGTGAAAAAAAAAAAGGAAAGTGAAAACTATAAACTGAGTTTCCAAGATATTCTTTGAACACACACACAAATTTCATGCCAGAACAGATAACCAAACTGATAACCACTAACAGTAAAGAAAATAACACAACACCCAGGTAAACAAAAGGTATATCAAATGTATAAGACCAAAGATGAGAATTACTGCACTTTTCTTCAGAAACTGCGCAAAGCAGAAAACAAAGAACTAACATTGTTAAAGTGCTGAAGCAGTGTGTGTTTGTGGGTGGGTGGGGGGGCACCTAGAATTTTATATCCAGAGAAAACATATTTCAAAACCAAAGTTAAGAAATTTTTTCAGGAAAACACAGTATCAGGAGAATTATTGCCAACATACTTACACTACGAGAAATGTCAAAGGAAAGTCTTTGTAATACAAGAAGAAAACTGGGATGTACACAGGGAATAAAAAATATTTTATTTTCTGTTTTTAATATTGGTATTGACTATTTAAAGCAAAAGTACAAGTAATTTATCTTCATCTTCAAAATATAGATAAAGCTAAAATGTATGAAAACAACAGCACAAAGGGCAGGAGAGGGAAATGGTAATATATTGTTGTAAGCCTCTTATATGTGAAATATTATATTACTTGAAGGTAAATTGTGCTAAGCCTATAAATCTTCAAGAAAACCCTCAGAAAAATAATAAAAAGGAGTCTTAGTCAAATAGCCATTACTAGAGATAAAATGAGATACTGAAAAAAAATACTCTGTTGACTGAAAGCCTTACCTATAACATACAATTGATTAACACATATTTTTCATGTTATATGTATTATATATTGTATTTTTAAAATAAAGTAAAGAAAAGAAAAGGCATTAAGAAGTCATAAGGAAGGGAAAATACATTTATAGTACTATACTGTATTGATAAAAAAAAATCCATGTGTAAGTGGACTCACATATTTCAAACCCATGTTGTTTCAGGGTCAACTATATTATCTCATTGGATTCCAAAAAAAAAAAAAGAAAGAAAAAAAAGAAAAAAAAGCCCAAACCCCAAAACCCAGGGTCCCTGTTTTACAAATGAGAAAACCAGGACTCTAAAAAGTTAGATAATGTCCCCTGTCAGAAAAGTTAATTTTAAAGAAATATCAGGCAAATGGCAGATGATAGTAGAGATGAAAAGAAGTCATGTAGAAAAGTCATTGTGAGTTAGCAGTTATCTGCCATCAAAATAACCAAAATAGTTCCCTAAAGGAAGGGCAGAGTTGAGAACTGAAGCTGGGTTGATTACCCATTCTCTGCATATGAAACTTTAAGAGTCATGTGGAGTTTAACTCAGTGTCAAATAAAAAAAGGCCAGATGTATTGAATGGCTTCAGAAGCCTGTTTTCACCACTGCATCCTGGCACTCAGGAAGTACATGTTAAATAAATATTTATATAATATGTAAATGGATAATAGCATGAAAAAATGAATGAATGATTTCCCAAGGATATTATATTTTTGAAGTCTTATTATATGCATCTTCCTGGTCACTTTTGAAATCACATTAAAAATTTTTGGCAATATATGAAGATCTGATTTTGGTTTAATTTTTGCTAATACCCTTCACTGATGAGTTTGTCCTTCAATTAATAATTATATACCAAAACTGTTCAAAACTGCTGTGTATCATTTTAATAAACCTTTATCAAAATCATTATAAGTTAGACATTATTTTTGCAGATGAGGAAAATAAAGGCTCAGAGAGATTAAGCATCTTGTCCAAGGTTGCACAGCTGTGAATATCTAGAATTTTGCCCTACTTTCCCAAGCCCATGACTTTTATAATTTTGTAAGCCAAGAGTGGAGCCATATTTACTCCTTTTTACCTGTTTGAGAAATGCTTACTACAAAAGCTTCAAATTATCCTGAAGTTTAAAGTAAAAATCCCTTTTGCTTAGGAGATATATGTATATATGGGTGAGAGAGAAAGACACACCAAGGCCAAGGAGAAGAGCAAGAGATTTCTTTTTGTCCTTTTTCCTCTTAAGTGGCAACCAACTAGCACAATTCAGAGACTTCATGAAGTGAGCCACCTATTTTGGTGGAGTGGGGGAAAGAGTAAATCACACAGCCCAACAAAAAGGTATTGCTGTGCATATTCATGTTCACCCAACCCTAATCAGATTCTATATTTCTCTATTCTGCTCACTACTCCATTCTCAGAAGTGTCTATCATATATTTTTTGGTTTTTAGTGTATTTAATTTCTGCCTAGGTACCAACCATTACTGCTGCCAGATAAGCTCATATTCTATAGAGGATATAGAAGTGGTCAGATGGGTGATCTCTGCTATCCCCATCACTGAATCAGTCCACCAACCTGGATTTGCTTCCACACTAGTTTTATTGGGGTTCAATGGAGGAAGAGCAGAACATTATGGCTTTCTGACTTTAGAATTAAGGAAAACATTTTGGGGGGGCCCTAAAACCATTTATGAGCTCCTAAAACTGTTCCTAATGTACTAAGGAGTAAGTAGGTTCTCTGGAAGAGTCTTTCTCACCATCAACTACTAATCCTTCTGGGTGCACTGGATTGTATCTCCTCCCACCTGCTCAACGAATTTGGTTTTGGTTCCCTCTTCTCACTATATTAGCTACCTTTTTAATACTAGAATTTTACCAGTAGAATGAAAACAAGTTACCAGGTCTGTTAGTTTCAAAACAAACAAACAAAAAGAACAAACCACAGAACTTTATTCGTTTTCTTCCACCTGTTGCTAGTCACTGTCTCTCCACTTCCATTCAGTGGTAAGCTTTCCTCGGTTCTGCCTTTTTTTGAGATTCATAAATATTTTTAATGATAATTATTTCCTCTATGTATAGTAATGCAGTATTCTTTTGACTGTTATCCAGAGGAATTTCACTGCCTGTGCCCTCTAGTATAAAGTTGAATACAAGTGGCGAGGGGAAAAATCCTTGCCTTTTTCAGAACCTTTAATTTCTCTCAGGAGTCTCTTGCATGTATCTTGTTAAATAGAGTCCTCAGTATTTCATAGGTTTGTATAATATTATGATATTAAAAATGACGGTCTTTAAATTTCAAGTTCCAGGGTGCTGCTTAAGACTCTTTCTCTTGGGGGAGGAGCCAAGATGGCAGAACAGCAGGGAAGTTTTTTGTGTGTCTCACACCCATGAAATACAGCCAGACCAACACTAAACCATCCTGCACACCTAGAAAAGTGATTGGAGGATTAACACAACAATCTGCACAACCTGAACCACAAAATTCAGCAGGTATGCGGCGCAGAGAGGTGAACTTGGGGAGCAAAAAGCCGCGGGAAGGGAGGTGTTTTGCAGGCAGAGAGAGGATGGAGACGGTGGGGGGCGGGGGGAGAATACAGGAAAAGCACCCCTCCCCAAAAGCAGCTGGAGAGAAAGTGGAAAATTGGAAACAGCCACAGGGACTAAAGTAAAAAGGGAGAAAGGAGAAAGGAGAAAGGAGAAAGGAGAAGGTTTAAATTCCATTAAGACTGTAAACAAGGGGAACACAAAGTCTGCAACTCCGCAGCTCGATACCTGGCGGTGCTCTGGTGTGAAAGGTGAACACCAGGAGCAGAGTGGGGTCCGGGAGGTTCTCGGGCCACATGGGGAAAAGCGGTTCCACTGCTGGAAGGACATTTGGTAGAGACTGTTGAGGCCACCAGGTCCCAGCAGACCCCAGAGAACGGCCACATTTGCTGGTGCTGGAACAAGGTCCTTAAGGGTGAAGGCTGGTGCCAGATGTGTGTTGTGATTTTCCATTATCCCCAAAATGATGCTGCTACACTATCTTGCGAACTTTTTCTGGAGCGGGGTGGCACCTTGCCGCAGTCTCGGGGCACCCGCAGCAGCAGGGTCCAGCGAGGGTTCCTGGGTGCAGCCGACATTCAGCCATTGCTTATTCGGCCATTTCTCAGTGAGACTCTCCCACAGAGGGGCGGAACGGGTCAAAGCCTCAGTCCTTCAGAAGTAAGGGGCCAGGGAAAACAGCCGCATCTGGACAAAACTCGGGAGAGAGGTACTGCTTGGGGCCTGGTCACGGACAGTGAAAAAGCCGGGAGTGGACAAGAGCTGAAGACAGAGGAGGGGTGCTCGATTGCTGATCTGGTAGAACAGATTGGGTAGCTGGGCGACGTCATGCTCACCACTCCCGCGCATGCGCATAGTAACCTATGACCGCCAAACACTCCATCCCAGTAGGCTAGCAGCGCCATCTAGTGGAGAGCAGAGCTGTTACATGGAGCCGCGCCCAACTGGGCCAACCTCGCTCTTCAAGAACACAAGTCTCACCCCCGGTTTAGTTTATGGTCTATAAAGCGCTTCATAGTCTGACTTCTATGCGAAAACGAAGTAATTCTAGTCCTATTTCAATCTGTTAGCAGGTCCATCTATTCAATTTTCATTTTTTTCTCTTTTTCACTTCTTTTCTTTTTCTTGAATACAGAAAGAGAAAAAATTCATATTTATTTTTAATTTTATTAAAAATATTTTCCTTTAACTTTTTTACTATATTTTTTACTTTTGTGTAAATTTTTTCAAATTCTATTTTACTTCCATCATTTTGTTTTAGTCTACTACAGTGTATTCACTTTTTCAAATTTTCAAACGATTTCTTTTTTTCCTCTTTTTTATTTTTCATTTCTTTTTATTTTCTTGAATACAGAAAGAGAAAAAATTCATTTTTATTTTTAATTTTTATTAAAATATTTTTCTTTAATTGTTTTCTACTGTATTCTTTACTTTTGTGTAAATTTTTTCAAATTCTATTTTACTCCTATCATCTATTTTAGGCTACTCCAGTGTATTCATTTTTTCAAATTCTCAAATGATTTACTTCTTTTTTCTCCCCCCCTTTTTTTTCTCTAATCTGTCAAACCACTTTTAACACCCAGACCAAAACACACCTAGGATCTAGCATCATTTATTCAATTTTTTTGTGTGTATATGATGTTAATTTTTTAATTTTAATATTTTTTAAATTTTAATTTTTTTACTTTTAATTTTATTACCTCATTCCTTTTCTCCCTTCAAAATGACAAAATGAAGGAATTCACCCCAAAAGAAAGAGCATGAAGAAACGACAGCCAGGTATTTAACCAACACAGATACAAGCAAGATGTCTGAACCAGAATTTAGAATCACGATAATAAGAATACTAGCTGGAGTCAAAAATAGATTAGAATCCCTTTCTTCAGAGATAAGACTAGTAAAAACTCGTCAGAATGAAATTAAAAATGCTATAACTGAACTGCAATCACAGATGGATGCCATGGCAGCAAGAATGGATGAGGCAGAACAGAGAATCAGTGATATAGAGGACAAAATTATAGAGAATAATGAAGCAGAAAAAAAGAGGGAAATGAAGGCAAAAGAGCATGATTTCCGAATTGGAGAAATCAGTGATTCATTAAAAAAGAACAACATCAAAATCATAGGGGTCCCAGAAGAGGAAGAGAGAGAAATAGGGGTAGAAGGTTATGTGAGCAAATCCTAGTGGAAAACTTTCCTAACCTGGGGAAAGACACAGATGTCAAAATCCAGGAAGCACAGATGACCCCTGTTAGATTCAACAAAAACCGACCATCAGCAAGGCATGTCATAGTCAAATTCACAAAATACTCAGGCAAGGAGAGAATCATGAAAGCAGCAAGGGAAAAATAGTTCCTAACCTACAAGGGAAGACAGATCAGGTTTACAGCAGACCTATCCACAGAAACTTGGCAGGCCAGAAAGGAGTGGCAGGATATATTCAATGTGCTGAATCAGAAAAATATGCAGCCAAGAATTCTTTATCCAGCAAAGCTGTCATTCAAAATAGGAGAGACAAAAAGTTTCCCAGACAAACAAAAATTAAAGGAGTTTGTGACCACGAAACCAGCCCTGCAAGAAATTTTAAGGGGGACTCTCTGAGGGAAGAAAAGATGAAAAAAAATACACACACACACACACACACACACACACACACACACATATATATATGTACACCAAAAGCAACAAAGATTAGAAAGGACCAGAGAACACCACCAGAAACTCCAACTCTACAAGCATCATAATGGCAATAAATTCATATCTTTCAGTACTCAATCTAAACGTCAATGGACTCAATGCTCCAATCAAAAGACATAGGGTAATAGAATGGATAAGAAAACAAGATCCATCTATATGCTGTTTACAAGAGACCCACTTTAGACCTAAAGACACCTTCAGAGTGAAAGTAAGGGGATGGAGAACAATCCATCATGCTAATGGTCAACAAAAGAAAGGCTGAGTAGCCATACTTATATCAGACAATCTAGACTTGAAAATAAAGACTCTATCAAGAGATGCAGAAGGGCATTATATTTTAATCAAGTTGTCTATCCACCAAGAAGACCTAACAATTGTAAATATTTATGCACCAAATGTGGCAGCACCCAAATATATAAATCAATTAATCACAAACTAAACTCATAGATAGTAATACCATAATAGTAAGAGACTTCAACACCCCACTCACAGCAATGGACAGATCATTTAATGAAAAAATCAACAAGGAAACAATGGTTTTGAATGACACACTGGACCAGATGGACTTAACAGATATATTCAGAAGTTTTCATCCTAAAGCAGCAGAATATGCATTCTTCTCCAGTGCACATGGAACGTTCTCCAGAATAGACCATATGCTGGGACACAAATCAGCGCTAAGTAAGTACAAAAAGATTGAGATTATACCGTGCATATTTTCAGACCACAACGCTATGAAACTCAAAATCAACCACAAGAAAAAATTTGGAAAGGTAACAAATACTTGGAGACTGAAGAACATCCTACTAAAGAATGAATGGGCTAACCAAGAAGTTAAAGAGGAAATTAAAAAGTATATGGAAGTCAATGAAAATGGTAACACCACAACCCAAAACCTCTGGGATGCAGCAAAGGCGGTCATAAGAGGTAAGTATATAGCAATCCAGGCCTTCCTAAAGAAGGAACAAAGATGTCAGATAAACAACCTAATCTTATGCCTTAAGGAGCTGGAAAAAGAACAACAAATAAAACCCAAAACCAGAAGAAGAGAGGAAATAATAAAGATTAGAGCAGAAATTAATGCTATCGAGACCAAACAAACAGAACAGATCAATGAAACAGGAACGTGGTTCTTTGAAAGAATTAACAAGATTGATAAACCACTAGCCAGTTTGATCAAAAAGAAAAAGGAAAGGACCCAAATAATAAAATCAAGAATGAAAGAGGAGAGATCACAATGAACACAGCAGAAATAAAAACAATAGTAAGAGAATATTATGAGCAATTATATGCCAATAAAATGGGCAATCTGGAAGAAATGGACAAATTCCTAGAAACATATACACTACCAAAACTGAAACAGGAACAAATAGAAAATTTGGATGGACCCATAACCAGTAAGGAAATTGAATTAGTAATCAAAAATATGCCAAAAAACAAGAGTCCAGGGCCAGATGGCTTTCCAGGGGAATTCTACCAAACATTTAAGGAAGACTTAACACCTAATCTCTCTTTTTTTTAATGTTTTTATTTATTTTTGAAAGAGAGAGACAGAGCATGAGTCGGGGAGGAGCAGAGAGAGAGGGAGACACAGAATTCGAAGCAGGCTTCAGGCTCTGAGCTGTCAGCACAGAGCCCGATGCGGGGCTCGAACCCACAAACTGTGAGATCATGACCTGAGCTGAAGCCGGACACTCAACCGACTGAGCCACCCAGGGGCCCCTTAACACCTAATCTCTTGAAGCTCTTCCAAAAAATAGGAATGGAAGGAAAACTTTCATACTCTTTCTATGAAGCCAGCATTACCTTGATTCCAAAACCAGACAGAGACCCCACGAAAAAGGAGAACTATAGACCAATTTCCCTGAAGAACATGGATGCAAAAATCCTCAACAAGGTATTAGCCAACTGGATCCAACAATACATTAAAAAAATTATTCACCACAACCGAGTGGGATTTATACCTGGGATGCAGGGCTTGTTCAATGTCTGCAAAACAATCAGTGTGATTCATCACATCAATAAAAGAAAGGACAAGAACCATATAACCCTCTCAATAGATGCAGAGAAAGCATTTGACAAAATACAGCATCCTTTCTTGATAAAAACCCTCAAGAAACTAGGGATGGAAGGATCATACCTCGAGATCATAAAAGGCATATATGAACGACCCAATGCTAATATCATCCTCAATGGGGAAAAACTGAGAGCCTTCCCCCTAAGGTCAGGAACAAGACAGGGATGTCCACTCTTGCCACTGTTATTCTACATAGTATTGGGAGTCTTAGCCTCAGCAATCAGACAACACAAAGAAATAAAAGGCATCCAAATTGGCCAGAAGGAGGTCAAACTTTCACTCTTTGCAGATGACATGATAGTCTGTATGGAAAACACAAAAGATTCCACCCAAAACTGCTGGAATTGATTCATGAATTCAGCAAAATTGCAGGATATAAAATCAACACACAGAAATTGGTTGCATTCCTATACACCAACAATGAAGCAACAGAAAGATAAATCAAGGGATCAATCCCATTTACAATTGCACCAAAACCATAAAATACCTAGGAATAAACCTAACCAAAGAGGTGAAAAATCTATACACTGAAAACTATAGAAAGCTTATGAAACAAATTGAAGAAGACACAAAAAAATGGAAAAAGATTCCATGCTCCTGGATAGGAAGAATGAATATTATTAAAATGTCAATACTACCCAAAGCAATCTACATATTCAATGCAATCCCTATCAAAATAACACTGGCATTCTTCACAGAACTAGAACAAATAATCCTAATATTTGTATGGAACCAGAAAAGATCCTGAATAGCCAAAGCAATCTTGAAAAAGAAAACCAAAGCAGGAGGCATTGCAATCCTGGACATCAAGCTATACTACAAACTGTAATCATCAAGACAGTATGGTACTGGCACAAGAACAGACATTCAGATCAATGGAACAGAATAGACAACCCAGAAATGGACCCACAAATGTATGGGCCAACTAATCTTTGACAAAGCAGGAAAGAATACCCAATGGAATAAAGACAGTCTCTTCAGCAAGTGGTGCTGGGAAAACTGGACAGCGACATGCAGAAAAATGAACCTGGACCACTTTCTTACACCATACACAAAAATAAACTCAAAATGGATGAAAGACCTCAATGTAAGACAGGAAGCCATCAAAATCTTCGAGGTGAAAGCAGGCAAAAGCATGTTTGATCTTGGCCACAGCAACTTCTTACTCAACACGTCTCCAGAGGCAAGGGAAACAAAAGCAAAATGAACTACTGGGACCTCATCAAAATAAAAAGCTTCTGCACAGCAAAGGAAACAATCAGCAAAACTAAGAGGCAATGGACAGAATGGGATAAGATATTTGCAAATGACATATCAGATAAAGGCTTAGTATCCAAAATGTATAAAGAACTTACCAAACTCAACACCCAAAAAACAAATAATCCAGTGAAGAAATGGGCAAAAGACATGAATAGACACTTCTCCAAAGAAGACATCCAGATGGCCCACTGACACATGAAAAAATACTCAACATCACTCATCATCAGGAAAATACAAATCAAAACCACAATGAGATACCACCTTACACCTGTCAGAATAGCTCACATTAACAACTCAGGCAACAACAGATGTTGGAGAGGATGTGGAGAAAGAGGATCTCTTTTGCATTGTTGGTGGGAATGCAAGCTGGTGCATCCACTTTGGAAAACAGTATGGAGGTCTCTGAAAAAACTAAAAATAGAACTACCCTATGACCCAGCAATTACACTACTAGGTATTTATCCAAGGGATACAGGTGTGCTGTTTTTTTTTTTAATTTTTTTTTCAACGTTTTTTATTTATTTTTGGGACAGAGAGAGACAGAGCATGAACGGGGGAGGGGCAGAGAGAGAGGGAGACACAGAATCGGAAACAGGCTCCAGGCTCCGAGCCATCAGCCCAGAGCCCGACGCAGGGCTCGAACTCACGGACACGAGATCGTGACCTGGCTGAAGTCGGACGCTTAACCGACTGCGCCACCCAGGCGCCCCAGGTGTGCTGTTTTGAAGGGACACATGTTTATAGCAGCACTATCAACAATAGCCAAAGTATGGAAAGAGCCCAAACGTCCATCGATGGATGAATGGATAAAGAAAATGTGGTATATATATACAACGGAGTATTACTCGGCAATCATAAAAAATGAAATCTTGCCATTTGCAACTGGGTCGATGGAACTAGAGGGTGGGTATTATGCTAAGTGAAGTTAGTCAGAGAAAGACAAAACATATGACTTCACTCATATGAATGATAAGATACAAAAAAGATGTATATAAGGGAAGGGAAACAAAAATAATATAAAAACAGGGAGGAGGACAAAACAGAAGAGACTCATAAATATGGAGAACAAACTGAGGGTTACTGAAGGGGTTGTGGGAGGGGGGATGGGCTAAATGGGTAAGGTGCACTAAGGAATACACTCCTGAAATCATTGTTGCACTATATGCTAACTAATTTGGATGTAAATTTTAAAAAATTAAAATTAAAATTAAAAAAATAAAAAGATTGAAGTTAAAAAAAGACTCTCTTTCTCTTCTTCTACCTCTCTTCCCTACTCATGTATGCTCGCTCTCTCTAAAATAATAAATAAATAAATAAATAAATAAATAAATAAACAAATAAATAAATAAATACATTTCAAGTTCCAATTCTTTGCCATAGAAGATAAGAAAATTGGTATTTGTATATCAACTTTTTATCTTGTAACTTTGTTAAAATCACTTATAATTTTGAGTTGTTTTCAAAAAAGATTCCTTAGGATTTGCTACATACACCATCCTGTCATCTAGAAATAAAGATGAATTAATCTCTTCCTATCCAAAATGAAAGTCTTTTCATTCTTTGTTAAATAAAGTGGTGAGAATCTGTCTCCTTTTCTTATTCCCGAGCTTGAGGGATGTATTCAGTTTTTCAACCTGAAGTAGATATTAGTTGTAGAATATGATAGATGTCCACTACCAGGTTGATGAAATTATTTTGTAATCTTAGTTGCTGAGAATTTATGGGACTGACTGTTTTGTTATGTGTCACAGTTTACTTCTTGGCCTTTCTAGTTATTTTTGATTAGCTGCTGGGTATTCTGTTTTATGTTGTTGAGTGCTTAGATTTTGTGATCTTTCCTTAAAGATTGTTGTACTTTTTCTGGAAGATAGTTTAATTATTATGGATCAGTTCAATCTTTTTGAGGCTTATTTTAAGATTTGACTAGTCTTTAGGAATAAGTTAGTTCTCCTACTCAGGTATGGCTCTCTGGGATCTCTACTGACTGCCCTAGGGATTATCAAGGACAGTCCACTTTAGTTGGTTAATCTGAATGTTTCCCTTCCCTATATGAGCTCTTGGAATAGTTTACAGCACATTGGTCATTTTTTTTCGCCTGGTGTCATGGAGTTTTGCTATATGCATGTACAGTTTAGTTTTAGCAATAGACTCAAAGGGATTACTATGAAGATTCCTGAAGTTCTCTTTTTGAAAAAAATTTTTTTTCATCTAGACTTTTGCCGTTCAACTTCTGGTCAATTTATACTCTCTGAACTGCTATTTTTTTTTTCTTTTTTCAGTGAGATCATCATGCCTTGCTTGTGATTGTCCTCATTCTAGTAGAGTCCTGATTGTGCCTCCAGAAGGAGAACCACATGCTTATAGGGCTCATTTCTATCATTTTCCTTTTTTTTTTTCAGGGATCACAGTTTTACACTGTGTATTTTCCAGTATCTGAAAACAGGTGTTTGATGTATTTTTGTCCAGTTTTCTAGTTGTTTCCAGTAGGAAGTTCAGTACAGACCCTCCAACTTCACTATGGTTGGAAGCAGAAATATTGTTACATTTTTAAAAATAGATTTTATTTTTTAAGAGCCATTTTAGGTTCACAGCAAAATTGAGTGAAACTGGGAGATGTCTCATATACTCCTTGCTTCTGCACATGCATAATCTCCTCCATTATCAACATCCCGCACCTGAGTGGTGTATTTATTATAATCGATGAACCTACATTAACAAATCATTATCACCCAGGTCAATGGTTTATATTAGGACTCACATTTCATGTTGTACATTTTCTGAGTTTAGAAAAATATATAATGACATGTTTGGTGTTAGTGATCCAGATTTAGGTCATTTTAATAGGTGTGTAGTATTATATAACTGTTATTTTAATTGGTATTTCCCTGATTGCATACGGTATAGGCCATCTTTTCAGAGGCTTATTTGTCATCTTTATATCTTCTTGGTGAGGTGTCTGTTAAACTCTTTAGTCCATTTTTTTTTAAGTTTATTTATTTATTTTGAAAGGGAGAAAGCATGAGCATGTGAGTGGGTGAGGGGCAAAGAGAGAGGGAGAGAGAAAGAATCCTAAGCAGACTCCCTGCTCTGAATGGAGAGCCTGACATGGGGCTCAATCTCATGAACTCAACCATGAGGTTATGACCCGAGCTGAAACCAAGAGTTTGACACTTAACTGACTGAGCCACCCAGGCGGCCCCCCTCCTTTTTTTAAGTGCTCTTTAACCCATTTTTTAAATTGAATTATTTTCTTATTTTTGAGTTTTAAGAATTCTTCATATATTTCAGATAATAGTCTTTTATCAGATATACCTTTTGCATGTATTTTCTCCCTGTGAATTGTCTGTGAATTGTCTTCTTATTCTCATGGAATTGTCTGGAGCAAAGTGAAAGTTTTTGAGTTCAATGAAGTCCAGCTTATCAAGTCCATGGAGAGAGAGATTGAGAGAGAGAGAGAGAGAGAGAGAGAGAGAGAGAGAGAATGAATATGTGTGTTGATTCCTCTTCAAGTGACTTTAACATATAGGGCTTGTATGAATGTTGTGGAATCACCATTAAGCAGCATATTTATTAACATGGACATATGTTTTCAAGTGAAAAGAATAATAGGGTATGAGGCTATCTATGTACACAAAAAGTCACATGCCAGTCTTTCTTTTAGTTCTGTAGCACGGAGCAAGTTTTTCACCCTCTCTCTTCTTTGGTTCCCATATCTATAAATTAGGAATAATAATAACAACATCTTAGAATTGTTGAGAGATTGAAATGAATTGTTATGTGTAAAGACATTTAAAATAGAGCTAGGCAGGTCTGCAAATGGTTGTATAAATATTAGTTACTATTTTCCTCTCTGTCTTAGCTGTACTCTGATTTCTGATCCTTCTACAATATGTACAACTTTGTTGTAATATGCACAACTTGTGTGATACAAAAATTATAAAAAATTAAATGTGAAAATACATATGAATATATGTACAACAGGTACAAATACTTCCTAAAAATGTAAAAGTTCCTGCATTTTTACTAAACTTTAAATATTAAGTTTATAAAATGTTGCAGCTAACATGACATTTTTACAAGAGGCTGAAAATTGGGGTTGTGTGCAGGACTTTGCTAAGAGATTGATTGCTTTGGATTAGCAATCTAATTTTCTGTCTGAGCTTTGCATGGTTTTAGGGGTTCTGCTGAAGTGCCTTGGGGGTTAGGCAGGAAATGAAGGGAGAATGAATATGAGTAGGGTACAAGACTCTCCTCTTTTTTTTTCTTTTGACTTGGGCAACTTCATTTTTATCAGTTTTATATAGTACACTTCTGAAAAAAAACTGGAAAACAACTGTAATGGATCAAACAGAACATATCCTACAAATATTTGAAGCACATCAAGCCTATGATGACTCATTTGAACAATGAGAAAGATATGTGCAATGAGCAGAAGAGACTTTTCATGGAATAAACACTACTTGTCAATTTCATGAGCATGACTAATGAGAACATTTTTTAATAAGACTGAATACCATGATGACCCAAGATCTATTAATTATTGTAGAAAACTTCTGAATTTTACAGTGACTATTATCAATTTTCTTAGTCTATAGACAAAAATTATTATCAGATTGGCTCTTATGTTCTTAGAATTTTGAAATTTAAGGAACCCTGAAGCATGTCAGTGCCAGTTTTCACAAAGCATCTCAATTTTAAAAGAACCTGTGGAAGTCGTTGTCCCAAAAGGAGAGACTTTTCCAGACACGACTCACTGGAACTCATTTGCCAGCTCAAGTTGGAGTCTCAGAGCCTCTTTGTAATGCTAAGATTATAAACCAGATGCCTCCAATCAAGATCAATTCCAGGAAATGCTGGCCCAGCTTATACTCAAAAAAAATGCTCAGAACTTTTTGGACTACACTCATCTATTCATGATGAGTTAGAATTAGAAGGAAAAGGATCTTTCTTTAGAAATCTTTCAGTGTTTCTCAAAAATCTTTTGACATCATATGTTTATTTACCCAGGAAGTATGAATTAAAAGTGGATTTATAGAGGTGGTGATTTTGCAGGGTCTTTGATTCAGCTGGAATCCTTGATAAGTGGCAGGTGCTTTATCATGAAGGCTAATGGGCATGTTGCAGAAAGAGTGTGTTTTCTCCCTTGTACCAAGTAAGTACCTCTCTGAAGATACAGCCTGGAAGCTTCTCTCTTCAAACCAGAATGATGGGATTTTCTACGTGGAAGATAAATAGCTCTTTCTATCTTTCAAATAATCGAAGCAAAAGCAACCATAGAGAGAAAAGGTCAGATGGCAGTTTTAGGGCCTATGCACAGAAACACACCAAGAACAATATGGGTAAGCAGTAAAGCAACAGTAGTATGAACAGAAGGTTCAGAGGAATTAGAAAAGAGCAGAACAGTCTAATAGCACATAAAGCAAAAAGGAAGAAAAATGGAAAAAGAAAGAAATCTAATAAGAAGCAATATACACGAGAAATTTTTGTCTATCTAAAGATTAAGTTACTTGCAGAGGGATAGCACAGTTTGTTGCAAAATAAATAAATAAATAAAAAGCTATAAGAAGAGAAGTGCAATTTAGTTAGCAAGACCAGGGACTAAGAAGTGAAGGGATGGACTGAGACAAAGAGCTAGTCTCCATACTAGAAAACTGTTTCCATTTCTCTAGGGTAGAAGGAATGATGGTTAAAATGGAGTTTAAATTGTACACTGTCTTATCTATACTTGTAATGAAATTGAGTACATTTGATTTAACTGCTTTTTTTGATAATAATTTATCCATACTTCAGTGACTGAGAAATTCTGAAATCATTCATTTTTATCTAAGTCCTTATTTAAAAGAACTAAAATAGCTATTTGTTGTTAAGGATGCTGTCATGTTGCTGCTAATAACATTTCTCTTTGTAATAGAAACAAATGAATACAGTTAGGCCCACAGTTTTCCTGTGGTCTAGAATATTGACCATTTACTTTTTCTAGAAGTAACTTCTGCCACATTCTATTGAAGTAACTAGGCTATTTTCTGTAGCGACTTTTTAATTGGTGCCTACTAGACAATAAATGTTTGTTGAATAGAAAGATTGGTTCATTTCCCAACCACCTGCAATATTTCTATACTACATATTAAACACTGGTACATAAGAGATCTCCAAAAGATTACTAAATTTAAATTAAAATAGTCCTTGTGTTTTCCTTCCTGATTGGGTTTTCTAGTCCAGAAATTTAAGCTGGTTTACTTGTATATGAATTTAATAAACTAAAAAAGGAAGTTCTTCTTACATTTTCATAATTTCAACCAATTTCCAAAATTCACTTTGTTTGGATTGCCTAGCCAAAAGCAAATCAATGCCTGGTCCAAGTTAACATGCTATGCTTGATTAAAAAAAAAGGAGTCAAAATAGCACAACTGATTGTAACTGTAGGCATGGTTGATAGCTGTGGTGTTTAAAGTCTAATCTTAAATTTGTAAATGGCTCAAAAACAAAAGTGGAAAATCCATTAGTTATTAAAAAGTAGTATAATTCAAGGTTTGTTGTTTCACCTATCAGTTCAGACAACTAAGGAATGGTTATCCCCTCATTGTGTTACCTGTCCGGATAACTTCTCCTGGTAAATATAACTTTCTGTGGTCTGCAAGCAGTATAACAATGTGATGTAATCATATCAAAATGTCAATAATATGATATTCCTTAAAGGTAAAGCTAATGAGGGAATCATGCATGTCATTCAGCTACCCCCACAGAAGATCATTTGCCATCAAGATCCTACTGCTTCTTCATTACCAGCACAGTGCTCTTACCTTTGTCCTCCCATATTACTCCATTCTGAAATAACCTGCATTTGTTGGCTTCTCTACTCCTGGGCAAAGAAGTTCCACTAGAGCGTGCATTATCTCCTAAGAACAGATGTCAGTCAGCAGCCATATTGTCAAACTGCCCCCCCCCCCCCATTCCAGTTCTCAGTCATGACAGTATGACTCACCCTCCTGAAATATCATTATCATATGGTTTGAAATGTCTCTACTTTGAGTGAAGTCTGGGCCTGGCACTGGTGCCTTTTTTAATGAATTTCCCAGCTTTCATCACTCATAGCTGTTTTAATTAGGGGCACAAATTTAGGTGCAAAAAGCTAAATGCAGAATCTACACTATTTGCCAATATTGCATTTCCTTCCACCTAGTGCATCCTCTGCCTGTCTCTAAACTGATCTTGAGGTCTTTCATATACTAACATATTGGTATTTTATCACTACCTAACATATTGGTATTTTATAATGGTGCTAATTCAAAGATAATTAAAATCACATTGTTGCATTTAACTATGTCCAGAGGCTCATGAACAGACTCATATTTTGTTTTAAATAATGAATTAATTCCAGCAAATACTGTAAATGTTCTAGGTTATGCAAGTGACATTGTGTTCACAATATTCAGTAAATTGTCAGTACCAATTTGCTGTCATTTTAATCAAACAGTTATGAATCATTCCACTGATAGATTTTGGTGTTCAGTATGCGATCAGTATTATGGAAAATAAAAAAGATGATCAACATATGGACTCTATCTTCAAAGAACATAGAATCTAGTAAGTAGATGCATCAAGTAAACTGACAAAATGCAAACACCAAACAATGAGACCAAAAGATAGGCATAAAAAGAAAAATTGTATCTGGTTCAGGTGACTCAGAGAATTGAGTGTTAACAAAACACATGACAAAAGAATGAACTGATTTGATGGGAGGAGCGAGGATGAGATGAGTTTGGCATCCAACATGTTTGCATTGTGTTTTGATATAATGGTTATCAAAGATTTTGGTCTTGGAACTCCTTTGCTCTCTTAAAAATTATTGAAATCTCCAAAGAGGACCTTTCTTTATAGGAGTTTTATCTATGGACATTTACAAGGTTAGAAACTGAGAAATTTTAGAAATTAGTATTTAATAATTTAAAACAACAATCAAGTCTTGTGTATCAACATAATTAATATATTTTATAAAAAAACATTTCTGAAAAATATTATCAAGTAGAGTGGTATATATTATTTTAAATTTTTGAAAATATCTTTAATCTATGGCTTAATAATAGTTGGATTCTCATATCTGTTTCTGCAATGTCATTTATAATACAGTTTCTGGAAAACTCCACCGTAAACTCATGAGAAAATAAGAGTGAAAAAAAAGGACAAACAGTGCCTAAGTTTTATTATGAAAATAGTTTGATTTTGGTCAGAGAACATGCTTTATATGACTCAAGTTCTTCATATGTGTTGATACCTGTTTTATTGCTCAGAATGATATATTTTTGTAAAATTTCCATTTGAAAAGAATGCGTATTCTTTTGTATTTATGTGGTACTTTCTATAAATGTCAATAGGTCAAGATGTACTAGTATTGTTCAAATCTATATTCTTACTGATTTTCTGTATAATCATTTTATTATTAATTGTATTAATTATTGTAAAAGGGTTTCTGTATAATTATTTGTTAATTCTATTAATTATGGTGAGAGGTTAATTGAAGTGTCTGATTATAATTGTGGATATGTCTATTTTTTCTTGCAGTTCTATCAGTTCTTGCCTTATGTGTTTGGAAGCTCTGTTATTATATGTTTAAGTATTCAGGATTGTTAAATCCTCTTAAAGAATGTAATCTTTTTTCATTATGAAATGACCTTATTTATCCTTGCTATTTCTTGCTTTGAAATATAATTTGGTATTAATGTAACCACTTTAGGATTTTTTTAAAATTAGTATTAGCATGGAATATGTCTTTTCCATCTTTTAAATTGTCACCTAATTTTATTATATTTAAAGAGTGTTTCTTGTTAGCAACATTTAGTGGTGAGTTGTTTTCTATTCAGTATAATAATCTCTCTTTTTTATTTGGAATATTTAGACCACTTGCTTTAAATGCTTTTTGGTTGATGCTGTTAGGTTTAAATCTATCATTTGCTATTTGTTTTCTATTTGTGTCATGTGCCCTTTGTTCCCTTCATTTTCATTTTCTGTCCTATTGTAGATTAATTTCCTGCTCTTATGATTCTATCTCCTTTATTGAAATACTAACTATAATTCTTTGTTTTTTTATGTTAGTTGTTGTTTTAAGATTTATAATATACAGATTTAACCTATCACAGTGTATCCTTGAATGATATTATACCAATACATAGTGTTATGTTATATACTAATACATAGTGTTAACACCTTACAATACTATATCCATTCTTTCATCTTGAACTTTATTGTGTTATCATGTAATTTAGTTTCACATATGTTGTAAACCACTCACTGTAATATTTGTGTTTAAATAATTTTATTTTAAAGAGATTTGCACAGAATTAAAAGGTATTTATAAATGTATCCATGTAGCTATCACTTTCAGTGATTCTCATTTATTTGTGTAGGTTCAGATTTCCATCTAGTATCATTTTCCTTTTATCTGAAGACTGTCACTAATACCTGTAGAATAAGTCACTGGTGATGGAAACCTTCAGTTTTTGTACATCTGAAAAAGTTTTATTGTTCCTTCATTTTTGAAAGGTATTTTCATTGGTTATTGAATTCTAGATTAAAAGATTAGTATCTAGATTATTTGTTTTAGTAATTTAAAATTATTTCTCTCTTGTTTTCTAGTTTATGTTATTTCCAACAAGAAGTCTGCCTCCTTACTTATCTTTTTTCCTCCACACATAATGTGTTATCTTTTCTGTGACAACTTAGAAAAAATTCTTTTTTATCACTGGTTATGATTTTTATATACTTTGGTATATAGAAGTATATAGCATATTGCTTCTGTTATCATTTATTGAGATTCCTGTATATGTAAGTTTTTAATTTTTATTTAAACTTGGAAAATATTTGGTCATTATTTCTTCAAATATTTATTTTGTACCTCTCCCCCTACCTTCCTCAGGGACTGTAATTACACATTTAATAGGTGGTTTGGAGTTGTTCTGCAATTCACTAATTCTTCATTAATTTCATTAATGCACTTTTTTTGTTTTGTTTGCAATAATTTTAATTACTTTGTCTTCAAGTTCACTTAGTTTTTCTTCTGCGATGTCTAATCTGCAATTAATCCTATACTGTGTATGTTTAACTTTAGCCATTGTAGTTTTCATTTTTAGAAGTTCAATTTAAATCCCTTTTATTTCTTCCATGTCTCTGCTTAACATGTTCAATCCTTCTTTTTTTCCTCTCATGTCCAGTTTTTCCAATAGGTTTTTGAACATAGGGAATAAAGCTGTAACAACTGTTTAAATATCAATATATTTAATTGTTATAACTCTGCCAGATGTAATTTGGTGTTGATCAATTCTTTTTCTTACTATAGGTTATATTTTTTCTGCTATTTTTCCTGGCTGATAATTTTTTATTGGAAATTGGACACAATTAATTTTTTAATAGGATGTCAGACACAGTGTAGTTTACCATATTGGTTCCTGGATATTTTTGTATTACTCTGAATAGTCTTTTTTTCCCATTTACTGAGATCTAATTGACATATAACACTGTATAAATTCAAGGTATACAATGTGATGATTTCATACATGTATATATTGTGAAATACATAATTATCACACTGCAATTAGTCAACACATCCTTCACCTCATGTAATTACCATTTTGTTGTTGGAACGGTAAGAATATGAAAGCTTTACTCTCATAGCCACTTTCAAATATACAATAGAGTACTGTTAACTGTAGTCAACAGGCTGTACATTAGATTCTCAGAATTTATTCATCTTATAACTGAAAGTCTGTACTCTTTTACCAATATCTTCCCATTTATCCACCCCATCCCCTGGCAACCACCATTCTACCCTGTTTCTAATTTAATCAACTTTTTTTTCTTTAGATTCCATGTATAAGTGATACCATGAAGGATTTTTCTTTCTCTGCGTGACTTTTTTCACTTAGCATTATGCCCTCCAAGTCTATTCATGTAATATATCTGTCACATTTTCTCTAACAATCCATTGGTGGGCACGTAGGTAGTTTTCATGTCTTGGCTATGGTAAATAATGCTGCTATGAATGAGGGAGTATAGATATCACTCCAAGATAGTGATTTTATTTCCTTTAGGTATACACCCAGAAGTGAGATTGATGAATCATATGGTAGTTCTATTTTTACTTTTTTGAGGAACCTCCATACTGTTTTCCAGAGTGGCTGTACCAACTTACATTCCCATCAACAGTGCACCAGGGTTTCTTTTTTTCCACATCCTTGCCAGTATTTGTGATCTCTTGTCTTTTTGATAATATCCATTCTAACAGGTGTAAAGTGATATTTTGTTGTAATGATTAAGGATGGCAAGGGATACAGAGCTGATGAATTAGGGATGTTGAGCATCTTTTGATGTACTTGTTGACCATTGGTATGTCGTCTTTGAAAAAAATGTGTATTCAAGTCTTCTGCCCACTTTTAAATTGGATTGTGTATTTTGTTTTTGTTTTGTTTTGTTTTGCTATTGAGTTGTATGAGGTCCTTAATATATTTTAGATATTAACTCCTTATCAGATATATGACTTGCAAATATTTTCTTCCATTTCATAAATTGCCTTTGATTTTGTTGATGGTTTCTTTTGCTGTGCAGAAGCTTTTCAGTTTGATGTGGTTCCACTTGTTGACTTTTGCTTTTGTTGCTTGTGCTTTTGATGTCATGTCCAAAAAGTGATTGCCAAGACCAAGGTCAAGAAGGTTTTCTTTATGCTGTCTTCTAGGAATTTTAGAGTTTCAAGTCTTACATTTAAGTCCTTACTCTATTTAAGTTCTTTTTTGCATATGGTATATGATATGTGTTCAATTTAATTCAATATCCAGTTTTCCCAAAACAATTTATTGAATAGATTATCTTTCACTATTGAGAATTCTTGGCTTTCTGGTCAAAAATAATTGACTATGTATGTGGGGTGTTATTTCTGGGCTTTTGGTTCCATTCCATTGGTTTATATATCTGCTTTTATACTACTACCACGCTGTTTTGATTAAAATAGCTTTTAATAGAATTTGAAATCAGGAAGTGTGATGTTTATGGTTTTGTTCTTTTTCAAGATTGCTTTGGCTATTTGGGGTATTTTGTAGTTCCATACACATTTTAGGATTGTTTTTTCTATTTCTGTGAAAAATGCCATTGGATTTTTTTTTATGGGAATTAAATTGAATCTCTATATGGCTTTGGGTGGTATAGATATTTTAACAATATTAATTCTTCTGATCATGAGTATGCAATATCTTTCCATTCATTTGTGTCTCCTTCAATTTATAAATATGTTGATTTTTGGGGGGTACAAAATTAGGTTATTTGGAAAGAGTTTGATCTCTTTGGGTCTTGCTTTTGAGGTTTGTTAGACAGGGCTCTGATTGTTCTCAGTCTAGAGATAACTATTTTCTATTATTAAGGCAAGGGTGTTCTGAATACTCCATGCAATATCCTGTGAATGATGAGGTTTTCCAATCTGGCTGTTAGAACAAGCACTATTTCCAGCCCCATATGACTGTTGGGCGCTATTAATTTTTAATCTTTTGGTTGTACCTTCCTCAGTCACTGATAGTTTCCTCATTCATGTTCTGATTAGCACTCAGCAGAATACTTGATGGGGATTCTCTGAAGATCTCTGGAATTCTCTATTTGTGTTGCTCTATTCTCTCTGGTAGTCTTCCCTGGTAACACAAGCTCTCCCTAGGCTCTCATCTTTATCTCCTCAATTCAGGGAGTTCAACAGGCATTGACTCAGTTCTTTTTTCCAAGGAAATAGCCTGGAAATGTCTTCATAACAGTAAGGTGGAGCAATTGTAGAGCACACCTCATTTTTTCCTACTTTGTCAGGGATTGTCCTTCATTGCCTGATAGCCAGTAGTTTTCAGCATTATTGTTTCATCTAATGTTTACATTTTTTGTGGTCCTCCGTTCCCCTTTTTAACTGAAGGTGGCCACTTTGACATAGGAACAATTTTGGTAGGAAAGCAGTACCCTTAATCTCATTTTTGCTAAGCAATACTGCAAAATTTCTGTGGCGAGACACCCATCTTGTCTCTTGTTATTGTGCCTCCTTTCAATTGCTGTTGCTGCTTCTGGAACAAATTATCATATTGGTTAAAAATCATGAGCTGCAATGGACACTATTCTTGTTTATTTATGGGAAAAAATGATTTATCACCAGGTGGTTATCAATATAATTGAGAGTGCTAGAGAAACAGACTCCAGTGAACTTCTAGCAGCAATTCTTAGGCCATAGTATAACATCATTTTTTATTTGAATAGGAAAGCAACTGCTACTACTGCAGAGAAATATCAAATCTGGAAGTGCTAACTACAGAACCAAACTGTCTTCACCATAATCTACAGCAGGAAAATGGATTCCTCATATTTTGTGTCTCCTTTCCTTATTTTGAATCCAATTGATGAGGTAGCATATTTAATTGAAACATGTTTTGACATAGTGATTAAGAACGTCGAACTTAAAGTCAAACTTTCTGGGTTTAAATTCCAGTTCACTACAATGCACCTCTCTGTGCTTCAGTTCCATTGTCTACAAAATAGAGAAAATATTATGACTATCACATCAAATGTTTGTGAGGATTAAATGTTAAATGCTTAGAACAGTTTCCAGCACGCACAAAAATGTTAAATAAGGATTAGGGATTGTTTTATTATTGTTGGTAGCAGCAGCATCAAGGATGTCCAGCTTTACAGTGTTTTCACCATAAAAAGACCCACCAATAGGACGTCAGAATATCTATGTCAGCCATAGTATTGGGCCCATTGTTCTATATACAAGAATAGTTGCAGTTATGTATGTAAATGTAGATTTCACATAGATATAGATATCAGTTTGGGTGCATTTAATTTATAAAACCCAATAAATGTTAGCTAGTAGTAATAAAATGGAGTATGGCTGAGAAGAATAGGGAGATGAAAAGAACTATAACCCTGAGTACAAAAAACAAATTTAGAATGAATGGGAAAATGGGAAAAAAGGAAAAAAGTCTAAATGGTTTTTAGAAAATGCATTTTTGTACATTAAATAGTTCTAGTTGTTGAGAATTTAACAGTGGAAACTAATACATAATTAATTATAACAGTGTGATGATTACCATTGTATTATACAAGATGCAATGGAAACAGAGAGGAAATGTATTTCATCTTCCCGAGGACATCAGCACCAAATCTACACAAAAGCAACTCTTAGGAAAGATAGTCATTGGTTTTGAAGAGATTAAGGATCTGCAGGGTTACGGTATTAGAAAATATACCATTATTAATACTGAATTTGTTGAAGAGACTATCAGTTAAAAGAAAATAATATTTTAAGCAGGAAAAATAAATACAGGGATCAAAGAATTTAATTTTAAGGGGGTAATGCAAGAAATGTCACAGGCAGTACAAAAATAAATGCTAACGCATATAGTTATGTAGTTCAAAGAGTACATTTGTGTAAATGTTATAAATGTTTTTGACTTATGTTGAGTCATCATAGTAATACAGTGGCAGGCAAGGTGGAATCTAAATAATTAAAAGAAAAGCCAAACCAAAACAATGAATACTGTTTCAGTGTGGAAAAATCTTTTACTTAAAATACTTTTTTTTATATACCTGGCAATTGACCCATGCACACATTATGACAATAACATAAAGCTGTCCTCCTTACTTGTTGTGGAAGATCTTTTTTTGCTCTTTTTTTACATACAAGAGGTCAGGGCAGCAGAACTGCTAGAAAATAATACCAAGATGAAAAATAAGTTTAAAGATTGCTATTAAATCAGACAAGGTGTGTTTAATCAAATGTAAAAATGTTTTCCACTTTCTGGGAAGAGTAACATAAATGATGCAAATGAGTAAATTAACATATCCATTCTAGCATAAACAACCATATAGTGACTTTATTGTGTTGAGGGATTGGCAGGAAAAAGGCAAAATATTTTTTCTTAAAATAATTAGAAGTACTAAAAAATGTATTTGAGTATTCACAACATGAAAAATGTAAAATTAAGGAAAATTATTCCCTCTCTCTTTCTCTATGTCAGAATTGAAAGATTCTTCTCTCAGCACAGATTTCAAAGCTAGAGTAGTGTTAACTTTGGAGCTAGAATGGGTCAGAAAAGTGGCTACTGGGAACTTCATTATGCCTGTATAGACATTATGCCTCTGTATATGAACTTTCTCATAATGCCCCTGTTTCAGATTTCGAAATCTCCAAGTAATAGCCTATTCATTACTTGCCATTTACTTTATTTTGCTAATTCTAATTTTTTTGTACCTAATGACAATATTTCATCATCTTTCCAGTTTTTCTTTTTAATCTGGTGGGTACTTTTAATCATACTGATGGTTTATCTTATGTTCTCAGTTCTTCCTTTCTCCATGCATCTTCCTTCCCTTAACACAGATGTGAGACTGTCTATCATTTCCTTCTTTCAAGTCTCTTCTATCTCCTTTATTTCCAGCACTATGTTGCTTTTTTCAAGTTAACCCAAGTCTTCAACAGGTTGTCACTTTTGAGGCATGATGTGTGTATAATATTGTGTCCAGATTAATGAGTTTTAATAATTGTATAAACCTGTGTGGCTACAACTCCAGGAAAGACAGAGATAATTTCACCCCAGAAACCTCAGGCCAGTTTAATACGTTTGAGAGGTAATCAAGAAGTTTTCTAAAACTATACATTAGTGTGCTTGTTCTTAGCTTCATAAAAATGAAATTGAATAGTATCCACTTTTTTGTGTCTGGATGCTTTCACTAAGTACGTTTTTGAGATTTATTCCTGTTGTTGAAATTATCAGTACTCTGTTCATATTTATTCCTGAGGAATATGCTGTATTGTGAATATATCATAATTTGTTATCTTTTTACCTCTTGATGGATATTTGAGTTTTTGTAGTTTTAGCTATTATAACTAAAGCTGCTATCAATATTCTTATGTAAGTCTTTGTATAACACATGTGTTCATTTATCTTAGGTAAATATTTAGTAGTAGAATTGTTGGATCATAGGGTAGACTTATGTTCAACTTCATGAGAAAATTCCAAACAGTTCTCAAAAGCAGTTGTGTCGTTTTATACTCACACCATTGAAGAATGAAAGATCTAATTGCTCCACAAATTTGCCAACGTTTATATTAAAAATTTTTAAATCTTAGTTACACTACAAAGCATAAAATGATGTTTTATTGTGATTTTAATTTGTGTTTTCCTGAAGATTAATGGTGTAAACACCTTTTCTGTGTGTTTATTGACTATTTTGTATCTTCTTTTGTAAAATAAAAATTAAAATCCTTTGTTTTTTTTTAACTCCAGTTAACTAACATATAGTGTTATATTAGTTTCAGGTATACAGTATAGTAATTTAAAACTTCCATGGGGCGCCTGGGTGGCTCAGTCAAACCGACTTTGGCTCAGGTCATGATCTCACGGTTTGTGAGTTCCAGCTCCGCCTCGGTCTCTGTGCTGACAGCTCGGAGCTTGGAGCCTGCTTCAGATTCTGTGTCTCCCTCTCTCTCTGCCCCTCCCCCACTCATGCTTTTTCTCTCTGTGTCTCAGAAATAAATAAACGTTAAAAAAAAAAAACTTCCATAGTCACCCTGTGCTCATTACAAGTTCACTCCTTAATCCCCATCACCTGTTATTTAACCCATCTTTCCACCCCGCTCCCCTCTGGTAACTACCAGTTTGTTCTATTAAGAATCTCTTTCTTGGTTTGCCTCTCTCTCTCTCTCTTTCCCTTTGCTGGCTTGTTTTGTTTCTTAAATTCCACATATGAGTGAAATCATATGGTATTTGTCTTTCTGTGACTGATTTATTTTGCTTAGCATAATACTCTCTAGTTCCATCTATGTGGTCACAAACGGCAAGATTTCATTGTTTTTTATGGCTAATATTCCATTGTGTGTGTATCTATCTATCTATCTATCTATCATCTATATATATATCTATATATCTATATCTCTCTCTCTATATATAACCTTTTCTTTACCCATTCATCAGTTAATGGACACTTGAGATGTTTCCATTAAGCTGGCTATTGTAGATAATGCTCCTATAAACATTGGGGTGCATGTATCCCTTTGAATCAGTGTTTTTGTATTCTTTGGGTAAATACCTAGTAGTGAAATTGCTGGATCATAGGATGATTTTATTTTTAACATTTTGAGAAACCACCAAACTATTTTCTAGAGTGGCTGTACTAGTTTGCATTCCCTTTGACTATTTTTAGTAAATTATATTTTTATTATATTGACATAATTTTCTATATTTTTGGATATGAGTTATTTTTCTGACATGTGTTTTGTAAATATATTTTCCTCATCTGTAGATTGACTTTTGAAAAAAATTTTTTTGATGTTTATTGATTTTTGAAAGAAACAGAGCATGAGCTCCTCTAACTCAGTAGCAAAAAAAAAAAAAAAGATTTAAAAGTGGGCAAATGATTTGAACAGACATTTTCCCAAAGATATAAATGGCTAATAGGTATATAAAAAAGTGTTCAACATCCCTAATCATCAAGGATATGAAAATCAAATCACAATAAAACATCACCTCACACCTGTTAGGATGTCTATTAGCAAAGATGATAGATGATGAATGTTTGTGAGGACCCTTGTACATCGTGGGTGGGAATGTAAATTGAAAGCTGTAATAAACAGTGTTATGGCAAATATAACATATGGAAAACAGTATAGAAGTCCTTCAAAAAAATGGAACTACCATATGATCCAGCAGTGCTCGCTTCATCAATATGTATACTAAAATGATCCAGCAATCCCACATCTGGGTTTGTATCTAAAGGATATAAAATTACTATTTCAAATAGATATCTTACTCTTATGTTAATTGCAGCATTATTTACGATAGCCAAGATATTGAAAATACCTAAGTGTCCACTGATGGGTGAATGGTTAAAGAAAATGTGGTGCCTACACACACACACACACACACACACACACACACGAATAGTTTTCAGCCATACAAAAGAAAGAACCCCTGCCATTTGTAATCACATGGATTGAACTTGGAGGATAATATGTTAAGTAAAATAAATTAGAACAGAAAGACAAGTACCATATGATCTTACTTATATATGGAATTGAGAAAACTCAAATTCATAGAGAGAGTAGAATGGTAGTTGCCAATGGTTGGGGTGTGGTATGGCAGAATTGGAAACTGGTCAAAGAACTTTCAGTTATGAGATGAATAAGTTCTGGGGATCTAATGTACAGTCTGATGACTATAGTTAGTAATACTATATTACATACATGAAATATGCTAGAAGGTAGATCTTAAGTGTTCTCCCCCCTCCCAAAAAGAAGGTAACTATGTGAGTGATGGTTGTCTCAGTTAACTCAACTATGGTAGTTATTTCACAACGTGTACGTATATCGAATCATTGTACATCTTAAACATATATAGTTTTTATCAATTATACCTCAATAAAGCTGGAGAACAAAGACTATATAAGAATTCTTGTATTTATGAGCCCAAACCTTCAGCAGTACTATAAACAGCTGGTACCTCTATGAAACAAGTTATGTGTTTTATGCATGTCCACCAAAATATTAAATCAAGGTATATATTTTATGCATTTCTATAAAATATGATGAGTGAAGATAACAAAATTGTCATATTATGTGCATATAATGAGAATTTTAACAACAAAACAGTTAATGAATGCTAACATTTTAAAGAATATTTAAGATTAGTTGTTGAACAAGAAAATTTGAAATGTTCTGAAGTCTTCCAGGTCTTAAATAAAGCTGAGTGAGATTTTTTTCCCCCAACTTAAAAGGAATCCTATAAATTTATGGGATATTACAAATAACAATTTGTGAAGCTGAAAGAAATTTTCGGAAAAGTCAAAAAGTGAAATGTTTTCATCAACCATAAGAGAGGAAAGTCTAAATGGTCTTTGAGTTTTCTTTATAGAAAATATTGCAGGGGCGCCTGGGTGGCTCAGTCGGTTGGGCGTCCGACTTCAGCTCAGGTCACGATCTCACGGTCTGTGAGTTCGAGCCCCGCGTCGGGCTCTGGGCTGATGGCTCAGAGCCTGGAGCCTGCTTCCGATTCTGTGTCTCCCTCTCTCTCTGCCCCTCCCCCGTTCATGCTCTGTCTCTCTCTGTCTCAAAAATAAAATAAACGTTAAAAAAAATTTAAAAAAGAAAATATTGCAAAACTGTCTTTTAAGAAGGCAATCACATTGTTTGCAACTAGAAAATATTTAGGAAAAAGTGTTGTATAAATATGCCAAGAAGACAATTAATGATGGGTCTATACAATGTTAGTTTCCTGAAATTTTTGATGCTTACTAGTAGTCTTTGTTGGCATTTTAAAATTTATTATCTATTTTTATTTCTATTTTCATTCTGAATACATATATCCATTCACACTTAAAAAAGGAAATTTTTGCCTACCACAAGTTCATAAGGCTATTACCCTATAATCTCTAGTAGAAATTTTATGATTATAGCTTTTACAGGAGGTGTATGATTCATCTAAAATAATTTTTGTAGAGTTAAATAAGGTCCATTTGTTTTTCATAGAAATCTCCAACTGTTCAAGCACCATTAGTTAAAACAAACAAACAAACAAACAAACAAACAAATAACAAAAAAAAACCCAAAAAACTCTTATTTTCTAATTGAAGTAATTTCATACATTGGCAAAATTCATATATGTCTGTAGATTTTACACATATTTTCTGGACTCTCTAACCTATTAAGTTGATCTTGAGTCTGTCTCTATACCAATTCTACACTGTCATGATTATGGTAGCTTTATAAAATGTTTTGATATCAAGATTTGTAAATCTTCCAAATTTTAAATTATTTACATGATCATTTTTTCCTGCTTCTTTTTGATCTCCTGCTGGTGCTTCCCATTTGCTGAACTGTAGCCAAAGTCAGTGAACAAGAGAAACAGTTAATACTGACAATCAATATTATCTCATGGGTTATAGATCAGGGTGGGGAATGTCAAAACGAAGATGTGATGGGGCAAATAGAGGATGTCCAGCATAAATTACCCATGTGATTTTTGTCTTAGTCACTTAAAAAAAGTTATGCTCATAAATAAGTTGTATTGTTCTTTGGCCTCATCCTCTGCTCTAAGCATCCAAAGACTGCAACATGTAGTAAACTCAACCATCCTACAACTTCTTAGTTCCAAAAATACACAAGTGTCTGCATTTACACATGTTTTTATTCCCATACATAATTTTGAATATATAGTCATTTTGGCTATTTATTCATTCATATTATTTAAAATAGAGGGGAAGCTTTATAAAGTCAAACAATAAGAGTTCAATCTCTCAATTTTATTTAGTGGTTCCTCAATATATACACTCAAATTCAATATATGTGTTCAATATATTCAAATAACAATAATAGATACATTTTATTAAGAAACGCCTTTGCACAAGGTACATTGTAAAGCATTTATAAGTAATTTCTTTGTACAATTCTCATAATACCATTATAAAATAATTATTTTCATAACTAATTTCTTGATGAGAAAACTGAAATTAAACTGATTAAGTATATTCACAAGGATCATATAACAAATAGTGGTCCTTGGATTCAAGTGCTGGGGTTTCTGACTCGAAAGCCTGCTCTCTTGTTGCCTTTTTCTGCCTTGATAAAAGAACAAGAAACAACACAAGTTTAAAGACTGTCTTCATTGTTAGAATCCAGGAAAAAAAATGAAGAGAAAATGATTCACATTTTCAATTCCTATATGAAGGTCAACTTAAGTGTCCCTTTAGGCAAGTTGCCCAGACTCTACTGTTTTTCCTCTGTAACCAGTTCTTGCACTCATTTGGCACCTCTCTCATATTGAACGATGAGTCCACTTCTAACATTTTTCTGTTAGTGAAAGAGAGAGTGAAAGAGAGAGTACTGAGCTTCAAGCCTTTTATTTAGTTATAGTTATTGAAATATTTTCAGGAATAAAGGTTCCAAATCTGTACTCAAAAATGGGTTGCTTGGCATTTCAAAATTGTACCATCTATGTAAAGATTAGAGGATGCTATTTACAAACCTTTCTTAAGACAAATGCATATGCTGTTTCAAGGACTTTTGTCATCTTAAGACCAAAATGCCTATACCTGTTTTCTATCTACTACTGCATTAGAAGTGAAAAAAAATTAAAGATCATGAATTTAGCTCTGACTGCCTATGCATTGTTATGTACAGATGAAGCTAGCTCCTTCCATATTAGCTTTATATGACCTTAATGATCTATTTACTGGTGCACAATATTTTCTATTTGTTGGGAAGAATGTGTGTGTGTGTGTGTGTGTGTGTGTGTGTGAGAGAGAGAGAGAGAGAGAGAGAGAGAGAGGAGGGAGAGAAAATCAGAAATAAAAGGATAATAATAGGGTAGATAATGAATTGGAGAAAAAAGAGAAAATAACCCCCTTTTTCTGGATCTGTAATCACAGAGCAAGGAGAAGGCCTTTCATTATCTTTAAAGTAAAATCTCTAACAGTTATCATCATCTTTAAACTGACATCAAAATAAATGTCTCAGACAACTCATAGGATTTGATGCCAGCAAATAGGTACGTAGATGTCATATATTAGTGAATTCTCTATCATGGGAAATGTTCTAAAATTAAGACCACTTTGAAATATATTTATCAGATTGTGCCAAAGTAGAGTTTTAATGGAATGTAGTCAGCGATCCCTTACAACTCTTATTTTATGATCTTACAACTGTAAGGGTTAAAAGTAATTCCATCTATATAACTATGAATTTATGATGTTGAGAGAAATTTCTGATTGTCACTAAGACAACAGTGTAAACACATTGCTTATTTCTGGTCTTTCATTGCAATCATAAAATAAACAAAAAAATGAGAATTGTGATATTTAAAAATCATTATATTCAACAATCCATCTTACAGATGAGAAAACAGAGACTCAGAGAAGTGAAATGACTTATTAAAGGGCCCATAGCTACCCAGTCATAGATGTGGTAATTACACTAAGTGTAATTTAGTGTAATTTAAGCCAGTGATCTATCTTCTACATGCTAAAAGTTATAGCATGTAGTTGTAGTCATAATGTGCAAGAAAGGCCTATGAAGTTTACTACTTCTTAGAATATCATAGGGTTACATTTGCTATTAATATTTTATTCATTTCATTGCTCCAGCAGTATAGTGAATAAACTAATATCTTCTTCCCAGAAGTCATATAAATGTTGCTTCCTATTTGTAATTTTCAAACGATCATATGGAAAGAAATCCGTATATTTCTAATATTTTACACTTTTAGGTATCAAGAAAGAGATAAAATAGATAATTTTCAAAAACAAAACAGAGGCTCACAGGAAACTTGAAGTTTATCTGGATATTTAATAGGTTGTGCTACTACCAGTAAATCATGAAGAATATACATTCTCATAATTCAGTTGCATTAATAGCTGGTTGTCTCTAAACACTCCACATCAGTAGGTGGTTTCAAACATTCTTAACCATACACTTGGTTACCTGAAACAAGACTTCCTGATAATTCATGATAATCCTGCAACCAACAGTATCAGCTGAGAAGCACACTCCTCCTTGGAGTTCTATATACTGTCTACAAGACCTCAACTCGACTCCATGACTTATGCAAATCCAAAACTCTCCCAAGATTTCTTCAGACTTGCAAGGAATTTGCATTTTCATGATCTCTTCTATCACCTGACCCCCTATTTCCACCTGCCACTGTCTTACAAAATGCAACTCCCCTTGCCAATTTCCACCTGCAACTACAACAATTATCTACAACATCCACACCTCACAAAATATCCACAAATATGGCACAACTAAGTTATTTCCTGATGTGTTACAGAACCTGAGTCATGTGAAAGGGTGGAGTGGTCTCTGCTTTTCATGCAGTCAACACTATAAGACTGAAATCTCTTTTCCATAGGTCTGTGGGTATCTCTCCTGGCTACCTCCCCATGCAGCAGTTAGTTACTTCTTCCTCTCTGCACTGTCCCCTATTTCCCTCTCATACTCCTTTTCCCTTACTTCTCTGGAAGAAAAAAATAATAGTCTTTGCCTGTCCCAAACAGAGAAGTTCCATCCTTTGCTGTGAGATCTTTGAATACCCTCAAGATTTATACCAAACAGTTACGGTATTTCTAATCTAAACAAAGGCAGTACTCCCTAGCAATTCTGGAACATATTTTTAGATAATCATATATTTTCCAGTTTTCCAGTTCTAAAGTAAACTTAAGGAGGCTACAAGGGGATGAGATATCTAGAATCAGCTTATGATAGACCAGAACCAACTGGGAGGCTTTGCTGGAGCAAAATACAAGCCTTTAGATCTAGGTGAGAAGAGATAAAGTAGGGTTTGCAAATTTCCATTACCTCCTTGCATCTTATTCAAGCTATAATTTTATCAAGGTTATTGTGTTAAAATTTTTTTAACTTAACCATAATAATGAAAACTTTTACCCTTGTAAGAAGCTACAGCACTTCAGAATTGCTTAGTCATTTTATAAACATCATTTCAGTTGAGTTCCATGGAAACCTTGACAAATAGGCTAGGAAATATCATTAGTTCGGTTTTGTGCATGCCAAGAGAATGAATGATTTTAAAAATGGGATTTCAACTCGAGTCCCAAGTTGCTTACTCAACTTTACCTACTTTTCTGTTTCCTAAGTGGTGATCTCCGTCTTGTTTTGAATTTCTCCAGTTGAATCCTACTTTTGCAACCAAACGGGTATTTCTAAAGTCCAAATCTCTTCACTTTGTATCCTTTATTAAATTGCTTATTCAATTAATGCGTTCCCATTTCCTGCAAGATTAAACCCAACATGGCTTCCAAGGTCTGTCTCTAAGTCTGTCCCATTCTCCTCCCCAGTGTTCTCAGCCTTCTAAGGCATGCACAGTCATGTGATTCCTCAATTTTATCAATTCTCTCTCTTTTTTGGAACTTTGTACACATTGTTCTCTCTCCTCAGAAGTTGTTCACTTTTAATCTCCTACTTCCTCTGCTAATCATTTTATCACAAATTACCTCACCTTTGACGTTTAGAATGGGTATGACAGACCATACGACATCATGGCACCAGACACACTGTGGTACAATTCTTTCTTATTCATCTGTTTCAACTAGTTTCATGAGGGTGGTGACCTCATCACTTAAGAACAGTTGCTCAATGAATTAATTCAGGTGTCAGCAAATGACACCTGTGGGCCAGATCTAGCTCACAAGCTAAGAAGTTTTTAAAGTTTAAAGCATTTTAGCAAGAGAGAAAGAAGAGAAAAAGAAAAGGGGGAATAACAAGGGGAGGAGGATGTAAATGGAACTCAAAGCTAAAAAAATAATTTATTATCTGTCCCTTTACAGAAAATACTTCTGAAATATAAATAAAATAATTAATATATACATATATTAAAGATATATATATATATAAAGATATATAAAGATATAAATATATATATTAAAGTATTTATTTTAAGGGAGAGAGAGAGAGAAAGAGAGAGAGAAAGCAGGGGAGGGGCAGAGAGAGAGGGGGGGAGAGAGAGAATCTCAAGCAGGCTCCTTGCTGACAGCATGACATAGGGCTTGAACCCATGAATCATAAGACCATGACCAGAGCTGAAATCAAGAGTCAGATGAGCCACCTAGGTGCCCCAAATGCATCATGTTTTTGTTTGTTTAGTGAAAGGTGGGGGAGGGGAGGAAGGAGAGAGTCCACAAGCAAGGGGAGAGGCAGAGGGTGAGAGAGAGAATCTTAAGCAGGCTTCATGCTCAGTGCAGAGCCCCACTGGGGCTCCATCTCACAACAACTATGAGATCATAACCTGAGCTGAAATCAAAAGTCCAACGCTTAACTGACTGAGCCACCCAGGCACTTCTAAGATATTTTGATTCCAAGTCTTTGGCTGTTTTAATAAATCATCTTCCAAATGCCTTTAAAATCTATTGATTACAGGGAGAAAGTCACCAGGCCTGTTATATGTACATTCTAAATGTCAGTTCACCTCATTGATTAATAGCAATAATAAAAACGTCTGATGTGTATTGCCAGGTAACAGCGGCTGCTGGTAGCATTAACCAGCTTCATGAAACTGATTCAAAAGAGGTGCCTTACATCTGCCAAAAGTATGATGAGCTTGGCAGACTACACAAAAAGTGAAAGGAAACTGTTTTCGAGAGCAAAATCAACCTGGTAATTTTGACTCTCTTCTGCTTTGTTTCCCAAAATATTTTATACATCAATTGAGAGCCCATATGCAAAAGAGAAGAAACAAAGCTTTCATTTCAGTCGGTGGCATATCCTCTACTGTTTTTACAAGAAAAGTGTGGTCTAGGTAGCTGTCAAAGGAGGAAACAGTTTTTTATTTCTGCTACCTTTTAATATGTTTTCAAAGTTGTTATTTAAATAGCTGGCATTGTTAAGGTCTATTAGGCATTCAACCATGTGCAGTTTTATGTATTTTGCCTGTAGCAATCACGGTTTTCTTTCTTGTCTGTATCAGAATGAAGGTACTTACGCAAAGGTTTTCACTTTCCAATCTCTCTCCCTACTTAGCAAGTTTGCTGCATGCTTGCTGATTCTCGAAAGCATCAATTTACAGATAGGTGATTAAATAAAATAGACTCGAATCGGTAACTTATAATTCTGTTTTGAAAACTTCTGGCTCCAGGGCTTTTTGCAAAATCATGTAAAGATAAATTAATGTACATAGCCCTTTCGTGATGAAGTGTTTTAATAGGCATTGGAAATAAATTATGACAGATTTTTTGTTAATTTTCTTTGTAATATGTATAAATTTGCTTACATGAGTAATGTCATTGGAAACAATAGCCCAATAATTTTACAGAGCAATTTCTGAAAATGTATTCTTTGTTCACTGGGTTGCCTGCCTATTGAAAGTCTATAAGCTTTAGGGTATGATTTATTATCCACTAAGCAACAGTATGGCCATTCAAAATGATGGACAGCAATACAATCAAATCTGGTCTGTTAGAATTGGTGGGGAGTTAGGGGTGCCTGGGTGGCTCAGTCGGTTACGTGCCCGACTTCGGCTCAGGTCATGATCTCACGGTCCGTGAGTTTGAGCCCCGCGTCCGGGCTGTGCTGACAGCTCAGAGCCTGGAGCCCATTTCAGATTCTGTGTCTCCCTCTCTCTGCCCCTCCCCTGTTCATACTCTGTCTCTCTCTGTCTCAAAAATAAATAAACGTAAAAAAAATTTAGAATTGGTGGGGGGAGTGAAGGGGCAAGTTATTTGAGAAGAGGGATGAGATAGACTTCCAAAAATCCTATTAATTTGCTTTTTATAGGGGTGATGATTAAAATATCGATCGCCTGTAGTCTTATCATATAGTCAGCTAATCAGATAAATAAAATCAGAATTCCTGATTCTCAGTTAATTTCTAGATACTACTTGCAGTAAGTGGTATGTTAGTTTAGCTCTGGGCCATTGGTCGGTTGCCCTGATATACCTTTTATTGGAAAAGTATTAGAAAATGCAAAATCTATTACTGGTTAGTTTAGAGAACTTAAATCATAGATTCACCATTGGAAAATTAGGTGCGGATACGACTCCAAATACAGTAACTGACTTTTTTCTAATTCTCATTCATTCACTCAATCACATAACATTTTGGAGCACTAAATACATACAAGATATTTCAAGATAAATAAGACAGCGTCTTCTATCAAGGAACAGTTTAATTGGGGAGAGTAACCTATAAATACTATCATTACAAACAGTATTAGAATAAATTATGAAAAATGGGCCATAAAAATGTAGACTGGGAAGAAATAAGTCTATCTAGTGGATTCCCTATGAGGTTCATATTGGCAAATCACCAAATAACTGATGAAAGAATAGAAAGAAAACATGTTTGAACTTTGAAAAAAAACACCTCCTGATTTTCCAAAGATAAGAGCATTCAGACACTCTAAATATTCTTTTTTGTTGTTGTTGTTTTGCACCTGGACAGGTAATTAGTTTAAAGGCAAGAAAGATCTGGCAGAGCTTAGTATAAAATTTAGTTTATAACTTAAGTTCCTAAGATAAAATGTACTGTAGACATGTTCGTTTAGCAAACTTATTATTGGAATATAGTAAATAGTTGTTAGTGATGTAGCCCTCTTCATGAAATAGTTAATAAAAATACTAATATTATCTACTTTTAATGGAGCTTTATTTAAACTCCCTGCTGAGTTTTTAAATCTATGTTTTCCATTAAATTCTTCAACAACATGTTAAGCTGGATACTATTATTATCACTATAGCCATGAAACTAAAACACAGAGATGTTAAGTAATTTCAAGGGCAGATGAGCAAGGTATTGGTCAAAGTTGATTGACTCAGGATAACTTTTAATCACTGTATTAAAGCAAAATAAAGCTCAACATGCTTATATCTGAAAATCCTATAACAAAAGACATAGACCCAGGTTAATATACTATAATGTGGGCATACTCACTCATACATGTTTCTTTGAAAATAAAATTCAAGATATTTTGTCTTGTTTTCCCTGAGATATTTGACCTGCTGGATCCCAACTCTACAATTTTGCTCTATTTGTGTGCTTATTTAAACTTGTGTAAAATCAGGAAGGGATAACTTTAGGATGAAGTGGGAATTCATCGTTTGAGACAAACCAAGATGGAGATTGATGAGCAATAATCAAATTGTAGATACAAAATGTTTATGGGTTAGACTATATGATATAAGGCAAAGAATACTAGCTGATAGTCATTTTTTCCCTTGTTTCTCAGAAAAATTTATATATTACTGTTGCCAAGAGTCAGAAACCTGGGTGAATTTTTTAAAATTATTTTTTAATGTTTATTTATTTTTGAGAGAGAGAGAGAGACAGAGAGTGTGAGAGGGGGAGGGGCAGAGAGAGGGGGAGACACAGAATCTGAAGCCAGAAGCAGGATCTAGACTCCAAGCTGTCAGCACAGAGCCCTACAATGTGTGTGTGTGTGGGGGGGGTTCAAACTCACGGACCAGGAGATCACGACCGGAGCTGAAGTCAGACATACTTAACCAACTGAGCCACCCAGGCACCCCAGAAACCTGGATGAATTTTGAAGTTAAGCATTCCCTTGTCTTTCCTCACACATGCCTCTCGAACTACTTTTAGGGCAATGTGTCCTTAGCACCTTCCTTAGTCCCTTGTGAACTTTTATTTTAGTGTTGCCTTGTGTGGTACATCATACCAGTGTGATCATTTCAGTATTCCTATTTTGCCTGGACTGCCTGGGCCTCTCAGGACCCAGAAACCTAGTTTTACATTTTCACCAAAAACTAAATTTTAATTTTAGTATCTGTGTTAATTTCCTATTGCTGCTATAACAAAGTACCACAAATTTCGTGGCTTAAAGTAAGACAAATTTATTGTCTTAAACTTCTGGAGGTCAGAAATCTGAAATGGGTCTTTTGTGGCTAATATCAAGGTGTCAGAAAAGCTGTTGTTGTTGTTGTTGTTGTTGTTGTTGTTGAGGCTCTAGGGGAGAATCTGTTATTGCTTTTTCTAGCTTCTTACAGGCTGCCTGCATTCCTTGGGTCATGGCTGCATCACTTTGACCTCAGCTTCTCTGACTCTGACTCTTCTCTCTCTAGGACCTAGTAATTACACTGGGTCCATCTGGATAATCCAGGATAATCTTTCCATTTTAAGATCCTTAACTTAATCATATCTGTGTTGCCTCTTTTTCCATGTACAGTAACAGGTTCTGGGATGAGGATGTGGATATCTTTGGAGGAATCATTATTCTGTCTCTCACAGTATCCCTTATTTGGGGCAATGTGTCCCCAAAAAGTATGCAGCAAAGTTTGCAAGAAAAGCCATGCTTGCAATTTGCAAAACATGAACACATTCTTTCCAGTTATAATAGGCCCCAAATAATCATGTTAATTCTGTCTGATTCTTTCTCTTCTTTCTTTGTTTCAAATGTTAGGAAGAAAGTTATTGAATATGAGAATACAAGTCAAGCAATTTTACATAGCAAATAATTTTAATCTTTCTTTTCTTCAGTGCTTTTTCATTCACCAATGAAAACTGCTTCAGCACTATTATAGACTAAAGGAGGATGAACCGTAGCATGGGTCCCAATTGTATGTCTGTAGTACATGCGTTTTAGGAATTGCTTGAACATCACAGTCCTGTGAAGGGCATGCAGGAAGTGAAGATTGAAGCGTGGTCTTGTTTTCTTCATACCTTTCAAAACCTACTCAAGGTTTGAGGAAGGAGTCCATCTGTTCTTAAGCATGACTCTTGAATGGTCATTTTGGTTCTTCCAAATGTCCATCCCAGAAATTTGTATTGAAGCTGGTGTTCACTGAGATTCTTGGATCTGCTCAGTTCTTGACCTGAGGTGACTTTAGTCCTTCACCAGATGGTATATAAAAAATAGATTAGTAAGTTTCATACCCTGATGACATTACTAAATTTTGCATCATAAAATGGAACTTGAGCTGGAAGATTTTGAGGGTGGGAGTAATCAGAGTAATAAAATCTATGGTGTGGAACAGCGTTCAATTTAAGAAATGAATTGTCCTTTCTCCCTATGCTTCCGGCCTATACAAAAATACATTTCTTCATAGAAAACATGAAACAAGGAAAGCTTGCTTTGGGTTGGTTGGTGCTCCAACATTTGCTTCACTTAAAGTTTGTAAAATATCACTTCATTAATCCTTATTTTCATTTTCTTAGGCAACCACTGACTTGTAAAGGCCATTTTATTATTATAGAAACAAGTGAGAAACTTTGTTCGTAAAAAAGATTACAAGGGGGTGCCTGGATGGCTCAGTCAGTTAAGCATCTGATTTCAGCTTAGGTCATGATCTCATGGTCCTTGGGTTTGAGCCCCGTGTTGGGCTCTGTGCTGAAAGCTCAGGGCCTGGAACCTGCTTCGGATTCTGTCTCCGTCTCTCTCTGTCCCTCCCCCACCTCGTGCTCCGTGTGTCTTTCAAAAATAAACATTAAAAAAATTTTTTTAAAGGTTAAAAAAGCATATTTTATTTCTATCTTTTTAATTTTTTAAATAAGATAGTGGACATCTGTGAATAATGGCTTTCATTTTTATTTAAAAAGAAAAAGATTAATTTAATTTCTTTCTGTGAGCGATTGTGCCAATGAGCCCTTATTAAATGAACAGTATGAGACCCTGATACACCTTGGAATGTATCTAGATTTCATAAAAGAACATCAACATTTATTTAGTTAGGTTCAGCCAACATCCATTTACTGCCTGCTGTGAACTAGGCATTACACCACAAACAAGCACTGCAAATATAAATAATAAACCCTACCGGCAAGATGTTTATATTTGAGAACAACATTCAAATTCTACTGAAATACAAGAAGAGTACTCCTGCCCAAAGAGTACACCAACATAAGTAAGTTTGGTTCTTGTCCTGGGGAACTCAGAATCTAATGTGGAAGGCAGACAAGTGAATAAAAATGTGTATTAAATGGAACCTTGACATTATTAATGTAATAAGGAGAGATAATCAACCTCTCAAACAAGGAAATAATGGTTAAATTCTGGACACTAATAGATACATCACTAAAGATATTCTTTTGCCATGGTCAGAATGCTCATATTCCCTTTCTAAGACACTCTTCTTTCTAATTATCAGGAATGATATCAAAGACATATAGAGCTTACTCTGGGGTACATATTTACTTCTTTAATCCTCAGCACAACCTTATAAAGCAGGAAATAATATCTTCATTTTACAGCTAGGGATAATGAGACATAGAGAGGTTAAGTAATTTGCTTAATTTATGGCCAGGAATTGAAAGAACCAGGATTTGGAACCCATTTTTTTTCTAAAATTGACCCTTGTAACTTCTATATTGCTTAGAGAGTCTTTGGAAGAAATTGATTTTTAAAAAATGCTTTCTTTATATGGGTTACTATTACTGATTAAACTATAACTAGCTATTTCAAAGAGACATGTCTCCCCAATTATATGTTATTTAAGTAGTCTCAGCTTACACAGGGAAATCTTATTTCCCTGGGTCTTATTTCTTCTACCACCAGGTATGCCTCGAATAGTAAAGATGTGAACCAAGCATTCTAGAAACAAAATAGAGGGGTGTAAATGTTTTAAAGTCATATCAATGGACACATGTGAATTAATGAATATCTCATCTCTATCATTCCAATATGGCTTATAGTAAAATTCCTCCAAGTGATGGAGGTGATAACATATATCAATAAGAACATATTTCATTTTTCTCATCTCAGGATTTATCTGAAAGATCTCAGTGTCATCCAGCTCTAGAAATGGTTATGATTCCATAAAGAACCCTTCCATTTCCTTGTGTATATAAAGTTTTTGTCCTAATTGCAGAGTTAATGTTATTTCCCGTTGTAGCTATTAGCGTTAATCTCTATGTACAATTTGCTTATTACAGTAAAGCTTGGCTATCTGGAGACCAGGCATCCTAAAACCTCAGGCTTTGGTCCAAATCTCAAGACAACTGGAGAAAACATGCACACACAGCATCACCTCTGCCCATTTCCTTTTTATCATGGAGACTTGTTTCCTGTAGACACTACTGAAATAAACAAATGAACAAGCCTTGATAAAATGAAGACTCAAAGATTACAGTCCCATATTGTAATTGATTAGTTCTTCAACAGGAAAAAAGGAAGATTAAAGTCTAGATAAAATGAGACTTTTGTGTGTGTGAGAAAGGGTAGCATATATTCTGTAAAAGGAAATAATGAGATAAAAAAGGAGAAAAGAAGAAAGAAGGAAGAGAGCAATGGAAATTAACAGCATCTTTTCTCTTACTGATGTTGGGGAAAATAAGGATGAGGAGAGGAGGGGTCTGTAATTGATTTAGGGAATCCTAATTAGAAATAATGTAGGAAGGCCAGAGGGGCAAACTAACACAGAAGATGTTCAGTAGAAAAGGTTAGATGCTGAAGATGAGTGGAGGATTAGGAAAAATGCTCAATCTCTAAGTATTAGAGGCCAAGATCAAAACCAGTATGGACACCAGGATTGAAACCAGCCAGCAAGGTGAAATGCAAGTAAACTGAGATCTCACATAAAGGAGAGAAGAGCTCTGTGTGATAGTTTATAACTCAGCAGCATTTGGGATTTCCTTTGGGGTCATCAGGAAGTTTTTGCAATGATGGGTAAATAACCTGCAGTCATGATTACATATAAATAAAATAATTGAAGGCTATGGACAGCAGATACTCAGTGCTGAGCAGAGGTAAAATAAAAAGGCAATATGATGAGATCATTCCTAAATCTCAAATTTCCATTTTCTAACAGTGTATATTATATTACTGTGTGTGCATGTGTGTGTGCATTAATAGCATCTGCACATCAACACTACAGACTTCCTGACACCACTGACACTTCAATGCAAGTTGCTTTGAGAATGCTATGTTTCCATTAAACTGTTGAAACCACCTACCACATGAACCATGGATGCAGTGAAGGGTGAGATCACATGTTCAGTAACTATGGCTTAAAACCATTGCTGTATTAACTGTGAGGTGCCACAAGGTCTGTCTGACTTCCCACCAGCTGTGTCATTACCCATATTAAATCCTGTGGTCAGTCATCATACTACTTCCTTGTATACATGCTTGATTCCATTGGGTTCTCTCCCTTCATCATGGCAAAACTACAATCCTAGTTAAAACTCTTTGCCAGCCTCATGCCTGTCTCTGTCTCTGTATCAGTGAATGTGATTGAAGAAAACACATAATCACACTGTGTTAAATTCATGACTACAACCTCAACTGAGCCCTTAATACCATGTCACAATAATATTATACTTCTGTAATATAATTACCTTCTTACTCTTCAAAATGGGAGTCATCTAAATCCTTGATACTCAGAGCACGAGCCGTATGGGCCTATAGAATCTTCATTACAGGTTTTTTTTTGGGCGGCAAGATGGCGGCTTAGGAGGACGCTGGGCTCACCGCACGTCCTGCTGATCACTTAGATTCCATCTACATCTGCCTAAATAACCCAGAAAACCGCCAGAGGATTAGCAGAACGGAGTCGCCGGAGCCAAACGCAGACGAGAGACCCACGGAAGAGGGTAGGAAGGGCGGCGAGGCGGTGCGCGCTCCACGGACTGGCGGGAGGGAGCCGGGGCGGAGGGGCGGCTCGCCGGCCAAGCACAGCCACCGAGTCTGGCTTGCAAAAGCGGAGGGGCCTGACGGACTGTGTTCCCACAACAAGCGCGACTTAGCGTCTGGGAGGTCATAAGTTAACAGCTCTGCTCGGAAAGCGGGAAGGCTGGAGGACAAAGGGAGGGAGAGCTGCTGAGCCCCCTGACAACAGAGCTCAGTTTGGTGGGGAACAAAGGCGCTCGCCAGCGCCATCCCCCCCGCCCATCCCCCAGCCGAAATCCCAAAGAGAACCTGTTCCTGCCGGGGAACTTGCTCGCTCCGCGCAAACACCCAACTCTGCGCTTCGGCGGAGCCAAACCTCCGGCAGCGGATCTGACTCCCTCCCGCTGCCACAGGGCCCCTCCTGAAGTGGATCACCTAAGGAGAAGCGATCTAAGCCTGCCCCTCCTGCCCCCGAGCACCTTGCCTACCCACCCCAGCTAATACGCCAGATCCCCAGCATCACAAGCCTGGCACGGTGCAAGTAGCCCAGACGAGCCACACCACCCCACAGTGAATCCCGCCCCTAGGAGAGGGGAAGAGAAGGCACACACCAGTCTGACCGTGGCCCCAGCGGTGGGCTGGGGACAGACATCAGGTCTGACTGCGGCCCCGCCCACCAACTCCAGTTACACACTACAGCACAGGGGAAGTGCCCTGCAGGTCCGCACCACTCCAGGGACTATCCAAAATGACCAAGCGGAAGAACTCCCCTCAGAAGAATCTCCAGGAAATAACAACAGCTAATGAGCTGATCAAAAAGGATTTAAATAATATAACAGAAGGTGAATTTAGAATAATAGTCATAAAATTAATCGCTGGGCTTGAAAACAGTATACAGGACAGCAGAGAATCTCTTGCTACAGAGATCAAGGGACTAAGGAACAGTCACGAGGAGCTGAAAAACGCTTTAAACGAAATGCATAACAAAATGGAAACCACCACAGCTCGGCTTGAAGAGGCAGAGGAGAGAATAGGTGAACTAGAAGATAAAGTTATGGAAAAAGAGGAAGCTGAGAAAAAGAGAGATAAAAAAATCCAGGAGTATGAGGGGAAAATTAGAGAATTAAGTGATACACTAAAAAGAAATAATATACGCATAATTGGTATCCCGGAGGAGGAAGAGAGAGGGAAAGATGCTGAAGGGGTACTTGAAGAAATAATAGCTGAGAACTTCCCTGAACTGGGGAAGGAAAAAGGCATTGAAATCCAAGAGGCACAGAGAACTCCCTTCAGACGTAACTTGAATCGATCTTCTGCACGACATATCATAGTGAAACTGGCAAAATACAAGGATAAAGAGAAAATTCTGAAAGCAGCAAGGGGTAAACGTGCCCTCACATATAAAGGGAGACCTATAAGACTCGTGACTGATCTCTCTTTTGAAACTTGGCAGGCCAGAAAAAATTGGCACGAGATTTTCAGGGTGCTAGACAGAAAAAATATGCAGCCGAGAATCCTTTATCCAGCAAGTCTGTCATTTAGAATAGAAGGAGAGATAAAGGTCTTCCCAAACAAACAAAAACTGAAGGAATTTGTCACCACTAAACCAGCCCTACAAGAGATCCTAAGGGGGACCCTGTGAGACAAAGTCCCAGAGACATCACTACAAGCATAAAACATACAGACATCACAATGACTCTAAACCCGTATCTTTCTATAATCACACTGAATGTAAATGGATTAAATGCGCCAACCAAAAGACATAGGGTATCAGAATGGATAAAAAAACAAGACCCATCTATTTGCTGTCTACAAGAGACTCATTTTAGACCTGAGGACACCTTTAGATTGAGAGTGAGGGGATGGAGAACTATTTATCATGCGACTGGAAGCCAAAAGAAAGCTGGAGTAGCCATACTTATATCAGACAAACTAGACTTTAAATTAAAGGCTGTAACAAGAGATGAAGAAGGACATTATATAATAGTTACAGGGTCTATCCATCAGGAAGAGCTAACAATTATAAATGTCTATGCACCGAATACCGGAGCCCCCAAATATATAAAACAATTACTCATAAACATAAGCAACCTTATTGATAAGAATGTGGTAATTGCAGGGGACTTTAATACACCACTTACAGAAATGGATAGATCATCTAGACACACGGTCAATAAAGAAACAAGGGCCCTGAATGAGACATTGGATCAGATGGACTTGACAGATATATTTAGAACTCTGCATCCCAAAGCAACAGAATATACTTTCTTCTCGAGTGCACATGGAACATTCTCCAAGATAGATCATATACTGGGTCACAAAACAGCCCTTCATAAGTTTACAAGAATTGAAATTATACCATGCTTACTTTCAGACCACAATGCTATGAAGCTTGAAATCAACCACAGAAAAAAGTCTGGAAAACCTCCAAAAGCATGGAGGTTAAAGAACACCCTACTAACGAATGAGTGGGTCAACCAGGCAATTAGAGAAGAAATTAAAAAATATATGGAAACAAACGAAAATGAAAATACAACAATCCAAACGCTTTGGGATGCAGCAAAGGCAGTCCTGAGAGGAAAATACATTGCAATCCAGGCCTATCTCAAGAAACAAGAAAAATCCCAAATACAAAATCTAACAGCACACCTAAAGGAACTAGAAGCAGAACAGCAAAGGCAGCCTAAGCCCAGCAGAAGAAGAGAAATAATAAAGATCAGGGCAGAAATAAACAATATAGAAACTAAAAAAACTGTAGAGCAGATCAACGAAACCAAGAGTTGGTTTTTTGAAAAAATAAACAAAATTGACAAACCTCTAGCCAGGCTTCTCAAAAAGAAAAGGGAGGTGACCCAAATAGATAAAATCATGAATGAAAATGGAATTATTACAACCAATCCCTCAGAGATACAAACAATTATCAGGGAATACTATGAAAAATTATATGCCAACAAACTGGACAACCTGGAAGAAATGGACAAATTCCTGAACAACCACACTCTTCCAAAACTCAACCAGGAGGAAATAGAAAGCTTGAACAGACCCATAACCAGCGAAGAAATTGAATCGGTTATCAAAAATCTCCCAACAAATAAGAGTCCAGGACCAGATGGCTTCCCAGGGGAGTTCTACCAGACGTTTAAAGCAGAGATAATACCTATCCTTCTCAAGCTATTCCAAGAAATAGAAAGGGAAGGAAAACTTCCAGACTCATTCTATGAAGCCAGTATTACTTTGATTCCTAAACCAGACAGAGACCCAGTAAAAAAAGAGAACTACAGGCCAATATCCCTGATGAATATGGATGCAAAAATTCTCAATAAGGTACTAGCAAATCGAATTCAACGGCATATAAAAAGAATTATTCACCATGATCAAGTGGGATTCATTCCTGGGATGCAGGGCTGGTTCAACATTCGCAAATCAATCAACGTGATACATCACATTAACAAAAAAAGAGAGAAGAACCATATGATCCTGTCAATCGATGCAGAAAAGGCCTTCGACAAAATCCAGCACCCTTTCTTAATAAAAACCCTTGAGAAAGTCGGGATAGAAGGAACATACTTAAAGATCATAAAAGCCATTTATGAAAAGCCCACAGCTAACATCATCCTCAACGGGGAAAAACTGAGAGCTTTTTCCCTGAGATCAGGAACACGACAAGGATGCCCACTCTCACCGCTGCTGTTTAACATAGTGCTGGAACTTCTAGCATCAGCAATCAGACAACAAAAGGAAATCAAAGGCATCCAAATTGGCAAAGATGAAGTCAAGCTTTCGCTTTTTGCAGATGACATGATATTATACATGGAAAATCCGATAGACTCCACCAAAAGTCTGCTAGAACTGATACAGGAATTCAGCAAAGTTGCAGGATACAAAATCAATGTACAGAAATCAGTTGCATTCTTATACACTAACAATGAAGCAACAGAAAGACAAATAAAGAAACTGATCCCATTCACAATTGCACCAAGAAGCATAAAATACCTAGGAATAAATCTAACCAAAGATGTAAAGGATCTGTATGCTGAAAATTATAGAAAGCTTATGAAGGAAATTGAAGAAGATTTAAAGAAATGGAAAGACATTCCCTGCTCATGGATTGGAAAAATAAATATTGTCAAAATGTCAATACTACCCAAAGCTATCTACACATTCAATGCAATCCCAATCAAAATTGCACCAGCATTCTTCTCGAAACTAGAACAAGCAATCCTAAAATTCATATGGAACCACAAAAGGCCCCGAATAGCCAAAGGAATTTTGAAGAAGAAGACCAAAGCAGGAGGCATCACAATCCCAGACTTTAGCCTCTACTACAAAGCTGTCATCATCAAGACAGCATGGTATTGGCACCAAAACAGACACATAGACCAATGGAATAGAATAGAAACCCCAGAACTAGACCCACAAACATATGGCCAACTCATCTTTGACAAAGCAGGAAAGAACATCCAATGGAAAAAAGACAGCCTCTTTAACAAATGGTGCTGGGAGAACTGGACAGCAACATGCAGAAGGTTGAAACTAGACCACTTTCTCACACCATTCACAAAAATAAACTCAAAATGGATAAAGGACCTAAATGTGAGACAGGAAACCATCAAAACCTTAGAGGAGAAAGCAGGAAAAGACCTCTCTGACCTCAGCCGTAGCAATCTCTTACTGGACACATCCCCAAAGGCAAGGGAATTAAAAGCAAAAGTGAATTACTGGGACCTCATGAAGATAAAAAGCTTCTGCACAGCCAAGGAAACAACCAACAAAACTAAAAGGCAACCAACGGAATGGGAAAAGATATTCGCAAATGACATATCGGACAAAGGGCTAGTATCCAAAATCTATAAAGAGCTCACCAAACTCCACACCCGAAAAACAAATAACCCAGTGAAGAAATGGGCAGAAAACATGAATAGACACTTCTCTAAAGAAGACATCCAGATGGCCAACAGGCACATGAAAAGATGTTCAGCGTCGCTCCTTATCAGGGAAATACAAATCAAAACCACACTCAGGTATCACCTCACGCCAGTCAGAGTGGCCAAAATGAACAAATCCGGAGACTATAGATGCTGGAGAGGATGTGGAGAAACGGGAACCCTCTTGCACTGTTGGTGGGAATGCAAATTGGTGCAGCCGCTCTGGAAAGCAGTGTGGAGGTTCCTCAGAAAATTAAAAATAGACCTACCCTATGACCCAGCAATAGCACTGCTAGGAATTTATCCAAGGGATACAGGAGTACTGATGCATAGGGCCACTTGTACCCCAATGTTCATAGCAGCACTCTCAACAATAGCCAAATTATGGAAAGAGCCTAAATGTCCATCAACTGATGAATGGATAAAGAAATTGTGGTTTATATACACAATGGAATATTACGTGGCAATGAGAAAAAATGAAATATGGCCTTTCGTAGCAACGTGGATGGAACTGGAGAGTGTGATGCTAAGTGAAATAAGCCATACAGAGAAAGACAGATACCATATGGTTTCACTCTTATGTGGATCCTGAGAAACTTCACAGGAACCCATGGGGGAGGGGAAGGAAAAAAAAAAAAAAGAGGTTAGAATGGGAGAGAGCCAAAGCATAAGAGACTTAAAAACTGAGAACAAACTGAGGGTTGATGGGGGGTGGGAGGGAGGAGAGGGTGGGTGATGGGTATTGAGGAGGGCACCTTTTGGGATGAGCACTGGGTGTTGTATGGAAACCAATTTGTCAATAAATTTCATTAAAAAAAAAAAAAAAAAAAGAATCTTCATTACCTGGGGGCATATTAGAAATGCAGAATCTCATTCCTCATGCCAGACATTTCTTACGCACATTGAAGTTTGAGAAGCACCGATCTTCTGACATCTCTCTTACTCACTCTGCTGTAACCACACTGGCCTCCAGCTATTCCTAAAACATAACCAGGCACACTTCTGCTTTAGTGTCTTTGCACTGACTGTTCTCTCTGCTTAGAATACTCCTCTCTCAGGTATCTATGTGCTAATACCATCATCTCCTTAAGCTTTCTTCAAATATTACTATCTTAGTGAGTCCTAACCTGATTATCCTATGTTATTCTAACTTACTCTTTTTATCACACTAACCACCCCTTATATGCCTTACATTTTTCATTCCCATTGCACTCATTACTTTCTAACATGCTATGCTATGTTATTTGTTATGTATAGCTACTTATCATTTGTTTATTTTCTGCCTTACCTCTCTTGAGCAAGCCTAACAAATAGACATTATTATTCCTGTGTTACAAACAAAGGAGTCAGGGCTCTGCAAAAATTAAGTCACGTGTACACATACACATGGTGAAAGTATGGTGGTATAGGTGGTACACAGAAACATTTGCTTCTTAATACTTTATTCTGAAGGCCCTCAGTCTATCATCCATGGTTGTGCGGAAATAAGAGACATACCTCCTTCCTTGAGAAGCTGATTGTCTGGTAGAACAGTCTAACTATACCATTATAATAATATAACAGGTAAGACGCAGTTAAAGAAATTTGTTAGATGCACACATATTTGGAGCATCTTGCCTGATGTACTGGACTAAGAGTAATAGTCAAAAGGATTCTGTTGCAGGTGAAGACTACTCTCAGGTGACCAGCTTAGCCATTAACTTTATTTATTTATTAAAATGTTTTTAATATTTTATTTATTTTTGACAGAGAGAGAGGCAGTGTGAGTGGGGGAGGAACACAGAGAGAGGGAGACACAGAATCTGAAGCAGGCCCCAGGCTCCGCACCAGGGTCGAACCCAAGAACCATGAGATCATGACCTGAGCTGAAGTCGGACGCTTAACTAACTGAGCTACACAGGCACCCCAAGCTTTAGCCCTGAAACTTTATAGTAAGACTCCCTCTCTCATAAAATGTTCTGTGCACAAGCATCATACAAGTTAGGTGTCTCAGAGAATTAATTCTACATCAACAATTACAAAGAAAAAATAAGGAGCCACAACATAAAAAGATTATGCTAATTTTTAAACCAAAAAGAAGAAAAGCAAACCAAGGAAAGAAAATCTGTACTAACATTTAAAATGGTAGCTGTAAAAAACCTAATAGCAAGAGGCCCTGTGCGATAGTGAAGAGCCGCCAGCCCTTACCGTCAGGCAGAACTGGTTCCAATCCCCTTCCTACAATGTTGTGTGAATTCTTTAGCATCTCTCAGTTGTATGTTGAAAAACAACAACGATGACAACTGCTTAATCGCAATACCAAACTCAGAGGGTCATCGTGAGGATTAAATGATTTGTTAACGTGTACTTTGCTTAGCAAGTATTTAATAAATGACAGCGGTTATTCTTAACCAATAAAATGTGTATTTGCCTAATGCAGATGCTCTTTAGCTCTCTGTCAGAAGCTTTTGGAAGCTTTAGCTGTGAAGGTCCTGAGTCAATGCAGGTCTAGGGTAAGGGACAGGCATTTGTATTTTTAAAAAGCTCTGCAGATGAAGCTGATGCATCACCAACGTAGAGCTACTAATGCAGCCTCCATGTGCACACTGATTTTCAACTTTATGCCTAAGGACCACTAATTAGCACCTTGGGAATGCAGATACCCAGGCCCCACTCCACAGCAGGAGTGCTCAGTGGATCTGGACTGGGGCCCAGGAATGATATATGGAAGCAGGACCCAGACCGTACTTTGAAATGCACTGGTCCCAGCCATACTTTTTATTGATGGTTCTCTGTGAACAAATTTGAAGATCTGGCTTAAATTCACTAGAAGGGCAAAATATTTTTAAGAACACATGTTAACTAAACCATGTGACTTTTGAAAGGATATTTTAGTGATTCAAACAGATACATAACTCAGAAAGTCAGATTTTGCTCTTCTAAATCATCTGGAAAAGCACGACGCTAAGATTTTGTGGTATTTTTTCCCCCCACGAAGTCATTTCTGCCTGCAGTCTACAGAAAGCACAAACAGCTAAACAGTACAACCTGGGTATCTGAGGCTGGAAGCAATATCAGGTGTCGCAATCAAGTAATCAGGACTCCATGTTTTCTGTGCAGAGAAGGAACCTTTGTGAGGCAGGACTCAAATGGGGAGCCCCAGTAACATTTTGTTGAAAAGAAATGGACCAAACATCCCTCTTCCTGCCAGAAAGCTTAATAACCTAGCCTCTTACTTCCATAGCACAGTTCAGAGGGGCCCAGAGAGAGTCAAAAGGCACAGAGAAGAGAGCACGCAGAGCAGAAAGGCCATTCCCAGGCAATAAGTGGCTGTGGCTGGCATTTTTCAGAGCTTTTGGAAGAAGAGCAAATCTTCTTAAATCCAAGAATTGTGCAGACAATGGAGTAGCTACAGGTTATAGAAATACCACTGATAAAGCCTCCAAAGAGTGAATGTAAGGCAGCTCTCTCCAGGGAGTTTGAGAATTTTCTGCTATTAAAATTAATAACCTTGGTTCTGATCTAATATGGGACATAAAAAGTGTGACATGCCGAAGAGATCAGCAGATGGCAGCACTAGATGATGAGGAAGAGAATCCAAATTGCTTGAGACAGAACTATTTCCCTTACCCTCCTTGGCAAAAGGGGAGCACACATGCACAAGGTGGTCATTTATAGTTTTTGGTATACAACCCTACATTGGTAGTTTTTTGAACACTGTTTATGGATCGTCCTAAAATCCACATGTTCTGTTAGCTTATACTAACCCTTTTGTTTCTTCACATATTTCCATATAGATGGTTACCTTAAAAAAGTTCATTCCTGGGTATGTGTGCTGCACTTAGCGGAAGCACAGTCCAAATGCGGAGAGTTTTAGGAAGCTGACTAAAGTAGTCTGTCTGGATATAGTTAAAGAGAAAAAGTAATCGCCTCTCTTTGTATGTAATTTTTGCTTCCAAGTGCCATACTCTATGGTAATTGTGAGCAAATATCATTCATTATTCTAGAACTTTCTATTATGGTAAGTAATTTTAAGAATCTTGGAGGTTGTTCATGCAAAAATTGAAGTTTTCTATGATGATGGCCAGGGTTGGAACGGTAAGGAAAATCACGAGTCATTTCATGAAATGTTCAACAAACGGAAATAACCAGAAGGTCAATGGGTGACAGACAGTAGCAAAAAAGAGTAGTTCCAAATATTACACATTAAATGAAGACATATTTTGCACTCAAGAGAAAAAGTAAGATATCTAGAGGCAGCAATGGTGAGTTAAGAGATTGCCAAAGTGTCTTTTGCTCTTAGAAGTAACATAGAACCAAGGCGTATGACTATGACTAGGCAGTACTTGACAGGTCTTCAGGGGAAGCTATAGGGGAAGCTATGCCCTGACTTGGTTTTGGTTAGTGTAGAAAGTTTAAGGAAGCACTGAGCAAAACAGATGTAAATAAATAGGATTACCACAGAACTAGAATTCTAAAGAGTACCAGGATGGATTGAAAAGAAAATCAACTATACTCAAAAGAGAATAAAGCACTGAGTTGTATGTGGACAATGGGACTGACCAAGTAGTTTCCTATGGTGTCTTGGTGTTTGTCCAGTGGCCAAAGATAAAAGTGAGAAGGGACATACTTATAATGATAGTTTTTGAGGCTGCCATTTTAGAAAGGTGTGGCTAGTAGATTCATGCAGATAGCATATTCTTGAATTCTTCTGCAGTTTTGGTTAGGCATGGTTTGGTTTAGGGTTTTGGATTTGTTTTGTTTTGTTTTGTTTTGTTTTGTGGTGAATTCTCCCTATAGTCCATAGCAGGAAAATATTTGGCTCCTGAGATTCTTAAGTTTCAAGTGTAATCCCAGTTGCTCAATACTTTGAAGAAACTATTGAAGGCATTGAACTTGGATAAAAATGGTCTTTAAATACAATTTTTTGTGGGTGGTTTAGGGTATTAGTTCAATCCTTGAATTCTTACCTCATTTCATTTAACCCCTAAACAATCCAGCAATTTATATATCATGACCCATTTGAATGATAAGGCTAAAAGAACAGTGTAAGCAGGAGACAAGTACAGGCACTCCGAACCTCTTCTCAGCAGGAGTAGGGCATGGGGAGGTAATCACCAATGCCTGGGGTTCTCCTCAAAGTTGGATTTAGGGAGAGTCTGAAGAAAAGTGTGGCCTGCTGCCATGTCAGCAGTAGTACAACATCTTCACAGAGTGACAAAGGCTTTATGTTTCAAGAATATACTTTGCTGAAAACATTCTAGCAAATTTTTGAAACAATAAGGAAAATTTTATTGTCATACCCATCATAGAACACATAAATTTGAATAAGTATGCAGGCTGATAATGAGGTGTATGGTCATTGTGTCATTGACATTAAAATTACTGATAATTTTTTAAAATAGTGGCGGTAAAAGCCCAAGGGGTTATACAGCAACTGCGAAGAAGGTGATTGTCTAAAAAGTAAGAACAACATCACTTGGCAAGATATGGCCCTTTATTTGATAGCTAAACTTAAATTACATTGCCCAGGAAGTCATTCAGCTTTATGCATTATTAAATCTTTACTTTAAAAAAGAGCAAAAGACCTACAATATGACATTAGAGGGGGAGAAATGCCAGTATGCTGTCAGACTTATATCTGGCATCATCTGCAATGTAGAGGTTTTTGTTGTTTTTTGGTTTTAGTTTTGCTATTCATCTCCAGCTGCGATGGGTCTCCTTCAGCAGTACTCTGGGGGTGATAGTTTGCTGCCTTTCCTTAAGTGACTGATGGTTTTTGTTCCATAGAATCTAGAGTCTAGGTGGGGCCTCTAGCTTTTCATGCAAGAAAGACCTCTTCCCTCCTCCAGGCCTGCACCACTAAGTGAAGCTTTCTCCAGTCACCAACCCTGCCAGCAATCTTTCTCACTGGCATTTGTTGGAAACCGTGGAGAAGATACATGTAAGTGGGTGCAAATTCCCCCTGTGTCTATGACTCCCAGAGAGTCTATTCTCTTACAAACTGCCTTTAGCAATTTGTGAACATGATAACTGAATTCTTCTCACCCACTGTGTGCACCTGGTATCCATTTCTTTCTCTCCTCCTCATACTTTCTATCACAGGTAAAGCATGTTCATGTCCTGTCTCTACTTGGAGATACCTGGCTTTCCTTTGAGTTCATGCTACTTTGTGCCCTGAGAGCTTACCTGCCTGTTGGTTCAACAGAAGTTATGATTTTGCAATTTATTAGGCTTTTTCTTGTTTTCGGGGTAGGAACAACACTCTCCATATTTCTATGTTCTAGGCAGAAGCATCAGGCTCTAATTTTTCTCAGTACTTAATATTTGCTTACTTGCTCTTTCCCTTCTATGTTTTGGGTGAGGTCTTCAATACTATTTCTGAATTTATCCAGTCTGGAGGGGCTTTTTTTTTAAGTTTTTACTTATTTATAGTAATTATAATTTTCTTCCAGACTACTTATTTTCCATATTTTTCTGTTCTTCATTCATCTGATTGTTTTTGATTCCTAGTCTTTATTATGTATGAATGGCATTTCTTCCTTTATCTTATTGACAATGTTAAATATACTTAGATTAAAGTGATTTTTAGATTGCTGGTATTTTTAATTTACTCTTAGTCAATTTATTTCTTGGATTATAGTTTTTATTTGAGTATCTCAACAATAGTTCAATTGTTTTTTTTGGAATACTAATTTACAGCCTTTTTTGAGTAGTTGATTTTTCTGTATGTGTGTGTGCATGTGCCCATTGCCTCTCTCAAGTGATTTTATTGGTCTCTCTATCCCTGGGTCCTAAGTCCAGTTCTAATTCCTAATTCCTAATGTCACAACACAACCTGGCTCTGGCCCTTGATTGTATGTGGAATGCTTTTAGTCCCTTTTGTTTGTAGGAATTGACTTCCTCATGGCTTCCTAAGTTTTTCCAGACCTAGAAGCCAGCAGCCTGTGGTCTTAACCCTTCCTACCACAGTGTTTCTCTTCTATTTTGAGCTAGTGGAGATATTTACCATGTCATTGAGTATTACTACTGTATTAGTGTTCTCCAGAGAAACAGAACCAATAGAACAGAAACATTCTATTGGTTCTGTTTCTCTATATATGTTTGTATATAGACATATTATAAGGAGTCAACTCACATGATTTTGAGGGCCGAGGATTCCCAAGATTTGCTGGAGACCCCAGAGATCCAATGGTATGGTTTCAGTCTGAGATTGAAGGCCTAAGAAGTAAGAAGGTTAATATACACATTCCACTCCAAGTCAGAATCTGAAGAAAGGAGAAGGTTGATGTACCAGCTCAAAGACAGCCAGGTAAAGAAAGAATTCTCTGTTACTCTGCCCTTTTGTTCTATTCAGGCCTTCAGTGGATTTGATGAGGCCCACTTACATTGGGGAGGGCAATCTGTTTTATAATTCAAATGCTAATTTCTTACAGAAACATTCTCATAGATACACCTAGAAATATGTTTAACCAAATATCTGGACATCCCATGGCACAGTCAAGCTAACACATAAAATTAATTTCTCTGCTTCATTTCATTTAAAAAATGTATTTTACTTGTTACTGGCATAAATATGATGTAGGGAGAAGCACTTAAAAATTGAACCCATGGTGCCATTTAAAAAAAATTATTTTCATTAATTTTAATGTTTATTTATTTATTTATTTATTTTGAAAGAGAGCTGGAGAGAGACTGTAAACAGGGGAGGGGCAGAGAGAGGGAGAGAATCCCAAGCAGGCTTTGTGCTGTTGGCACAGGGCCCAGTGCAGGGCTCCATATCAGTCTCATGAAATTTGAGATCATGAGCTGAGCTGTTATCAAGAGTCAGATGCTTACCTGACTGAGTCACTAGGCACCCCACCACAGTGCCATTTTGACCAGAAATCTAGATGAGATCAATTTTACTTCCATTTAATGTATGGTTACCAACATAAATAAATATTTGGGCCAGTAATACAACTTGGATAATTGTGTATAGGAAATAATTCAGGGGATTTTACCACAAAGATATTGAGCATATATTCACAAATAGAGACAGATACAGATCCCAATCCCAGCAGTTACTAAGTCTATGGGAGTTCATGACTTCTGAAATTTTTTCAGGTTCTTTAAACTCAGTGCCTCACTCTCCTCAGATATAGCGGAGATAGTAAATAGTACCTATTTCATAGGATTATTGTGAAGATCATACAAAAAGTCTTGGACTTTTTGCCCTGTATTTTAATTTCTTTATCCCAGCTGTCTTGATTGCAAACACTGTGCATTAGGTTTTTTACCTGCTAGCCTTACAAACCTAGATCCATAAAATGGACAAGTCCATTCACACACACACACACACACACACACACACACACACACAGAGGGAATTTTAAATACACCTGTTAATGACATATTGTTAAATTTTTAGTTTTAATGACCATTAAATATATTTATGCTATTTAAAATATTGATTGTTTGGTCCTTTCAAACCTTCAATACCACTCTACAATACACATTTACACACACCGTTTATACATGTCATTGAATCTTAAGTCACTGAACAAATAAAACCATCAGGCAGAAGCTTCTCGACTTCCCAGGAAATCTGTAAGTTTACCTGTATCTGCACTTACCTCCCTGTTAGAAGGGTGGTATCTTTCCTCTTAGCTTTATTTTCCAGGCCCTTCTGCCTTCTTAGGAACCTTATCAATCTTCCTCTTCTCTGTTATGAACCTGACCTTCTATACTAGCTTCTTTCCATCAACATTTCAAAATAATCTCTCCAATAATAAAAACTAAAAGCAAAAACCAAAAGCCCCTCCTTTGACCAAATTTCCCTCTTCTGCTGGGAATCTATCTTTATCCTCCTTTTTACAGTCAAACTTCTTGAATGAATTTTCCATAATTGCTGTTTTCATTTTCTCTCCTCTAACTATTAAACACACTTCAGTCTGGTTTCTGCTCTGAATATTCCACAATAAATGTTTCCACTGAGGATACCATGGTCTAAGTTGGACCGTGTCTCGTTTTCATTCTGATCTCTCTCATCAGGATCCGATGCTTGTCACCTCTCTGTCCCTTAGACACTCACTACTAGGTCTCCAGAATCCTTTTTCACCTGAATTTAAAATGCTGTTGTTCTCTGATTCTAGCCCCTTCTCTTTCCTGTTTACAAAGTCTCCTTAGTGATCTCTCCCAGTCACTGATACAGCTTCAATGACCATGCATGTGTGCAGGCTATTCCAAAATACATATCCACACTCCTCTCCTGATTTCAGATCCATCATCAATCCCTAGTTGTTGTTGTTTTTTTCCACTCGGATTTCACATGCACTTAAAACTTGAGATATCCAAATAAAAGGAATTATTTTTCTCCCCCTGATACTGCTATTTCTTCAGAATTCTCTATCTTGGTAAATGGTACAATCAGCTGCTCATTGCTTCAAGCAGGAAATCAGAAAATAATATCGAATTCTCCTTCTCCCTCACTTTCCTCTCCATGCCCTATTTCCCGAATGCCTTTCACAATTTTCCACTTATATCCATTTCTACTTGCCACCACCCTAGTGTATATACTCTCATCATTCTGCTTTGAAAGGTGTGACCACTGAATGACCACAATAACTTTTTAACTGCTCTTATTTCTACCACATTTATTTTCCACTTATTTATTAATTATATTATTTGTTATTCATTTTCACATATTTATGTATCCAAAAATGCTCATGAAGCATTTATTTGTGCAAGATAACCTATGTGCCAGGCACTCTAACAAATTTTCTAAAAAGAAAAAAAAATCTGCAAAGCACTTTTCCAATAGGGTAGATGAGAAATGCATAAAAATCACAATGAATCAATTAGTGATGTCTGCAAGGAGGGCATTATATCATGAGGCGGGAAGGGAGGAGGTTTCATGGAAGAGGGGATATTTGAGCTGTACTTCACATTTTTTGTATTGAGAGTTTTGAGTTGCAAATGATAAAGGGAAGGAAGTGCATGGAAGGGGAATGCTCCAGGAGGAGAAAAGAGAATGAAGTTAATCCTGTGGGGGGCAAGTATGCAAATCACTGAATCTAGCTGGCTACTAGGCAGGGTGTTTGAAGATGTTTAGAAGAGCTCAGAAATAAATGCTTAACATGATTCACGGGAGTGCATTGTTTCCACATTCCCTCCTCTGTACACTCTATTTTATTAGGAACATACAGAGATAGAGAGGGCCACATTTGAAATTGTTAGCAAATTGAAGGAGGGAAGAGATCCCTCTGGCCTCTGCAAAAATGAGGTGTGACCCAGAATAAGGAAATGACCCTTCAGTGCATGTTACTCATCAAGTCTAACAACTTCAGAATTACATTTTACCTGGTTCTTCCCCATACATACAATCTTTACAAGGGAAAATTTCTACTAGGGAATTCTTGTAGGCTTTACATTACCTCCCTGTACTTGTAGGAGCAAATATCTAGCACCTTCTAGTGATCAAAATGTTTTAGTTAGCTCTAAGTGGCTGTTACATAAATAAACAGAAATCTTGGCATATACGAATATGGTAAGGTAAAACCTAAAAGATTTCTTTTCATAATTACATCACAGATACCGAGTTTTACTTATTTTCCATTGTGAGAGCACTAGAATAAATGAGAACTTGCTACTTCAGGCTTGCAATCTGTTTCATGAATTTAAAAATTGTAATTATTATTTTAGGTTTCAAATATAGCACTTTTATTTCTCTGAAACAGAGAAAACGAGAAAGAAATGTGAGAGGGCAATTATCTCCAACTTGAATCCCAAGATGCTTAAATCATCTCTTCTTTCCTTTACATTAAATATTTATATTGATTTCCTAATACTGTAAGGGACACTTAACACCTCTATTTATATATAAATGACTGGAAGAACACTTTTAAACTATCGGCTGAGGTAGATTATTAAGAAATAAGCACTAGATATTGTATGAGGAAGTATTTTCTTGCTTTAATGTAGTCCATAAGTTACAATTGAACAGATTTAAAACAAAACACAGTAATCCATTATAAACAGGAAAATCCACTGTGAACTAATTTTTGCTATTTTAAAGTTAAGCCTATCATTTAAAGAAAGGTATTTTCCTATAACTTCTCTTGTTTGGTTTTGGTTTCCTAAATCTATTTAAGATTATTTTTTTCTTAAAAGATTTGGCTTTTTGGGGCGCCTGGGTGGCGCAGTCGGTTAAGCGTCCGACTTCAGCCAGGTCACGATCTCGCGGTCCGTGAGTTCGAGCCCCGCGTCAGGCTCTGGGCTGATGGCTCAGAGCCTGGAGCCTGTTTCCGATTCTGTGTCTCCCTCTCTCTCTGCCCCTCCCCGTTCATGCTCTGTCTCTCTGTCCCAAAAATAAATAAACGTTGAAAAAAAAAAAAAAATTAAAAAAAAAAAAAAAAAGATTTGGCTTTAAAACTCCATTTATTTTCTGTATCTCATTCGCAACTTTCCTAGGCCAAAATCTTACACCTAACCAACTTTTTTCTTAATGAATTTAAAATATCCCACTTCATATTTTTCTGCTTGAAACATGTTCAATTCCCTACTAAATTAGGAAAAGAAAGAAAGAAAGAAAGAAAGAAAAAGACACTTATCTTTTCTTGACTCTACTATGTTTTAGAATTAAAAGCCTAATATTTCTTTATAGATGATCGAAAATTTAAATGCATTATCTGTTTGTTCATTTACATCAGCTCATTCATTTGTTCATCTATTCAATTCAAAACAAATATGCACTGAATTTCAATCACTTTTAAGAGCTAAATCAAATACTTTCATTTAAGCAAAGCTTATTCTGGAATCCATATCCCCCTCCTCTCAGATGTGCTTCATCCTTTTCTTTGAATTTCCTTTACTCTTTGTATTCAGTGCATTGTTTTGTTTCATACTTTGGATATTTGTGTATGTGTTTTCTATAACCTTCTAATCAAAAGCTCTTTGAGGTTAGTGACTCTACCCTGTGTGTCTTCTTGTCTCCTGAATGTCTAATGAATTGCTTAGACAATTCCCCACAATGAACATTCATTAAGCACCTAATATATGCAATGCATTAGTTTCTAGAATTTATATTTAATCAGGCAGATTTAGGGGAGGAACTCAAAGTAGCATAAATAAACTGAACAAAGACTCAGCGATGGGGAAGCATGAGATGTGGTTTTGCAACACCTAATAATCCATTTTTGCTAGATAAAAGAACTGAAAAGGAGCTCACAGGAGAAAAACTAAGAGCAGTATGTAGTGTACGACCATTATGACCTTAGTGTAGGTTTGCCCAGAAAAGTTTTTCACTTTTCTTCTTTTGGTAACTATCCTAGGGCTTTTCTTACATCAGCCTCCACTGTCTGTGTAAATCTTGGTGGCTTCTCTTACCTGGTGTAGAGGTAAATCATGTGTCCTGGGCTTGATAAAGCAAATTAACTCCATTGCCAGTCACAGGAAGGAACATGTCATCCAAGCAAAACCACTTGGAGTCTTCATAAGATTTCTTTCTGGAGTTAACAAAGTAATTTTCCCTGAGGACACCAGGTTGAAAGGGCAATCTGGAGTTGCACCTTGCCCCAGGGGTGAAGAGAAGCTGCCAGAAAGTAATGCTGAGTCAAACTGAAGAATGATAAAACAAAAGAGAAAAATTTAAGGACCACAGTTAAGCTTCTAAATAGTCATGGTAAGAACTCTGTAAAGTCTAAAGTTCTCAGTTACAACAATAAACTGTGTTTTTGCTTTTCAGGAATTTGTTTGTTTTACTTATTGGGCTTGAGTTGAGTTTCTGTCAGTTGCCTTAAAAAGAGAGTGGATTATATTGGAAGGTAGTCAGTGTTTTTACTATAAAGATGGAAGAACACTGAAGGTCTGATAAAAGTATTAGATAATTACAGTTATATCAGCTTTCTACTTATGTGTTCTCTGATTGGTTTTCTTAACTCCAGAGGTCTTCCCCTTTTTTCTACTCAAACTGATTCCTGAAAAATTGTTGCTAGATTCAAAGGTCCTTTCTCAGTTTGCTTTTTTCTTGACTTCATTACATTGTGTGATGACAGTGATAATTTATTCTCTCAGTAGAATGTAAGGCTGAAAAAGATAGGCTTTGTGCCAGACTTTCATTTGAATCTGGCTTCACTGAACAATTCACTTAAACATGGGCTTCAGTTTCCTCATCTATAAAATGGGGTTGGTAAACCTACCTCATAATTTAGTTGTGAGGATTAAGAAAGATAATAAATGGAGAGTGACCGAAAAATGTTTAATGTGGGGTAGCTATATAGTATGGAAAATAAAACATGTAATTTCTCACTCTGTCCCAACAGGTAAATGCTGATAATGTCTTTTAGGTAAATGCTTTCATATCTTATTTTTACATTCATGTACAGCACTTTTAATTTTTTCTTTTATTTAGGGAATAGTATCCCAAAAATCAGTATATTCCTTTGAAATATTTCAGATACATCCTTGATTTTCATTCCAATTGCTACCATATAAGGTTTGACCTGATGACCCAGACAGATTTCTTAGCCCATATCGTTTCCTCTTCTAGTCTACCATGTATTCTGCTATTAGATTAATATTTCTAAAGCATGATAATGCTTTAAGATTCGTGTTTTAAGATAAATACAAAGATTACATTTTTTTAAAAAAGTTTGTTGGTTTATCTATTTATTTTGAGAGAGAGTGAGCATGTGCAGGTGCAAGCACAATTAGAGGAGGGGCAGACAGAGAAAGGGAGAGAGAGAGAGAGAGAGAGAAAGAGAGAAACCCAAAACCCAAGCAGGCTCCACACAGAGCCTGACTCTGGGGCTCAGTCTCTGGAACCATGAGATCGTGACCTGAGCCAAAATCAAGAGTCTGAAGCTTAACTGACTGGGTGTCCCAGGTGCCCCTCAACCAATGAATTTTTTATGTCATACATAGTACTTTTCAGTTCTCGATTGTCCTTTTATTTCTTTTTATCATGTATATTTCTCTGTTTAAATTTCCTATTTTTTTAATTTACTGCAAGTATATATGCTTTTGCTTCATAAAGGGTAGTTACAATGGCTGTTATAAAATCCTGATTGGCTCATTCTAACATTTATATAACCTAGTGTTTAGTCTCAGCTGATTTTCTTTTTTCTTGAGAACACATTCTATTTTCCTGAATTTTTGTCTGTCAGATAATTTTGGATTACATTTTGAATGTTGTGAATATTAAGTTATGGGAACTCTGAGTTCTACTGTTTTTCCTCCAAAGAGTATTATTTCTTTTACTTTAGTGGGAAACCCAGCTACAAACTGGGCAATGATTCCAATACTTACTTAAATTTTCTTTAACTGAGCTACTATGATGTTGTGCTCATGGATGTAGTTCAGGGGTCAACCAAAGATGTAAGCAGACAGAATCTGAGCATCTCCTGTACATCTATTTTATCTTCCCCAAGATTTTCACTATTTTTCATTTTCCCCTGGCTTCAGACTTCTGATTCCCCCAAAGCAAGGTATCACTGGTTTTCCTACCACGCTGACTCATGGCCACGGGCTAACATCCGAAAAATGAGAACTCACTTTGCACGATTCCTTCTCTGTGTGTTGATTCACTAAAAGAATCTGCATGCTTCTGTTTGCTATAAAGTGCTTTTCTGTAGCTCTTTTTTTGTGTTATGCCCAAAGTTTATGGAAATTTTTGACTTCAGGAAGGCTAGTCTAAGATGTTATTCAGCCATTACCAGAAACAAGTCCTTCATATTAAAAAAAATACTACTGTTTATCTAGAAGGTGAATTTATTCAGGCTGTTAGCTCTGTATGCTTCTTCCACGTAATTAAGTCAGATTGATCCTATAAGACTAACTAGAAATTCGGTCCTCAATTGAGCTTTTCCACCCCTCCCCTTCTTCTCTCTTCTCTCTCTCCTGTATGCTTACTGAAGTTTTACACAGTTCTTGGCATCAAACATATTAACTTCTTTTTAATTAACAATACAGAATACCTAAATTTCAGACATTTACCAGGAATCTCTAGCTTCAACAGTTTCTTCCTGAACTCATATTAAATACAAACTTGAATATTTGAAAGCCATATTCTCATACCTGTTCATTCCTATTAAGTTCAGGAGGATAGTGTGACATAGTGGTAAGTTAATTGGTTTTGGAGTCAGAAGACACAGTTTCAAGTTTAAAGTGTTTTGACTTGGATCTAGTAATTTTACCACTGAGGTTGAGGTTTTCCATCTTGAAATAAGTGTACTAAAAATCACTATTTCATCAAGCTGATGTAATTGACATTACCATTTACTTTGTTACTCCAGCTCAAAAATAAAAAATCATTTTACACTTTCTCTCATGTTCCACAGACAATCAGTTTCTAAGCTTTTTAATGCACTACTTTTAATTTCTTGTTGTAGTTTTTGCTATGTAGTTCGGACACCTGCATCTCTCCTGGGTACTATTGCAATAATTTTATAACTGGCTTCCCTGACTCTGGTTTTACCTCTGCTTCCCAACCCACTACCCATCCTACTTTGGACAGACTTCTCTAAAAGGCAAATGTGATCACCCTGCCACCATTGGCCCTGCCTGAGGGTCAGATCCAAACTTCATTGTCTAAAATGCAAGTCCCGTCATTATCTGACCCTACTTACACACAAGCTCATTTTTGCTATTCCCTTATATATCTCCTATGCTCCAGCTAACCTGAGCTGCTTGCCTTTAATAATATATTTTGCACTCAAGTGAGCTCATGCCTTTGCATATGTTGTTTCACTGCTTGGAATGTCCTTCTCTGGAAACTCTTTTTGTATAGTGCACAAAGTCATCATATTGTTTAGATATGATCTTACCTCAGAGATACTGTATAGGTAGAGAGGGACCATGTCTTTTGTTCTTTTGATCCTTCAATGATGAGGTAATGGGTACAGGTAGGCACTCAAAGGATGGGTGAGTGAGAATTCATTTACTTAATAACAAAGCAATCTTGACCTATTTAAGAACTAAATTCATAGTATACTATAAATGTCATTTTGGGTTTATATAACTGCTCTTATAAATTTTTTAAATTTTTAAATAATTACAAAAAAGAATTTTAGAACCTTTGATAAAGAACATTACCTGGATACACAGTTTAAAGTCATTAAAATCTGGGAAATGAGCAAATGCAGAATCTAAGTAATACATAATAAAGTAGCATTGGCTCTCAAAAGAATAGCATATTTTTGGTAGTACAGTATAGTATCATTGCTTTATGAACACATTTGGGGCTAATATATACCCATTCTAAACATTATTTTTAAAAAGTGGGCTTATGTTCTGTAATTATGGCTTTAATGTATTTTAAGTAAGACATATATTTTTAAGAAATGTCTTTCAAGAACATCTGAGCAAATTCTTATGCCTTTATGTTCAATTATTGGCTGAAGTTAGAGATAGTCAGTAATCATGCCTCCAAAATTGCTATTAGTGAATCAAATTGACCACATTCATTCATTCGTTCATTTGTTTCACTATGTATAGAGCACTATAATGCAGCAGGCATACTTCTAGGTGTTTGGTACAGAACAGTGAACAAAACAGACTAAGTATCTGATTTCATGGAATTTACCTTCTGGTGAGGAGAAGCAAACAACAGACAATAAATATAATCAGGTTATAATAAGAACACTGAAGCAAATATAAGTTAAGGAGACAGGGTGAATGAGGAGGAGAATGCTGTTTTAGATATTCCGTGAAGACATCTTTTGAAAGTGACATCTGAGAAGAGTTCTATATGAAAGAGTGAGTCATATAGCCATCAGAAAGAGAGAGTACAGGGAAGAAGGATTGGAAAGTGCAAAGTTCCTGAAGTGAGAAATTGTTTAGTATTCTGTAAATAAGTTAGGAGACACAAAAGATCTAGAAATAATGGTAACACAAGATAGGATAAACTGCACAATTGCATTATGGGAAGTACACATCAGTTGCATTTAGAGCTAGAGAAAATAATTTCTGGCTGAGGGAATCTTTGAGGTAGTATTTTTGAGTTTTCAGTAGGTAGGGATGGTGATTTGGTAGCCCAAGAGAAGAAATTTTGAGAATTGTCCTTGGAGACCAATGAGTTATATCTTTTAGGGAAAAAACAGAGATGCGGTAGAAAAGTAATGGGAGAGAAAGCCGACTAAAGATGTATGGAACTGAGAGTATGTTGGCTTTGGATCCTGGGATAAGAAGTGTGCATTTCACGTGATGGGAATTACAGATTCATTAAGGATTTTCAAAAATGGTTGACTCAGGGGGCATCTGGGTGGCTCAATCTGTTAAGCATCCTGACTCCTGATTTGGGCTCAGATCATGATCCCACAGTTGGTGAGGTCCAGGGACTCTGTGCTGAGAGCACATACCCTGCTGGGCATCCTCTCTCTCTCCTACTCTCCCTCTCTCCCTGCCCATTCCCTACTTGCATGCTCTCTCTCAAAATAAATAAATGGTTTGACTTGGTAAAGGTTAGATTAAAAACAGATCAATTGGCCATGCTGTACAAAGTGCATGGGATGGAGAGGAGGTTTGTGGACAGACTGGAGTTGAAGACCAGGTGGATTGTGGCCAAAGAGATACTATATACAACTAGACTATGCTGGTACTCCGAGAAGTTAGGTCTGTCTTTTCTGTATGAATAACATGTATGTCTTTTGTCTAGGTTATAACAAAATACTGCCAGGAAGCTATGCAGGTGGTACACTTGGCAAATGCCATAACTTGACAGATTATTCAGCTCTGTTTTTTCTTTCTTTAAGAGCTGAAATATGAACTTTTCACTGCCCCTATGAAATCGTTCTCAGTATATTATTTATATTTAACCCATTTTAAGTAATATACATATGATTTATGAGGAATGTTGCAGTAAAATTTCATCTAAGCATGATATGATGTTAATACTTTTCCTTCTGAAGCCCCTTGGAAAAGAAAAAAAAGCAGGGGGGGGGTATTAATCTCCTGCTGTGAGTCTTTGGGATTTTCCAAAGAATGAGTAGTACTCATGCTTTCTTTTTTTACATGCCATTTAATTATATATATGTAATTACCGAGGGGAAAAGATCTTCCCACTTAATAACTTTCTGGACTGAAAGCAAACTGAGTCTATATACCACTGTACTGAGTATTTGAAAATACACTATAATATTTACCTTCAAGCCTAATTTCCTTTGCCAATATTTTCTTTTTTATTTCTGGGAAAGGAAATTTTACCATCACAACAATTAGGGAATAAACGTATACTTACAAAGTTGATTTCACTATTCCTTTAGTGATATTTTCTGCCATTCTCACTCAAGAGAGATTGGCTCTTCTGAGCCAATATTTTCAGAAAATGCTAATACTTTACATATGTGTCATATTAAGATCTCCTTCCCAATCTACAGATGAGCAGATGCATTTGGGCAAATTTCACAAGGTTTTTATTTGCATTTGACCTTACAGAGAGTTCCAGAATTCATTCCAAACAGTGTCTGACCTGGTTTAAGGCAGCAAACTTGAGCACAGTTAATGTCACAATCTAGAAGATCACATGATTGGCAATGTGAATTGAATTCAACTTCCTATGTCTTATTGATGCCTTCATCACCTATTCATGTGTTTAATGTTTTCTTTTCTATCTCATTTAACACATTTAGTATGATCCCTTACACTGAAATTAGTTAATAGAAGACAGATATTGTACCATAAGAAAAAAAGAAGGCAGGAAGGGTCTAGCAATTACTCTCTAATCACTAATGGCTTCCATGCAACCAAATGTCATGATCAGTTTTTAACCCTAACCCCAAATGTCACTACATATACTGGTGTTTGAACCCGAAGAGGAAAGATATAGCATAGATACCAAAAATAAAGTGAACGCTGAAAAATTACTTACTCATGTGCCAAGCGCTTTACATGCATTATTTTGGATAATCCTCACAACATTCATACAAAGTAGGTACTGTTGTTATCTCCATTTTGCAGAGGTGGAATTTGAGGTTTAGGGAGATTAAGTAACATGAACCAGGCAATAACAAATTAAGTGCAGATCCAGGATTCAAACTCAGGCAATTTGTTACCAGAGTCCCAACTCTTAACTACATACCAACAAAAGAAGAAAAACATAAGAGAAACAAAACTTCTTGCTTTCATTCTTTTTTTTTTTTTTTTCTCTTTCATCAAACGGTATAGGATAGGTTTATTTTCCTCGGGGGTTTGATGGGGAAAGTGGGAAAAATGGGCAAGAAGAGTGTGGCTCATTTGCCTGTATTTACAGATTGTGATAAATGCTGTTTGTAAGGTAATTCTATTTTGTTAAAATTCTTGGGCTTTTTGTAAGACTAACTAATAAAAATGAGATAGTAGTGCCCAGTTGATAAAGTACAGCTGTGAAAAGAATAATGAAAAAACACAATAGAACCTATTTAAAATTAATCTCATACTATAAATACCAAATATTAGAAATAAAAAAAACAGTCAGTCATTATTATCATTAGGGTTCTAATATTAACATCATCTGATGCATTTAGGAAGTGGTCCCAGAGCCTTGAGTTATAAGAAAGTATACAAAACTTCATCTCTGTAAAGTACAATAGATAGCTTTATCACATTATCCTTATTTCTCTTTTAAAAGTTTGATTTTGCAGTTTTGATAACGATGTCCTCTATCAGCCTACCTCAATTGTGTAGTCTCGTGAAAGCTGAAAGGATTCACTTATGTACTTTTACTGGTATTGGAATAGATCGTTATTTCTAATTTTTCCTAGAAAATTCCAGTGAATTTTAGAAATTTCAGAGAATTTTCACAGGATTTAGAATTTAGACAAACTTGGGCAAGGCAAGATCTTTCACCAAGAAAATCACATGCATGTTTTAGTTGAATGAAATTTCACTTTCATGGGAGCAATACTGAGATCTACTATTTGTCAACACATCACCTAAAAGTTACTTTAAAAGAAAAAAAGAAAAAAATGACAAGATAGACTAAATTCTAAAACTGTCAGAAAAATGTGAAACCAAATTCCTTCTAAGAAGAAGGAAGGATATATTTAAGATGATTTTTTAAAAGATCACATATTCTAGAAACTTAGGTTTCTTATTTAGTGTTATTAATTAATTAATGAGTAATATTTCTGGACAACTGCAATCTAAATGTTGGTTATTTTAAAGTTCCTTTCTTTACTTGGCAGCCAGAAAGAATGAAATCATGCCATTTGCAGTGGATGGAACTAGAAGGTATTATGCTGAGTGAAATAAATCAGTCAGAGAAAGACAGATACTGTATGTTTTCACTCATACGTGGATCTTGAGAAACTTAACAGAAGACCATGGGGGAAGGGAAGGGGAAACAATAGTTACAGAGAGGAGAGGGGCAAACCATAAGAGACTCTTAAACACAGAGAACAAACTGAGGGCGAATGAGGGGTGGGGGAGAGGGGAAAGTGGGTGATGGGAATTGAGGAGGGCACCTGTTGGGATGAGCAATGGGTGTTGTATGTAGGCGATGAACCACGGGAACCTACCCCCAAACCAAGAGCACACTTTACACACTGTATGTTAGTCAATTTGACAATAAATTATATTTACAAACTAAAAAAAGTTCCTTTCTTTTATCTAAATTTTACAGATGAAAACAAACTCATTAAATCTCATTAAAACACGAGTTTGAGAAATTTGAGGCAAGCACTTAGTAAGACAAAAACACCACTTTTCTACACTAAGTGTCACAATTTCTTCTAGCGATTTCCCACTGGTGGATTTATTTGTTTGAATTATGACACATTGCAATTGATTAATTTAATGCTTCTGTTGTCAGGGCCCTGTCCCACAATTCACTTTCATTCAAAAATTCACACAGAGAAGCTGATCAGAGGTGGGTAAACGATGTGGTATAGTGAGTCAATCCTGTCATAAAAGCCAACACGGGTTAGCTATGATGAATTTTTAAATATCACCTATCCAGTGGCAGAAGATGTGGGAGCAGCCGGGGTGGGGGGGGGGGCGGGGAGAGGCCCAAGGCAGTGGCATTTATCTACACTATTCCCACAAATGGGGCTACAACAGACGCTACAATTCGGAGCTTACTCTGCCTCTGGCTGGTGGAAACAAAATGAGGGGGAATTTGGTAACAAGAGCTCTACCACAGGGACGAAAACTGAAGAGGCACGCTAGGAGGCTCTTGCCTCTAACTCTGCGCGTTCAGTTACCAAGACGAAAACGCCTGGAAGGGAGCACAATGACGCCGAGAACACAGAAACTCCTCGAGTCCGAGGCCTCGCGGCTCGGCGGCCGGGCCCGTTCACTCACACGCTCCTCCGAGTGGTTCGGTGAACGTCACACGTGACGCCCGGAGTCCTTAACCCCTCCTGCCGCCTTCCGCGCTGCGGGCGGAGGAGGCTCGGTCTCTGCGGGAGGAGGAAGGGGGGAGGGCGGAACTTGTAAAGGGAGGGACCACCACTAGCATAACGTTAGCTACCGCCGGACCCGCACCCCCGAAAGCCCACCCCACTGCGATCGCTGCTCGGGCCCGGGGGGAGGGAGGGGACGCGTAGGGGAGGGGATGCTGAGCAATAAACCGGGAGAAGAAGGGGTGGCGGAGGGGGTGGGGGAGTCCTGGTTCTGAGGGGGCAGGACGGGGTCTGAAAGATGGGTCTAGCTTAATTCAAGACTCCTGCACCCGGCAACGCCACGGGGGGGGGTGGGAGAAGAAGCGGGGGGGGGGGAGGGTTGTGCTGTGTGTGTGTGTGTGCGCGCGTGTGTGTGCGCGTGTCTACAGGTAGCAGCGGCGGCGGCGGCGGCGGCGGGGACCGGAGCAGGGGACGATCTGCAGCCACCTCCCCGCCTGTGATTTTCGGAGGCGATTGCTCACTTAGCTGGCGGATCTTTACCCTCAGGAGATCTTCTCATCCTCTCCATTTCCACGCGTCTTAGGCGTCTTCCAGTTGCAAGTGTGTGTTTTGGGTATTTTATTAAATTTTTTTCTTCTCCCTCTAAATCTTCTCGGGAATTCTGCATATTGAAGCAGGTGGCTCCTGATAAATCTTTGGATATATTTGGCTTGCCAAGTTTTTCTCTTCCCGGTCCCCTCCCTCTCCAGAGGCATCTGTGGTGCTTTTCTTTTTGGATTTATATGCAGAAAACGTATATATGTTTATATACCGACCGCATAATATGTAAATACATATATGCGTGCCCAAGCGCTTGGTTTTCGTCTCTCTTCCTGACAAAGCGGAATGTTTCGGAGCCGATGGATAACGAGAACAGTATTAACATTCTTTTGAGCCTGTTTTTAAAAAAGGGGAGGGAGCGTGAAGAATTGTTTAACATTCGGCCATCGTTTGGCTGCACACTAAGCATCACGAAGTATTTATGGTTGCAGATCAGGTGCAAACGGGGCTTAGAGAGAAAGGTAAGGGAGCTTCCTGCGTCCGCCGACCTCAGGCGTTTATCTTAATCCCGGGGATTGCCGAGAACTTCCTACTTCCCTGCCTCTTTCTCCTCTTCCCCACCTCCCACCAACCCTGCCCTGCTCACTCTCTTAGGTACGCTTAACCCTTTTTCAGTTCCGATGGATTGGGGAGAGGGGGTGCTGAAGGTTTAATCGTCTGTTAGAGTTTAAATGCTTCTCTCTCTTCCCAGCCGAGTAACCGAGTTTCCCAATCCCCCTTCAGCTGTTTTAGGAAACCCATTTTGTCTTTTTGAAAAAGAACGCTACCTAGATAGCTGTTTTAAGCATCTCATGGTGCCAACCCCTCACCTCTTTCCTCTGACGAAAATAAAAGCAATAAAAAAAATAATGAACTTTAATGAACTGGGTGGTTTCTTTAGCACTGGGGTTCATGGAACCTCCCAAACGCTTATTTTCATTTAAAAACAAACCCATACCTCAGGGGGAGTCCACAGTGGAGGAAATTCAGCTTCCGTTTTTACATTAAGCCAATTCATTTTACTTGGAGGGTCATTTACCAGAGTTGAGCGAGATGGAGCGGAGTCTAGTGTAGGAAAAACTACACGATACTAAATTCCTTTTTCAGATCCACCCTTGACACCATGACCAGTCCCTGTTTAACTCCCTGCCCAGGGGACGCATTTTCAGACTCGACCTCTGGGGAGAGGTGGAAACTTGCCCTTCTGTGTTTCTTCTCTCCCTTCAGCCTCCTTCCCCCTCCGCTCACCCTCGCTCGCCCCGGCAGTTTGCAAATTGCCCGTTTTGCCCACCCCAGTCAGTGGGTGTTTTCTGCTCTTCTCCTCTCCTGCCCCCCTCTGTCCTCTCTTCATTGGCGCTTTCGGAGCAGATGCATCTTGGCTCTTCTTGGGCTCACTCTCCCGCCTCTGCCCGCCCCGCCACCCCCAGCCCCCGCCCCGGCCCCCGCGCTCCCCACCTGCCCCAGCTCTCCTCGCTCCTCCTCCCCGCCTCCCCGCGGCGCCTTGACCCTTCAATCCCGAGTCCCGGCCGGCGGGTGGGGGGCGTCGTGTCGTGCGCCGACGACCCGGCGGCCGACGCCGCGCGGAGCTGGTGTGAGGAGACACCGCTGGAAAGGCGAGCGGTAGTCGGCGGACGCGAGGCCGGGAGAGCCCGTCCGAGCCGGAGGGAGCCGAGAAAAGGGAGAGGGCGAGTGTGAGGCGCGCACGCTTCCCGAGCTCGTGCGGACGAGTGCAGTCGCCTCCAACGCCTTAGAGCGGCGCCCCAGTCACTGCAGCTTTTCAGCCTAGAGCTGTGCCCAGGGACCACAGAGACCAAGAGCCAGGAAATCGGCCGAGAGGTACTAAAGAAATAAGGAAAAAAATACGAAAGAGCGGGGAGGGTTTGCTGGCGAGATACGGAGGCTGAACAGATGGAGGAACAATGCCGCCTCCAAAAGAAATCCCTCGCCCAGAAGCCCTGGCGGAGGGCGGCGGAGCTGCCTTCAGCCCCCTGCTCTCCCCAGGCCTCGGGCTAGTTCAGGGGGTGGTTCCGCCTCTTAGTTTGACAGGGATAAGAAAGTTGCTCTTCCCCGCATTTCCTGAGAAGAGCTTTTCGGATCTGCGTGGTGCAAGTCAAGATGTCACTCCCTAGATCCCCCCGCGACGAGCAGCTAATAGATTATGCATATTGGGCAATAAAGTCCCCCAGGAAGACAAGGTAGTCCAAACATTTCAAACGTTCTCCCCTGGCTCCTGACCGTCCAGCACAGTGCTTTGTGAGTAGAAATGAAAAACCACCTGCAGTGAATTTAAAATTATTTTAGGTTGAGATTTTGAGTTGGGAATAATTTATTCCAGAGGAGGTTGTTAGCGTGTTATAGAGATGAGGGAAATCATGTGTCTAACATTCGATTCATTTGTGATTATTCTAAATTGTGGGCAGTCGGCCTCCACAGAGGTATTATACTATTTCTTTTTCATTTCCAGGGCCATAGTGATACATGTAGGATTGAGGAAACATGAATTCAAATAGCAAACCCTGTATCTGTTACTCTGCATTTTATAGGTACTTAATATTCTCATTTTTCTTTTTCTTATAGTGAAAGTACAGTAGACTATTTTCGCTTAAATAAATTCTCATGCTGTGTATGAAAATTACAGGGTCCTAATGCATTTCTCCAAAATTAATTTTGCTTAATTACAAATAAGAACATAGATATAAAAATATCACTAAGGAAAGGTGTGGGTACGTGTGTTTGAGTGTAAAAGCTATAAAATGTCTCGGCATTTCAATCAGCCATTGCAACCTAGCAGAACACCAGCTTTTTAAATGAGCTCAGAAGCAATGGCCATGCACACATTTAAGATATTGAATGTTAAGTACAAAAACATTAAGTTTACTGTGCCCTTGGCAGAGAATGAATTTAAGGCTACCTGCACTGCTGAGTGATTGAATGATTTACAGAGAAAGTGGAAGTTAATCATTACTCAGGCCTTCTGATTACATGGTTTGATTAAAATAAGTAACTGTTTTCTGTAAGCCTGCTATTCTACAGTTAGTCTTTCCAATCCTCTTAACATAAGCAGAAATTGAAGGAGTCAATCTTTTAGCAGACTATCCTAGAGTTCCTGCAGTGTGGGGGTAAAGAAAAGCCTTCTTCAGTTCCCCTTCTTTTCACAGTCTCCCTTCCTTCACCCCCAGAGTACTTTCTGTCAGTCTTATCTCTATTCCCATGGTGTCATTTCATTTGTGAAAATTTTCTTATGTGTCTAGGTATAACATTTTCAAATAAAAATGTGTGACTTGTTTTGAAATTGACATTGGAATATACACTCATGGAAGGTAGGCAGAGAACTCCATTTGCTGCACATAGAGTGCATGAAGGCTTGGTGATTCTTTGCAGGGCTGAGTGAGTTCCCTGACTTCCTAAAGCCTCTTCCAACTCTGAACTTTTCATATTTTTTTCCACTTTTATTATTTTCACATGGCTATCCAGTGACAGGATCTACATCTTCCTTCAAATTTCCTTAAATTAGTTAGGATTTTTTAAAATAGGATAATTAAATAGCTGTAACTAGAGACTACAGATACAAATCTAAGCTCTCTGAGTTAAAAATTTTTTTTTGTTTCCATATAAGTTTTAATGTTATTGACAGCTTTGGGATAATATTAATGCAGATTTAGGTATGCTTGACAAATGCCTCTCTGGGTTGCCATGTGTTGAAACAAATAATTTTGAGTATTTTTAGCAAAGCATAGTAATCCTTTTTAAAAATTTTTATACAAAGGAATTACTTTATGAATTACCTAACATGCCAGTTTGTAGTTTTTGTAAGCAAAACACAATTGGAATTAACAGTAAGATTTGAAACCACAGCAGTTCAACAGTACACTTTTGCCACATTTTAAAGTATTTTGAAGTGAAGTTTGAAGCCAGAGTATAAGTAGGAAGATATGATTCCTCAGTTATATTTTAATTATTTGTAAATGGAATCACCCAAGTTCAGTTTATCAAACTTATTTTTTTTCCTAGAATGCAGGTCTGGTCTTGCAGATCTCTTGTTAACAATGGCCAATGTTCCTTATAGCATGGATGCTAATGTCCAGAATGCAGATGGCTTTTAATTCTTTGCACAATTTACTCCCCAACTTTACTTTTTAGGTTAAAATACCTTCCACCTAGAACTCCTCCCCACTTTCCTCTTTCCATTCACAAGACTGTAACTTGTTACATTCCCCAATACCACCCCATTTTATGCCTCTGTACCTGACTTATACTAATATTTCTCCATGGACTACTTTCCCACATCCCCTACCTGCCACACACACACACACACACACACACACACACACACACCAAATGTAGGCTAGGAGAACATTTTGTTTCCTTAGAGTGGCCTTTCCTCCACCATCCTGCTTCATTCCTGGATTCCGGCATGAGCTCCCACAACACGTTTTTTATACCAGGAGTAGTCTGCCTTTTACACTTCCTGATGTTTGGCTTCCTCAGTTGATAGCAAGTTCCCATAGGTGAAAAACCATACTTGATTTATCATTTTATTCAGAATGCTTAGACCCATGTATGAACATGAAATAAATAATTTGAAATTGATTGAAATTGTATTGATTGAATGATTGAAAAATGATTGAAATGATTGAAAACTGTATTCTTTAGAAATCCATTTGGCTATGAGGTAACAGAAAACTTGGCTAACAGCAAATAAGGGTTTCTTTATTTCATATAATAAAAACTCAAGAAGACAGTTGTTTAAACATTTGGTGAAAGAATTAGACTTCTTTTATAATCTTGGTATTTTTCTTCTCATGGTCATAAGATTGCTGCTGTGCTTCTGGCATCATGTCTGCTTTCTAGGCCCAAAGAAAGATAACGAGAATACTCTAGGATTTTTCAACTGGCACTATTGTCATTTTGGGCCAGATAAACCTTTGTCTTCATTGGGGGGAAATTAGGATGTCTGGCAGTGTCTCTGGCTTCTACTCACTAGATGCCAGTGGCACACCCTACCCATCCAGTTTTGACAACCAAGAGTTATTTCAGACATTGCCAAATGTCCTTAGAAGTAAAATTGTCCTGGATTGACAATGATTGCCCAAAGTCAGAGGAAGGTAATTCCTGGTTACTACTTCCTCTTTTTCTTTGCATTGTAGTTGTGGTGAGGATCTATTTGGTTTTTGCTTAATAAATGGTAGTGGACTCTTTATGTGATTGCTTAAGAAAGGAGGGAAGGAGGGACAAAGGGAGAGAGGGAGGAAGGAAGGAAGGAAAGAAAAAAAGAAAAGGAAATGAAAGGAAAGAAACGAAAAGAGGAAAAAGGGGGAGAGGAAAAGGCCAAATGAAACTTCTCCTTGGGCAGTTTGTCTCTTTTTTTGTGATGCGGACATTCTTCCTGTAGAGTTCCATTCTCATATCACTGCCAGAACTGTGTCAAATGGCTACTTCTAGGTACATGAGAGGTCAGAAACAATATTTTTAGTGTGGCATACCAGTACCTCAGAGAAAATCAGAATCTGAAAAAAGAAAGGGAAATAGATTTGTAGTTGGAAACTAGAAGTGTTTACCACTATGACAGAATAAATGAATATGGAAAATTCATCTAAATATTTTAAAAGGAGAAAAAGTAAAAAAAAGGAAAGCAAACAATAATAAAGAGGATAGATAAAATTTTTCACATGCTAAATATTTAACAAAATGACTTGGATAATACTGTGTTTTCTCCCTCTAGATGCTAATTTAGTTGGAAAATAAGTGGGCAGAATGGAGGCATTTTGCTCTTCCTAAAGTGTGTGTGTGTGTGTGTGTGTGTGTGTGTGTGAGTGACAGCACTCCATCCCCTTCAATCTACTGAAGAAAGCAGTAACGTTTGTTATTCGTATTTATAAATTAGTGGTCAACAGTGAGAAATGTTGTCAGAGAAGATGAAAATGCAGATCTAGTGTTTTAATACAACTTTCTAATGCATGTATTTGGAAAGCACATGCTAGTGATGGCATTAGATAAAATAATGGTTTCTTGTACAGCTATGTTAGCATGGGCTATAGTAGCTTTAAATTAGATTGCTCAGTTGTTTACCTCAGTGTGGTAAAGAAGGATATCATTGATATAATGGATATAAGGATATAATGGATATCATTATAGGGGAGAATTCTACCTTACAAAGATATATCAACATTGCTGTGATGGGCCAGTAATCTTGTCTGATTGATTACAATTTTTTTTTCTGCTTCTTACCCTTGTTGTTCATTCTTTATGAGTCTTTTGAATGCCAACTTTTGCTCAATTTTATGTAGAATATAGAAATATAAAATATGGTGTCTATTAAGAAACTTTTGCCTTCAAGTAACAGAATAAAGTAAGCCGATTAAAGGCTTTAACAGTGAAGACATCTCACAAAACAAAGATTCTGGAGGTATACTGGTCCAGCTAACTCAGAAGTTCAAGGATGTCAGGGCTCTAGGATAAACTTTGCTGTTATTCTCTTGGCTCTCCATCTTGGGAAGAAGAAAAACAATATGGCTGACTATCACAGAGCCAAACAGTCCTACTCAAAGCAAAGAGTTGCAGTCTTATGGAAATGAGAATATGCTTGATTGACTAAAACTATGACACATCCTACTCCTAAAATGATCACTGGCAAAGAGATAATGCATTGTGCATGATTGATTTTGGTTAATCATGGTCCTTCCCCTAGGGCTGAGGGGAGGTCTCCTTTCCCTGTGGACATGTCAAGGTCGTACTTAAAATCAGAGCTTTTGTTAACTGGGAGGAAGGAGGCAATAGCTGTAACCTTGGGTACCTAATAGGGTATTCCATAAACATCATGCTCTGTCTTCCTCAAACTTCTCATAATATGGAATGACTATATTGGAAAACACACACACGCATTAACCAGTCTTTGAACCCATGAACATAAACTGAATACATGTCAGGCTGCCTGCTTCTGATGTAGAATGATTCTTTCATGATGCTCCAGAGATTTAAAAAAATACTACCTGGAGAATCAGAAAATGTAGGAATAGGCCCTGGATAGAAGAATTACAAACACTAAATTATGCTACATTACATGCCTAAATACAAAACCCTATCTTTTCAACTTATGCCTTCATTATATAATATAGCTGCAGTTAAATCAAAGCATTTCCTCTTCTACTAAACAGATTATCTGTGTTTGTCACATGATCTTATAATCATAATTCAGGAATAATGAGAGAAATAACTGAATCCTTTGCCAATAATTCTCATGATGAAGGACTTGATATTAGTTATGCCCAAATTAAAACTACCCTGCTGCTTTTGATAACTGTTTACTTGGAGGGCCTAAGGGAGGGTTTTCAGTCTACATGCCAGGGAGTATCTCTCTCAATGAACATTATGAGTCTTTTTTTTTAAAACAAAGAAAGCTTTATTTTCATTCTTTTGTCTGACTTCATGGAAGGATAGACTCAATTTTGTGTTCAGTTGAAAAGGGGTTCTTAACCATCTCCTTCTACCCTGCTTTATTATTTGAATCTATTTTTTTAACTTAAACTTTGCTCTAAGATTTTATTGTATTTTGGCTTTTTATCATAAATAATTTGTGATTCAAATTTTTTCTGAAAGAGGAAGAATATATGTATATGTGCATGTACAAACAAGTGCTGTCATATATCACTCAGTAAGTGTCTTCTCCTGAATGAATACATGTTCAGAAATTAGACAATATTGTGTGCAATAAACTGCTGAATTATGCTTCCATTAGCATGTGCAATAGGATTTCAGGGAAAGGAGATACAAGCAGTGCTTGAATCATTTTGATAAACATTGTAGTTTACAGCTTGATAGTAAACTAAGGCAGGGTAGGTGGAGAAAGTGTAAAAAAGTTGAACTCATCATACGTATTTTGCTCTGTGGTCATATAGAAATGGGTTTTCAACTTTTCTTTCCTCTGTAGCATAAGAATTTCTACGATCTCATTCCTATCTAATAACTTTCTCCCTAATAAAAATGGTCAAATAAGCTTTAACACCAAAGCCACCATGTAAAAGAACCATGAGCAAGAAAAGAATGGATTTGATCTCTCTGTCTTTGTTTTAACACAAATGTTGTGATGGCCATTGGCTATCTATCTCCTGAGTTAACTATCAGCATTTTAGAATGAATGCATTTTCAGCATCTCATCTTTCCATTGCCAGTGCTCTATTTTTGGGCTCCATGCCTGAAGCCGTTTGTGCCACAGCAACCACCTCTGACCTGGGCTGCTCACCTCCAGGTGAACTATTATTTGAATCAAACTTAAAATCATAATTAGTAACTCCATCTGTGTTTACAGGCAGAAACAGATGCTTCTCCTTTTTGTTTTAATAGAAGGTATGTTTAAAAATGGAACCATAGTGAAATTTTGTTCTAAACAGATCCACGTTTTAGTGGGCACTCTTGTATCAAATGAAAACCACCAAGAGAACATGTTTTCTAAGCATCTGACATTCTCTTGTCTAGACCCAGGCAGTATCTCATACTTTGACAAATCCCCTGTGAAATAATTATGGTGCACAGAATTGACCTCAGATATTGCAAGTTCCTAAAGCTTCTCTCAGGGAATAAAATGGTTAATTATATAATGAATATACTATGTTTCATCAAAACTGAGGAACACCTGATTACAGGACACATTCTTATTTTAAGTAAACCTTTGAAAGAAGAAACATCTCAAATCATTATACAATTCTTTCCTACCACTTAGAATTTTTATTTTATACTTTTATAAGAGCAACCTAAATTAAACAGATGTATAGTTTTATACTATATCAGCCTTGTAAATATATAAGAAGCATAATATTAATAAATACATTGGTTTAAGAATTAAAGAAAATTTGTTCTATTTAGATCCTCACTCTTCTGAATCTTTTTTTTTCTTTTGACTCAGAGGTATCCATATCCATGTTTTTTTCTGATGATAGTCTCTGTGTTTGGTGGTATGCTATTTCTGAAGAGTGCTCCATGATTATCTTCAACATTTCATTCCAAGCAGCTGATACCTTCTGAAAAGTTTGATGCTGGTGTTCTGTTGATCCTACTAGAAGGTGACAACTGAGAATTTTCAGATGACAACCAGATCTCATACTTATTTCTTAAATTGCCTTGAAATGTCAGAAGTCGTGGCTGTCTGTTTATGGCAAGAGGAACACAACCAATTTTTACACACAAAGCCAATGACACCTGTGCCTCCACTACTGCTTGGCTATAGGAATTCTAAAATGCATCCTGATTTCAAAGATGTTAAAGGTTACAAAAAATGTGTCAGAATCAATGAAATGTGGCAACTTTAATGCTACATCTGTCCTCATTTTTTAAGGGAGCTAATGCAGTAATGATTATTAATTAACCAACTAATTAATCTCTAAGCATTTGGATATGAGAGATTACTACATAATTCTTAGACAGAATGATTGGATCTAATTCTATCCCCTTTTATTCTCTACTTATCCTCCCAGCTTGTATTATATAAAACAGAGCTAGTCTTCCAAAGAGAGAATGGTAGGATGAAGAAAAGCACAGACTAGGAATCAAGAAACCTATGTTTGTAGAGTGGACTCTTACTAACTGTCACTGCCTATAATTCATGTAAGCTCTCTGGGCCTCAGTTTCCATGTTTAAAATGTACAGCTAGACTAATTGAAATTAATGTGTCTTTTGGCTCTCATAACTGTTTGGGGTAAAGACAATCAGTAATAAAGAATGTTTATAATAATAATATATGATTAAGCTGGTATTATATAAACATGTAATGGTAAGTGTTCCTTTAAACTAGTAAGTTTAATATATATAATAGATATTATATAGCCTTAAGATTTATTGTATAGCTTTAAGATTTTACAGTTTCTGGAGGTTTACATATATCTTGTTTGCTCTCTAAAACAACTATAAGCAATACAGAAGTTTCAACAGAACAGTTAGGATTTAGGACCCTTCTCCTCAAATATACTGGATGAAAAAGATTACCGAATATACCAAAGCCAAATAAAGAGTGAAAAAGTGGGAAGAGGCAAGGAGAAAATGCATTTTATACCAAGAACAAAGAAAACTTACACAAGGAATTAACTATCACTATATGTAAATATTCCGCTTAAAAAGAAAGTCATCGGAGGGCGCCTGGACGGCTCAGTTGGCTAAGTATCTGACTTCAGCCCAGGTCATGATCTCACAACTCCTGAGTTCAGGCCCCGCATCAGGCTCTGGACTGACGGCTCAGCCTGGAGCCTACTTGGAATTCTGTGTCTCCCTCTCTCTCTGCCCCTCCACAGCTCATGCTCTGTCTCTCTCTCCCTCTCAAAAATAAATAAACATTAAAAAAAAAAAAAAGAGAGGAAGAGTCATCAGTAAAAAGCAAGAGGAAATTGGCAGGTAAAAATGAATTTTACTTTTTTTTTGTTTTATCATTACTCAACTGCATACCACTGATTAAAAAAATATGAATAAAAGAAAGAGTAGTCTTGGGTTGGATCAGTCAGATGCTACTATTTGTGGAAATATCTTGACAGTTCTTACTGTGCAATTGCACAGGCGACAGTGTTTGTTCTCTGTATTGTATTTGAAAATTGCCACTGCTCCTAAGTGGTCAGAAAGCTGGGTACTTACTTTCTGATGACTAACAAGCTCTGCAGAGGTATGCCACTCTCCTTTCTCTCATTGTAGTATAGTCACCACAAAGAAAACACTGTGGCCTCTCACCTATCTTTTTGGCCATAAAAGTAAGTTGATTTCTAGAGCATGAAGAAAACCCTTTATTTTGACGAGATATTCTTGAAGCTCCCATTTCATACAAGTCAAGTATAGAATGCATAATATTGCTGCAAAGAAGTAGATTTTTATTGAATTTAATTAATTAAATTATTTTAATCCTCTATTTAGGTTACTTGGTCTATTAGAAAAATATCCGTGATAACTAATACTAGTATTTAAGATTTAAATGTTTAATGGTTTAGAGTTTTAGACCATTAACTAGGGTATTGAGGTTATATTCCCATTGCAATAAATATTTTTTGACTAAAGGGGAAAGTCCTTGTTTTTGACCCCAGCTAATATGAAAAATATGATGTTATAAGGGATAATTCCTTTTTAAAATTTTAAAATAAATATCCAATGGTATTTCCATCTGAGAAACTGAAAGGGCCATAATGTTTTTTTTTAGACAAGTGTAGGCCAGCCTCCTCAGTTTGCAAGTGACAAAGCAGGCCAAAATAAATAATGTTTTGCTGGGTTTATACAACGATTGAACTTGGACCAAAACATCCCAATCTTTATGTAATACTTTCATGCATCAATTTGATGTACAAGACAGCAATACATATATCTGTGTCATATATGTATATATACGTGTATGTATATATATATATATATATATATATATATATGATTATAGAATTATTAGTTTGTAAATACAGGGAGATAATTGACAGAAGTTATAAAGAAGGGTGTTTTACTTTTAGGAAGGTTTTGTGAAAAAGGAGATTGAGATATGAACAAATGGAGAAAAGGGAGCAAAGCACTGCTTGAAGAAAAGCAAAAAAATTAAGAATAGGACATGTAGCAGAGGTAATCGGTCGTTCTACGCTTTTTCAAAAGTAAAGTAAGTAAATAAATAAGACTACCCACATTAAGAAGTACTATTGTAGAAGAGAAAGAAAGGTGCTTATTGAAAAGGTACATCTCATTCTGTGTTCAGTAGTTTGGCTTAGGACCTCTGCAAATCAGAAATGTCAATTATGTATTTCCCCTGAGATAATCAGTTTCCTCAGGAAAACTGGTTCATATCACTCACATCAGAAGAAACTAGAAAGCAAATTAAATTATTTAAAATGGAAAATATAACTTTCTGAGTATATGTCAAGTAATATAACTGGTTAATGCTAAATCAATTTGAATATGTAAGTGATGAATCACTAATTTTACTCCTGAAGCCAATATTACACTATATGTTAACTAACTAGAACTTAAATAAAAATTTGAAAAAGAAGAAAAAAAAAGTACTAAATCAATTTGAGATCATTGGCTGCCACCAAACAAGATTCTTCTTATCCTAACTTGCCCAGATACTGTTTTCTAACCTGGGCAGCCTCTCCCCAGAAAGTACTAGAGACATTGTGCACCCAAAACATCTTTCCCATGCTCCCATTCAATATAATACTCTAGTCAGTCCCTTCAGAACTTCTGATTACGGGACACTTATAATCAAAATGTCCCATTTGCTTAAGGGAGAGAGGTTCTAGTTGGTGCTAATCTATTAACACCCAGAGATCATCCTCATCATTAATTAAAGGATTATAATATTACCAAGGCCTAAGAAGTGCAATTTCAAGTGAGATATATTCCTCTGTTTCTACTAAATTGTACATGAAATCAACATGTCCCTCCCGACTCTCCTTCAATCCACTTTTGGTAAAAACAGCTCATTTTAGGAATCAGTGCTTAGAATAACCAGCAGCTGGAGAACAGAGAATGCATCAGAAAAGCATGAGCATGTTTTCTATACAACTCCATAAACACGGTTGTAATTTCTCATGAATCGGTGCATTTTGACTCTGCTAGTCAGAAATACACTGGGAATAGTCCTAGTAGTCAGTGTAGAATGTCGTTCCCTCACTGGTCTTCTCTAAAACTCCAAAGAAGCATGAAACGCCACAGAACTACCTCTCATGGGGCCCTCTCTCTACCATGCAAACCTGAAAATAACAAAAGAGTGAGGTGATGTTACTACAGGGCAGAGAGAAGTCCCAGTCACTGAAATGGAATAGTCTATCAGGGACATACAGACAGTATAAAGAGCATCGTTTGCAATATCCTTTAAATTTTCTGCTAGACACAAGCTTGCAAAACAGGTATATATATGTATATATAAACATAATATGCTTACATGAATAATAAGTGTTTATGTTTATTTATATGAATACATTTGTCTGAATTCTTTCCTTCCCCATGTGATGCTCATCTAAAATGAATGAAATGTAAAATAGGTATTTATGGGGAAGGCCAGGAATATTAGTTTAAACCAGGACCATTGCCAATGAGATGAACCTTGGTTCATGCCAAGTGTTAACCAGAAGGATGCTTTAGAGCCCCAAAGGGAGGACAGGAGGCAATCCCTGGAGAAGGTGGGAGATTGAAAAACTTTGGTGTGAGAAAAGGACTATAAAATAAACAAGACTGAGGCAAACAAACCTCTGTCTCGCTCTTAGCCCCAAAGGTGATCCTGTTGCTACGATAGTATTAAAATATGTGTTTTTTTGTAGCCTTCAGGTTTTCTTTGATTTTGTTTATGTATCTGTCCAATAGGGTTGATAATGTCAACCTCGTAGGGCTGTTGTGGAATTAAGTGAAATAATGTATTTAGTACCTTTGCTTGGCACATAGACAATGTCTCTGAGTGCTCTTGTTATCATGATAACCCTCCACACGTGTACACAAACACGTTCTCTGCTCACTCAATAATAACCATTTATCCCACACTTTTTGTGTGCCGTGCAGTGCTAGTCACAATGAAGACAGCAAAGACAAGTCAAACCTTGTCTCAAATGTCCTGGGAATACTTGTTTTTTCCCCCCAGAGCCTTTGAAATTCAGATATAGAATGTTCTATATTCCTGGCTTGCCTAATGCAAGGAAGATAGGGCTGTTTTTATTTTATTAACACATGGAAGGAAGGATAAAGCATTTAGAAATGGTGAAATTGGCAGCTTTAAAAAAGTTCAAGGACTCTATCAGCATTAGGATGTGGAAACATTTGAGTCATAGGCTTGCTAGGGAGTGAGTGTTTAATAGGCGCCTTTGTAAAATCTCCAAACTAAGCTGTATCATTTTCTATACATGCTTAAATCTCTTAATTACAAAGCAACTTTAATTATACAAAAAGTATGCCTCTTCAATCATGTTTTAATCACACATGAAAAAATTAAATTTATACCAAAGTTATTTTCTGCATTTCAATTCTGATTTTTAAACTCTGGCATATTCCAAACCAAAAAATTACATTAAGCTAATGTTTATGCTTGCACATAATCCCACACTTTCAAGGCAACACTTAAAATATTCAGAAGAGCTTCATAAGAGGGAGTAGTTTAATTCTGCTGTTGACTCAGAGCCATTGTTCTTCACAGTTACAGCTCCGTTGGCATAGGCTACATATGGTCACTTGTTTTCTCAGTGTACAGAGTGATAATGCATTAACATTCTGGCTGGTGGTAGAGGATACGCTGTTTTAGAGAAGTACATCAGGGAGGATGTGCTGCCTCTTGGGCAGAAAGGAGGACAAGATCACCATGAAGGAGCCTGCAAATTGCCTTAAGAAAAATCCCTGTGGCTTTAACTGTGGTGACTGACTTGGGAGCCCTGATTTCAAACATTGGCTGTCTTTGGGTAGGACTTAATATTGAAAGAGCAGTCGTCAGAGACAATGATGGATCAGAGCCATGGAAGGAGATGTTGTCATTCAGAAATGCCGTTCTGGAGCCTTTGGTTGCCTCTTAGAAAGGACATTTTATGACCCCATGTTTGCTCTAATCACTGCTATGTAGGTCATAGGTTAAAGTGGAGCTTTGGGCTGGTGACTGATGGCCTCGGAGGTCCATTAGAAGTCTTTAAATGAAATCTTTGAGTATTATTTAAGTGGTTTCTTGGGGACTTTGGCCAGGGTTTAGTGAACATGACTTTTCTTTTACCTTTTGCAGTTTCCTTTGGTTTATATTAAATGAAGAAAAAAGGGCAAGGAAGATATTGTATCTATTCTTTTTATGCTTATTTATTTATGTTGAGACAGAGAGAGAGAGAGAGAGAGAGAGAGAGAGAGAGAGAGAGAGAGAGTGAGCTCATGCACATGAGCAGGAGAGAGATAGAGAGGGAGGGAAAGAGAGAATCCCAAGCAGGTTCAGCGCTATCTGCACAGAGCCTGACTCGGGGCTTGATCTAACAAGAACCTTGACCTGAGTCAAAATCAAGAGTTGGAAGCTTAACTGGCTGGGCCACCCAGGCTCTCCTGTGTCTATTCTTATACTGTGAAAGATATCACCTTTCATCTAATTTGATTCCAAGTGGAATTGTATCCCAAGAGACATCTGTAGTTATGCAGGCCATGACTTTACTTACTTTTCCCAGCTAATCTGGTTTATATCTATGGTTGTGAATAAAAAAGAATAAATAAAACAAAACAACAATGAATATTAGTAGCATCACCAGAGGGAGCCACTTACACAGTTTTGTCTCAAGCATCAGCAAAGCTAACTATCATGGTTGAAATGCAGAAATATTAAGATTTTTATTGTATTTTCTAAAAAGAATGGCAGAAAAGTTGATGATATATAAAATCTGTTAGCAGCAATTCCAGATTATGGGACTAGCAGCAACCACTTCATTTCTCCCACTTGAAATATTTGTGAATGGTAATTGCCTGGCTGCAATCCAGAAAGTAAATCATATTTCAAAATGTAAAATTGTATTTGGAGCAAGAGGTATTTTCTCTGATCCTGTCATTGTCCCTCTACAGAATAGTATTAGCAAGTTTGTATGTTTGAAACTTATGCCAGTTTACTGTTTTTGTAATGTAAATTATGCTACCAAAAATAAAAATGAAGAATAAACTCTTTGGATGCACATGCCAGTGCTCAAACACATTCTGCTGCCCCTCTTTGTGACACACATGCACACACACGTGTGCATATTTCCTCTAGTATTTGTTATCAATCAGTAGAAGCAGTGTTGCCGTATGGACATCAGATAAGTGTGTCTTTGGGTCCCCTAGCAGGAAAGAGAAAATTAGTACACCTAAACTAAAATAGGCACGCGTCTTTATTAGCACACTGACCTTTTTCATAAAGAAACAGTCAAATGTATGCAGTCTTGGGGATACTCTCTTAATTACCACTCTGACAGAATATTTCAGGAAAATGTATTGATTCCAACTGTCTGTTCTTGGAAGGGAGATTTCTAGGTCTTTGGTTGTTTTATCTTTAGTAGTTCTAACTCAAATCATAAAAAAAAACAGAATTGCTGTAGTTCTTTAAACAAAAGCGCTTTATGCTTAATACTCCTCAACCCCCCCAGCTCTGATAGAATCAGGTAAATCTCATTATATATAATCACAAGAAAGAATGTTCTATAAAATAAAATGATCTCCACTAGCTCATGTAATGGCACTTCGTTGATCTGATTACAATAAAGTCTGCAGTGCATAATATTGATACAGAATGCTTTCTTAGGTTCCTGTCCTTATAACAGTCATTCTCTTCAGGAAAGTATTTATTGTGGTTTGTGCTACAGATGGAAAGGAGAAAATGAGAGTGAAGATTAGTTGCACTTGACTCTGGCAGTACTTATCTTTCTTTCCTTATAACAGCCTTTCATTCTTTTCCTGCATTGCCACCCAGCCAAACTGCTCCCCTGACAAACTGCCTATATCTAATCTATTTGTGAGGGAAGTGGTGGGTGGTGGGGAGTTAGGGGCATGCAATGTGGCTGATCAAAATGTCCTGCCTATGGGACTTCAGGTGTACAAATTTGCCTTGGAGGCAAAGGAGCACATATAGTTTAGTTTTCGGTTGTTTTATCTACCTACTTTCTGTGTATTTATTCATCCATCCTTGCATCTGTGTATTTTATTTTAATTTTTAAAATAGTACTTCTTAGTGTAGCAAGAGGTACTGTTACTGAGGAAAGAGTCTGCAGGACTGGCACTTCTTCAGGGAGCCTTAGCCCCCAGATGTTCTAGAGAAGTGTTGTGTTAGGACAGTGGGTCAGTTGGGAAGCCCTGTACCTAAAGATATCAGTTGATCTGCCTACCCCATAGGCAAGAAGGTAGAAAAATACCTCTTCTCTCTGGGAAGAAGGTGAGGGAGAAAGCAGTAGTGGCAGTGGTGTGCAAGGCCACCCTCAAAGGCATAGAAAGGTTGGCGTGAGCTTTGCACAAAGAGGGTGCTTCCACATTGCCTCAGTGGCATCTCCATACTTCGATTGCCTTGGGATGTGACATATTCGAACAGAAAGTCCTCAGACAAAAGGGGCATGTAGGGCCTGAAGTGGTCATTCTCATACTGTTGTCTCCAAGCTATGTCTGGCAGCAACATGGTAGCTGTATCACTGGCGTAAGAGAAAGAGGGGTCAATGCCTGAACATTGATTTGAGTGTGACAAAGGAGATAGTATATACTACTTGTCTTAGTCCACTTGGGCTGCCATAACAAAATTACCAAAGAGGGACAGCTGAAACAGCAATTTTTTTCTCATACTTCTGGAGGCTGTAAGCCCAAGATCAAGTTACCAGCAGATTCTGTGCCTGGGGAGATCCTACTTCCTGGCTTATAGACAGCCATCTTCTTGCTATGTCCTCACATGGCAGAAAGGGAAGGAGACCTCCCTGGGGTCTCTTTTGTAAAGACACTAATTTAATTCATGAGGGCTCCACCCTCATAACCTAATCACATTCCAAAGTTTCCACTTCCAAATATCATCACACTGGGGATTAGGTTTCAGCATATGAATTGTGGTGGGGAGCCCACAAACATTCAGTCTGTAGTGGTCCTCTTATTGGTAATACTCGAGAAGCTAGGCAAGGGCAGGGGATAGGGTGAATAGAGGATCCAGTGTCCTACCCAGGAATGATTAAATGGCTATATTTGGATTGGACTAGAGAAAGAGCAATCCCCAGGCAGCTAGGATACCAATAAATTTAAGGGATCAGTGGTCTTTTGTTTGTAATCTTCCCAGAATTAGCAGAGGGTACATGGAGGCTGCAGTTTGCCTCCTCAAAGGAAATCAGGAGTTTTAGATAAGAAATTAGAAGGGCATTGTGTAGCTGTGTAATTTCTCCATGATTAGTTCCATCTTCTCTTTCTTTTCTTGTGATTAAGAGTAAAGCCTTGAAAGGAAAAACACCCTCAACATTTATGTCTTTAGCGGGAGCAAAGAAGGAGAATTTAGGGAGCAACCACTCACGATGAAGTCAGATTTGTTGGAGCAGGACCCTAAGGAGTGGAGTGAGTGATGTTGAAAAGGCTGAAGGTGTAGGCCGTAAAAAGATAAACAATAAGAAACAGTCTGACATGGGAAGAGATCCTGGGACATAGCAGTGGAGAGGCCCTAAGACCCACATAGAAAAAGCTTTATCAAATAAGTCCATCTGGGACCTCTAAACAAACAAATTGGAATAAGATCTCACAATAAGATCCAGAAGAAGACCAAGGAGGAAAATGCAAAGTGAGCAAAATTTTTCCTTGGTCTTTGGCTCAATGTTTATCAAGCAAAGTCAGAACATTTGGAGTATCTTAACCACATTTGTTTTGCAAAATAATTGAGATTAAAGGATCATTTCAAATACTTAGATTTAACAGTCCTCCAAATAATTATAGTAACTCAGTGGTATATGGTTAAATTCTGGGCATTCAAGTAATGCTTTCAGAGAACCTTCTTTGTCGTCTGCAAATCAGGCAAATTTATAGCTCCCTATTATATAGGAATTGCTATTTAAATCTAATAAGATGGCAGGGGTGGGAAGGATGATCATTTCAGGCCATTGACAGGCATTATATCTCTTTCTCTGATCCTTATTTTTTTAGTCCTCAACAAGTAATTTAGCAGTATGAAGACAAATCTTGCTTGTTTCTGGAAGAAGAAGGATGTTAAAGAACTTGATGCAGTGGATAGTGTACATGACTTGAAGTTGGATGATGTACATAAAAGTTCTAACTTTGCCATGTGTTGGTGATTTGGTGGAAAAAAAAAACATTGAGATTCAGCTGCTTAACCCGGCTGAATCTCAATGTTTTTTTACCTATAAAATGGGAAAGGCAACGTATCTTTGCCTGTTTCATAGCATAGTTGTAAGGCTAGAATGGGTCACAGTCTGAAAATGCGTTTTATATACAATTAAGCTCTATATAAAAATATAGGATTCTGTTGAATATAACAGAGCAGAAGGCACCATCTTATAGGCAGTGGAGGGAATCAGAGCATAGACCTTTTAGGAAGAGGAGTCTACATGTGAATTCCAGCTTTACCATCAAACTATTTAGCCTCTCTATGCCTCAGTTTCCTTATTTATGAAGGAAGATAAGGGTAGGTCTCCCTTTGGTGTACTACAAAGTAATGAAGACTAAAGGAGAGTGTACATAAAGTGCTTGGTATGGAGCCTGACACATGAGAGTCCATAGTAAAATAAAGATTAGCTATTACTAGGTGTGATTATTGTGGTCGACTCTACTGAGTTCATTTATCTTGGAAATAATAAACCCATGAACTTCACAGAAAGGGATCTTCAAGTCCAAGCACTGTATTTCTATATCACATTCACATCAATTTATCTAAGTATATAACTTAAATATCAAAGACTGAAATCTGTGTATTATATAGCTAACAATGTACAGGAAGTACATTAACTTTTTTTCACTTGGGTAATTTGGTGACCCAGAATTTAGCATTGCATTATTGGGATCTATCTGTTATCTATCTAGTTAGTTTTGTGGATTGCTGCATCCTTCAGCACTCATCTGTTGTGTCATATTGTCATCAGAAGGATCAATGAACATCATGTAATGGACAGACCTGTTTGTTCAAGAGGAAGGAATCCTGAGAACACCTCTTTCCCATTCTATGACTCCAGCCATATTTATTATAGCCATGAGGACACAAAATCTAGTGGCTCACAGATGGTTTACAAAAGAGAAGGGCAAGAGGTGTTTCTTTTTTCTCTTTGTCTCTCTTTTTCTACTCTGCCATTATCTGCTTTTTATTTTTCTTTTCTCCTTTTCTTTTCTACCTTGTACTTGGCCCTATCCACATTTTCCCTATCTGTTCTCCTTCTTTTCTTTATTATTAGCTTAGATAATTTTTTTAAAGACCATTATAAATATTATTTATACATTTTGAATACCTACTATTGTTTGCCAATTAGTTTTTTTTTCCTTACAGTTGCTTATGACTTGGCAGTTTTGCAAACAAATACTTAGAAGTGTAATGAATGAAAAATTTATTTTTTACCCTTGTCTTTGTTGACCGCTCCTAATTCTCAGCCTCTACCGTTTTTTTCCCAAAGCTAATGTACAATAGCTTTGCTATAGCTATAGCTATAGCTATATAGGAATAGCTATAGCTGTAGCTATAGAAAATCCCACTTTACTTCCTGAGGGCACAAGAGCATAAAATAGGTTTATAAAGAGCTCGGGAATTTGGGGATGCAACAAGTTAAGTGATAATTTGACCTTTGGTTGACTTCTGAGGCCCGTTCTTATTTTACTGTTCTTCAGTTGGTAAATGGATATCTGTCGGGTTCCTTGTAAATAGATACTTTTGTCAGGGCATGTGCCCCTGAGCCTTACCTGAGAGACTGAGGTCTTGCTGCCTGCTCTCAGCACATCTTCAAGCTAACTTTTCATCTTTGTGATCTTCCAACTTCCCTGTCACCATGTCTGCCCCAGCATTGGATATTTTATTGGCCCTGAGTCCCTCCCAGCCATGTGCCATGCCCAAGGCTGCCTTCTCAAATGTTGCTCTGAGTTTTTGCAGCCCATTGAGATCTCCCTTTCTCATTCTATCCAGATGCCATGAAAGGGAGGTACTAACAGTTCAAATGTTTATGTCTCCCTACCCCCAACATTTGTATGTTGAAATCCCAGTGCAGTGGTATTAGGAAGTGGGGTCTTTGGGAGGTGAATTAATCATGAGACTTAAGAAGAGTCCCCAGAATGCTCCCTTGCCCCTTCCTCGTGAGGATTCAGGAAGTCTGTGACTTGGAATAGGGCCCTCACTGAACCAATCTGGCACACCGATTTCAGATTTCCAGCCTACAGACTGAGGAATTTCTGTTATTTTAAACCACCCAATCTGTGGTATCTCGTTATAGCAGCCTGAATAGACTAAGACAGGAGGATTTGTGGTTTTTTGCCCTGTATTCCTAGTATCAAGCAGATTGAGAGCTTAGCCTGGTGGGTTCTCAGTAAATGTTTGAAAGACTGTTGGACCATTCCACTGCCTCTCCCAGTGGTTTGTTGCCATTCTACTGGAAGACTTTTTCTCAACCTCTACTGCTGGTAGGTTTGCATAGACAGGGTAGTAAATGCTATGCAGTGATGATCAGTGATAATGTGATAGGGGCACCTCAATTCAGTCTCTAAAGAAGAGTAGGGGTTTACCAGTTATTGGAGTCCTGGAATGGGGTATTAAGACAAATAAAAGCATGGATTTTTTTGGACCTGTAGCATGGTAATGCAGTGTTTCCTTCTTTCCTTTCTTTCTTTCATTTCTTTCTTTCTTTCTTTCTTTCCTTTTCAAAAAAAATTTTTTTAATGTTTATTTATTTTTGAGAGAGACAGAGACAGAATACAAGTGGGTTAGGGGCAGAGAGAGACGGAGACACAGAATCTGAAGCAGGTTCCTGGCTCTGAGCCATCAGCACAGAGCCCGATGCAGGGCTCGAACTCAGGAGGTGTGAGATCATGACCTGAGCCAAAATCAAGACGCTCAGCCGACTGAGCCACCCAGGCGCCCTCCTTTTCTTTTCTTTTCTTTTCTTTTCTTTTCTTTTCTTTTCTTTTCTTTTCTTTTCTTTTCTTTAAGCCCCAATTGTCTTTGCTATTTGGTTCCAAAAAGTTTTGCTTTGGCCTATAGCAGAGAAAAGGTATTACTTTCTGAATTGCCTGAGTAAGCTTTAGAATGAGATAGAAATGGCTTCTAATTCTCTCTCTATTTCTGGCCATTTTATGATCTCTGCTAACTAACTTTTTTGAGCATCAATATGTTGCTAAATGTGCAATATGTTACTGATATCTCAGTAAAGGTTCATTGCCTTTCATTCTTAACTCTACTTTTCATGGACAGATACTGGCATGCTTTCCCGGAACGTTTCTGGTACCTTTTTTTTTTTTTTTTTTTTAGTGTTTATTTATTTTTCAGACAGAGAGAGAGAGAGAGAGAGAGAGAGAGAGAGAAAACATGAGTGGAGAGGGGCAGAAAGAGAGGGAGACACAGAATCTAAAGCACACTCCAGGCTCTGAGCTGTCAGCACAGAGCTGAATGCAGGGCTCGAACCCACGAACTGTGAGATCATGACCTGAGCCAAAGTTGGACGCTTAACCACCTGAGCCACCCAGGTGCCCTGTGATACCTTTTACCAGCAACTTGATAGGCTAAATATTCCCGGTGATGTGACTACTACCCTTTATCTTTTATTCTTACTCATCATAGTTTTGTAGATTTTTTTTTCATGATCCAGATCTTGAAACATTAATTTCCATATCATGGGCATACATCTTTGTTGGTAAGTTTTGTAAATAACTTTTCTGGTTTATCTTTGCATTTATTTTTCACTCTACTATTTTTTTTCACCAGTTTTTTTTTCATACTTCACCATTTTACTTTTATTTTGTTCTTTGGGTCATACATTCTTATTCCTTGAGATTCATATAAGATAAAGAATTTAGACATCAAGATGGGAATCTCTAGAAAAAATGGCTGATAAAAATTCAGTGGAGGATGAACACATTTTCATATTTTGATTTGGATTGGCTAACTCATGGCATGTTTTTTATGAAGATTCCATTGCAGCTGAATAATCAGATGTTTATGGAATTTGTGGTGATCAATCCAGAGATATTTAAACGAAGTGTAAAATCCTCCGTAGTGAGAAACAAAGAGGAAGAAGTGTGGTAAGATAGGATTAATAGTGAAAACTGGCTAGAATCTAAAGTTAGATTGATTCATTCATTTTGTCAAAGATACTTATGGTGCCAGGCTCAGTTCTAGGCTCTTGGGCTACACCAGTGAACTAAACAGGCAAAAATCCTTGTGCTCATGGAACTCATGTCCTACTTTGGGGGAGATAAACTATAAACAAAATGAGTGAATAATTTGTATAATGTGTTAAAAGATGATAAGTGCCGTGGAAAAAATAATAAGGCAGAGGAGGGGTGTGGGGAATGTTGGGGAGGGAAGGTATCAGTTTGAATTCAAAATCAGATGGTCAGAGTAAGCCTCATTAACTGGTGGTTTGGAAAAGACTTAAAGGAGGTAAAGGAGCAATCCATAGGTGTACTGGGGAGAAGAGCATTGCAGGTGGAGGGAACAACAGTCAGTGCCAAATTCCTACAGTGAGAACATGCCTGGTGTGAGCATCAAGGAAGCAGCTGAGGCTGGAGTTGGGGAGGTGTTGGCATACAGATAGTATTTAATCCTCAAGACTGGATTAGATCACCAAAGGAGTAAGCAAAGATAAATGCCCAAGATAGACATTCTGTCCCCGGATTTATGAACCTTCCGTAAGCTCCTTATCCCTCTGAGCCTCATCCTTCATCTATAAAGAGGAAATAAAAATATATTCCTCTTAGTATGGGAGGATTAAATGAGATAATGGATATAGAATATGTGGCCCTTCATTGGTTTGATTTCCTTCTGTTCTTTCCACGATAGCCCAACATCAGAGATGCCAATAAAGAACCAAAGGAAAAACAGGCACCAAGGGACAGCTTCTTCCTCTCCATGAAGTCTCTTCCTTGACTCACACTTCCTCTGTTTTCCAAACTACTCAATGATTGCTTCAGTTAAGAAATTATTGCTGTTGGGGCACCTGGTTGGCTTAGTCTGTTAAGCATCTAACTCTTGGTTTTGGCTCAGGTCATGATCTCAGGGTTCCTGAGTTCAGGCCTCGCATTGGGCTTCACGCCAACAGGGAGGAGCCTGCTTGGGATTCTCTCTCCTTTTCTCTCTGCCTCTTCCCCTTTGCTCTCTCTGTCTCTCTCTCAAAATAAATAAATAAAATTAAAAAATAAAAAAGAGTATTTCCTTTGATCACAAAGCAGACCCTTGTCAGGTCTTTGGGACCCTTGAGACTTTGCCTGGGAAAAGCCATGTAAAAATTTACATTCAAAACAATATGTTATTCCTTATTTGGATATCATACCAGGACATGTAGGAGTCAATATTGGAAATGAGGGGTGAGGAGATACATGGATGCAAATAATAATTATATCCTTTGGAATTTAATATGATTAAATAGATGCTGGCATGGTTCAAGCACAAAGATTACATCACTTTAAAATATATAGTTGAAGTGAGTCTAATGCACTTTGAAAGAGATAGAAGAAAACCCAAGTGTTTATTTTGAAGTCCACAAATACGTTCTTGGGATTTCTAATTCTAATAAATTCTTTTGTTACCATGGGTTGAACTGTAACATTGTCACCTGTCTGCTTTAATTTAACACCTATGTCCATGTCAATGTATGCTATTATAATTGTAAAATTAAGATTATTTGTGATTACACACTGCTGACCTTGGGAATCCCTTATTTGGAATTAGTACTTTGTGTTGTTTGTTTGTTTGTTTATAGAAGATAACCTATCTTTTTGTATTAGATATTTATTAGGACATATTCTTCCATGTCACAAGGTATTCCCTGTGGCCACACAAGTTATGTTTGTATTAGTCACTTATGTCATTGCATTTAAATATCCTATAAATGTCTAAATGAGTTTGTGGCAGTAGTAAATAAATCAAAAGTAATTTTTCTGATGCATTTTTTTAAAAAAAGTTTATTTATTTATTTATTTATTTTGAGAGGGGCAGGGAGGGGCTGACAGAGAATGAGAGTGGAAATATAAATATAAAGTGAGAGAGAGAGGAGGAGAAAGAGAGAGAGAATCCCAAGCAAGCTCCTCACTGTCCGTGCAGAGCCCCATGTGGGGCTCAAACTCACAAACGATGAGATCATGACCTGAGCTGAAATTGAGTCAGACACTTAAGTGACTGAACCGCCCTGGAGTCCCTGATGCATTTTTTTTTAAATTGGTGTTCTTCCCTTTTAAGACTATGGAATTAGACATTTAAAAGTTCACTACAATTATTTAAAATAGTTCTTGATATGATATTCAACTGAATTCTCTAAATTATTTATATTTAAAAAGTGTTTTCCTATTTTGCTTAATTATCTGAATCATAGAAGCATTCCTAATTTTATGGAAACAATCAGTCTCTTTATGAAGTTAGTAATTCATATTTTATCATTATATAGATTTAAATTCTTAGAAAATATTTATCAAATACTAATGCTAATTCTTTTGGGTTGCTTAGTTTTATATTTTATACTACAGAGTAATGTAAAAATTTATAACAGGTTGCTTGCAACAATGACTTGCAGTTTTAAATATGTGATGTTGGATCTCTATCAGGTATATAGTTATTTTGTAGCTAAATGGAGCTACACGGAGATTGCAAGGCAGATATTATAATACAAAATATGAAGAGAATGCGAAATATGAGAAAGTAACTACATTCTTTAGATGTTTCATTTCTTCTTTCATTAAACTTTTTTTTGATAAATTTTCTCCCTCCTTATGAATTCTCAGATTAAGTATTCCCCACAACTTTTATAACTTTTATTATTTTTATTAAATAAGAAACACATGCTCATTTAATCATAATTAGATAAGAAATAGTTGTACAGGTAGAAAGAAAAACCCTAGAATCCTGTCACCCTGATATAACTACTTTTACCTATCCATTTTCTTTCTTTGACTTTCTTTTACTAATTTTCTCCCTCTGAGAGTTTATGTGTGTACAGCATTTGAAAATGTGTGTGTATCCACACACACACTTTTAAATACAAAGATGATCTGTTAATGCTCTGTCATACATTCATTTCTTATAATTATATGCCAAATACTGGATGACATAATTATTAGCTGGTTGTTTTAATGACATACTTTAACACATAATTACTTGATTTGTACAATTGTTTCTAGCTTTTTCCCCTATTATCAGCAAGAAGCATTGCATATACATTGCACAGTTGATTATTTCCTTATGAACAATTCTTGATGGGGAATTTTTGGGTGAAGGATTTGCACATTTTCTTTATTTTTAAAGTATTTATTATTTATTTATTTATTTTTGGGGGGATATGCACATTTTCAGTCCTTTGAATAAATATTCCCAATGTGTCCTCCCTAATAGTGGTGGCCATATATAATCCCTCTGGCAAAAATTCAGGGTGCCCTCTTCAATACTAACATTACAGTCTTTATAATATTAGCAATCCAGTAGGTGTAGTCTTCTCTCTCATTGCCTAAATTGGCAGAACTATGATTACTAATGATTTAAACATTTGAAAATATATTTATTTGCCACATGAACTCCATATTTTAAGACTTGCCTAATTTTTCTAATCTACTGTCTGTTTATTCTGTTTATGGGAATATAGATCTCCCTTATGGTTTTTTCTTTGACCTCAAGCTTAGGTTCTGTGATGCCAGTTATATGCATATTAATCTATATTTTCTTTAGATACCTTTATGTTTTGAATTTTTTACCACTAAATTTTCATTTCATCTGGAATTTGTTTTGTTGTGAAATAGGAGATAAGATTCTAAATAGCAGTATTGATGAGCCCATCTTTCCATACTAATTTGAAATGTTTTCTTTATTATGTACAAAATACTTACATGTACTCGCATCTTTTGGACTTTTTCTTCAGTTTCATTAATCTGTTTATTTGGAAAAGTTCCCCATTGTTTTAGTTTATTATAAATTTTTCATACTTTATAATATTGAGCAATACGGGTCCTGTGTATTAGTCTTATTTTTCAAACATTTTCTTAGTATCGTGTCCACTCTTTCTTCAGTTGTAATGTAGGATAAGTTAAAAGTAATAGTATTGGATTTTATTAAGCAAATTTTAAATAATCTTTGTACCGTTGAATTTTCAGAATCAGGAACCCAGTCTATCACATTTTTCAAATAATTTTTGCTAAAGACTTTTTATTTTGAAACAATCTTACTATGGAAAAGTTCCAAGCAGAATACGAATGGCTTTTTTTTCTCTTAAGCCATGTGGAAGTAAGTTGCCCATCTTCCCATCAAATACTTTATTGTGCATTTCCTAAAAATATAGACATTGTTCTTTTTAATCACGATACAGCCATCAAAATCAGGAAATTAAGGTTGATACATGACTCTGTCTAATTCTCAGACCCTGTTAGTTTTTTGTCCAGTGTTCAAAAAATATCCTTTATAAATAACAAAAGGGTTCAGTTTAGAATCCTGTTTTTAGTTGCCTTGTCTCTTTAACCTTGTTCAACCTGATGTAGTTTCTCAATTTTTCTTTGACTTCATAACCTTGGTACTTTTAAGGAATATAGGGCAGTTGTTTGGTAGTCTGTTAGTTTGTGTTTGTTTGGTCTTTCTTAGTGTTTAGCTTTAGCGCATGCGTCTTTGGGAGGTATATCACGGAAGTGATGCCGCGCTCTTCCCATTGCATCGTCACTGGCGGCACTTGATTAAAGTGATGTTTTCCAGTCTCCTTCCCTGTAAAGTTCTTCTTTTCCCCTTTGTAATTAAAAAGTATTTTGAAGGAGATACCTTAACAGTGTAAATATTCCATTCCCAACTAACTTTTAATTAATTAATTAATTTTTAAAAAATCAGGAAGTGCTCAAGATATTCACTTTTATTTAATAGGTTATGTGACTCTCATTTTTCTTTTTGTGTTCAGATCAGTTTTCCCATATTTGATTAGTGGGAGCACTTCAGGGTGGATGGCATGTCCCTATCATGCTTGGAGGAATACCTTGCTTTCTGACACAGTAAGATGTTCCAAGTTAATCTTGCATTTTCACTTCTGTCCTGGAACCAAGCATTTCTCCAAGGAGCCCTGTTTCCTTTTGATCCTCCTCCTCCTTTCCCTCCTCCTCCTTTTCCTTTTTCTTCTTTTGGTTATTTATACTTCATTTTGTTTCCTTAGGGAAGAGAGCAGTTTTGGGGCAAGTAGGAAGCTAATATCTGGTTTTAGTCATGCTAGTTTTCTTATCAAATCTAGCCAATATAGATACAGGTTTCCCCTGCTAGCTGAAAGTAGAGCGTTCCTATGAAAACTTTTGTAAGCCTAAATGGCATTAAGTGAAGGGGCATTACCATTAATGGAGTGGAAAATTTTTTTAGTGTTCCCAGACCCCAAAAATAACCTCTTGTAGGCTTTTCTGATACCTTAGGATACATCTTACTCATGAATACACAAAATAAATTGAGATAATGTTCAGATGCTTACACAGTTCATGGTGATGCTTCATGCTGAGTGTAGTTCCTGGGGAAGGAGCTTGGTGGGGCTACTCTCGCTTCTATGGACCTGTGGCTTCTGTAATGGCTCACTGCAAATCAAACAGTGAATGTTACTTTTGCTTTTATGAATAAAAGGTGAGAGCTTTCACCTTTCCTTTTATTCATAAAAGCAAAAATCCTCTTCAGATTCCTTTTGGTTAATGAACACAAGTACTAATGTTGGTGTTTCGTAACAGTGAATTGCTGTAACATGAACCTTTGAAAAGTGGAGGATACCTGTAATATACAACATATTTCATATATATAAATGTTTTTATTTGCACATTTATTGACAAATCTGATGAAATCAACATCTGTTAGATTTTTTTCCATTTTGGTAAATAGTTTTTGCATGAATTTTTTTTATATAAAATGTATTTTAACTTATAGAGCAGTTTTAGTTTCAATGGAAAGTTCAGTGGAAGGTACAGAGAGTTCCCATATACTCTTGCCCCACACATATATAACTTCCCACATTTTCAACATCCTCCACCAGAGTGGTTCATTTGTTCAATTCAATGAACCTACATTGATAAATTATTATTCCCCAAAGTCCATAGTTTACATTAGGATTAATTCTGGGTTTTGTACATTCTGTGGGTTTTAACAAATGTGTGATGATGCATATTCACCATTGTAGTATCATACAGAGTAGTTTTACTACTTTAAAAACCCTCTGTGCTTTGTCTATTCATCATTCTCTCCTCGCTGAATTCTGACAACTGTTGATCATTTTACTGTCTCTTTAGTTTTTCCTTTTCCATGTTTGCTTTTGTAAGAAACTGACCAACTGTCTTCCAAAGTAGCTGTATCATTTTGCATTCCCACCAGCCAAAAGTGAGAGTTCCTGTTGTGCCACATCCTCAACAACACTTGGTGTTGTCAGTGTAATGATTTTGGACTTTCTAACAGATATGCAGTAGTATCCCATTGTTGTTTTAATTTGTATTTCTCTGATGATATATTATGTGGAGCATCTTTTCCTGTGTTTATTTGCCATGGGCGTATCTTCTTTGGTCAGGTGTCTATTAAGGTCTTTGGCCCATTTTTGTAACCCAGTTGTTTGTTTTTTTATTGTTGACTTTTAAGAGTTCCTTGTGTATTTTGGATAGTAGTCCTTTATATAAGATATGTCTTCTGTAAATATTTTCTCCCAGTCTGTAGCTTGTCTTCTTATTCTTTTGACAGTGTGAATGTTCTGCAGAGCCGAAGTTTTTAATTTTAATGAAGTCCAGCTAATGAATTATTTCTTTCATAGAGTGTGGCTTTGGTCTTGTATTTAAAAAGTAATCAGGAGTGATTGTTCCCTTTTAGAGGAAAATAATATTTAAAAGCCAGAATCTGGGTGTGAATTGTTACTATTGGGGCATGACTCCTTCTAGGCTTCTCAATGGACAGAGCTGGGACATGTCTCAATGCACATGTTCACACACAGCTACGTAAATATTTCCATATCTTTCTACCTATCTATTTAAAGCAGTGAGTTTACATTAATACTTCAAATTCTGATCAAACAGCATAGAATTCATTCTGGTTTTCTCTCTTTCCATATTTGCAAATTTGTTATCTGTTACTGGGAACATAGCTCCCAGCATTTTATTTTATTTTATTTTATTTTATTTTATTTTATTTTATTTTATTTTTTTTTATTTTATTTTCCAATATATGAAGTTTATTGTCAAATTGGTTTCCATACAACACCCAGTGCTCATCCCAAAAGGTGCCCTCCTCTATACCCATCACCCACCCTCCCCTCCCTCCCACCCCCCATCAACCCTCAGTTTGTTCTCAGTTTTTAAGAGTCTCCCAGCATTTTAAAGATATTTACTCATTTGATCAAGTCTTCTGCATGAAACCAATCTCCTATTGCTGCCAGTACTCCTTGCTTTGAATAGATGTCCTCCTTATGCCACCTGGGCTCTGAAAGTCCTCACTAGCCTCCCTGCTGTGCGGACACCCTCCTCAGCCAGTTTGGGCCCTGACAGTCCATGTCTGGGCTTGCCCCTCTATGGATGCCCTCCTCACCTTGCTCATCTTCTGACTCCCCACACTGGGTTGCATCCCTGTTAAACTCCTCCTCACCCTGCCAGGGTCTGACACCTTGCTCTTGGCCCTTTTGGACTCATTCCTTGCCCCATGAGGATGTTGTATTTCCTCTGCCTTACCTGATTACTTAATTGTTTAATAAGGAAAATAAGGAAGTGGGAAGAGAGATCTTTTATTTGTTTTATGTTTTTTTAAGTTTATTTATTTTGAGAAAGAAAGCAGGGTAGGGGCAGAGAGAGACAGAGGTAGAATTCCAAGCCGGCTCTGCACTGTCAGTGCAGAGCTGGATGTGGGGCTCAAACTCACGAACCATGAGACCATGACCTGAGCCAAAATCAAGAGCCAGATGCTTAACCGACTGAACCACCCAGGTGCTCCAAGAGTCAGATCTTTTATGTCCCTCAGTAAACTTTATACTTTGTTGTTAGTTTTCTTGCTAGATTCTTAGCCATCTTGTGTTTTTGTTTGTATTGTGAACATTTATTTTATTTTCTATTTTCATCTAATTTTTGGTATATTAGGAAAGTTTTATTTATATGTTGAATGCTTAATTTGTAACTAACCAAGTTCTCCAACTCTTATATATAGATTTAATCATTTCCAATTTGGAATTATAATTTTATCTTTAAATAGTGGTCATTTTGCTTCTTCATATGTATGTAATTGGACTTTTCCTATAACATTAATTTCCACATATAGAAGTAGAAAATATACAATTACAAAGAATTATAAAATTGATTTTAATCCAAAATCCTTAACCAGAAGGTAAGACTAGGTAGGATGGGGAATTATGAAAATAAAACAATTTGTTATTGTTGATTCATATTAGACAATTTTAGGCCTACTTGAATTAATCAATAGATTCCTTCCTCAAGTTTCCATTCATTTAAAGTCTTCTAAAGTTATCAACAGCATAGCAAAGTAGATTGTAATTTTCATGTTCTTGCTCCTGAAATAATACATGAGCTCTTTCTAGCAGTGGTTTTCAAATTTTAACATGCGTGTGAATTACCTATGTATAGGGGCTAGGAATTTGCATTTTTTTTTAAAAAAAATTAAATTTATTTATTTTTGAGAGAGACAGAAAGACAGAGCATGAGCAGGGGAGGGGCAGAGAGAGATGAAGACACAGAATCTGAAGCGGGCTCTAGGCTCTGAGTTGTCAGCACAAAGCCCAACGCGGGGCTTGAACTCACAGACCACAAAATCATGACTTCAGCTGAGGTCAGAGGCTTAACCAACTGAGCCACCCAGGGGCCCCAGAATTTTCATTTTAATCAAACACTCCAGGTGATTCCAGGTCCATGGGCCTCATTTAAGAAACATTGATTTGAGTGAAATGGTGTTTAAGTAAATGTTTCAACTAGTTCACTTTTGTTCCAAGTGGAGATAAACAGGCATGTTTTCTAGTGAGGAGATTAGAATTCAGGGACTGGAGAGCATCGTGTGGTTGCAGTCAACTGCACTCTATATAATCTACTTCCACAAGAGTCTGTTGATGTTCATTTCTCTGAGACTAAGAGCTAAGTTCCTTGAATGTTCCTATGCTTTCTTAGGTTTTTAGTAAAATGACACTATATAAAATCATCTAAAAGGAGTTGAAGAGCTACTCTGCTTTTAGTTATTTATCCAATTTTCAGTGTTTAAGAAGCTTTCTTCCAGGCAAGAGTAAGTTCAGAATTACCTGTGAATAGCTACAAAATAGTGGTTGTTCCTTGTAAGCTCCTAAGTATAGCACATGTTTGGGAGGAAATTATTTGGTCGTTTGGTCTAATGTGAAACTGAAAAGGGGGCCTGAAGTTTGCCCAATAATTTCAAATATGTTGGTGTTCAATTCTGCATAACTAATGCTCCACTTTCTCTGTTGGTCCCTTTGCTTTCTGTCACTTCTGAGGACCAGAGCTGTGATGCTTGAGGCCACTCAGGTTCCAAATTTGTGACAAATCCCCCAGGGCTCACTGGACTGGCAGTAAGTCCTCCCAGTTTGATTTCCTTTCAGCCACTGAAGTGTTAGAAAAGTAACAACAAAGGCTCCCACGGAAAACAGCAGTTTTGTTTCTTAACAGTCCTCTCTACTCATGAATTACGTCTTTTGTTCCATGGATTTTTTTTTGTCAGATAATTTTAATAGTTTTCTCCATGTAATCTATGGTATGGTTTTCATAAACTGGCATAATCCTTTAAGGGTGTTTTGAGTGTAAGCCACTATTTCGCACATTTTTCCTCCTTCTATCCCCATCATCTGCCATAGAAAAGTTGATTTTATTTTTAAAAATTTCTTTAGCCTTTTAAGCTGTTATTTTCACTTTAAATATATGGTGTTTTATGTTATAAAGTTAGATCCTCTTTTAAAATAGTATAGATACATATAAAAACCCCATGCTCACTGAAACATTATTTTGTAATATTTCAGCATCAGTTCAATAAAAGAACGTCATTTTTAGGGAGAAATGTATAGTCCATGCCATGCATTCAGTCCAGAAAGGAGGCTAACGTTTTAAATGAGAGAGAGATATTATGAGGAGAAAATAGTGGCTTTGGGGTTAGACGGAAACACCAGTACCAAACTGGTATTGCTCATTATAACTATTATTAAGAAACTGACAAACCTAAAAGACAAAGACAAAGTCAAACAACACATGATCTCCCTTACTAGCAGTATTGTTCTTACTTTTTTGTCATTCTTTTGAGCATGTCTAAAACTCCCCTTTTAAATCAACTCATCAAATCCCAAGTGAATCCAGCACTCGCAAAAAAAAAAAAAAATGATTATTTTATAGCCTTTGCTATAAAATGACCCACATTGAGAATGCAAACTGGTACAGCCGCTCTGGAAAACAGTGTGGAGGTTCCTCAAAAAATTAAAAATAGATCTACCCTATAACCCAGCAATAGCACTGCTAGGAATTTACCCAAGGGATACAGGAGTGCTGATGCATAGGGCACTTGTACCCCAATGTTTATAGCAGCACTTTCAATAATAGCCAAATTATGGAAAGAGCCTAAATGTCCATCAACTGATGAATGGATAAAGAAATTGTGGTTTATATACACAATGGAGTACTATGTGGCAATGAGAAAGAATGAAATATGGTCTTTTGTAGCAACATGGATGGAACTGGAGAGTGTTATGCTAAGTGAAATAAGTCATACAGAGAAAGACGGATACCATCCATATGTTTTCAGTCATATGTGGAGCCTGAGAAACTTACCAGAAGACCACGGGGGAGGGAAGGAAAAAAAAAGAAAGAAAGGTTAGAGAGGGAGGGAGAGACTCTTAAAAGAGACTCTTAAACACTGAGAACAAACTGAGGGTTGATGGGGGGTGGGAGGGAGGGGGGGTGGGTGATGAGCATGGAGGAGGGCACCTGTTGGGGTGAGCACTGGGTGTTGTATGGAAACCAGTTTGACAATAAATTTCATATTAAAAAAAATAAAGGTTTTAAAGATTTAAAAAAATAAATGACCCTCATTGAAAGCAAAATAATTTTTCATCGTTACTATTCAAAATGCTAATGAAAACATCTAGATATATTTCCCAATATTCAAATTATTTCACAGTATTTAGAAGCAAAGACTGCTACTCACTACACATTTTCTCTTTGCTGTGATTAGCTGCTCCCATTACTTTGCAAATAACACATGGCACACATAGGAGTTCTGGAATATATTTTAATAACTCTGGGTTTCCTACCACTCATACCTGTCTCTCATAATTTGAGGATTTCATGCTACAGGGAAGACAAATGGGGAGATCTCTATATTTGTGGCCAGAATTCATTTCTAGGGATGGTTTAACTGTGTCCCAGTAATGCTGTAATGTATCTATTACTTATTATCTGTTTGTGACCCTGCCCTATCCACATCTACATTCTGCCTTTCTCTGTCTTGTTCTATGCCCTAGAAGGCTGACCTTGTCTTCTATGAGCATTTACCCAAGCTGCCTTGACAGCTAGCTTCCTGTTTAAACACAGGCAAGTCAATGACAGGAATGGAGGGTAGTAAGAGAGAGTTTGGGTTATTTTTTCGCCATTCTTTCCCACCGTGTGCCATGGTTTCTAGTAGTGCCTGTATCCTCCCATGACGATGGACTATGACCTTGGCATAGGTCCATGCCTCCAGCTCTAACTGTACTCCAGTAACACTGTTTTTTGTTTTTGTTTTTGTTTTTTTTCTTCCTCTTTCCCTAGGGCAACAAGTGCCCTAGGGAAATGCCTCTTTCAGTTGCTATTCGCTGGGTGCTGCAACATTCCTTTCTGGTTTCCTTCACCCTGCCCATAACTCTATCAGTGGTTCTGTATTAAAATCTTAGTTTGGATTCTGGTTCCTGAATGACTGACACAGCATGTAATAGCAATTAGAAACACTGTATAACACATTTGATTGTTAAGTTCTTGGACATAGAAATAAAGTGGGAAACCTAAGGAAGATCCTTAAGATGCGATCTGTCTAGAAAGTACTTATATTTGAAATAGCTTCAGTTTTGCTCTGTGTTGCTTCTCAGCTCCTGCTTTCCCAGTTACGATAACCAGCTTCTCAGCTGCTGGTTATCACCTGTCACCGCCAATGCCACCGTGCTTACTGTGGCAATAGCTACTCTTTGACCTTCACTCCTATAGTGAGGACCCCATGGCATACATTGATCAGAAACCTTTTAAAGTGGGATGAGGGAAGATAAGGCTTTTTCAGGAACGTAAATGAAAGACAGTTGAAGTTGCAATAAAACTTGTGCTGGAATTTATCCAGCACTCCTCTTACTATTGAACCTTTATTTCTAATCCCAGTTGTGCTCTCTGGTTCTCAGCTTGTAGCTGGCTTTTCCTGCTCTGATTTGATTCTTCATTTAGTGTATTGGACTTTCCTCTTGTTTGGCTACTCACTTTTGATGCCCTTTAAATCTTACCCCCAGACCATAATATGCCAAGTGTAACACAGGAGCTACCATCTTTGTCTTCTCCAGTGCTGTTCCTGCCACCATCGTCCTTGGTTTGGCCTCTGCTAATGCCTTCACTTTGATCATCACCATCCCCACCCCTTCACACTTTCCTCCACCCCCATCACACACACTTGTGTGCCATCCTGCATCCACCATCATCTCCACCATCAACTCTGTATTTTCCACCAACTGCCAATTGAACAGCCTGTTTCCTTCTCTATTTCAGCCCTTCAACTGAGCTCCCAAATATCTAGTCCCCATTGATAATGAAGTTTGGTATTTTGGACTTTGTTTTTAACACTGCAGACTTACTATAATAAAGAGAGGAACCTAGTCCTCAAGGATTCATTAGTTTGGCAGTTATAACAGGTGCATATGAATATATTGTTCTCTTGAGAAAATAGGAATACACCTTTGATCACTTGGTTATTATGAGATAAATTTCATTTTAATAGTGTTAATTTTTTTTCTTCCTTTGGACTCTATTTCCAAACCAAAAACCTATTTATTTGACAATGGAGAAAATATTATACCTTGTATTCATACATGTTTTGTGCAGTAAAGTTTCTATAACAGAAATTCAATTTCCTGGTTAAGATAGGAGTAGAGTTTAAATAAGGTGATGAAAAAACTTAGTCTTATACATGTTGTCTTTCCTACTAAAACTACATAAAAATTGTCACAAATTACATCTTTATCTTCTATAGCTCCAGTTTGTGATAATTCCTTGTTTATAGGGATTCTAGTGAGAAATGATGAATTAAGTAACCTCCTTATCAACTCTTCAGTGTTGTTTTGTTTAGTTTCCCCTCACTTTTTCTCTGGCACTATTAATTTAAGTCAAATTACACAATAATAAAAAAAACCCTAAGTATAAAAAAAAAACTATGAAATGAAGGAAAGAACCAAAAGAGAGACCTGCCAACTTTCTTCAGAAAAATTTCCCCAAATTCTGGGCTATACCATTCTGGGATCGCAGATCTAGTATGCGATCTTTCTTGGGCGGTGTATAATATAAAACGTTTATTTAAAAAAATGAAATTAACATGATCCTGAGCTCTCTTAATAATTAGGAATCATGGAGAAAAAATTTATTTGTTTTCATAGTTTTACTTTCAAAGTTCAGAGTTACCATCTTTAAGAAAGTCAAATACAAACTGTAGATTATTCAGGAACAGTGAAGGGTGACTCAAAAGTTTGAAAATGGGAACTCTCAAGAAAGCTTAAAGGAATTAGAGTTATTCAGTGGAGAGAAAAGATGAAGGCACACTTGCCTTTAGGGGGTTAATGGGCACTAAATGTTCCTTTTTTCCCTTGAATGTTAAGAAGAAGGAACAGTGAGTAGCATATGTTAGTAAGAAAAGTAAAAGCCATGGTTTCTATGTGGACATTTTTAGAAATCTCTTTTCTGAAGTTCTTCAGAAGTAGACTTATTTGGAAAAAATTTCCAGCATTTCCCAAATTACATTCAGTAAAAGCACAGTTTTTCAGTGATACTCATTTTTCTAAGGTTCCCATGGTCAAAGATGTTCGGGAAATGTTTCATATTATATTCCCTTCTTGGATATTAGCAATACACATTAGCATGTTGCAGGCTCTGAGAAGTCCTGGAAAGGTAGGAACTTGTTGAAGTCTGTTCAATGCTTAGGCAACACAGTTTATGTGCACAGGGAAGAATTCCTCCCCCACAGTCAGCGCACGTCATATTCTTTAGTTTCCTCTAGGGGCCTGTTTAGGAAGCACTGGTTTAAAGCCTGGAGAATGAATTTCCAAACCTGTTGAGGTTCACTGTTGACTTTTAAGATTATATTAAGAAATCATTATGAACTTGTGGAATTTAATCCAAGGGATGAATGGGAATTAAATAAGAAATATGTACAAAACTATACAAAGAAATTACCTTGAGGTTGCATGAATGCTTTATGCTTCTATTCACATGAAATATGTGTACCAGGATGTAAACACAAAGGAAAATATACTGGTTTAACATATTTGGAGAACCTGAGGTTTATTTTATACTGTTAAAAGTATTCTTCATGCACTTGCAAAATAATGTATATGAAGTGTAAAATCTATTAAACTATCAGCCCATGACGTAAATGCCTGGATGCCTTCTGCATTAATCTTAGTACTGTGAAATAAACCTCAAGAAATTTTTATTATAGAAAGTCAAGGTGCATCTTAGCCCTTTTAAATTCAAAATCACGACACTTGCATTCAAATTATGTAAAAATACCTCTAAACAGCAAGTAACTTAAATTTGGAGGAATGAAAGTGTCCTTGTAGGTTGGAAAAATGCCAACAACATTTGGGAGCTTAATTCTGTTACTGGGTTTCCCCCATGCAATGATTTATGTTGAGTACATTGTCAACTTACTATTGCTTTTAAAATCATTAAATATTGAAATTTGTAGTACTGTAAAGAACTAGAGGGGATGTTGAATGTATGAAGAGTATTGAGTTATGTGTAGTTGTATTTAAAGTTTGTTGAATGGTTATTTTTCCCTTTGAAATACTAATTCTATCCCATCTAAATCTAATTATTTTCATTCTAGTGTTGACTTGGTTCAGTCCCTCCTTTTAATAAAGTAGACCACATTTTTCTTGTATTCAACTAAAAATAATGTGTAGCATTCAAATTGTGTAATCCAAGGACGAATAGACTCCTACAGACTAATTTTTATAACTGTACTTTGTTACCACATAAATGACTGTGTACAGATGTCTGTGTCAAAGTGTTTAAATTTCATTTCAGTTTTCTCGTATATTTTCAGTAATTACTGAGTCTTGACATTAGACTCAAAAGAACTATAAAATATTATTTTCATGATTATATTGAAACTTTAAAAATTACATTCTTTTTGAAAGGTGCTTGATTCATTCTGTTCAAGTTTTACGAGATAAATACTATGGAAGATGGTGTAACTTAGACATCTTGAATCTCAGGATATTAATAACTTGGCTAGTAGTAGTAGTTGTATATCTTTTAAAATTTACACTCTGTCAGATTAATTATAGTAAGACTTAACCCTAAGACACATACACACACATGCACGCACACACACATACATATCTTTGAGTAAGCCAGGAACCTTCAGTATTAATAAAATGTAATTTTATAACTCTGTATAAGGAGTGTACAAGAAATGACATGGTGGTTTGAAGTCGGTGTATAATAAAGCATTGGCATCATTTATATTTCTAGGGGGGGCAATTATATTAGATTTATAATTATATTATTATATGTTTTATATTATATTGTTATATATGTGTTATTAATTTTATATGTATATTTTAAAGTGGAAACACAAGATTTAAAATTGAATGCCAAATTTTATTTTTTTCCCTTTAATAATATATGTATTCATGACAGACATTGAAGCTTTTTGTGACTAAATTATTATTTTTTGAAAATGGACTTTACTCCCAATACTGTGCGACACAACTTTATCACGATTTCCATTGCCTTCAGGTTTTTCTAAAAATTGTTTTCTAATTAAGAAAGCATTTAATGAGAAGGGAGAAAACAAAAGTAATATGTATTTGTATTTGCAGTATCGATAAGATTTGACATCAAGTTTCCATGGTTGATTGTAGAACTGCTGTATTTTTGTTGGTTCATAACAGATCTTTTAACGTTACTTTCAGACTTGGACTTTGGATATTTAATTTCCAACTTTCCTCAGTATTTACTTTTCTCGATTAATGAATTTCCATTGCTTTGGGGGAAAAGGTATAAACATTACTGTTAGGTTAGAAATTTTTTCTAGCAAACAATTTCATTGTATTTTCTCAGTGGAAAGACTATTATGGAAGTTAAACTCATAACCATTAAGTATTGAAAATTGTAATGCTATAAAGAACTAGAAGGTATCAAGTTCTTCCCAGGTAATGCAATTTTGAAATAGATCATTTGTACCTACTCATACTTATTCATTGACAGCATGTCACTCTGTAAATACCAACTCACTTAACTGACCAGTGAATATATTTTATTGGGTAAAAAGCTATATGTGATTGTATTGACATTGGTATTTGTTTGCTCATAATTTATGTTCCAGTTTATTTTTGGTAACATCTATATATATTTTTAACTTGAAAAAACCTGCAAAAAATGCAGCTTGAAAAATAGCACCAACAGGCACCTTTTTAAAGGTCTTGGCAACATTATAGGAATACAACACTCAAATTGTAGAAATTCAAAATTTTAATACACTCTTGTGTATAAAACTCTGACTTAAAACATCTTTTCAGAAAGATGTCTGCTTTTTTAAGGTTATTATAGAGTCCATTTCATATTTGATATTATGTTGTATGCCCAGAAAAAATGATTGATAGATTTCTGGGGTTACCTGTCTGTACAGCAGAAGGAGAGCAGGTAACGCTACTCATCAAAATGGATAGGTTCTAATATCCATAAAATGGAAGATAAAACTTAAGCTTCTGCTTGAATTAAATGAGCCACTGATGTAATTTCATGCAAGTCCAGTATACATTTATTCCATCTTTACTTCTGCCATTCTCCTCTTCCAGTCCTGACAAGGTAACTTTTGCATAGTTGACCTATTATCCGGATATTACAGCAGTTACTTTAAGTGCAGATGTTTATATTTTGGTCCTTAAAACCTGCCTGCCCCTGATTCTTATCATTTTTGTAAAAGTAAAATCAAAGACCAAAAAATACATATTCTTTTTTACTTTCTTCAATTTGGTTGCTTCGATGAAAATTGATAGTGATCAAAAAGGTTAAACTCTGAAAATGCCCTTATCATATTAGTGTATTCTTTATGCTCCCTGCCTTCAAAGGCTAGATGTTCACACTATAGGCTGCAGGATCATAGTGAGATAATTAATTCATTATATACACATATATGTTATATTTTATAGTTATTTAAAGTTATAAAAATGTATTTTTGGTGTCTTATCCTGCTGTTTCAGAAATGCAAACCATAAAGAAATATATATTTTCTTTTTTATAAAGAAATATATAAAAAGCTCATATGAAGAACCATCATGTTTTTTTTTTTTTGTCAATCAGTACCTTTCTTTTATCTGATATTAGAGTAGAATGATCTGTTCCACATGTATGACATTCCCAGGTTAATTAGAGCTTAATTCCCAGGCAAAACAACTCTTCAAGGAAGGCATACATGTTTCAAATTATAGAAGCAAAACCTGAGACTTGGAGAGATTAGGTAATTTGCCAATGATCACACAGCTAGTAAATGCCCAAACTGACTCCAGTTCTAAGCTTGTTGCCCTTCCCATGTGGTGAGTCAGTTGTTGCCCTTTGCGCTAATACACTAATGCTTTTAGAACCTGCTGAGGTATTTTAGATAGTTTTCTTTCACACTAAATGGCTTCAGATTACTAAACCTTTGCATTGTGCTTTTTATAGATCAGCAGCCTTCTTCATTCTTGATGACTCCGCTAGGGTTTATTTTCTTTGTGCTTGCACCAGGGCAGCTGAGCACTGTTGGAGGAAATCACAAAACGGGGAGGTTTGGGAACACTTTAAATTCACACTGACCAAGTACAGCTGAGCCCTCAGCACAATCTAGCAATTCTACTGCCTTTCCCTGGTTTCCCCTTCTGTGTAATGAGAAGTTCAAACTTTTCTACCTTCAGCAGACATGTGATTTATTCACTCTGTGTCTTATTATGAGCAGATGATCCCTCTTTCTGCTTTATAGAGAGAAGAAATCAGATATAAAATTGGTAAACTTTCTTGCCAGCATTCACAATCAACTTTTCTTAGTCCTGCATTAAAATCAAAGTCATCCTTTTTGAATACTCATGCTAGGTAACTTTGTTCTAGATATTGTGTACACATATGAAAAAACTAAACTAGTTTCTTGGTCTTATGGAGCTATCATTCCATAGTAGAGACAGACAGTACACTCATATAGGAGTTAAATATAAATGGCTATTTAAAAAAATAAGTTCTAGGAAGAGAATAAAGCAGGTGATAGGAAGCACAGTGGCTGGGATGGGAGAAGGCAGCATACTAGGGTGGCAAGGGAAGATGCCTTTTGGGATGCAATATAGCATGGTGTTAGGGCATAGCCTGGCATCTGGATTCTACCACTTATAAGCTGCATAACCTTAAGCAAGTTACTTAAACTGTGTTTCTGAGTTTCCGCATTTGTAAATAGTTGGAACGTTAACAAGACCTTTATAATGGGGTTAATGTGAAGATTAAATACATGCAATGAATTTAGAATAGTGCTTGGATTATAGGAAATGTTCACTTGTATCTGGCAAATATCAATTAGCCTCCTCAAAAGAGTTCATTTGAAGAGGTTGTGAGGAAGGGGGCATTTACAGAGGTATGGGTTTAGCTAAGGGAACCAGCAGGAGATGGCAAATCACTCAGGTAATGGCAACAGTGGGAATCCATTAATTACTACCTTGAAGTCTGGAGAGACAAAGAGAAATGATGGGAAGATGCAATAGCTATCTATGGTAGAGGGTCCCCCCCAACAAGTGCTGTAGTCATAGGGAAACTTGGCCACTGTCTAAAGAGTGGCTTGGCAGGGAGGAAGCTAGGAAGGGAAGCGTGTATAATACCCTGACCTCTCTCTTCCTATTCTTTAACCTTTCAGCAGTGCTTATTATCAGGGCACTCTACCAGAATTCAGGGGATAACGGAGGCTAGATGGGGCAGTCAGTGGAGGTCATACCTCCAAGGCACAGAGTAAGGAAGAGAAGGGCAGAGAGTAGGCAGTCAGCTATCATCAGATACTTGACCTGAGAAGTCAGGTAATTCAGAGATCAGGGGAATAGTGCCAGAAAGAGAGAACATCAATGCCCCGAAGAAAGGTTGCTACTTGTTGTTGTGCAGATTTTGTGCCATACAACTCTAACAGCTGGTATTAGAGGCTTTGTCCACAAAAGGAGAGAGATAAGTGTGGTTTGAATAAAATAAATAAGGTATATGGAAGGAGAGTTGCAACTGGAGAGATAGGCAGGGCCAGGTCATCTAGGTCCTTATAGCTCATGTTAAGGAGTTTGAATTTTATTTTACATGTAATAGGAAGACCCTGGGGATTTTCATTGAGAAAGTGGCTTGATCTGATCTGTGTTTATCAAAGACAACTTTGGGTACTACCTGGAGATTGAATTGTGAGCTTCAACACAATTGAAATGTAGAAGCAGGTGTAAAAGCGGGAAGGTTGCCATCGTAGACTCAGTGAGAGATGATGGTGGCTTAGACTATAGTGGAGAGTAGTGGATCAAATCCGAATATATGGAAGTAAAGCCCATAAGGCTTTCTGATTGACTGAATGGGGGGGGGGTTGGAGATGATGAAAAAAGAGGAATCAAGGATGATTTCAGGACTTTGGCTTAAGTAACTAGGTATAAGAGATTGGCATTTACCAAAAGTTAAAGCCTGGAAGTAGAAGAAATATATGTGTTTTGCATGTGTGTTTTCAGGGGGTGGGGGAGTGAGAAGGGGTAACACATAGTAATTGTAGGATTAAGAGTTCTGATATGTCTGTGAGACAAACAGGTAGACATATTAAGGAGATAGTCCCACAGTCAGTGGTGAATTAAGGCCTCAAATACACATTAGGTGTCTTCAGCATATTAATGGTATTTAAAGCTATAGAAAGTATAGTTAAGAGAATTAAGGACTGAGCCCCTGGGGTCTACCTCAATGTTGAGAGATACAACAAAGAGGTACACAGCATAGGAGCTTGAGATGAAGCTGACAGTGAAGTAGGAAGGAAACCGGGAGTGTTCATGACATGTAAATGTTTCAAGAATGATGGAGTGGTATCCTGTGTCCTGTGGAGCTGGACATACTACCTCCTTCTTTCAGTCGCAGGAAGCTTACCCTGAAGATAATTCTTTTTCTATATCATGTACCTTCTGGTCTATATTGGATCCTTGCAATCATCACTTAAATGTATTCAAATCTTTTCTCTCTCAAAAACAAAAGCCAAACCAAACCCAAAACTGCAAATCTGTCCCCAAACTCCAGATCCAGCAATTTCCCCATCCCTCAGTATTTCAGTCATTTCTAAGAGCTGTGTAAACTCTCAGTTTCTAGTTCTTTATCAACCAGGCAGTTCTTACTCCAGTTAATGAGTTGTGATTCTTTTGGTAGAAAGTTACTAAATGCCCAGCTAAATGTGACTTTTTTAAAAATGAAGATTTACTTTTTAGTGTAAAAAGAGACTACATGTGTAATTCAACAATTCAGGAGTGTTGATGCTTTGTGATCTTTGTGGGTTTTTCCTCATGGGTATAAGGCAGCTCTAGCAACTTTAAGGGTAGGTTTTCACATAGGGCATGTCTTTATCTCTCACTGTTTCATGTTTAAGTGAAACGTGAAAGGAAAACCTTTCAAGAAGCCACCAGCAGAGGGCACTCAGGTTCCACTGGCCAACACTACATTCTCTAGCTGCAAGGGAGGCTGGTAAAGCAGGGCTCTAGCATCTTTAGCCTCATTGGTGGGAGACAGGCTCTATCAAGAGGGCAAGAAAGAAGAGGGCAGTGATTGCTGGATAGGCAACAGAATGCTGGCTGCCACAGTACTCCAATATTGCTTCCACTAGATCCCTCCACCAAGAGTTTTCACATCAATTACTTCACTTGACCTCCCTTCTTTTTAGAAAATAGCTTCATCCTTTGGATTCAGGAGCACCACGCTCTGCATTCCTTCCTTATTGTCTACTTCTCAATGGTGTCCCATTGTTCTTAGGATAAACCCAAATCCCTAACCTAGCCTACCAGCCTGTGCATTTCATGACTAGATCCCCTGCCATGATTTCTGTCCCTCAGCTACACAGATCTTCTTTCACACACACACTAACCTTAGCACTTTCCTACATGCAATTTGGTCTTTACCTGGAATTCTTCCCATCCCTTCATCTAGTTTATGCCTATCTGCCAATTTCAGTTCAAAAGTCACTTCATCAAGGAACGATTTCCTCATTTGCTCCTACTGACCTCCTCTCTTCTGCCCCCTCTTTCAGTATTATAGTTTACTGTACTTTTATCTTATTCCTTTCATCAGTTTGTATATTTATTAGATTACCAATGAATGACTAAACTACTTGATCTTATAGCAGTGTCTGTTTTGTTCACCATTTTATTCTGAAAACTCAACACATTGTGCAACTCAGTTAAATACGTAGTTGTTTAATGAGTGAAACAATGAATTTCATGTCTTTCAATAAACTACTTCCACAATTCTAATTTTCTGTTTCTACTTTGCTGGGGATTAAGCAGATCCCCAAGCCCTTTCAGGTGTGTGTGTGTGTGTGTGTGTGTGTGTGTGTGTGTGATGAATGTCATGGCAAATTGGCTTGGAAAGAAGTATTGGCAACTATTGTAACTAATGCACAAATTCTGTGACATTTATTTGGTTGATCAAAGCCTTACATGCTAATTTTCTCATTCCTGAATTTGTTATGGTAAACAAATTAACAAATAGGTGGCTTCTAGATCAATGAGATATTATTTAATTTCTTATTGAAGAGAAGATCATAGGAAATTATGGCAGAGTTTTCTTTCCTCACATTTTTTTCTCATAACTGAAGTATTCTGAAGAAATATTAATGTCTGATTGCACTTAAAGAAGAAAAATAAAACTATTACCATTACTATATTTATGATAATTTTATGCTATAATGATAACCCATATACAGATACATTTCAAAAGAGTGTTTATAATAGGTTTGAGTGAGAGGCAAGTCTTGAATAAGGACTTAGTATTTAGGAGTTAAATACTATAATAGCACTTTTTGTAAAGGTGTCACATGTGTATTTTTATTTTATTTAAAAAGCAATTATAATCAGGGATTTTATTTATAAAGCTGTTATCCAGGGTTATTGGAAATTTTTGAGCTTTTATTTAAAATAAAAATACATGAGAAGCAATTATTTTTCTAGTGTATGTGTATGAAAGTTGGCAACGCAGAATTATTTTTTGCAATGAGAATTCTTAGATACATACCTTAAATAGTAATTTTAAAAATCAATATTTATTAATTAACATAATAACTAACACATATTTAGAAAACGACTAATGTAAGCCAGGCACTGTGGCAATAAGTGTTGATTATAAAACTCAGAGTTGGAATACTTTTATAAATCATGTAAGAATTTTTATGTGCTGTAATTACCCTTTGGACTTATAACAGTGTATTATAGACATTCTTAGTTACTTGTGAAATATTCCTAAGTTTGTTGAAGGCAGACTTAAGGAAATAAACAAATTATATTGAATTAAAGGATCCAACATGTTTCATAACTAAGACAACCAGTGTGGCCTCCAGAAAGTTAAGGGGGTTTAGTGCTTAGTTGAAGAGATCAGACATATATAAAAATGATTAAAAAAAAAGGGATAGTCAAAGAAAGCATTCTCTAATTTTTTTCTTTTCAAACACTGGCATCCCCTCCTCTTGTGCTGGTTCAAAGTACTTAATATTGATATATTAAAATGTTGGAGGTTGTGACCTAAATATTACCTCGGAGCTCAAGGACTGAAGGCACAATTAATTGATTTTTTTTTCCCCCTGGGAACCATTAGAGGTAGAAGTACTAACCAGTAGGTTCAGCAATTGGTTGTTTGTGCTTTTCTTTCTTTCTTTCTTTCTTTCTTTCTTTCTTTCTTTCTTCCTTCCTTCCTTCCTTCCTCCCCCTTCCTTCCTTCCTTTCTTCCTTTCTTTCTTTTTTCTTTCTTTCTTTCTTTCTTTCTTTCTTTCTTTCTTTCTTTCTTTCTCCTTCCTTCCTTCCTTCCTTCCTCCCTCCCTCCCTCCCTCCCCCTTTCTTTCTTTCTTTCTTTCTTTCTTTCTTTCTTTCTTTCTTTCTTTCTCCTTCCTTCCTTCCTTCCTTCCTTCCTTCCTCCCTCCCTCCCTCCCTCCCCCTTCCTTCCTTTCTTTTTTTCTTTCTTTCTTTCTTTCTTTCTTTCTTTCTTTCTTTCTTTCCTTCTCTCTTTATATTTGTACAGTTTGCCAAAAGTTAGATGTAGTCTATATTGTGGACTTTATATTTTCTTGTCCCAGACAAAAGTTGAATCTACCAAGGGTAAATAAATTTTAATTTGGTTGTAATCAGATTTGTTGGTGTCTATATGATAATAAAAGAGAGATTTTCAGAGATAAATAGTTTTAGGGATAAACATTGGTCTCAAGTGACTTTGGTATTCCCACAATGTAAAAAGCTGTCTAGAAATTCTCTCTTTCTACACCTAAAGCACAATTCAGCCCATTCTGTAACCATCTTACAGAGTTGAGTTTGACAGGGACTTTAGGATGTTTCCCCAGAGACATCTAGACAGCATCCCCTCACCAAGATGAATCAGAGAGAAAGGCAGGAGTATGGAGAGACAGGAGTTTACTCTAGACATTATTGAGTGCCAGGGAGGTCCATTATAAGCAAGTCAGATACATCTCTCAGTCAACTCTAAGCAGTTAACACCTATATGAGCTTTGATGTAAGGAAATCAATCAAACAGATTGAACTGTCTATGCATGGCTGAAATCCTTGATTCTGAATTGAAAGGATGGTAAAGTACCAAATTCAGTTAGAGCTTTTAGTGAGTACTTGGGGAATTTTACACTCTAGCTAACCATATGGGTTTCTAGTTCACTTGGGAAAATGAACTTGTGTGCACTTGTACCTAACAACACATTTATTTCTATTCTCATTTTTTTTGAGCCCTTGCATTAGCCAGACATTGTGCTGCATTTTACATGGACCACATCACTTAATTCTCATATACGGAAGATTCTACTATCATGACCATTATAGAGATATGGAAACTGAGGTTTAGAAAAGTTAGCTTACTTAATTTCACCCAGTTAGAACATCACTTGACCCCAGTGCCTGCTTTTCATCATAGCACTATGTCATAGTGTAGTAGTTTTTCAATACATATTTGAGGAAAAGAGTAATAACTCAGAAGTCAACATTAATATCATTCTTTTCATTTTCAAGTTGGTTTTAGGATTGTTCTATAAACATTTGTGATTTAATCCACAAATATTATCCAATCACAAGCCATACACTCACAAAAGAAACTAGAAAATTTCTCTTCTCCTGTGATTTTTTTTTTATATTTTGAAAGTGTGGGGCGCCTGGGTGGCGCAGTCGGTTAAGCGTCCGACTTCAGCCAGGTCACGATCTCGCGGTCCGTGAATTCGAGCCCCGCGTCGGGCTCTGGGCTGATGGCTCAGAGCCTGGAGCCTGTTTCCGATTCTGTGTCTCCCTCTCTCTCTGCCCCTCCCCCGTTCATGCTCTGTCTCTCTCTGTCCCAAAAATAAATAAACGTTAAAAAAAAAAAAGAAAGTGTACTGTAATATTGTGTGAAAAATCTCTCTCCTTCCCTTGCTTCACCTTTTCTTCTCTTCACCCATTGTTTTAAATTTTTGAAAACTATATGAATTTCTTACCACTTAAATAGCTAATAGGTGTATGAGTTTGCTCAGTGCCTCAATTCTTCTGTAAAATGGGCATAAGAATATTACTTTATGAGGAGCGCCTGGGTGGCTTAGTGGGTTGAGCGTCCGACTTCGGCTCAGGTCATGATTTCACGGTTTGTGAGTTCAAGCCCTGTGTCTGGCTCTGTGCTGACAGCTCTGAGCCTGGAGCCTGCTTCCGATTCTGTGTCTCCCTCTCTCTCTGCCCCTAACCCATTTGCATTCTGTCTCTCTCAAAAATAAATAAACATTAAAAAAAAGAATATTACTTTATGGTATAGCTGTGAGAAATAAATTAGATAAAGCCTGTAAAGTTGTGTTTCTCAGACTATCAATGGTGAAGTACTGTTTCTGGAAGGAGTATTTTCCTTAAGGAAAAATTAAATTAAAAATTAAATTAAATTAAATTAAAAATTAAATTAAATAAAAAATTAAATTAAAAAAATTATAATTAAATGTCAAATTGCTGTAGAAATTTCTCAAAGCCTACTCTCATTTTTGTACTGGTTTCATTGCAGACTGATAGAGAATAGTTTTCTGAAGGGCAGTAGTCCTTTGGCCCTATTTTGAGTGACACTGATGTGAAGTCCCAAAAAGAGTACCCAGCATATTAATTGCTATATATGTGTTTGCATTTCCATTGTAAGCAAACAAGGTACCATGACACTCTTAGTTCATACTTTTCTTGCTCTTTGTCATCCAAACTACTCTCTGAGGTTTCTCTCTTATTAGATTTGTACCACTTCCTTCTCAACACCTTTATTGCTCTTGCTCATTTATTTTGAAAATTCTTTAAAATTTAACTCTCAGATTTGAGACTCTCTTTTTACATGCATTACCTTGAATTGTTAATTTCATTAGAAGGTCACTCCTAATCACTCCAGTAGTGATCACCAAATCACTCGTCCTGGCCTCTTCTGCTTCCTCTTTTGGTTATGTGTCTTCCCATACCCAGTCTCCAACTCAGGTAATTCTGCCTCCAAGGTGACTTTAATCTTCAGCCTTGTTATTATACTCCCAGATTAAGGTAACAACCTCCTACTGCTCTCTCTACCATCATTTTATTTCTGTTTCAAATTATTTTGTGTGCAGTGGTTATTATCCCACCATTTTAGTACCCCATCTCTGCTTTAAATGATATTCATTCATTCATTCATTCATTCATTCTTAAATTTCTATTAGGAGTTGATGACTTGGTGTTTCCAAGGAAATTCTATGGGGTGTTTGTTTTCTCCTGAGGTTTATTTTAACTCCAGCAATAAGTTTTGTACCTAAATATTCTGTTCAGAATTCAAAATCCATCTCTTAGCTTCCTCCACCCATCCATCATTCATCTCTCACATTTTGTGTTAAAATTGTTTATAACTCTGGTCATGCACAATTGTTTTATGTAGGAGAGACATGATCTCCACCTTGCCTTAATCCCTCTGGGACATTTTCTTTGCTCAAATCTAGCTCTGTGAGAGCTAGATTTCCCAAACTATGAGCTGAAGATCTTTGTGGAGTGCTAGAATTTTTTCCAGGTGGTCTGTGACTCTATATGTATCCCCAAGCATTGGTATTACTAACTATTCTAAATAATTAAAACTCCACTTTCACTAATAAGGATTATCTTGCTCAAAAATCTCAGTAGCACATTGTTTATTCTAAATAATTTGAAAATAAATCAGTGCAAAATATAAATCAAAATGTTTTTTTTTCCAATTGCATTCAGACTTTTCATATTCCACATTTCCTCCACCCTTAAAACTCCTAATTTATCTCTGATTTTTTTTCTCTGTTCTCTTCAGTACAGATCTATTACTCCTGCTGATATAATCTTCTCATGATATTTTACATTGGGCACATTCAGTTCCACATTTCAATTTTAACCACAGATGTTATCATTGCCTAAAATATTCTCTTGTAGTTTTTCTCTGATTAGGGTTTATTTGCGATTATTGTCATTATTATTATTGCCATCATTATCTTCATCATCACTGAATGGACCTATGACTCATTTCCTGGGGGAAAGTATCTTGACTAACTTCAGGCAAGCAGTTTTTAATGGGTAATCGAATTCTTCAGTGTTCCTGATATTCTTTCAACTGCGTATCTATGTGTGGCCAGCTTTTCTTCTAACATATCAAGAAAAACAACATATCACAGCAGACTGAATGCAGAAGTATATAGGGCAATACAGCTGTTTTACATGAAGCCCAGCATTAAAGACACTTAAAAAAGTATAAACTAATACTTATCTTCTTACTGAATATTTTTGTTTCTGAAAATACCATTATTTTATATAAAATATGTTGTTAATGTTAATAGGCAATGGATTCATTATTGTTATTTAAAGGTGAAGCAATACACAAATATTTTAAAATTTTCAAAATTTATTTTCCATTATGGTTAATATCCATAGATTTATCCTAAATATAAAAAAAAAACTCTTTGGAGTAGAAGTATACCTCATTTTATTGCACTTTGCTTTATTGCATTTTGCAGATATTCCATATTTTACAAATTGAAGGTTTTTGGCATCCCTCCATCAAGTAAGTCTATCTGCACCATTTTCTCAACAGCATTTGCTTCCTTCATGTCTCTGACACATTTGGTAATTCTCATAATATTTCAAACTTTTTCATAATTATATTTGTTATGGTGAACAGTGATCAGTGATCATTGACGTTACTATTGTACTTGTTTGGGAGCCCATATAAGAGGTAAACTTGATAAATGTGTGTGTTCTGACTATACCACAGACTGGCTGTTCTCTGTTTCCCTCTCCACAGGTCTCCTATATACTGAGACACAACAATATTGAAATTAGGCCAATTAATAACTGTGTGATCGTCTCTTAAGTGTCCAAGTGAAAGGAATAGTGATCCATCTCTCACTTCAAATCAAATTCTAGAAGTGATTAAGCTTAGTAAGGAAGGTGTGTTGAAAGCTAAGATAGGCGGAAAGCTAGGTCCTTGTACCAGTTAGTCAAACTGTGAACGCAAAGGAAACGTTCTTGAAGGAAATTAAAAATGCTACTCCAGCAAACACATGATTGATAAAGACGCAAAACAGTTTACTGCTTATCTGGAGGAAGTTTTAGTGGTCTGGTTAGAAGATCAAACGAGCTATAACCCTCCCTTAAACCAAAGCCTAATCCGGAGTGAGGCTCTAACTCTACAATCTAGGAAGGCTGGGAGAGCTGAGGAAGCTTCAGAGGAAAAGTTTAAAGCTAGCACAGGTTGGTTCATGTGGTTGAAGGAAAGAAGCCATCTCTATCACAGTGTTCAAAGTGAAGAGCAAGTGCTGATGTAGAAGCTGCAACAAGTTATTCAAAAGATCTAGCTAAGATAAGAAATGAAGGTGGCTACACTAAACAGATTTTCAATGTAGATAAAATAGCCTTCTACTGAAAGAAGAGGCCATCTAGGAATTTCATAGCTAGAGAGAAGTGTATGCTCGCTTCAAAGCTTCATATGACAGGCTGACTCACTTGTTAGGAACTAATGCAGTTGGTGTTAACTTTAAGTTGAAGCCAATACTTATTTACCATTTAAACTTTTTTTAACGTTTATTTTTGAGAGTGAGAGCAAGAGCGAGAGAGAGCGCGCACAAGCGAGGTAAGGGCAGAGAGAGAGGGAGACACAGAATCTGAAGCAGGTTCCAGGCTCTGAGCTGTCAGCACACAGCCTGATGTGGGGCTCGAACTCCCGAATCACGAGATCATGACCTGAGCCAAAATCAAGAACCAGACACCCAACTGACTGAGCCACCCAGATGCTGAAAAGTGGTTTCTTGAGATGGAAACTACCCCTGGTGAAGATGCTGTGAAGATTGTTGAAATGACAGCAAAGGATTTAGAGTATTACATAAACTTAGTTGATAAAGCAGCAGGGTTTCAGAGGATTGACTCTAATTTTAAACAAGTGCTACTGTGAGTAAAATGATATCAAACAGCTTCACATGCTACAGATAAACTGTTTGTGAAAGGATGAGTCAATCAATGTGGCAGACTTCAATGTTGTCTTATTTTAAAAAGTTGCCACAGCCACCTCACCTTTCAGCAACCACCACCCCGATTAGTCGGCAGCCATCAACATTGAGGCAAGACTCTCCACCAGCAAAAAGGTTACAATTCGCTGAAAGCTCAGATGATGGTTATAATTTTTTAGCAATGAAGTATTTTTAAGTTAAGATATAAACATTATTTTTAGACATAATGTGATGGCATACTTAATAGACTACAGTATAATACAACTTTTACATACACTGGAAAACCAAAAAAAATTGTTTTACTGTGATGTTTATTTTATTGTGATGGTCCAGAATTGAACCCACAATATCTTTGAGATAATCCACAATTATTAAGAGTCTAAAAATGTCCAGGGACCAAAAACCTTGAGAACTATTTCTTTAGCATTAAGATGTAAGGGATGTTTTGTTACTATATATCTGCTCATACTCTCTAGTTTCATAAGTAATCATAGATATCTTTTACTGACAGTGTTATAGAGAGTCATGTTATATATATTATCTCTAATCCACCCAGTAAACCTATAAATTAGCTTTCTTATTCTAGTTGTACAGATGCGGACACTGGGATTTAGAGAAATTAGGAATCCCTCAAGTTTTCCCAGAAACTAAGTAGTAGAACAAGACTGCTGGTTGACCCCAAATTCCTAGTATTTTTTTACTATTTAACACTACTTTTTATAAATGCTTATTATTCCTGAAACTACTTCTTGGACCACCAGTTACAACTCCATACACAAAGAGTTAATGAACAAAATGATTGTTGAATACATATGGACAGGCCATTTTTCAGGAGCCATTGACGGCAAAGGTCAGTCTTCAAATGATATTTCTCTTTAGAACTATTTTTTTTCCTCTGAATTATTTTCAGGTCTGGATGGCCTCCTGTAGGCAGTGAGGTATTGGTTTTGCAAATCAATAGATTTCAAAGAATGAACACAATTCATTCAACTTCTACTTAAAGTAAGCTTTTGAAGCTTAATTCTATGTTAATTCACCAGTAGATCCTTAACTTGATCTGGAAACATTTCATAATTCCATTTCCCGATAATATACTTAGTGATTTCTCCACAGAAGAATTAAGATTTTCATAGTTATCAGTGCATAATTAAGCTTTGTTCAATTAACTGGCCTGCTGCCATGCTTGCAGGGTGCTGTGTCCTGCAACTCAGGAAACTGACACAGCATCACAGAGGATGCTGGCTTTTGTAGACTGAGCCAACGTTGAAGACATAATGCTTAGGGAAAAAAAAGAATGAATAATTGATTTTATTTGTTCCTGAGAACTTCTTGGAGGAAGGAGCTCTACAGGACAACTGACTCATCTTGTAGCAACCTTATATAAACTTTGTGCTGGGGAAGATCTTGGTAGGTAAGACATACGAAGGAAGCAGAGAGAAGAGAAATACCCCCAACCTAGCATACAAAAAACACGGGATTAATCTGGGGAAAGGAATTTGTAAAAAAAGGTATTAAATTTAGTTTCAGCCAACTTTGATGTAAAGGCTAGACTTTCAAATGGAAATGTCAAATAAGCAGAAATTTCTGACTGAGCTTAGGGAAAGAACAGGATGGAATTTATAGAAGTGAATGTTTTAAATTAGCGGTGAGAGATGAAGCCATACTTTTTTTTAATGGAAATCATAAAGATCTAGCTTAAAGAGATGACTGCTAAATCTTGTACAAATCCTATGTTAGACTGAAGGAAGGAACAAGATAAAAATGGCAGAAAATGAAGTGTGGTAGAACATGCAATTAGAATATGCAAGTGCCTCTAAGGTCTAGTGAGAAAAACGTTTTGGAAAAGAGTATTTCATCAACAGTATAAAACGGTCCGGAGAAGATAGACTAAAGAAAGGAAGAGAATATCATACTTGTTAATAAGGAAGTTATTGGTGACTTGTGAGTTGTTGATGTGAGAGCTAGATCCTACGTCAGGATACACGAGAATAGAAATAAGATGATAACTTCAGGAACTAATGGAAAGAAAACCATTATAAATAAAGATATGAAAATAAATAGACAAGGTTCTAGAAAAGACTGATAAATGAGGTTACAATGATGCATAGTTGACTTGAAAGAAAAGTTTCATCATATCAGGTTGTCTACTAGACACATAGAACATATATTCATTGAGCACCTGTGGCATACAGGCACTCTTCTAGGTACTTGGCATACACCAGTGAAAAATATGAACCAAAATCTTTATGCTGTGAAGCCTGACATCTTTTTTGAATACTTAGGCTAATTGAGCACCATTAGAAGCACTATCCTGTTATGTATATGCCATGGTTTGCTAATAAACAGGAAAAAAAAGATAAAAAATAAAAAGTCTTGATACAGGTAAATACTCACACGTTGTCCAATTTCTAGGTAGAACATGATACCATGCTGTTTCCATGTCCTGTTTTGTGTTCTAGATGTATTAACATATCTCTGCCTTTACTTGATTTGCCTGTAAATGGAGAAAATGTTTTTAAGTTATTATGAGGAAGGAGGTTATTTTTGAATAGTTTTGGTGGAACCAAAAACTGGAGAAAGAAATGTAAGCTATCAAAAAATCACCACAAGTCGTAGATCGTTATATGTGAAAACAATTTTAAATTTAGCTGTGGAAAACCACAGAAAATTAAAAAAATAAACTCACAGATGGTAGACAACTTTTAGAAATACTATAATAACACCTCACTTATCTAACATCATCAGGGAATTAGCTGTTTCACATAAGTGAATTTTCCTATTAAATAGAATTACAGATTTAAGCACCAGTTTGTATGGAAACTTTTCAAAAATGGGTTAGCAAATTCCTTGCCTTCTTTATTTTTATAACATATATTTTGAATAAAAAATAATGCATGATCATTATAGAACATTTTTAAATAGAGACATATAAAGGAGGATATTAGCATATTTCTAATCCCATCGTTAGAGGTAATTAATATCAACATGATGGTTTATTTCCTCTACATCTTATTTGCATTAATTTAATATTTTGAAAAAGCCAAAGTATTTTGTATCTAGTATATGTCACATAAATTTGTGAACATTTTCCCACATCATTAACTATTCTTGGAACATATGATTTTTAACAGCTGCATAATATTTCATCAAATAGATATATTAGAATTATTTTAAATATATGAATACTGCTAGTCATTTAGGTTGTTTCATTTTTTTATAATTATAGTTTATGCTACAGTGGATAACCTCACATATCTCTGTGTAGATCTATGACATTTCTTTTTATTTTTACTAGTTAAATGAAATTTTATTTTATTTTTTTACCACAAATGATGATATATCTTGTCAATTGCTATTTTTTTAAGTTTTTATTTAAATTCCAGTTAGTTGAAATACAGCATAATATTAGTTTCAGGTGTACAAAATAGTGATACAACATTTCCATACAACACATCACAAAAAGCACACTCCTTAATCCCCATCATCTATTTAGCCCATCCTCCCACCCACCTCCCCTCTGGTAACCATGTTTCTTGGTTTGTCTGTCTCTCTCTCTCTCTTTCCCCCCTCCTTTGCTTGTTTTGTTTCTTAAATTCCAGGTATGAGTGAAATCATATGGTATTTGTCTTTCTCTAATGATTGTGCTTAGCACAATACTCTAGCTGCATCCACATTGTTGCAAATGGCAAGATTTTATTCTTTTTTATGGCTAAGTAATAGTCCATTGTGTGTGTGTGTGTGTGTGTGTGTGTGTGTGTGTGTGTGTGTGTCTTTGAGTGTGTATTACCTCTTCTTTATCCATTAATCAATCAATGGACACTTGGGCTGTTTCCATACTTTGGCTATTGCAGATAATGCTGCTGTAAACACTGGGGTGCATAGAGACTTTTGAATTAGTATTTTTGTATCTTTTGAGTAAATCCCCAGTAGTGAGATTGTTGGATCATAGGGTAGTTCTATTTTTAGCTTTTTGAAGAAACTCCATACTGTTTTCCAGAGTGGCTGCACCAGTTGGCATTCCTATCAACACTGCAAGAATTTTTTTCTCCACATCCTTGCCAACACCTGTTGTTTCTTTTTGTTGTTCATTTTAGGCATTCTGACAGGTGTGAGGTGATATCTCATTGTAATTTTGATTTGTATTTCCCTGATGTTGAGTGATGTCGACCATCTTTTCATGTGTCTCTTGGCCATTTTTATGTCTTCTTTGGAGAAATGTCTGTTCATATCCTCTGTGCATTTTTTAATTGGATTATTTGTTTTTTTGGGGGTGTTGAGTTTTAGAACTTCTTTATATATTTTGGATACTAACCCCTTATTGGATATGCCATTAGCAAATAACTTCTCCCAATTCCATAGGTTGCCTTTTAGTTTTGATGTTTCCTCCACTGTGCAGAAGTGGGTTTTTTTTTTGTTTGTTTGTTTTTTGTCTTTGAGACAGAAGGAGAGAGTTCATGTGTATGTCCATGCATGCGAATACAAGCACCAGAGGGGCAGAGGAAGAGGGAGAGAGAGAATCTTAAGTGGGACTCAATCCTACAACCTTGGGATCACAACCTGAGCCGAAATCAAGAGTTGGATACTTAACTGACTCAGCCATCCATTTGCCCCCAGAAGATTTTTATTTTAATAATAATTTTTTTGGAAGTGGAATTAGTGGGTCAAAAGATAAAGATATTGTTTTAGACTTTTAGTGCAGTTGGTCAAATGTTAGTACAAATTGGTCAAACCTTGACTTCAGAAAGATATTGATAACTAATATTTCTATAAGAAATGTCTGAGAGTACCCATTGTTCTACGTTCTTGCCATCAGCAAGTGTTGCTGTCTTTGCCATTGTTTTCAAGCCATGTGTTACATGTTATAATGACTCAGAGTCATCATTGTGTATGTAAGTGAGATAAATGAGATAATGAAAGGGAAAGCGCCTAGAATATTCCTTGGCACATAGTCACTATTTATAAAATAGCTACTTAGGTCACAGTTATGGTTGACACAATAAAAGTTTCTTATTCACATTTTATTACGGATCAATGAAGAATCTGCTTGATGTAGGCATTCAGCGATCCAGGTTTCTTCCATCTGTTGGCTCTACCATTACTCAGGGTCTCAGAATCCTGTTTTTATTGAGATATAATTGATATATAACATTGTATAAAGTTAAGGTGTACAATGTGATGATTTGGTACATGTTTATATTGAAAAGTGATTACTGCAGTAGAGTTAGTTAACACTTCCATCACCTCACATAATTATTTTGTGTGTGTGTGTGTGTGTGTGTGTGTGTGTGTGTGTGTGTGTAGAACATTTAAAATCTCTCTTAGCAACTTTCGAGTATATATTACAATATTATAGTTAACTATAGTAACCATGCTGTATAGTGCACCTGTAATAAGTGAGTTCAAGCAATGCAATTTCATATTATGGTTGAAAAAACTAGGTATAAAATATGTTCTAAATTTCCACTGCAATTGAATTAAAAATTAGCATATAATAAGGAAATTCACTATGTATTCTGGAATTGAACCAATTTTATTTGGTGTATGACTAGGATATGGTAGGGGTGCCTGGGTGGCTCAGTTAGTTGAGTGTCCAACTTTGGCTTAGGTCATAATCTCATAGTTCGTGCATATGAGCCCCACATAGGGCTCTGCACTGACAGCTTGGAGCCTGGAGCGTGCTTTGGATTCTGTGTCTCCCTCTTCCTCTTTGCCCCTCCCCCCACTTATACACTCTTTCTCTCTCTAAAAAATAAGTAAACATTAAAAGAAAGAGAACAAATGACTAAGGTATGGTAGAAAGAGCTACTTTGGATTCCACTACTACTAGGTGTTTTAATCTGAAAAGTGTTTTATAATATACTAAAGTGTTCTGTCTCCATCATAAGGTTGTCAGACTTAGGTGAGACAAAGTAGTCAGAAGAAATAAAAACTGTGGGGTGCCTGGGAGGCTCAGTCAGTTAAACATCCAACTCATTTTTTTTTTCAACGTTTTTATTTATTTTTTGGACAGAAAGAGACAGAGCATGAACGGGGGAGGGGCAGAGAGAGAGGGAGACACAGAATCGGAAACAGGCTCCAGGCTCTGAGCCATCAGCCCAGAGCCCGACGCGGGGCTCGAACTCACGGATTGCGAGATCGTGACCTGGCTGAAGTCGGACGCTTAACCAACTGCGCCACCCAGGCGCCTCCTTTTTTTTTTTTTTTTTTTTAAACATCCAACTCTTAATTTTGGTTCAGGATCTTGATCTTACAGTTGGTAGGCTTGAGCCCACATTGGGTTGTGCACTGGCAGTGTGGAACCTGTTTGGGATTCTCTCTCTCTCTCTCTCTCTCTCTCTGTCTCTCTCTTCCTCCTCCCCAACTCTCTCTCTCTAAAAAATAAATAAACTTTTAAAAATTAAAAAAAAAGAAAAAATGTTATCAAAACTTAAGGTAATACTATTTTATTAAATAATATGCTATTTATACTTTTTGTAAGCTCTTAATTTTTAATCATCTAATTTTTCTAACTGCTTGGATATATTTTACACAAAATTACAATAATTTATTCCTGACATTATAATAGATAGTGCACCTTTAAAATAGTTTCTAAAATATCTCTTCAAAGAGAGCAATATTTTCAACATCCAACTAGGCCTTTGCCTGGGAGTTGGCCCACAGAAACATAGCAATACCTCCCTGATTGTCAATTAGTTCTCCCACATCCACTTACCCTGATGGTTGCCTCCCCTTCTCTGATGATTCCTGGGAAAGCAGCACCATTACATAGACTAATATATATTTAGTTAGCCAGTTAATACTATGGCATTTCAAATGCTTCTTGGCTTGTAGCACTTGTACCTATAACCTTTAAAGATTCAGGAGAATATTCTTAGGGTAGTTGGATTGGAACTGGCATTTGAGGGATGTTTGTGAAGAGAATTAAGTCTTCAAAATGTTGGTAAATATACTCCAAAACACTTCTTTTTTTTTCTTAAAGGAATTCATTGGCATTTTGTACAGTCTCAATGTCATGTAACCCCCACCTCTGTCTAGTTCCAAAACATTTTCATTATTCCAAAATAAAAATCTCTTACCCGCTAAGAAGTTTCTCCCCATTTCTCTTCCCCCACTCCAGACCCTGGCAACCACCAATCTAAATTCTGTGCTTCTTAAAACTTCTTATTTGGAAATAATTTCAAATTTACAAAAAGTTGCCAAGTAAAACTAGGACAAAAGACACTTGTATATGCTGTATCCAGATTCACCTATTGTTAACTTATTACCCCTTTTACTTCCCTCTTTATATATGTAATTATTATAATTATATGTTAATGATAGATGTGTTTATTTATAATTATATATATACTTATATATATAGGTATAATTATATATACATATATCTAGGTATAATTTATTTTCTGAACCATTTTGAAAGTAACCCTCAGGGTGATGGGTATTGAGGGGGGCACCTGTTGGGATGAGTATTGGGTGTTGTATGGAAACCAATTTGACAATACATTTCATATTAACAACCAAGAAAAGAAAGTAACCCTCAGACACCTGTGTGGTATGGACAGGTTTGCCTTCTTGAGAACTTACTTACCTTCTTGTACAAGCCAGCAAGGGTGCATCTAAAGCATAGATGAGGCTGACTGTTTCTCTCATATGCTCAAAATCCAATGAAGACTCCTTTATTCTACAGAGTAATTACAAACCGCTCTACAGGGCATTCAGAATGCTCCACACTCTGTCTTCAATCTTGTGTCCTACCTAGTCTGGTGCCACCATTCTCTTATCTGTCCTCAGCCCCTCCTATAGTGAACTGCTTCTGATTACCCATGTCTTGCATCATTTTTCTGGAGATTTCTTCTTCCAGATATATCCATCTCTTTATCTCATTGTCAAATTCATCCATGGCTCAGCTTAAATATTTTTGTTACAGCTTCCCTGACCTCTTTCTCCAACCCCTAATACTGTTAGCACTTATAGTGTAAGGACTAAAGCATGGATTTGTCTGATTGAATTCAATTTCTGTCACTTTTTAGCCTTGTGAGTTTTATTAATTTCCTTGTCTTTTTTCTACTGCTCACCTGTAAGGTGAGAATAATAACAGTTCTAACCTCCCGAAGCTGTTATAGGATTAAATGAGATAATACTTTTAGGTGTCTGGAATAGTCTATGGAAAATAGTAAGCATTCTGTAGCATGTTTTTTCAGACATAGCTCAATATATTTCAGACATAGCTCAATATATATCAGTCTCCCATGGCAAATTATGAACTTCTTAATAGTTAAAATCTTGTTTATTCATCTTCATATCTCCAGCCCAGCCTTCAGTACAGTTGACTCTTGGGTAATAAATACTGCTAATTCTACAGGTAATGCCTTTCTTAGAGTAGACTACAAGAGTTATCTCAAGGTGACACAACCTAAAATAAAAGCGAGATCTGCACTGAGGAGTCTCTAGCTTATAACTACTCATATAATCTATAATGAGCAAATAAGAATTGTCATTTATTTTAGGATAAAAAATAGGTATGTCAATTGATCTCCAGAAAAAGAAATAGAAGACCTTATCATTTCAGCAATTTATTGAGGGAAGACATTATATTTTGGGATACACCTGTTGGTTCAGGCCAGCCTCAAGGAAATAAAGGCAATTTTCAGGAAAGACTCTAGTGCAGTCAAGGTGGCAGAAGTATGAAGGAGATAGACTACAAAAAACATATCCATTAGAATAAAAATTTACAATAAGCCAGTAGCACTTCAGAATCAGACAGTAACTAAGGTCAAAATCTCTAATAGATATATTAGTCTTCTAGGGCTGCCATAACAACGTACTGCAAACCAGGTGGCTTAAATAACAATTTATTGTCTCATAGTTTTGGAGGCTGGAAGTTTGAGATCTAGGTGTCAGCAGGGTTGATCCCTTCTAAGGGCTGTGAGGAAGAATTTGTTCCATGACTCTCTTCTAACTTCTGGTGGTTTGCTGGACATCTTGGTGGCTTGTATATGCATCACCCCTCTCTCTGCCTTCATGTTCACATGGTATTCTCTCCATGTGCATGACTATGTTTAAGATTTCCCTGTTTATAAGGACACAAGTCATATTGGATTAGGGCCCCAATCTACTCTAGTGTGACTTGACCTCATCTTATGTCTGCAAAGACCCTATTTCCAAATAAGGTCACAATCTGAGATCCTGGGGGTTAGGACTCCAGCATACATATTTTGGAGTGACATTGTCAGCCCATAACAATAGACATTAGAGAACATGTTTAAAATTCAGTAAAGGCAGAATTTCAGTGTATTTGGTTATATTCTACTGCATCTTCAATGACCTTGTTTTTGATTTTGTTTTTCCGAGCTTAAGTGCCAAGAGTAAACACATTTATTGTTTCTAAACTTGTATCTATGATACCTGATATTTCTGTGGACTAGAGAAATTTCCTATCCAAATAGATAGGTTTATGATTGCTTAGAGATCATGAACCTGAACTTTGCTGAAGCAGGCAGGTTTGCAAATTTTAGCAGTGTTGACATTCCAAGAAAGAAGGTAATGAATTCCAACTTCCAGAAATTCAATCTGATTATTAATGCAAAAGTGTTTTGGGTTAATAGAAAACTCAAGAAAGTAAAATATTTAGAGGAACTGTGGAGGTATCATAGAATTCAGGGACTTGGGGAACATAGAATCCTTCTCTTAAGAAAAGATAGTTACATCCAAAAGAAAGAACATAACATTCTCGGTCCCTAAGCAAAGAGATGGGATGCTGGTTACATTAGTGTATAAGATAAATTCGAAGAAGCATAGCTTCTTACTGTGTCCAGTGGTAAGATCTCTTACAATTTGACTATAAACTTAAAAGCATGTCTATTTTTTCTGCTTTCTTTTTCCTTAAAAAGAAAAAAAATCTCCTCTGTCCTTTCTATTATTTTGTCCTAATTTGTAATGTCTTTTTGAATGATTTTATTGTTTTATATCCTGAAATCTTGCCCTATATAGAATATTCATATGTGGGCTATACAGGAAATGATGTCCTTTGCCCAGAGAGGATATTTAAGAGTAAAATTTGTAGTTAGGATTTATATTAAATAGTTAAAATGGAGAATTAGCTTCATTTAGCAAATTATATTTGAGTTAACCTTGAGGAACTTCCAGTACCTAGCATTGAGCCTTGGGTAGACAGAATTTATTAATATTTCCAACCCCCTTGGACTTATTAAAATGAGCTTCTATTCAATATTTTTATCTGAAGATTAATATTTTGCTTTTTTATTACTAATAAAGGAATAAGCTTACCTGGAATGTGAACATATAAGAAATGTCACAAGCACGCAAGTTCTTGGTGAATTTAATTACTGTGCCTACGGTATTGTTCTTAGTATTTTCAATCATCAACCTAAAAAAAAATCCATTGTTTATGCAGTGTTAAGGCATTTTTACTCAATTCTGAGTTTTTGACCCAAATAAGATAACAAGTTGTTCTTATCTTTCCTCTCAGGAATCTTTTGGCTTGATGTATCGTTCATCATGAATAAACAGTGTTGGATTGTAAATTCCATCAAAACACAATATCTCAGAGATTAGTATTTATTTCACAAAAGACAGATATACTGAGGAAGCAAATGTGCCAAATCTATATAAAGCTTATTTTCAAGTGTGTAGTATGAAGTATTTTTTCATTTAATGAGAAATCAAAATCTTTGATAGCCAGAGCCAATAAGGACACAACTGAAATCTGTAAAAGATCCATTATCCTTCCTTCTGTTAAGATCTCCTATGAAAAATTTAAATGTCTTAAAGTTTGAGAATTTAAGCCATTACGAAGTAAAAGAAATATTTAAAAAGCTGTATTGACCATTACTACAAATTGAGAATCCGTACTGTCTCAGAAAGAGTACCTGAGCTTTCTAGAATAATGAAGCAAAGTTTCAAAGAAGGCATTGCTTACTCTGTTCATTTTGAATGTTGGCCATTGGGTTAAAAGTAGAGATTAATTCTCCACTGTGGAAAATGAGCACTGAAATTCTATAAATGCTGATTTGCAGAAAAGTGTTTAGAATATACTCCACTTTTTCTACCTTGACCTTCAAATATGGACCTTGAATCCAGGAAGCAAAAATTATATGTCTGAAACTTTTGTGAAATAATTTCCACTTAAGGAATCCAAACCTTGAATACTACTCCTTTCAGATAGTGACACAACATGGTGTCTTCCAGAAAACTGTTACTCTTCCCCTTCAATTTCCTCACTTTCAATTGTCCGTTTGTAAGTAGGACTATTATATAATAAAACAAAAGATTTCTTTTTGCATTAGGCAATAATTCCTAGTCTGTTTTAATGTGTGCATTCCCTAGTCAGTCCCCAAAGAAGTATTCCTAAGTCAGCTTCTCAGCATCTTTTTCCTGGTCAAGAGGACAAGCCTGCTGTGTACTCTACAGCTGCTGAGATGCCAGCGGACTAATAACACAGCGCTCCCTTTAACGAGGTGGCAGATTTCTTACCTCTGAAAATTAAGAATGTTGGTCTCTGCAGTAATTTGGCACAGGGTTGCCTTTTCCTTATAAAAATTCTTCTAGTAGCAGCAAAAAGCGTGCCACTATTAGACTCAAACCTAGAACAGACTGGAAGTAAAATATGTTGTTAACCTAGACCAAGTCTCTAGCGAAGTTTAGATCTCTGTGTAACTTTTCTTCTTCTTCATCACCTCCTCCTTCTCCTCCTTGATCATCTTATTATTTTGAAGTTTAGTTTGCTTTCAACTAGCATGAGGTAGGATCTTTAGTGCTTTATAAAAAAATTGTCCTTCTTTTACATGAAAACAAAAAAAGATAAACCTGAATTAATACTTTATTCAACAAACTATTGTGTAATTCATACACTGGAAAAGTGCCACATATTCTGCAGAATATTGTATCATCCTAAAAAAGTTAATTATATTTAATTTTCTTAAAAATACCCGTGTCTATATTCATAGATATAGATATTTCCATGTAAGCATATAGATATTTACATAGATAAAGTATATATCCATACATACAAATATACAACTTTAATGAAATGTTCAAGATTACTTTTAAGAATAGAACAGAAAAACTTGAGAACCACTTGCTTAATACAAATTTTAGAAGTTTTTCTGACACAGTTTGACTGATCTATGCATACCGATTGTCGCAGTTTTCCTTGGTTGTACATATGTGTATTTAATTTATATTATGTCCTCATGAAATGGTATACATTATGCATAGCAAGTTAGCATGGTTTCTGATATTCTGACATTATATGTAAACCAAAAAAATAATGTTTACATTATCTTAAATGCAGAATCAAATTTACTGAAATAAAGTTATACCCTGGCTAATAAATTTTCCAAATAAGAATAGAAAATAACGACACTTTATTTTTTACTCATTAATTAAACTGTCAGGTGATCACCTCTACAATTATTAAAAGTTGTGAAAGATAGAATTTACTTCATGTAATGTTATTGCAATAACTGTTAGTGTGGTCAGTGCTATTTATATATGTAACAAGTTACATGTGTCTGATGCTTTAAACTTTTTTCTGAAATGAATTACGATGTTGTTTTCTGATTAATTAATAATATCCTTTATGTAAGATAGTTATAATCTCTGCATATATGTATGTATGTATGTATCTACTTCTTAGCATCTGATGTCACAGCTCTCTTACCTGTCATTTAAATATGTAGAGTTGTTCATTATTGTTTTTTTTCCCAAATCTCCAACAAAATGTAGGAATTAGAATGAGTTGATCAAAAGCAGCACATCTCATATACTATGCTAATTTTTGCTTAAACCTGACTGCGTATTAGAACAAAACTTTGTGGCAGCAAGTACTACATCTTGTCCACCATTGACTCCTCAGATCCTTGCATGATGATTGATATATGATGAGATATTTGCAGCACACATTAATGAATGATTGATTCACTTAATGAACAACAATTATTACTAGTCATTCTTCAAGTTATGTTTAATCTTTTTTGACTAAGCACATTAGCCTTAGTAAACTTATAAAATTTTGGAAGTGATGTAAATACTTTAATCTTTGTATCAGAAGCAGTTTCTAAAATAAACAAACTGCTAAGTGTTGTTAGAAATCAGTTAACTGGGTCCATTTATTAACTTAACAAGCATTGTGCTTTAAAAGAATTGGCGTTCAGTCTAGCTAATGGAATGAAAGGCAGGAAGGGAGTCATTTTCTTCTCTGAGAAATTAGTGAAGTCGACATAGTGTTATGATATTTTATGACTGTAGTTTTCTGCCTCCAGTGTCTCATAAATATTGATTACTTGAGAGTACAGTGAGATAAGCTGGAGAATTACCTAAGGAGAAGGCCAAGAAGAGAACAAAAACCCCATGTGGCCGGAAGACATAATTCAACTTGGAAGCAAGCCGATGTCTCCCTTTGACCAGTGGAGCACAGCCTGAGCAGGCACTTTGTCCTCTATAGATTGCAGTAATACTAAAAGTTGAATATGGGTTTCCAGGGAAGTATTAGCAAAAGTCAAAATTTTATAAACTATATAAAATTATTTTTCATCTATTAATTTGTATATGGAAGAAAGGTTTGGATAAGCTTAACATTGCAGCTTTTAGGAGTTAAAATTATTAGCAAGATAACTGCATACATAATTATAAATCTATTTTTCAAGTACTTGAAAAATTATTCTAAAAACTGTGGGGTTTTTGGCTGTTTTAAACCTGCTTGACTCTGGAGTTGGGGCTCCAGGAAGAATAAATACGATGGGTAAAGGTCTAGAGGCATGCAGCATTTAGGGAACTGTGTAATAAGTCTGTATCATAGGTGATGGGATGAGACTAAGGAAGTAAGAAGGGCCAGAAGATGAAAGTTCCTTGTGTGCTAAGTAAAAAATATGTGCTTTATCTATCATTAAAGTGGAGTGAAGGGGTGCCTGGGTGGCTCAGTCAGTTGAGTGTCCAACTTTGGCTCAGGTCATGATCTTGCAGTCTGTGAGTTTGAGCCCCGCGTCGGGCTCTGTGCTGATAGCTCAGAGCCTGGAGCCTGCTTTGGATTCTGTGTCTCCCTCTCTTTCTGCCCCTCCCCCGCTCATGCTCTGTCTCTCTGTCAAAAATAAACATTAATTTTTTTTTTTTAAAAAGTGGAGTGAAAAATTAAAGTTGTATTTTGAAGGGTCATTCTGACATCTCTATGGAGGGTGAGTGGATACTTTACCAGGGACAGACCAGTAATAAAATATTGAATGTTCTAGAATAGGTGGAAAATGTATTTATCTGCATATAAAAGGTAGAGTCCATAGTACCTATTAGGAGTTGGAGAAAGAAGGAGGAATCTAAAGTGTTATCTGAGTCAAGCTCATTGTAGGAATGAATAGTGGTAACCCTAACTGAGAAAAGGAAGAGAGGAAGAACAGGTTGGGAAAGAGTTTGGCAGATTAATGTTTTTATTTTTTGAGGTTGAGTATCTGTGTAACATCTACATGGAATGGGCATTGTCAGCCAATTGGATATATTGCTCAAAATTCAGGAGAGAGGTCTGAACTGGAAAAGTGGACATGGGTGTCATTTACATATAGGAGGAAGCATGGAAAATGAAATGAGACCAAGAATGAACCACTAAATAATGATACATTTTAAGGGATAAGCATAGGAAGGGAGCCCCTGAAGGGACCTTCACTTGGATAGCAAAAGATAAAAAGCAAAGAGAATGGAAGCATGGAAGACAAAGGAAGAATAAGTTTCAAAGAATTAATAATCAATATATTCATGTATTAGAGATAGGCCAAGTAAAACAAAGACAGAAAAATGAAAATTGGATTTGAGAAATAGTATGTCTATTTTGACTGTTGTATAATGTATTTCAACAGAGTAAACAAGGGTAAAACCAGTTTCAAAAGTGGAGTAAACAAGTATAGGCTGTCCTTTCAAGTAGCTTACTTTAAAGGAATGTAGAATGAGAAGGAAGTAAATAGAGCAGAATTATGTCATGGAATTGTATGTGTTTGCATGCAATAGAAAAAATACATAATAGAAGGCATCATTTGAAGACATAGAGAATAAAGTCTAGATTGGAAATGATTTGGTGAAGCAGAGTTCCTCAGGAAATGGAAGGAATGAAATCCAGAATACAGGTCAATATATATCTAGCCTTGAGTAAGAGTGAAGATGAAGCAACTAAGAAAATAAAGGAGGGAGAAAGTGGGGGAGGGGAAGAAAGAGGAGATAGAACTGATACATATAATAACATCTTAACCCAAAATATCACAAGCAAAAAGGGGAATTTATTGACACATACTTGTGTGTTTCAGGTTTCAAACTGGCTTCCATAGAGCTAGAACCAAAGGATCAAAGTCACTGCAGCTGTGACAGTCATGGTCTCTCATGGCACATCGTTAGTTTGGTGGTCACTGAGAGGTCTAGATCCCACTCCTCTTATTTTGGCAACCTCATGAGAAAAGACTCTTCTACTCCCTATGTTTGAATATCAAACCAGAGGAGTTCCGTGCTTGACTTTTCCTGGCCATGTGCCTGCCCCAGATTACAGACAAGGTGGAGGTGGGGAACTGTGGTTGACAACCCAGTCAAGACCACAGGGGATGGGATTGGGATGGGGAGGAACCATCAAAACAATCTGGGACAGGGAAAAATCTGTCCTCAATGAAGAAGATTTGGTATAATTTGAGATTGGGCTTAAGATCGAGGTAATGAATACACAATCATCTTTATTTTTATTTTTTGTTATTATATTTATTATTTGTTATTTTGTATATGTGAGGTTGAAAGGGAAATTATAAAAATGAGACAGATTAGAGTCAAGTAGGGGGCAGTGATGGAAATTTGCAACTCTACTTGCAATTGAAGAGAACTAGAAAGGAATCTGACCTGGATCTGTAAAGTGATGGACAAGTTGTAGGGTGTTTATTATGTAAGATAGTTGAAAAGATACTAGATTTGGTTCAGAGGGATTAGAGTATATTTTAGTGCTGCCATATATTTTTGTATGAGTTAAGGTAACTCCTCTGACCCCCTATTATTCTCATTTTTCATTTATACAATTGAAATGTGCAAAGCATGTGAATCCCAAGGCTGGCCGCAAACTAAGTATTACATTATGGATTTGCAGACTCCGAATTGGATGAATGACGTTAAAGTGATATAGAGGACAAATGCATGACTTGCTTCTTGGAAAAGAAATGAAGAATAGGTTTCCATTTGAAATTAATATCTAACTTCCACTGAATGGAAAATGTAAAATAAACCAAAGTTCACTTTCCCTTCTCCAGTTTTAAAATATATTAAAAATGAACCTGCTATATTGGTGATGCTGTACACACAAACCCTCAGATTTGAATAAACTGATAGAAAATATAAGAAGAGGAAGAGGTCCAAGATGTTACTCATGGAGTCTGGAGAGATACTAAGATTTATAGCAGTTGCTTTATGTATCTCATTACATAATTACCCAATCAAGGACATCAACAGGATTTAGTCTGATTAAATTTGCAGCAAATGTAGTAAATTTTCTAATTTATCAATAAGAAATCTCTAGATAATCTGGCTAGGTGATAGTTCTTGCTTTTAATTATTCCACTTAATTAGTCAATCACTTATCTAGGTCTCTAAGCGCTTTCAATAAATGTTACTTGAATTTAGCAACTATGGAGTCTGTGAAACTACCTAGACTGCAGCCAAACTTCAGTGTTTAGTTCATTTGTTCATAACAAGGGAAGTAAAATAAGATCAATTGAGTAATTAAATAATTAATGTTTCATGAGCACAATGAACTCGTGTGCATGTATGTATGTGTCAGTGTGACCCAAACCTTGACATGGTGTTTATTATGTGTCAGTCTTATAAATACTTTCCATATATTAGCTCATTTAAATTTCACAAACATGCCTTGAGATAGTTATTGGTGTTATCATTACTAGTGCAGTGGTCATATTCTGGTTTTTTAGATAAGGAAACCGAGGCATGAAAGCTGACATTTAAACCAAGGCAGTCTGGCTCCAGAATCCATGCTCCTGATGATGCAATAATTATATTCTATATATAAGCTATTTTAAAAAAGGTTTCTATGCGGAATTTCATATTTTTCCAGAATTTTTAAGATTCAGTAATGATTCATAACCACTAAAGAAATATTTGCAGTGGAGTATTTTAAAACATTTATTATTTTTCTGACTGTAAGGTTATATGAATCATCATGGAAAAGTTAAAAAAGAAATTAAACATTACACATACACTATTGTGCAGAGCCAACAGCTGTTATCGATTGGGTCGATTTTGTTCTTTCCTTCTTATTATGAAATTAATTTTTTTATTTTACAAAATTTGGATAAAATTTAAAATTTTTTGTTTTGCTTCTTTCATTTAACATTTCATGAGAACCACATATATTTATATGTCATTACATGTTCTTCAAATCAATATGTGTCTGTATATAACATTTTCATATGGGTGTATCATGATATATTAAATTAGTATTCTATTGTTGGGTATTTTATGAGTCCAGTATTTTAATATCTTAAATAATAATGTGATGATCATTGTTATGTATTTTGAAAAAAATTTAAAGATAGTTACTTAGATGTTGAATTGCTCAATTAGAATACATGAAGATTTTTAAGGCTCTTTGGAAGGTACTCCAAAATTGCTCTACAGTAATATTATTATGCCAGTTTACATTCTCACCAGCAGAGTATGAAAGTATTCATCTCATCACACCCTAATTAGCATGAAAAGTTTCGATTTAAAAATCTTTGACACTTTGATAAGTGACAAAATTAAATTTCATTGGTACTTTAAACACTTTTTTTGAAACATTTTTTTTAACGTTTGTTAGTCATTTTTATTTCTTGGATGAATTGCTGAGGTCTTTTATTATTTATCTCTTATTAATTTAAACATAGTGATTTTGTTTTTCAAATCCCTTTCCATCCTTTCTAAATTGTCATTGGTCTCCCCATTTTGTTTCTGGTGATGTTAGATGACATTTCACTTGTGTGTACTCAAATCAAGTGGACACTTATGTGTTATTTTTCATTCTGATGGTATGTATGGAAATATCTTTCTTACTCTTAGAATGTATTAATCTGTATACATGTCTGGGTAGTTTTACATTTTCATTTTTATAATTAAACTTTAATATAACTGAAATTTTCTTTTATATAAGGTGTGAGGAGGAACTCACATTTCTTTTCTTTTTTTTTTTAATTTTTTTTTCAACGTTTATTTATTTTTGGGACAGAGAGAGACAGAGCATGAACAGGGGAGGGGCAGAGAGACAGGGAGACACAGAATCGGAAACAGGCTCCAGGCTCTGAGCCATCAGCCCAGAGCCTGACGCGGGGCTTGAACTCACGGACCGTGAGATCGTGACCTGGCTGAAGTCGGAGGCTTAACCGACTGCGCCACCCAGGCGCCCCTCACATTTCTTTTCAAAGTACTTTTGAAATTACTAACTTATTCAATGTAATGGTTTAATATACTTGATTTTTTTTTTCTCCACATGGATTTACCTGTCTCTTCTGGTTTTTGTAATCTTTTGTATTCCTAGCCCTCACTGCCCACATCTTTACAGATTCAATACACTATCAATACACTTGGATATTTGTATGGGCTTTCCTGTCCAAGTGAATTGTAGGAAAAATTTTGTTTCCTCAAAATATCACATAGGAATTTTAATTAAAAAAATGGGTTAAATCCCTTGGCTTTTTGAATGAGATCTATTTATTTTTAATGTTTCTCTTGGAGGCTGTTTTAGATAGAGTGCTCAGGGAAAGTCACTGTTTTCTTCCTCCCTCTCATTCCCCCTCCCTACATCCCTTTTTCCCCTGGGAGTATGGCTTACTCTGTCTGGCATTCCTTATGGGGATGGCTGAGATGACAGTCCCAGTTAGCCCCAGTCAGCTAGGCAGTGAGGTAGGGGGTGAACCACAGGGAGCAGAGTGAAGCCCAAACAACACACACTCATAGAAGATCTATCTTGCTCCACAGACTAAATCCTCAGGTTAAGGCTATACTCCTTTCCCCTAAGGAGAGGCAGCATTAAGAGAAGACATCAGATCAGGGGGCCCATGAGCACATGAAACAAAATCACATTTTTTTTTACTATTATCTAATTGAAATTTAACATTTCTTTAAATAATGAATGTAGACATTACAGTATATATCAGATATTTTCATGCCATTTATAGTTGGAGATAGGTCCGATATTATTTCTGCTTATTATTTTGGAATTACAGTAAGTACTAGCCTATAGCTATCATATTTAATGCTATACTTTTTTTTTTAAAAGCACACATAGTGCTATATAAAGAGTTTGGAAAATATGGTTGAATTTCAATTTAACTTCTTTCCTTCGTAATGCTTTATTTTATTTACTGTATTTTTTGATATTTTGAGAAGAGATTTATAGGTTCACCAGACTGTCAAGGAGTTCATTGCACACAAAAGCTAAGAACCTTAGATTGTAGTTATCAGTCTAGGGATTTGGAACAAAAGTTGTGGAGAAAAGACTTCATAAAGCTCGTTAATTCCCCTTCTGTCTTTATCCCTCCAAAATCAAAGGGCTCTGTACCCTCCGATGCTACTTCCTGGATACCTGAACTAGAGATCTGAATCACTGTGACTCTCAGAAAGGTATTATTTAGCTCTAGTCAGTGGTAGGAGCGAAGCAAAAATATAATTCTAATTGTTCTTCACTATTTTATCCTCTTACACTTGTGGCTGGCTGTTTCTTGCTGAAGATTCATACCTGAGCAAGAGTGTCCTTTTCGGTTTTGGGGTTTCTGTTTTCCCAGTTTCTTTTCTAATAATCAACTTTTGTCTGATTTATTCTATTTTAGCTAATTTGTATATGTCATTAATTTCTGGTCAAACAGAATTTTCTTCCTTTTAAAAATTTCAAATTAATATTTCTTAAGAATATGTCTAATGCTTAAGTTAGAAATTTAGTTTATTTTTAAACTTTTTGGATATATGCATTTAAGCTTATGAATATGCTTCTTAGTACTGCTGTGGATGTATTCAACAAAATGTATGTAGCGTTTTCATTATCACTTCAAATCTATATATTTGCTAATTACCTTTATGATTTTTTCTTTGTCCAGTGAATTATTTAAAAGTACATTTATAAATTCTCAAATCATGATAAGGGGATTAGGAGATTAAAAAGTTTTGTTATTTTATTTTGTTTTGTTGCAGTGTGATTTGTATTATATCAATCCTTTGGTGTCTGTTAAGATCTGCTTTGTGGGCAGTTTTGTAGATGTTCTATGTGGGTTTGAAATAATATTAATTCACTAATTGTTCTGGCTAGAGTTTTGTACTTATTCATTAGATAGAATTATTTGTCTTTTTAAACTCTCCATGTTTTAGCATTGTTTTTGTTTGTTTTGTCTGGTAAATGTTAAGATACTTATGTTAAAATTGACAAATTCAGTTTTCATTTTTGTTGATTTCTCCTGATAAGTCTTTCAAGGTTTTTAATGTATTTTGTAACAATGTTATTGGGAACAAAAAGGTGAAATATTATTATGTCTTTCTAGTGAATTATTCTTTCTTATCACTCTGTATTATTCATTTTACCTCTGATATTTTTTCCATGTAATATATCTTCTTTGAGATCAATATAATTGCACCAGTTTTCTGAGTATTTGCCTAATTTCTTCTTTTTCATTTTTTTATACTTTCTCCGTCATATGTTTTGATTGTTTCTTTTTTAAACAGCACACAGCTGTCATTTTAAATACATTCTAAGGGTTTCTATCTCTGAAATAATGTTTATTTAATGTATATTTATCATGGTTACTGACCCATTTGAATTTCTTCTTTAATCACAAGTTTTTGTTTTATTTTGTTGTTGTTTTCTGTGTGTGTTGTTTTTTCTTCTCCTTTTGTTTTATTTTGTTTTGTTTCCTTTTTTAATTCTTCTTTCCTGTGTGTTTGATGACATTTTCTTTATCTTATTTTGTACATTTTATATTCTATTGCTAATTTTTAGTATTATATTTACATTTTTAAACATTCTTTCCTGCCAAAACAGTACCTAACATTAAATAGCAACTACACTTTTCTTTATAACAATATAAGAATCTTAGAATACTATTTAACTTTAATCACTACCACCTCACCATTTTATGTATTATCTCAACTTGTTTTAGAATTTTAACTTGTTTTGGTACATGTACACTTATGAGTCAAAAAAGCAATATTTGCATGCAGAAAGAGATGAAATGTATAAATGATAGCATTTTTTATCATAGGATTTCCTGTATATTTGGATGTTTTCTAAGCAAGGTTAAAATTAGTGTGCATATATCTGGTTCATGTTTCTATTAAAATTATTAAATTATAAAGAGATTAGAGTATAGCAGTGAATTAGTCATAAGTACATAATAAGAAATATAATTGGCAAGAGAAGATTTTTTAAACATATTAAATCAGAATTCATTGCAAACATAATAGTTCACTGTATCTGAGAGCCAATAGAAAAGTGGAATAGACTGGAAGGACATCCAAGAATAAAGGAAAAAGTAACTTCTGATTAAATTATTTGCACTGAATTATTAAACAAAATGACTGCATGAATAAACTGGTTTTACAGCACTTTGCAACTAGGCAACAAGAATGACATTTTCCCAAATTTGTTGTTGGTATTAAAATGCACAGACTTAAAAATATATATATACTCATATCTCTCCAGATAAATATACTTCATTTTTAAATTCTGGAGAGGCAAATAAATTACCTAAGAAGATGATGTCAACTCCAGTAATAAAATATTCAAACAATATTCATATAAACTATAGTGTTCTAAGCATAATCCTTCCATTTTCCTCAGGAATTTATTTTTAACCATTCCATATTCCTCTCTGAAAATTACTTGCACAGCTTTTTAGTTTGTTTTATAACAGTAACTTAGTTAAAATGCAAATGCAATTTTCTATATCTGAAAATTTAATTGTGTTAATGCAACCCTCTATTTGGGGCTTAAAACTTGGAATACTGACATTCTAGCATGGCAAATTGAGAAGTCCTTTCTAGAAGTCCTAATAGAAGAAACTTTCTGGATCTTTCTGCCTTATCCTCTAGCTGTGGGTCATTGTCAGCAGTCCCTGAGGCATCTTATTATTATACATCAATACGTATTTCTCAAGTAGTAAAAAAAATAAGAATTCCACTTATTGAGTTTATATTATATGCCATACTCCGTAGTAAAGTTTTACAAATAGTAAATTTCATTTATTCCCCAATATATGCCTGTGGGTATTATCAACCTCATTTTACGAATGAAGAAATTGAAGTTCAGCAACATTAAATATCATGCCCCAGGTTACACAGCTGTTGAGTCACTTGTCTGAGAATTCAGTCCAGGCGTGTTTATGAGGTATGAACCACAGTCTCTGCCTTCTGGATATGTGCCATATTTTGCCTAAGTAGTGAAGGGATTCATTTTTACATGCTCCCTGGTCCAAAGAAAATAAAATGGGATAATTTTAGCATCTAATAACAAACTGCAATTTGTGTTAATCAATTGAACCTGCTAATAAAAATGGAGATCAGTTACTTAACAACTTTAGTGTGTATTCTTGTCTGTTGCAAATATATACGGAGCGAATGATGTACATGAATTAATGTATGTATGTAATAATATCATAATAGCTAATGCAGTTAAGTATTTACCCTGTCCAGTCAAAGTTAGAAGTGCCTTACATGTGTAAACTCTTTCAGTGCTTACAACAACCACATGAAAATGGTACTCTTATTACTTATATTTTATAGATGAAGAAATTGAAGCATAATGAGGTTAATTCTCTTGCCCAGGTCCACCCAACCAGTATATGGAAAATTGGAATTAAAATACAAGCAGTGAACCACAAGAATTTAGACATCAGGCCACTGCTCTATAAAACAAATACACATAGAAAAACATTTAAAACATACATAGTAAGGGCTGCCTTGGTGGCCGATTCTTTAGCTCAGGTCATGATCTCACAGTCATGAGATTGAGCCCTGTGTCAGACTCTGCACTGAGCGTGGAGCCTACTTGTGATTCTCTCTCTCTCTCTCTCTCTCTCTCTCTCTCTCTCTCTCTCTCTCCCCCCCACCACTCTGTCTCAAAAAAAAGTCTTAAAACATGCATAGTGAATGATTTAATTTAAATGTATATAAAACCAACTTTTCCTTGGAGTTAATATTCTTGTTTTTAAAATTTTTTGAAAGTTCTAAAGATTTATAAAAATTGAAAAATAACTATAACAAACTTCCGTTTAGTCACTACCTCGCTTCAACAGTTACAGTGCTCTGCTATATCATAATGATCTACAGAATGTTCTAAAAATCCAGACTTGTCTGTTTAGTGGCTTGTGTGTGTTTTCAACTTGTTCTTCTAGTCCCTGTTTTTTCAGTTCCTTTACATCTTTGTCAGTATTTAGTATCACTAGTTGTGTGTGTGTGTTTGGTGTTTTGCCATTGTTTAGTTTAGTTTTAGTCATTCTAGTCAATGGATTTAATTTGGTTAATTTGTGATTAATTTGGTTAATTGTAATTTTAATTTTTAATTTGTCTTCTGAGTGATGATGTTGAATAATTTTTTCATATGCCTATTGGCCATTTGTATATCTTCGTTAGTGAAGTGTTTTATTTCAGGTCTTTTGCTCATTTTTCTTATTGGTCATTTGCCTTATTATTGAATTGTAAGTGTTCTGTAATATATCCTGGATACTAGTCCTTAATGGGATATTGTCAAAAATATTTTTCTCAGTTTCTTGCTTTATTATTTATTTTCTTAATAATTTTTTTAATATGTAGAACTTTCTGATTTGATCAAGTCTAATGTATCTTCTATTTTCTCGTTTGCTTTGCTTCCTGTGACCTACCTAAGAAATCTTGACTATCCTCAAATTACATAGATGTTCTGTGTATTTCTCTAACAACTTTTAATTTTAGATTTTATGTTTAAATGTGTGATTTAAATTATTTTTATGTATGATATCATATAGCGGCTGAAGTCATTTTTTTTCTTATGAATATCTAGTTATTGCAACACCATTTACTGAAAAGGCTTTCCTCATTTGATTACTTTTGCATATTTGTCAAATATTAGATGACTAAATAAGTGGAAATTTAATCTGGGTTTGTTATTCTGTTTCATTGATATATTTTTCAGTTCTTATGCCACTACCATATAGTCTTGATTTCTGTAACATTATTTGAGCTCTCAAAGTCAGATAGTGTAAATCCTCTCATGCTTTTACTCAATTACTTTGTTCTAGATGCCTTGCATTTTCGTATAAGTTTTATAAGCAACTTGTCAATCGTTTTGGGTGTTCAAATTCTTTGTATATGCATATAAATTTTACAATTTGCTTTAAATTACTACAAAAAAAGCTGCAAGGATTTTATTAGGGATAGTATTATACCTATGGAATAATTTGGGAAGATAGATATCTTTCAATTCATGAACATGTCATATTGCTCCATTTATTTAGAAATTCTTTACTTTCTGTCAGCAGTGCTTTGTGGTTTTCATTGTCTTTCATGGGTCTTTCACATTTTTTGTTAAATTTATCTCTTTATATTTCATAGCATGATGCTATCATAAATGGAACTGTTCCATCTTCACACTCTCCCTTTGCTGGAGCACCACTATTTCCTGGAAGGAAGCTTTTATACTTGTCTGGTGATGTGATCTTTGTGATTACCATCCAGGGGAACACCTTTTGACTGCCTGGCTCTGGAAGTCAGAGTAGAGCTTGAGTTCCTGGTCCCATGGGACTGAAATAATCAGTGTCACCCAGAAAGAAGCTCATACCTCTGTTTGGCATTCCAATTTTTATGGTTGCTGTCAAGGTACACCTCTGTATCATTTGGTTTTGGAGGCCAGTGATGCTTATGCTTGTCCATCCCACAAGACTGTAACCAATGGAGAAAGAGTTCTTAAATAGCTACTACCACCAGGGCACAACGAGAAGCAACAGAGTCAGGAACTTGTTCTTCTGAGAAGGAGACCTATTAACTAATCATCATGGCTGAAGCCTGAGGGGTAGGCTTCTAATTAAATATCTAGGGGCTGACCATAATCTTTTCCAGGGACCTTGGAGGGTAAGCACTGCCTTTGAACTTTCCCTCTGCCATATTTCAGAGCACCAGTATTTCCTGGAAGGGACCCTTATATGTGGCTCGTACCCTGCTTTTTATATCTGGTGCTCCAGTGTGTGCACCTGCTTTCTGGGGGAAGTTCCTTGATCACCTGGCTCTGGTGGCCAGGGTTGGGGGGGGTAGGTTTAAATTTCTGGGTCCTACAGGACCATGGCTATCAGAAAGACACTTCTGGCAGGCTACCACCCTAAGGTACTTCCAAGGCAGCAGGTTGAGCCCCATTTTTGTAAGTATCACCCGGGGAATACAGCCCAATCACCTGCCCGGAGGAGCTTATGCTGGTAGTCCCATAGGACTGTATATATTTGCATTAAGAGCCACTGACTGAGGGTCTGGCTTACAAGCAGCATGAATCTAGGTGCTGAGATTTCCTCCTTAGGGACACTGACAGGTCTTGGCACTTCCTCAACAACTGAAAGCCATTAACAATAAAATAATAGGCTGCTTGGATAAACACAAAAGTTTGAGAGGCAACAAAGAGTTGGAACAGGGTTGAAAGACAAGGTTCAATGCCAACCTAAGGCCACCCCCTCAAGATTGGGAGAGATGGTTGATCTTCTATAAAAAACTAACACAGGGAATCAAGAAAAATAAAGAAATGGAGGAATGTGTTTCAAATGAAAAAACAGGATAAAACCTCAGAGAAAAACCTTGATGAAATGAAGATAACCAATATTTCTGGTAAAGAGTTCAAAGTAATGTTCATAAAGATGCTCACTGAACTTGGGAGAAGAATGGATGAACACAGTGAGAACTTCAATAAAGACATAGACAATTTAAGAAACTACAAAACAGAAATCACAGAGCTGAAGAATACAATAGCTAAACTGAAAAATATGCTAGAGGGTTTCAACAACAGACTAGATGAAACAGAAGAAAGAATCAGTCAACTCAAATACATGGTGATGCACTTCACCCAGTCAAAAGAAAAAAAGGAACATAAACATGCGAAAATAGCTAAAGGGTTTATAGGACAACATCAAATACACTAACATCTGGATTTGCATTATAGGGATCCTAGGAAAAGAGAGAAAGGGACATTGATTGAAATATTGTTTGAAAAAATAATGGCTGAAAATTTCCTTAACCTGGGAAAGGAAACAGATATGCAGATCTAGGAATCCCAGAAAGTTCCAAACAAGATGAATCCAAAAAGACCCACACCATGACACATAATAACTAAAATGTCAAAAGTTAAAGGCAAGGAGAGAATCTTAAAAGTGTCAAGAAAAAAAACCAAACTTGTTACTAGAAGGAACAACCCTCAGCCCCACCCCATAAGACCATCAGGATATTATTCAGCAGAAATTTTGCAGGCCGGAGGGAGTGGCACAGTATATTCAAAGTGCTGACTTAAAAACAGCAACAACAAACAAAAACAAAACAAACAAAACTTCCAGCCGGGAATACTCTACTGGACAAAGTTATTATTATTCAGAATGAAAGAGAGAGAGAGAGAGAGTGTTTCAGGCAAGTAAAGCTAAAGGAGTTCATCCTCAGTAAACTGGACTTACAAAAAATGTTCAAGGGACCCTTTTAAGCTAAACAGAAAAGGCACTAATTAGTAGCAAGAAAACATGAAAGAATAAATCTCACTGAAAATGTAAATATGTAGTAAAAGTAGTAGATTTATGACTTGTAAAGGTATATAAAGGTTAAAAGACAAAATTAGTGAAAATAGCTATGATAACAATCATTAGTTAAGGAATACACAAAATAAAAAGATGTAAAATGTGATACCAAAAAATAAAACATGGAGAGAGAAGAATAAAATTTTGAACTTCAGAATGGGCTCAAATTGAAATTATTAACTTAAATGGACTGTTATAGATAGAAGGTGTTATATGTAAGCCTCATGGTAACCACAAAGCAAAAGCCTATAGTGAATACACAAAACATAAAGAGAAAGTATTTTAAATATAATACTAAAGAAAGTCATCAAACCACAAAGGAGGAGAGCAAGATAAAAAGAAAAGAGCAGAGAGGCACCATAAAACAGTAAACAATTAACAAAATGGCAATAAGTACATACCTATCAATAATTATCTTAAATGTAAGTGGACTATATTCTCCCATCAAAAGACATAGAATAGCTGAATGGATAAAAAAATTCCAAAACCCATCTGTATGCTGCTTACAAGAGACTCACTTTAGATGTAATGGTACACATAGCGCTGAAAGTGAAGAGACAGTAAAAGATATTCTGTGCATATGGGCATCAAAAGAAAGCTGGAGTAGCTATGCTTATATCAGACAAAACAGACTTTAAAACAAAGACTATAAATGAGAGGCAAAGGTGGATTTTACACAATGGTAAAGGGGTCAATTCAACAATAGGATATAACATACAGAAACATTTGTGCACTCAACATAGAAGCAACTAAATATACAAAGCAAATATTAACAGACCTAAAAAGAGAAATAGACTAGCAATACAGTAATAGTAGGAGATTTTAATACCCCACTTACATTGATAAATAGGTCATCCAGACAGAAAACCAATAAGGAAATCTTGGCCTTAAATGGCATGTTAGACCAGATGGACCTAACAAATACATAAAGAATATTCCATTTAAAAACAACAGAGTAGGGGCATCTGGGTGGCTCAGTTGGTTAAGCGTCTGACTCTGGGTTTCTACTCAGGTCATGATTTCACAGTTTTGTGAGTTTGGACCCTATGTCAGGCTCTGTGCTGGCAGTGTGGAGCCTGCTTTGGATTCTGTCTCCCCCCTTTCTCTGCCCCTGCCCTGCTTGCTCTGTCTCTGTCTCTTTCAAAATAAATAAATAAACTTAAATAAAAACAACAACAACAACAAAAAACCCACCACCACCGACAACAACACAACAGAGTACACATTCTTTTCAAGTGCACATGGAGCACTGTCCAGGATAGATCATATGTTAGGCTACAAAACAGCTCTTAATAACTTAAAGAAAATTGAAAAACATATCAAGCATCTTCTGACCACATGGTGTGAAACTAAAAATTGATTACACCTGGAAAATCTGTAAACTTACAAATATTTGGAGATTAAACAACATGCTACTGAATGACCAGTGGGTCAAAGAAGAAATCAAAAGGAAGTAAAAAATCCTTCAGACAAATGAAAATGAAAATATAATACACCAAACTGTGGGATGCAATGAAAGCAATTTTAAGAAGAGAGTTAATAACAATAAATTCCTACTTCAAGAAACAAGAAAAGTCTCAAATAAATAAGTTAACTTTATGCCTCAAGGAATTAGTAAAAGAAGAACAAATGAAGCCCAAAGTAAGTAGGAAGAAAATAACAAAGACTGGAACAGAAATAAATGAAACAGAGACTAAAAAGATGATAGGAGCAATCAATGATAGGGGCAATCAATGAAACTAAGACCTGGTTCTCTGAAAAGAGAAACAAAACTCAGTAAGAAAAAAGAGGACTCAAATAAAATCAGAAGTTAACAGAAATTTCACAAATAATTCCACAGAAATAGAAAGGATTATAAAAGATTACTATGAACAATTACACTTGAAAAAATTGGACAACCTAGAAGAAATGGATAAATTGCTAGAAAAATAAAACCTACCAAGACTGAATCATGATGAAATAGAAAACCTGAGCAGACTAATTACTAGTAAAGAGATTGAATCATTAATCAAAAACCTTCTAACAGACAAAGGTTTAGGACAGCTTCATTGGTGCATTCTACCAAACATTCAAAGAAAAACTAATATCAATCCTCTCAAGCTCTTAAAAAAAATAGAAGAGTAGGGAACTCTTCCAGACTCATAACCTTGATGCCAACACCAGACATGGATGCCACAAGAAAAGAAAATTATAGGCTAATATCACCGATGAACATAGATGCAAAAATCCCCAACAAAATATTAGCAAACTGAATTCAATAATATGTTAAAAGGATCATACACCATGATCAAGTGGAATTTATTCCAGAATGCAAGGGTGATTCAACATCTGGAAATCAGTGTGACATAACACATTAACAAAATGAAGGATGAAAACCACATGATCATTTCAATACATGCATAAAAAATATTTGACAAAATTCAACATCCATTTATGATTAAAAACTCGCAATAAAATGGGGGTAGAGGGAACATACTTCAACATAATCATAGCTATATATAATAAGCCCACAGTTAATATATTAAATGAAGAGCTGAAAGCCATTACTCCAAGAGTAACAAGACAAGGGTTCCCACTCCCACCACTTTTATTTAGATAGTATTGGAAGTCCTTGCCAGAGCAATTAGGCAAGCAAAAAGATAAAAAAGCATCTAAATTGGGAAATGAAGAAATAAAGCTGTTACTATGTGCCCATGACCTGATGTCACTTATGGAAAACCTTAAAGACTCCATCAAAAACTGAAAGGTTGCAGGAAAAAAATTAAAACATAAAGTAGGTATCATTTCTATATACCAATAGCAGATTATCAGAAAGATAAATTAACAAAACATTTCATTATTTCATTTACAATTGCATCAAAAAGAATAAAACACCTAGGAATAAATTTAACCACAGAGGTGAAAGATTTATTTATTGAAAGCTATAAGACATTAATGAAAGGAATTGAAGAAGACACAAATAAATGGAAAGATATTTTGTGCTTATGGGCTGGAAGAATCAATGTTGTTAAAATGTCTATACTATCCAAAACAATTTACAGGTTCAGTGTAATTCCTGTCAAAATTCCAGTGGCACTTTTAAAAGAACTAAAACAAATAATTCTGAAATTTGTATGGAATAACAAAAAAGCCCAAGTAGCCAAAGAAATCATGAGGAAGAAGAATAACTCTGGAGGAATCATGCTGTCTGATTTCAAACTATATTACAAATCTGTAGCAATTAAAACAGTATGGTATGGCATAAAAACAGACACATAGATCAATGGAACAGAATAGAGAGCCCAGAAATAAAACGATTCATATGTGGTCAATTAATTTATGACAAAGGAGTCAAGAATATACAATGGGGAAAAGACAGTCTCTTCAATAAATGGTGTTGGGAAAACTGGAGAGCCATGTGTAAAAGAATGAAAGTGGACTACTATCTTACAACACACACACAAAATTAACTCAAAATAGACTTGAATGTAATGTTTGAAACCATAAAACTTCTAGAAGAAAACATAGCAAGTTAACTCCTTGGCATAGGCTTTGGTAATGATTTTTTAAAATTTGACACCAAAGGCAAAAACAATAAAAGCAAAAACAAAAAAGTAGGACTACATCATGCTAAAAATCTTCTGCCCAACAATAGACACCATTAACAATTGCAAGTCAGCCTACTGCACAGGAGAAGATATTTGCAAATCACATATCTGATAAGAGGACTAAAATCCAAAATATATAAGGAACTCCTACAACTCAATAGCAAAAACAAAACCAACAACCAACCAAACAAAAATTCTATTAAAAAATGAGTTGGAGGTCTGAATAGATATTTGTCCAAAGAAAACATGTAGATTGCCAATAGGTACATGAGAAGATGTTCAACATCACTAATTAGGGAAATGCAAATCTGAACCACAGTGAGCTATCAACCTCATATTTGTTAGGATGGCTATTATAAAGAAGACCAGAAATAACAGCTGTTGGTGAGGATGTGGAGAAAAGGGAACCATTGTGCATTTTTGCAGATGTAAACTGGTAGCCACTATGGAAAACAGTACTGAGGTTACTCAAAAAATTAAAAATAGAACTACCCTGTGATCCAGCAATTCCACTTTTGTATATTTATCTGAAGAAAGCAAAACCACGAAATTGAAAAGCACTTCCATGTTTTTTGCAGCATTATTTACGATGGCCAAGATATGGAAAAAATTGTCCATCAGTGGCTATATGGGTAAAGAAAATGTGGCCTATGTATACAATGGAATATTATTCAGCCATAAAGTGGAAATCTTGTCGTTTGTGACAACATGCATAGACCTTGAGGGAATTATGCTAAGTAAAGTTAGATAGGGTAAGACGCATACCATATGATTTCTTTGTTATGTGGAATCTAAAAAAAAAATTCCAAAAACCAAAAAAACACACAAACAAGCTCATATGTATAGAGAATAGATTGGTGGTTCCCATCAGTAGGAAGTGGGGAGTCAGAGAAGTGGGTGAAGGGGATCAAAATAGATAAATGAATAGTAGGGAATTATCCACTTTAAACATAGAGTTGTGTATGAGAATTATATTAAAAAATAGAAAAAGGGTAATCTCCAGTCATAAGGACAGTACCCATGATATATTTTTTACTGCTTTTAATATTAAATCTGCTATTGTACTCTCAGCCTCTGACCATGTATCTTTTCATATTGTCTACATTGAACTTCAATATTTAATAATTAAGGTAAATAATTATTTATTTAAGTTATGCATACTGGGATCCATAGAATCATAATCAGTATAAAATAGAACTTCAGGTCATTTCTGACTTAATGAAAAGGGTCGTCATTGAATATATTGGCTTGTGTTATGTAGGAATCATGTTAATCAATCTGGAAAAAAATAAATGTTTTAGTGGAATTTGGTAGATATACTGTAGTCCCTTAAATCAGTTATTTAAAAAATACTTTTAGAGGATTCTTTGAAATTAGTGGAAATTGTTGGTTCTAAGTATATAATCGTTAAAAAACAACATCCCATCTATTTTTGAGTCTAAAGGTAAACTTATAAACTGAGACATTTTGTATTCACAGACTCTTTCAGAAGACAATGTTGTTCAGATCATCTATGAGCATACTTAGTTTTTGTCTACTTTTTTCTATATAATCTGAGAAAATTGTATCAAAATCTCTAACGATTATTGTGTAAATGACCATATTCACCTCTAATTTTGTCATTTTTGTTTCATGTAGTTTGAAGATTTCTTATTAGGTCTGAATATCTTTATGAATGTTTTATCTTACTGAAGAATTAACTCACTTATCATTAGTAAGTGTATCCATGGTAATACTCTTTGAGTTGAACTCCATTTTATCTGATATATTATAGAAAAATCCCCATTATCTTGTTTTCATGGTGTATTTTTCTATATCCTTCTACTTTATATTTAAAGTGTATCTTTTCTGGCTGGCATATAGTAGGGTCTCTTTTTTATACATTTAGGTAAACTCTACCTTTTAATTGGGGAGTTTAGTCCATTATCTAATGTAATTATTGTTATGGTTGAATCTGTGCGTACTATTTTATTATGTTTCTGTTTTTCTTTTCTTGTTTTGATCCTCTTTTCCCTCATTTTGGCCTTCTAGATTATATAAAGTATTTTTAGATTTTAAATTTAATGTCATTTTTAGTGTTTTTTCTACGTCTTTTTGTATTACTTGTAGTGGCTCTAGGGATTCAAATATATACTTCCTTAATGTATCAGTCTGCTTAGAGTTAATATTTTGTCATTTCACCAATAAAACAGAAAACATGAATCCATTTGGTCCATCTATCCTACCCTCTCACCCTTCAGTTATAGTTGTCACATATATTATATCCACATACACTATAAACTCCACAATATAATAATGTAATTTTTACTTAGTTTTGCGTATTTTAAGGAAATAGAAGTTAAAAAATGTCTTCTGTAGTTATCTAGATACTTTGAGTGCCAGTGCTTTTCATACTTTCCTGAAGATTCGCATTTCCTTTTGGTACTAATTACCCTAACCTGAACAACTTTACTTAGTATTGCTTTTACTGTAGATTGGCCAATGAATTCTTCTTAGTTCACTTTTGCCTTTGAAGAGTATTTTCAAGTGGTATTGAATCCTGGGTTGACGGTCTTTTTAAAAAGAACTTTAAAAATGTTTTTCCACAGTTTTCTGGTCAGTATAGCTTCTGATGAAAATCCAGTGGTCATTTACCTTGTTCCATCCTGCATGTAATATACCCTTTTCCTCTATCTACTTTGAAGACTTTCTGTTCATCATGTGTGTGTGTGTATGTGTGTGTGTGTGTGTGTGTGTGTGTAACTTTCTAAAAATATTTTTTCCCTGTTCCTTAAATTGTATAACTTCTGTTATTCTGTCTTCAAATCCACTGACTCTTTTTCTGTTGTCTCCATTCTGCTATCCAATTTTATTCTGCTATTTTATTTTGTATTATTTATTTTCAGTAGTTTATTCTTTCTGAGAATTATTTTTACTTGAGCATATGTTATTTTATCTCATTGTATAGGTTACAATAACTGTATTAAATTCTGCTAATTTCAGTCTTAAGATCATCCAATATAGATCTTCATTTTTTTGAGAATGGGTTATATTTATTTATCTTCCATATGCTGAATAATTTAGGATTTAACCTAGACATTGTAAATGTTATGTTGTAGAGTCTTTTAGTTTCATATCATCCTGTGAAGTATTGTTATTTTTGTATAACAATAATAATAGTGATGATGATGATATTAGAAATATTTGAAAAATGATTATAGTGTGAATTAAAAGAAGTAACTACTATGGCTTTTATTAAAACTTTTATTTCTTTAAAAATTTTTTTATTGAGGTACAGTTGACCTAACATTATATTAATTTCAGATGTGCTACATAATTATTTGATATTTATCTATATTATGAATTGATAAATGGTTTTCTTTTTTAATGCAGAGTAAAAAGTATTTTCTCAGTTGATACTCAGGTTATCAACTGGCAACTGATCGTGGAGGAGAATCATTGTCTGTATATTCTCATATTTATCACTATTGAAACTCAGTCATAGTTCCTTCTGTAGTTACTCAGCCAGAAATAGTGAGAATTAAGTATTGAGACCTTGCCACAGACCCCACCTTCTTTATATCTACTATAGAACCTAAAATTGTACCTTGTTTTTTGAGACTCTGCTGGTAGAGTTACTCATCTTGCTAGTGGGTTGTGATTATTTCTACATCTGCGTAGATTGTTATTTTATACTATCAGGAAATAATGTAATTGCCAAGGCATGATATTATGAGTAAGCAGAGCTCTTATTGAACATAATTCCACTCCATCATTGTTACTAGAGCTATCTCTGACATAAAGCAATAGCTGAGATTGTAGTTACTCTTAGGTACAGCTCCTATAAAATATCATACTTGGTACAAAAGCAAGCAAAACAAAACAAAACTTTTTTAGATTATGGAGTATATTTTGCCTATTTAACTTAAGTGTGCAATTAACTTTTTCTGAATGCTAACGTCAAATTTTTCCGTGTCTCTGGATAATAGCTGATAAAATGTTTCATCTGTTCTTTTTGTGCTATCTACCTGATTTAGGATGGTTTTACATGTGCCTGTATCTTTCCTTCTATATCTCTTTACATGTCACAATTTGATGTTGGTTCAGCCCCACTTATTTTTTTCTCTTTTTCTCTTGCTCCTTCCATTTTTGTCTTCACTATATTTTCTCTCTTGTTTCCAATTAATTCAAATAATCCAAGTGCAGTTTAGTTTCATTACTTATTTATTAATTTTCGGCCATTTTGTTATTTCTTCATATTGAAGATTCTGGCTGCAAAATTAACTGCTTCCTTATACCTTGAAAGTTCACCATTCAAGATTTTTTTAAACAAGGCTAATCTCTGTGCTCTTGTTCTCATCTCTTCTCAACTTCTATGTATTTTGTGTTACCAAGTGTACTTGGATTTTCATATCTCTATGCCCTTTCTTAGGTTTGTCCCTAACAGTATTCCATTCCTTCTTCATCACCCAACTTTGAGAACAAAGACCATGTCTTCATCATCCTTATATTCACTCAGTCCATTCTTTTTTGAATGCCCATTTTGTGTCTGTATAGTTTTGAGCATCTAGGATACAAAGATGTATAAGCTGTAGTCCCTGTCTTTGTTTTTGATAGAGTTCACACTCTTTCACACCTCATCTCCAGCACTTTTGTCAATCCCTAACTTGACACCTTGCAACAAACAGTGCAACACTGAACTGAATAGCTATTATAGAAATAGTCTGTAATTAGATGCATCCTCATTTATAAGTCTTTTGTTATACTGTATATTCTTTTTAAAGCTGTAGTAAATTATCACCTCTGCAAAATTCAATCTCTAGACTAAACTCCCAGCCTCTATTCAAATCATAACATTTTATTTAAAATCTTCTTCTTATTTAACCCATAATCATCATTACTCCTATCAGTCTATCAATAGTTACCTTAAATATGGTGAATGAGGGGCACCTGGGTGGCTCAGTCAGTTAAGGTTAAGAATCTGACTCTTGATTTTGGTTCAGGTCACGATCTCACAGTAGTGAGATCAAGCCCGACGCCAGCCTCTGCACTGAGTGTGGAGCCTGGTTGGGATTCTCTCTTTCCCTCTCCCTCTTCTCCTACCCCCACTTAAAAAAAATAAAAACCTGGTGAATGAGACAGCTTTAACATATCTTACTAATTGCTCATTTATAGTAGTATTCAAGGTTCTTAGAATAGTGTTTCATAAACTTTAGTGCATGTCTGAGTTGCATGAAAATCCTATCAACAAGGAGATTCTAATTCAGGAAGTTTGGAATGGGCCTGCATTTCTGCATGATGGCTACTAAGTGATACCTATACTGCTGGTTCAAGAACCATATTTAAAGGTGCAAACTTCTAGAGTATTCTGGGATATTGAGGAGATAAATGTTAGAGCAATAAATATTTCTTAATCTAATAAAAATAAAATGTGATGTTATGTAAGCATACAAAGTATTGAAATTTATATTCATCAAAAAAGCAGCATATACTATAGGAGAACAGGACTAACTTGAAGGTGTATATACATGTACTAAATTTCATTTTTTCTTTACTTTGCAGAAAATTGGAAATAATTAGGTGATTGGATTATTAAAGAGAAATATTTTTATCAAAACATGAAAAAAAATCTGAGATACATTAACTAATGAGTAGTGGAGAGACTAAATATATGGTTCTTCAATCAGGGGCACATTAATAGTTAGCTTTCTGAGGTTATCTCATCATAATTGACAGACATGCTTTGGTTGTGAGTTTGGAATATGAACATAAGTGTGACTGATGGAGAGAAAGAATAGACAATATATTAATGAGAATATAAGAAATATCTTGGTATAGCTAGTTAATATTACTCATATGTTTAAATGGAGTATATACTGAATTAGAGTAAAATTTAAAGAAACATGACTTCTTGTTTTAACTAGGGGTCTTATTAATCTTTATTAATTACTAAATACCTAAATATCTAAATACAGCTTGGGTTTCTGTTACTCTAACAGCAGCTGTTTTCAGTTTTTCTTATTCCGTCCTTTAATTTTGTTAGCAAAGAGTACCAATTATTTCTAGAATGGCAGGGAAAGAAAGTTATACCACCATGTGAGGGCACTGTTCTTCACAAATCATCATGAATACATTTTTTTGTTTGTTTGTTTAGACGAAGGGTGTTTGTTTTCTGACTTTGTCATTGTTTCTTCAGAAAGCCTTATTTATGTCCTATACTAAACCACTACATATATCCAGTAAACCAGCAGTATCTGCTCACAAGATGATTTAGACTCTTATTTTTTTGAAAATCTTGGGATTAAAAATATACCCGTATACATATATACCTATTTCATAATATAATGTTAAACTCAGTGAATTTATTAAACAGTCACTAAATGATTTGTAAGGTACAAAAATTGTCTTCAAATTATTCCTCATCTTTTGAAAAATCTTGAATATGAACTCATCAGAACTTTTGACAACTTAGAAATTGATATTCTATTAAAATTCAGTCATAAAATGAACATTTGTCTGAGGAAAAAAATAAATCTGTATTCAAGGCCAACGTAGCCTAAACTTTTTAATGTTTGCTTTAAAATAATGATCTTCAGGGGCGCCTGGGTGGCGCAGTCGGTTAAGCGTCCGACTTCAGCCAGGTCACGATCTTGCGGTCCGTGAGTTCGAGCCCCACGTCGGGCTCTGGGCTGATGGCTCAGAGCCTGGAGCCTGTTTCCGATTCTGTGTTTCCCTCTCTCTCTGCCCCTCCCCCGTTCATGCTCTGTCTCTCTCTGTCCCAAAAATAAATAAACGTTGAAAAAAAAATTAAAAAAAAAATAAATAAATAAAATAATGATCTTCAGTAACTATGGCACTTGTTTTATTTTATAGTGTCTAAAAATAGTCTACATAAACAATGCTGTAATAAATATCTTTATACATAGAAGGATATATCTGGTAATTTTAATTATAAAAACTCTTGTTGGACTGAAGGTAGGCACTTTTTATAAGGCATTGGCTGTGATTAACAACTTGCTTCCTTTTAAATTTGCAATAATTTACAATTCCCACGCCACAGAGTCATTTGTGCCAGTTTTCTTAAACTTCCCCCCCAATACCGAGTAGGACCATTCCTTTAAAAAACCTTCATTTTCATGGAGAGTCTTTCTCTAACTCTCCAGCGTGGCTTTAATCTCATGACAACCTACTCTCAGACTTCCATAGATTCCAGTAATAAATTACATAGTAGGAACTTAAAAAAATTCGGAAAATAAGCAAACAAATAAATAAAATAAAACCTAAAGTCCACTTCTCATGCAGAACCTCTCCTTTATCCTATTACAGTAGTTCTGTTTACTATGTTCCATTTATGTGACCGCCGTTTTGTGACCACCTCCCATTTTGACAAATGGGAGAAATCATGTGAAATAATGGAAGATAATTCCAAACATATTAAAATAATTTATTTTTATGTTCAGTGCATCTTAAGAAAAACCATCATGTAAAGAATAGATATAGATATAAAATTTTTATCAAAAGAAAGTTGGTTTCTCCTTACCTCATTAAATAAATGCTGAACAATCATTTAAATACTATTGGTTGGAAGAGTTCTAAATTATTAGCCTACCCAGGGCACCCACATACCTCAGTATAGTCTTTGCCTTATCAGTAATAAGACAGTGTGTCTGAGTACCCACAGTTTGCAAGTCCATGGCAGATCCCAACATTGTATCCTCTCAGTCATTCTTGATTTAATAATACCTGTCACGACCCAGACTTTGAGGTTGTTAGACATTTACGACTTTATATTTTAACTCATAATGTAATAATTTTTTCCACAAATATTTTTGCAAGTTTAAACATTTCAAGTGGCGAGTAGTTCATTTTGACAGCAATCAAACTCTATTATCAAGAGTGGATTTCAATTCTTCAGTGTTCTGAAGTGATTATTAATTTTTTTGGCCATAAACATTAAAGTCTAGTTCTTGGCAATTTTCCTAGAGACTTGGGAAGAAAGTATCTTATGTCTCAAATCTCTGAAGTATATAAATAAATCTCCAGATCTAGAGGAGTAATTTCAATGAAATGTGATACCTTTATTCATGTGTGAACTCTTAGATGACACAAATTAAGTTGATTTGAGGTCTGTGCCATGTCAAGCAATGTATTTAATAAATGCTTCCAGGGAATATGAAGCACTACTCTGGTGTTGCCATGATTCTCAGTTTTTCACAAGGGAACTACACACTTTTTTAGGTAATGTTTTCTTCATGTGCAGACATGTTTTAAGTGTGTGTGTGTGTGTGTGTGTGTGTGTGTGTGTGTATTGTGCCAAATATTTAAGTAAATTCTTTACACTGAAAAGTGTATGTAGGGATATTTTTTCTAGTCTGTGAAGTCAGTCACTTGCAAGAGAGGTATTAATAATTTGATGCAGCATATAAATACTAAGTGTTGAACAACTGGGAAAGAGGAATCACAAATGGCACACATCACTGAATTTTGATTGAGACCCTGTTCCCTGGCAGGCCTTATAAGTTCCTATAGGAACTTCACAAAGGGGGTTCTTGTTAAAACATTTAGAGGAAGCAGTGATTAGGCTAGGAAAAGAAGCTGAAAAAGCACTTCTGGTTCTTGGAGACTATTTGTTGTATTTTTATAAATTAAAGCTGAATGGTATATGGTTGCAATATGTTTATGAATTATATAATTTTATTGACCTTTTACAACTTGTGATGCCTTATCATGTGTAGTATTTCCTTTTTCTTTATAATTAATACAAAAAGATACGTGTGCATTTGTGTGTGTATACATATACATATATAATGTATGTGTGACATATATATTTATATATGTACACATATGTATGGGTGTGTGCATAATTAACCCTAGTTTACAAATGAGAAAATTGACACTTAAAAACATCAGATGACTAAACCTGAGTCCTCACAGCTATTAAGATCTGTATATAACCTCTTGGATACTTAGAATCTTGGTTAAAGCCGATAGTAAATATATAAGAAGCAATATGGCAACAAATAAAACAAATCCATTTGCAAATATTTGCAGAATGCCTACTGGGTGCAAAACAAGGAAGGAACCCCATTTCCTCATTGCTTAGCTACACTTTCTAAACCCCTTGGCTGTTTTATAGTTGCATTTTCATCATTATAAAGGCCTGACCCTCTCTGGGCTTCAAGCCAAATACTGAACAGCATGAGATAATGTGCAAAGGCTTATTCTTGTCATCTGATAATTTATAAAAGTAAAATAGTCCATAAGAAAGATTTCTATAAATATGTTTTATATAAAATAATTTGTAAAAGATTTTACTTTTTGAATTAAGCCATTTATTTTCACTTATATTTTAAGATTGTTGATTAATTTGGCCTACTAAGTTGTTAGAGAAGCAGACATTCCTAGTTCCTGCTGTTGTCCCTGGGAATGCTTGTCACTTTGTGGGAACCACATTATCTTTTCGAGGCCACCTGGGGATAGTTTATTAATTTGTTGGTTTACCAGTCTCTAATTATCTTACTGCCATTCCAAAGGTGCTACGGGGAACAGCACTGTAAATCTGATACTTGGTAATTTTCGCTTTATGATATCTTTCATTGGTAATTCTGAATGCATGTCTAAAAGGGAGCCCTGGCTGGAGTTATTTTCTCCATCACTTATTATCCCCCACTGAAGACACTTTGTTTCTTTGTTCACTGAAGAGAAAAAATAACACATTCAAATTATTGGCAACAAAGTAGGAAAATAGCAACATGAGAAATGTGGTAATTAGGAGGTCTATAATGGCACATATGTGTTATAAACTGCCAATTAATCTTGATGATAAGAAATGTAGTCAACTTTAGTTACCAGTAATTCCTCTTTCAAGAAGATCTGGACAACTATCAATGGTCAGTGCAGTTTCTAACTTTACTTCTGTTTCATTGAATCACTATAGGCACATTTTTTTTACTCCACTTCAAAATATTCGTCTGTAGACTATAGGGAATACTGTTTATAGCTATTGAATATAACCCATGTATTTTCTTATTTATACATTATACATAACATGTGTATAAAGTACTGGGTGAATTCATGATGTAATGTGTGGAATACATTCCGAGATTCTTAAGCTGATAGCTCACTCATATGTGTGCTTCAGCATTTCCAGAAATAATGTTTTAATTTCCTTTGCATGAAATTTACTTAAAATGCTTCATCTGCTTCAATAATTAAAAATAGAGCCTAAAAAAGAGGAGAAAGAAGAGTTTGCAAAGTGCATATCTTCTGGTTCAAATGTTCTGATGGTATGAGGACACTTGAAGTATCTTGACCTCACATTTGGTCTCCACACTAGCCTATTGCCAGTTGCAGCCTGAGGTTAAGACATACCTGTTTGCACTGTTTCCATTTCTCCTTTTCCTTTCACTCTTCAAACCACTCCAATCTGGCTTCACATCAACTCCACACCAAAATAGATTTGATCAGACCTGGATGTCACCAAACATCATCTTTCATTTCTCCTAATTCTTGCTCTCTCAACAGCATTTGACCTGATTGGCCACTGTCTCTTTCTCTTATCCTTTATTCCTACCACTTTCATTTTTTCTTTCTTTCAGAATTTCCTGCAGGCTTGTCCTCTGAAATGTGACTATTGTCAGGTTTCCTCAAGACTGAAAACTCCTAAATAGATATATATGGGTAGGGCCCCAATTCTAAGCAGCAGGCTCAGAAATCCAAAAGCCTGCTTGAGATCTCCAGCTGGATGTCTCATAGATGTCTCAAGTTTAATAAGTCTCTAACAACAAAGTATATTTTTCTCCTGTCCTCCCCACGCCCCTTTTAGATCCAGCCTTCCTCTTGTGAACTGAGTCTGAGTAAAGAGTATCTCTTTTCAACCATTGCTTGAGTCAAAGGGACTCATGCTGGAAATCTATTTCTTTTTCATTCCCTTTATCAAGTTATCATTTTTATTTATGAATTAAAATCCACCTTGGATTTGCCTATTTCCAGTTTCCTTGCCATAACCTGAATTCACGTAACTCTGATCTTTTGTCTGGGTCAGCTTCTGCATTGGCAGATTCTCACCGAGCAATTTACATCTAATCTAGCCACCACACTGCGGCCAAAGTGAACTGTTAAGAACAGATCTGTCATATCACTACCTTACTTAAAACTGCAGTGGCTTACCATAATTCTTAGGAAAATGATCACATGTTTCATATAACCCATGATGCCCTACAGAATTTAATCCTT